>NW_027555847.1:232227038-232969538 GCF_003287225.1 Phascolarctos cinereus
AAATCAGTTTATTTTCATAGGAAATAAATACACTGAGAGGAAAGGTGACAGTTCTTTGTTTATAACTGTGAAGTTATAAAATGAGGACCAGCTTGTAGCTTCCAAAATAGCAAGTGACCTTCTGCATTTCTGATTTCAACCGCTCAGCTGGCTTTTCTCACTGAAAGAGCTTATTTTAGAATTCACTGGCCCCTTTCTGCGAGTGGTGCTCTCCAAAGGCTAGAATGTTGGGAATACATTCCTATTGAGACAGTAGCCTCATTGGAACCTCACATGCCAGCAGAAGCAGGAATGTTGAGGGTCTTTTTTAAAACCACCATTTTACTTGTTATTATCATGCCTGCCAATGACCCAACTCTACCACAAGGCGAGAGAGCAGAAAATCAAAGATATACATAGCATTAGGGGGGTGATGCATGCGAACTCCCAATTTCTTTTGTTTAACTTTTCTCATGAGAAAAGATCCTAGTCTTTCCTCTTGGTGATTTGAACCACCCACTTTTTTTTTCTTAAACTTGGAGGTATACTTCCCAAAGCACTAATACTCAGCCTCAATTAACATGATTAATGAATTTTTAATTTGCCACTTACCCTTAGGATCTGGGAAGAGTAGCTGACTGCTCAGTTCAGCTTATACCCAAAGTGGAGTTCCTTTAGGGGATTCACTTTGAATTAATGCCAGAGTACCTCCAGAGATTTGCTCAGGGCTCATGCTAAGTATTTTCATTAGGTTTTCAAGATAATCACAATCTACCTGAATCCAGACTCTTAAGATTGTTTCTACACAAAAACAAAACAACTGGGTAATAGGTTAAAAAAAATTCCAGATGTTCATTTGACCTATCTGATACCAACCTCTTTCCAACAAAACAAAGCAAAGCAAAAGAACAACCCAATAGCCTGCCTGTCATTTCCACCCCCCCCCATATTCAATTGACTAGTTTTCCATAGACAAAGCCTGGGGATTCAAGACATATCTGTAAAATGGGGACAATAATAGCATCTACCTCTCACTGTTGCTGTGAGAATAAATGAGATAATAATTGTAAAATGCTAAGCACAGTGCCTGATACGTAATAAGTGCTATATAAATGTTAGTTATTATTAATGATCACTACCACCATTACCCTCATCATCATTGCTATTTCTAAGTTTTCTTTTAAGATTTGCTATTTTTAAGATGAAAGTATCAGCACTGTTCAAATGAAAGACAGATATCCAACATTGTTACATTACCTCAAGGGAACATAATAATCATAGGACGATAGACTCAGAACTGGAAGGGACCTTACAGATAATTTCTAGGCCAAGTCTCTCATTTTACATAAGAAGAAACTGAGGCCCAGAGAACATAAGTGATATATTGAATTAGGCCCGTGGGCTATTTATCCCAGTATTCAGTTTCTGACAGTATGTACAAGGGAACATATTGTGGAAGGATATGCCCTTTGTGATGCTAGCCTCAAAAGCATAGCTATTAACCCCCCCACTCCCCCCCACAAAATATGGTAAAAACAAAACAAAAGGGAGATTATGAGGAACTATGAAAGTGAGATTATATCCAAGATCTGTCTTGATTTTCTTTATTTTCCTAAGAACAATCTATTTAATTTCCCCTTTGGACAGATCTGTGCACAACAGTGCTGCCTCTGTTGTGGCAGAGAAGGGCAAATATTTCTCCTTTGTGTTCCAACCCCCTCTCCTTCCTCATCACACATACTTGTGACAAATATTTTGCTCTAGGTTTAGGAAAATCTAGGTTCCTACTTGCAGGTAAGAAAATTGAGCAAAAAAAAAATTGATCATCTTAAGGACATGGAAGGCAACTAGGGAGGACAGTGCATGGATAGAGTACCAAGCCTGGAGGCAGAAAGATCTGAGTTAAAATGCAGCCTCATACACTTACTAGCTGTGTGACCCTGGGCAATTTACTTAACCTTGTTTGCCTTTGTTTCCTCATCTGTAAAATGAGCTGGAAAAGGAAATGGTGAACTACTCCAGTATCTTTGCCAAGAAAACCCCAGAAGGGGTCATGAAGAGTCAGACATGACTGAAAATGACTGAACAACAACAAAAAGGGATGTGGAAACTGAAGCAGAGAGATGAAATGAATTGCCCAAGTTCACACAGGTAGCTAATGACAGAGCCAAGATTTGAACCGAGGGACTCCAAATTAAACACTCGTTCTCTTTCCATTGTTCTGTGCCTAGTAAATGATCCCTTCTTACCTGGCACAGATATTAGTCATAACCTACTTTGAATTTTGTAAGAGAAAGGTGTTCTATGAATAGTCACATTATTATTAATGTGATTTTTTTTTTACAAAACAACAATAAACACGTGACAAAATAGCAATTATGATAAAAATAAAAGGGCACTCAAAATTAATAAAAACTAAGACCAATATGAATAAAAATATAGAGGAGATCAATGTTAATCAGCAAGTTTAGGAAAGAGCATTTCTACAGTGTTTGGAAACCCAAGTAAGAGTCATTTTGGGCTGGAGAATGAAACTGTGAAATAGAATAGAAAGATCAAATGAGCAATTCATATATTCAAAAGGATGACATTGGAAAGTAAAGAAAAAGCCGAAGCAATGCAAAACAAATTGGATATTTAAGTTGTTGCACTCTTTGTATTTTAAAATGTGGAAGGCAGTTTTAGCCTAAGACAATTTTGTTTTATAGTGTGTGTGTGTGTGTGTGTGTGTGTGTGTGTGTGTGTGTGTGTACTCAAGTTTTAAAAAATTGCAGACCCCTTTCTTGAAAATACTTTAACAACAACAAAAAGATGCCTTATGTAAGGACAATGTTAATGTTTAAAATAAATTTTCAGAAGAAAATGCTTTTTTAAAAAAATAGGAAAAGTTTAATACATTTGAATATGTTTTTTGAACATTTTTAGGAAAAGGAAGGAAGAAGATGATGAGGAAAAGAGAGAGAGAAAAAAAGAAGAAAAAGAAGAAAAGAAAAAAAGGATCATTAATTTCTCTTTTAAAATGTCTTTGAGCAAGTCACTTAACCTCTTAGTGTCTTACTTTCTCTGGGCCTGCCCAATGGCCAAGGGAAGGATTTAACTTCAGGGACATTTTACAAAGAACTACTATATGAAGCTTGGCAAGTTCAGACTGAGGGGCATCATGAGAATTTCTCTTCATTTTGATTCAGGATACTCTTTGTGTTTTGATTCATGGGGGAGAATTTCTGTAGAGTTACTCAAGTTGAGAACATAGTTTACAACCTTAAAAACAAAGAAAATCCTTCCATAAAGATCAGAGTCCCTTAAAGTCCACTCTTACTCCAATCAAAACAACAAAACAAAAGTAGGGAAAACACCTCCCTACCAAATCACACAAAAGACAATTAGTGGGCTTTGACTTTGGACACAAATGGTCAAAACCTAATTATGGGATTTGCCCATGGGCATCATTAATAATGATTTTTGCTACTTGGATTTTGTTTGACATGTCAATTGACTGAGTAATTTAAACAGAAGTCAATCGCCTTATGGAGATTTATTCAATGGACTTCTGACATCCATTTCAGGGGGCATTCTTTGGAGGCCATTTCTATATTTTCAAGTGGCTAAGCCAAGTAATTAAAATCAGTAACTTGATTACCTTCAATTACATAAATATTCATAGGTGAATAAAAAGAAAAACAAATATTATAAGTGCTTTGAGAATTGTCCTGTGCCAAGGTAGAATAATGGAATTTTAAAGCTGACCTTAGAGGTCATCTAGTACAGAAGTTCTTGACCTAGGGTCTGTAAATTTTTTTAATGTTGATAACTATATTTCAATAAAATTGGTTTCCTTGTAATTCTCATGTCTTTTATTTTTTTACATTTAAAAACATTATTTTGAGAAGGGGTCCATAGGCTTCACCCATGGGTTCATGACAAAAAAAACGATTAAGAACCTCTGATCTAGTGGATTTCCCTTACTCCAAGATTCCTCTCAAAAAAAAAAAGAGTTGAAAACTAAATACTAGTTCCCTAAATAAACTTTTTAGATAGGACACAGACTTAAGCAATAGTTACTTTCTTTTCCCCATAGAAGTTATAGTGCCTTATTAAAGCAGACATGTAGGTTGGGGCAGTCTAACTGGAGATAACCTATGCAAACTGTTTTGTAAGGCAGCTGAATGGTAAAGTATATAGAGAGCTGGACCTGGGGACAGGAAGACTTCAGATTAAACTTAGCCCCAGACACTTACTATCTTTGTGACCTTGGGTAAGTCATTTAATCTCTTCAGGCTCAGTTTTCTCTTGTGTAAAATTGGGATAATAAGAGCACCTACCTCCCAGAGTTGTCATGAAGATAAAGTTAAGTGAACTTTGTAAAGTGCTTTGCAAAACACAAAGCACTATATAAATGCTAGCTATTTTTTTTAATAAACTATAAATATTATCCAGTAATAATTATGATAATGGCAACTGATTTTTATATAGCAATATGAAGTTAGTAAAGTACTTCCATACTTTGTCTCACTTAAAGCTTACAACAACCTTGTTAAGTAGATGCTTTTATCATTGTCATTTTATAGATGAGGAAATTAAGGCTTACACATTTGCCTATGCTAGCAAGCCACAGCTAGTAAGCACCCTAGTCAGGATTCATTCTTTGTAAGTCCAGCACTCCATCCACTCTGCACAGAAATGAGCTTTCACTGTGGCTTGCCTACAACACTTTTGTCAGTCTTTCTTGCATTTTCTCGCACTATCATGTCAATATTGAATTATTAGGGAGCATTAGGTGTCTATTCACTTTAGTAAGTTGCAGTGCTAATCAATCTCATACTGGCAAGGGTCTTCATGTGGATCTGTTAGTACTCCTCTGTTCTGCAGTCCTACATGAATGAAAAATATTTATTAAGCACTTACTATGTGCCAAACACTGGGCTAAATACTGGAGACACAAAAACAAAAATGAAGACTATCCTTGCTCTCAAGGAGTTTGTATTTGACTGAATGGTGGCTGGTGAATAGGTTCCTGCAAATCCATCCACACTACTGCAAAAACAATTCAAAGCCCTCACCCTATTGGTGGCAGGTCACTAACTTGATTTCATGAATGAAGGAGCTATTATGATAGTCCAAGTGCTGTGGTATGCCTGAAAATTATTAAATGCCTAGGATCTGACATCTTTAAGGGCTGGCCTAATTTCCCTGGCTATTGAAAGTGGGAGCTGCCTGGTGGGAGCTGTTTCTGTAGTCACCACATATTCATCACTCTCCTGCTTCATCTTAGTTAGCTACAGGCAGAAACTGATGAAATTTCCTTTTCTTCTCCCTTGATGCAAAAATCTTTCATATCTAACAGGACTATTTTTTTCAGGTGAGTGTAAAAAAGGAAAATTCTATCTGCAAGGAGCCCCTAGTAATTTCTTTATGTTTTCATTGATAAGTGTTTAGTGTCTCCTCAGGTAGACTTTGAATTTGGGGTCAAAAATCAATTTGATCTTCTGTCTCCAGGGTAACTTCACTTGAAGCAGATCAATTTTACACAATTTCTGCCCTAAATTTAAAAAAAAGTTTCTTTAGAACATTTGTTTAATCTAGTAAATCCCAGGATATGAGGGAAGTTCATTATCTCATTCAATACTGTTTGAAATGCATTATGGATGTGTGTATATATATAATATATATACATATGTATGTATATGTGTGTGTGTATGTACACACACATATGTATATATATAATATATATACATATGTATGTATATGTGTGTGTATGTACACATACATACACACACACACACACACATAATTGCTTATAAGAAATTGCTAGGATTGCCATTATATTGCAGTAGTTGCATTCTTTCCATTGTTGTTGCTCAAACAAGATATTCCCAAGCCAGGGCACTTTCATTGGCTGTCCCCCTATGGCTGGAATGATCTCCTTCCTTCTCTCTGTTTCCTTGATTCTTTAACTCTCAGCTAAAATCCCACCTTCTGCAGGAAGCCTTTCTTGATCCCTCTTAATTCTAGTGCCTTCCATCTATTGTTTATTTCTAATTTATTCTGTATATAGATTGTACACAGTTGTTTTCCTGCTATCTCCTCCATTAGATTGTAAGTTCCTTAAGAGCTTCTTAAGGCTGTCTTTTGCCACTATTTGTATCCTCAGTGGTTAGCACGGTGCCTGGCATATAGTAGGTACTCAATAAATGCTTGTTGACTGACTGAATACCACCAGCTGAAGGTAGTGGGGGGGAGGATGAAGAGACTTCTGTCAGAAATTCCTGGGGCTTGTGCTGATCCCCATAGAGTGAATTCTTTCATAAGGCATCTTCCCTTCAGAGCATGATACAACAAAGAAGGTTGAATTGCCCTCTTCCCTAGCTAGTTAAGAGGTATTCTCCAATTTATTATCCCCTGAAAAGACCTTTGGCAGATCCCACTCAATTTGAGCCCTGCTCCCATCTTTACTATGAACTAATAGGATACAAAGGAAACACATATTAACAAAAATCTGGTCCTTTTTAAATACATGTTTTGAATGCAGTTATCTTTCAGCAGTTATGAAGTATGTATTAATTAATAAAACCAAATATCACTGGTTATCTTAAACTGAATAGGACTTGGAATTCTAAGGAAAGGGGATTTTCAACATTTTTAAGATGTATGCATTCGTGAAAGATGAAAAGGCAGAGTAATAACACTGAATCTTCTTTATCCATTATAGACAAAGTAGTGCATTATTGAAAACAAATCATTTGTTGGCCTGGATCTTTCCTATTGAAATCTCCTGTAACTATAAATACTCAGTTTTCAGAGTAGGGAATTTTTTTTTAAATGAAGTTTATTTATATTTTAGATGGTCAGAACTCTGTACTCAGTAAACATGAAAAAAAAACCCCATAGAGATAGCATATATGGTGGCTCTGGAGTCAAAGGATTTGGGGTCAGATCTCATTTCTTAGGCTTATTACCTGTGTGGCTTTGGCAAGTTGTTAACCTCCCAAAGTTTCAGTTTTCTCACTTAGAAAATGAAAGGGTTGGACTACAGGCCTCTTGAAGTCCTTTCTAGCTTTAGATCTATAATGCTATAAGGAGAATGATAATAGCTCATGTTTATACAGTACCTTAAAATTAAGAGGAGATAAATATTATTAAAGAACTAATGTTTATTAGCTGACATCTGCAAGTGAGAATTAAGACTTGAACACCCAGATTCAGGCTGGGTATGTTGGAACAAACCATCAAAGTTAATCAGACAACTTGACCTTTTTGTTCCACTGAATTGTCTGGTAGTTTAATGAATTTACTGGGATATGGTAGAGTCTTGTAGATAGAGTCTCAGTTGTCTTTTATACTGGAAGAAATGCCTTCATTCTGGGACATTCATCTGTGTTCAGTCATTTTGTAGTTGTGTCTGACTCTTTGTGACCCCATTTGGGGTTTTCTTGGCAAAGAGACTAAAGTGGTTTGCCGTTTCCTTCTTCAGCTCATTTTACAGATGAGAAACTGAGGTAAACAGGGTTAGGTGACTTGCCAAGGGTCACACAGCTGGTAAGTGTCTGAGGGTGGATTTTAACTCAGATCTTCCTGAGTCCAGGCCTTGCATTCTAGCCACTGTGCCATCATCCTATTGTAAAAGTAAATAGTCATGCTTCTGTCTTGGTGCAGGAGGGAATTTCTTTTCTCTGTTCTCATGCTGCCTCTCTTCTCCACTGTGTCCTAAGCTTTGAACAGTCTTCTACTCCCCCATATCTCACCTCTATCTGTTACAGGCTCTCCCTTTCTTTAAGGCCCACTTTAGATGCCAACTCTTCCATGAAGCCTTCTATGACCTCTTTCTTTCCCTTCTTCATTCTAGAGTTGAAAATGATCTTTCCCTCCTCAAGTTTCTCATTACACTTTGTCTGAACCTCTCTTTTGCACTTATCTCATTCTGCCTTGTGCCACAGCTATTTGCTAGCTGTCTTTCATCTCTTCAGATATACAGTCCTTCAGTACAGAACTTGGGGCATATCTACCTTTATCTCACCAGTGCCTAGCACACAGAGCCTCATATGTAGCAGGTACTAATAAACATTTATCACATTGAACTTGGGAACTGAGACAAGAGGTTTACTTTCCATTTTCTGTTATTTTTTAAATTTACATTAACAACGACAACTAACATTTCCCTACTGTACTGCAATTTTAACATCACTTTCTACTTAACCCTTTGAGCTGGGGTATGCTCATTTTACAGAAAAGGAAACTGAGGTTCAGAGTGATTCAGCAATTTGCCTAAAGTCACTGTAGCAGAGGGGAAATTCAAACCAAGGTCATTTGATTACAAGGCCAAGTGCTTTTCTTGCTAAACCATAGTGTTTACGAGTTTTTCCCTCCTAGCCATCTTCTGCTCCCTAATTCAACCACAGGCAGTCTCTATACTTTTCCTATACGTGCGTCACACCCAATATGTCAGCTCAGTTTCACATGTTAAGTAAGCTCTGTTGACAGCTCCAGGATAAGTAGCATTTTGTGGACCTTGTTTGCCCTTCTTAATTTTATCCTTCTCCCGAGTCAATACCACAGGTCACTAGGTTACAGTTTCTGAAAGGATTAGTTTTTAAGATGTTTGGATGTTGCACATCACTACTTGCACTTCTTCCACAAATAAATCTCTCTGGGAGGTGTGCAGTACACTCTTGTTCACTCTCTAGGCACATCTTTTAGAAAAATTCTTGGTCTATATTCTATATTCTCAGCTATATTCTGTAGTACTTACCTAATGTTTCTTATTATCTAGATAATTGACAATGAGATCACTTTGGAATTTCTGGTAAATCTCTGTTTTGGCTTTTAAAAGAAAATTTAAGTCATTATTTATGTTCAAAATGATAGGCTTTTCTATGAGGGGTTGATCAGAAAACTAGTAAACAGCAACACTGTTGTTATGCTTTCAAATGTACTAAATATGAAAAGAATGACCCTCTCCAACATTCTCTTATCTGCAATCTTGGAACCCAGAGGAAACAAAGCAGACTTTTTGAAGATCAAAAGTTTGATTAGAAAGACTCTTTGTTATAGTCTGGCTTGACATTATAAAGCATGGAATATTATATGGTATGGTACAGTGAAAGATCCTATCGTATAATATAGAATTAATATGGTCAGAACATGGCTTAATGCAGATTCACTTCTGTGCCTTTTAAACCTGCCCCCCCCTTTTGAGAGGCAGCTGGTCAGACACAAATGTGTGTAGACACACTACTAACCAGTCACATCAAATGGGCAGACTTTTTAACTTCTGGAATGTAAGCCCCTGTGGCACCTTGGAGAGCGACACAGGTTGCTCAATACAGTAAACCTGTCTGGGGGAGCGGGGGAGAGAATGTGAAATAAGGAGGTCGGAATGTTCACACTAAAGGCCTTTTTTACTTAATGCTAGAATGTATGCCGAACTAGGAAGACCGTTGATGCATTTCCTTTCATTTGACAAGGATTAGTAAGGATTGAGCTTCTCAGAGGATAGCAGTTTATCAGACAGGAGTTGATGTGCCCACTAGATGGCGTTACAGTTCTATAGAAGGGAACATTTACAATGAGGTACGGTGGGGTGGGTGGGTAGAGGCACAGAGAGCTTGTGAGAGGTCAGGGGTGAGTCAGTTTAATAGCACCCCAGCTCCTCAGATAAGAGAAACTTTGAATTTTAGTCCAGATGAGGAGAGCTTTAAAGGCGCCATATGCCTTTAAATAAATCCTTTAAAAGATGGTTTCATTTTGAATG
The DNA here is from genome assembly GCF_003287225.1 of Phascolarctos cinereus. Classification (NCBI taxonomy): domain Eukaryota; kingdom Metazoa; phylum Chordata; class Mammalia; order Diprotodontia; family Phascolarctidae; genus Phascolarctos; species Phascolarctos cinereus. The sequence continues at coordinate 232,236,766 of NW_027555847.1, forward strand.
CTAGAGTCTGTGATAGAAATCCAGGGTGCTACTAGAACTGAGAAACAGTGAATGCTGTGGGAGAATTTTCTCTTTGAGAGAACAGGGCCAGAGGAGAGGCTATCCACACAAACTTCTTTAAGTAGCATCTTGACACATTTTCCAAATGTATTTTCCAAGTAACTCAATCAAGTCTTTAGCTATCATGTAAAAATAAAGGAAAACTAATACTTTTTCTTCCCCTATTAGGTAAAAAAAACTTTTCCCTAGCAGAGAAAGAACTATTGTTGGGATGTACCTGGAAGGGCTTCAAAAAATCCAATATTATTTATTAAATTTATTTATTTTATTTATTTAAATTAAATACCTGCTATGAGCAAAGTACCTGGTGCTGAGATGAAATGGCAGGACAAAAATGCAAGAAGTATCTTCCCTCAAGGAGCTTACATTCTACTGAGGGCACTGCTCCATCCACCTTGTGAAGAGACCAAGGTTTTAAACAGGTGTATCTTCTGAATAGTTTCACAATTGTGCATATTAAAGTAAGTTTGTGCCCTATAATCCTTTTACACACTGAAGCATACTGAGTTTCTGCAAGAGGGAATTAAATATTTAAATTTCATATTTATATACCTCTTCTTCCATAGCCAGATGGTGGGAGGGGAGAGGGAGGAGGGGGAGGATACGTATGACACACCACCAGTCAGTAACAGGTCATGGCGACAAAGACCAAGTGTCTGTGTGTGTGAGAGAGAGAGAGAACATACACTGGAAGATCTGGGAAGGAACCAAGTGTTCAAAGCCTGTAGAATTGAAACTCTGCTCAGACTTCCCCTGGAGTCTTATTTATAGGACTAGCCCTAGGCAGCAGCAGAGTAGGTGGTAGCCTACATGTTGTGATTTGAAGGCCCTAAAAGGTTTCAGTGACCAAAAATATCTCTTCCTCAAGCTGTCCATGGTGCCTGAAATTCCCATATGAACCATACCTTTGGAGTAAAGTGCAGAAGAGACTACTGTTAAAATCAAATAACTACCTAGATGGGGTCACATATTAAACCGCAATATTTTACTGAAGTTTTAGTTTCAGTTACATTACATGGTTAGCTATTCTATCACCTGGCAGGATCCTGATGAAACGGAACTCAGAATAGCTATCTTGATGCAGAGAGGATGGGGGTCATGGAAATGGGGATCAAGAAATTCAGAGACTGGGGACTGGGGATACCACAATGTAGGGAAAGTCTTGTTGACTACAGGCAATGGGTGCCAAAACTAGGGGGAGGAAAGAAAAAAAACTTTTCACCTACCTTACAATCTGACCTATTACAGGACCCACTTGAATAAATCCTTTCTGACAGTTCTATCTTTTGCCGTTATGACTTATGGCTTTCTAAAAATGACCTAAATTATAATAGCTAACATTTATATAAACACTTATTATGTGCCAGGCACTGTGAAAACTGAGGCAGAGATTAAGTAATTTGCCCAGGCTCATGTAGCTAGTAAGAGTTTGAGGCTGGATTTGAACTCGTCTTTCTGACTCCAGGCCTGGTGCTTTATCTGCTGAACTAGCTAGCTACCCAAATAATTGCCAGCTATGTCAACTATCAAACTATGTTTAAAACAAACAAATAAAGCAAAACTCTTCCTCAGAGCCTAGCACAGAATGTTCAATGACTAGCATCTTAGATGTGTAAGGGACCAAAGAGATCATTTACTGTGAACCCCTCATTTAACAGGTAATACCAAAGCCCACAGAGATTAACTTACGCGTCCAAGGTTTCAGGACTGAAAATAGACCCTAAGTCTTCATTACTCTTGATGTGGTGCTAGCTATCTCTAGCACTAGTTAGATATTTCACTTAGAACTTCCAGTAAGTAGAGTGTAGGCGTCTTCAAGTCAAGCACAGTTTTATTTTTGCCTTTGTATGCCCAGCATGAAATGTAATGTCTGGCATGTACATCAGGTGCTTAATAAACATTTGCTGGGCTCACGTGAATTATGCATACATTATTTATCCTCTGAAAGTTCATAACACTAAAACAAATGCAGTCCTCCTCATTGATAGCATTTCCTCATCTCTTTTCTTTCCTTGATAAATAATCATTTTTTTGGGGGGGGTAGGGGAGGGAACAAAGAGATTTCCTGAACTAAGAGTAGAATCTCTGCTTGATTCAACTTAAGTGAACCAGATCAGACTTAGGGAAGTGTTCACATCGGAAATGGCTAAGACTATTTGTAGGTTGAAGTGTGTGAATTCACTTACCTATTTCAGTCATGGTTATCCCTGGTGCTAATTGCCCATTGTTGAAAGAGCTATAGGTAAACAAGTTGGGTACAGAAGTGAGGTCATAGATAGGTTCTTGCTTTATCTGTTTGATTCCAGTCATATCCAGTCCTGATTGATCTGGGGAAGGCTGGCCCGAATCCACGTTATAGTAGCCCTCGGACTTTGGCAGGTCAATGACATGCCCATTGGAATAGGTGCCACCTGTCTCGTTGTTCAAGTTGTTCAGGCCATTGCTGATGCTGCTGCTATAGACCCTGGCAAGGGCCTCTGCCTCCCCGTTCTGCTGCTGCCGCTGCTCCTGAAGCCGTTGCTGGTGCTTCTGCACTTCTGCATACAGGCTGTCCCTCTGCTTCTTGGACATCCTCCCAAATTTGACAGCTGAGTTGGAGGAGAAAAGCAGAAAACAAGATACAATGTTTTCTCTTCCCAGTTCTTCAGACATGACATTCCATCTCCCCTCTGTGAGCCTTTGCCTGGAATATACTTCCTTTTCCTCTCTACCTTGTAACTTCCTTCAAGGCTTAGCTCACATGTCACCTCCTACTGTAGGCCTATCTTGAGGTCCCCAGTTACTAGTGCCACCCTGTTCTGTCCTCTCTGTCTCTCTCTCTGTCTCTCTCTCTGTGTCTCTCTCTCTCTCTGTCTCTTTCTCTCTCTCTGTCTCTGTCTGTCTGTCTGTCTGTCTGTCTCTCTCTCTCTCTCTCTCACACACACACACACACACACACACACACACACATTTAGTTAATATGCTGTTTCCTCCCAATAGAATGTAACCCCCCCCTTGAGGGTTAGGACTATTTAATTTTTGTCTTTGCATGCCTAGTATTTAGCACAGCGCTTGGCATGTAACAGGCATGTAATAAATGCTTGTTGCGTTGAGTTAATCCCAGCATTCTAAGTGGCTGGCAGCAGTTGTTACTTCAGAACTGAAGGTTTCTCACTGCAAACAAATGCACCAACCACTCAGTTGCACTGGGGAGTGTCTTCACTAGCAAACAATTTTGTACCACAGTGCCAGATTGACTGAGAGCCTAGTGTTGTCCTGTATAGAAGGAATTATATTTTAAAAGATAAGAAAGGAGGAGAGAAAAATCATAGATGTGTAAATTTCTGGATATTTTTCTTTCTTTTGACTTAAGAGAAAAAATGTGCAAAGGCCAAAATCATAGCTAGAATGATTTATCTGATGTTCCCAAATCTGGACTATTTACCATAGTATTACTAAATTGTGTAGAATAGCTTGTGCATGTGTAAACCCTAGGTCCTTATCATTGTCACATTTCAGAGTTTATCCATCTCTGTATGCTTTTTCACTTTTCTTCTCACCCCCTCCCCCAGTAACAAACCATTACACAGAGGGGACTTGGTACATTTTGTAGACATTGCAAACCTATACAGCATGAAATATATAACTCTTGTCTCTAGGTTTCTCTATCAGTCAGAGGCAAAATAAATTTAGTGAATTGAATTGGCATGAAATCTCACTCTGGGTTGGAAGGGACCACAGAAATCATAGACCAAGAGACATCATTGGGGTAATGGTCAGAGCACTGGAATTAGGTTAACCTTGGTTTAAATCCTTCCTCAGACATAGTTTATTGTATTGCCCCAGGCAAGACACCTAATCTAGCTAGGCCTCAATTTCCTCATCTGTAAAATGAGGGGGAGAGGTAGATTAGATAATTTCTTTCCAGATCTAAGTTTTTTATCTTATGATACAAACCACATCTGAACTGGAGACACATTCAATATCCACCAGTCACTTGCATAGGAAATCTCTTCTTTCTTTTTATTTTTTTTCTCTTTTCCTCTGTCCTCTATAAAATCTCCCTCTTTAAGCAGTATCCCTAGCCATTCCAATGAGAGAGGAAGAAGGTCTGGAAGTAGTCATGGGCTAACCAAAGAAGGGTTATTCTGCTTTGAAGGTCTTGTTCATATCCCTTTGGAGTTCAGCCTTTTAAGCTATTATTGACAGTGAGATTTTTCTCTGTATGTGTTGTCTGCTCCCTCAGACTTCATGAGTTCCTTGAGATCAGTGACCATGAATTCTACATCTACAAGACTTCAAATGCCTACCAATGTTTTGGACATTGGTATTTAGTTTAAAATAATATTTTAAGTAAAATATTTAGTTTAGGATAAGAATAGAGATAAAGAAGATGATGTTAATGATAATGCAGAGAGTCTCCGTTGAGCAGGTTTTTTTGGACAATGTCTTCCTCTTTCTCCCCCCACTTTTGCTTCCTTCGGATGCTGAAATGTGGGAGTGAAATGTATGGTAGGATGGTCTGCTTAGTCCTCAGCACAAGAACATCCAGCCTCTCTTATCGTTACAAGAAGAGGAAGCTTTCAAGGACCTTATAATTAAATTTCCAACAATCTGTGTTGTCCCAAAGTGGAATGTGTTGCTGCCTAAGTACATAATGAGTTCTCAATCCCTGGAAGTCTCCTAGGTAGATGGATGATTTCTTGTTAGACATATTATAGAGAGGATTTTTTGCTCACATAAGGGTTGGACTTGATGGCCTCTGAGAAGAGGATCTGGGTTGGAATTCTGCATATACCACTTATTATCACTTGTGACCTTGCATAATTCTATGAACCTTTCTAGTTTCCTTTTCCACAAAATGAGGGAGTTGGTGTAGGTGGTATTTTGAGGTTTCTTCCACCTTTACATTGATAATCCTACATTAGAATAAAAGAATGTCAGTGTAGGTAAAGCTGGGAAGGTAGCAGTTTGTTACCAATGATGCATTATATGACAGGAAGAGGTTTAAAAAGACATTAATGAAAGGCAGGAATAGAAAAGGAGGTGAGTTGGTCATGCAGCAAGAATCAGAGGTTGCAAATGGACCTCTGGAGTTTGGCACTGATATCTGGGAAGTGTTAAAAGAGCTAGAGGAAAGTCCCTAGTTTCTTCAGTAAGTTTTCTTTTGGTGAAGTGGAAAAAGCATGGGGATGTGGAGACAGAGGACCTGGGTTTAAATTCCCCTCAGACACTATGTGACCTTAGGCAACTTAACATCTTTGGGCCTCATTTTCATTACCTGCAAAATGAAGGCATTCTATTTGATAGCATCTAAATTCCTTCTAGTTCTAAATCTATTTGGCTTCGCTTATAGAGCATAGCACCTTCTCTGATGCAGGTCCTTTGCCAGTGTCTTTCACGTCATGCAATCAGTTCCAAAATATATCTATTGATAATCTAATCTAACCCCCTTCACTTGATGGAAGAGGAAACTGAAGCCCAGCAGCTTACTTCAGAGACTTGCTTAAAGTCACATAGCTAGAGGGTGTTTGATTCTCCCCAAGTACATGGCACAGTGCCTGGCTCATAGTAAGTAATTCGTAAGTGTCCATTGATTGACTGGGGCTTAGGTCTCCTGATTCCTGGTCTGAGCTTCTTCCTACCCTACTACGCTATATATTAGTTAAAAAAAGTTATAAAAAGACTGCTTGCATCCACAAATATTTCTAGAAAGGCATTATCTTTTCTAAGAAGGTTTTTAGTGAGTCCAGGAATGTATACCAATCAAAATAGAAATATTGTCAAGAATTTGATTTGAAGTCATCTTCTGCCTATTTGGGATTAGAAGTCTGTATCCTGAAAAGCGACCTGGCATAGGGGGTAGAGAATTGGCCTTGGAGACAGGGAAGATTTGGCCTCATGTCTTGACTCTTACACATGATGGCTATGTGATCCTTGGAAAGTCACTTGGTTTCTCAGTGTCCTAGGACATTCTAAGGTCATTAATTATGGAGAAGGTCCTCATCTGGGAGTTCCCTGAATCAGTGAATTCACAAGTCAAGTCTGTCTCCATCTTCCTCTGCTTCAAATGGAGTACAAATGTTAGGAGTTTTATGTGTGTCTATTCCTCTGTCTCTGTCCCTCTCCTTCCCTCTCTTCTTTCCCTGCTTTCTTCCCTTCCCCTTCTTCCCTCCCTCCCTCCTCCCTCTCTCCCCTTCTCCCTCTCTAGCCTTCCTCCCCCCTCTCTACTCTCTCACTCCCTCCCCCCCTCTCATTTTATTTTTATAACAACCTTGCAAGTTAAATACTATTAAGTATTATTGACACTCATTTTAGAGATGAAGAAACTAAGGTTGAGAGAGGAGGTTCAGTTATTTGCCCTCTTGGTCACACAGCTAGTAAGTGTCTGAGATGGGATTTGAATCTAGATCTTCTTGACTTGAAACCTGATGCTCTTTCCACTACTCCATTAAATTGTCTTTTTTGTTGTTGTTGTTGCAAAAATGGACCTATCTGCTTTTTCTATAGACAGTCTTTTTCTCAGTACTATTTGTAAATCAATCAATTACATGGATAAATCTCTGTAACAAAGCTTAGTCCCTAGGAGATTTGTTTTTGATGGAATAGAGAGTAGGGACAGCATTTTTTATGTTTTTTGTTTTTTTGGTCTTTGTATCCACATCACTAAGCTGTTGTTTTTGTCTGTCCTTCGAAAGAGGGTTGACATTACAGGGTGCTGTCTTGACTTGTCTGTGAATTGGATTTAAGTGAAGCACAGTGCCTGGCACATAGTGGATGCCTGCTCAAAAAAATTCTGTTAACCTTTAGAATATTTACATCTTCTTACTGCCTTCTCCTTAATCAGAACAGTAGACATTTGAAATGGAAAACATCTTAAACTTGAATTTACACTATCATTCTGTTAATCACATCTATACATGCATGGAGGGAATACCTTCACCCATACACTGTAAGCCTTCCAAATACTTAGCATAGCACTACATACAAGGTGAATACTTAAGAAGTACTCAGCTTTTTTGGAAAAAGCACTAAATTTGACATTAGTAGATTTAGGTTTAAGCTCCAGCTCTGTCATTTGCTAACTTTAAACTTTTCTTAAGCTCTCTGAGCCTCAGTCTCTACATCTATATAATGGAGATACTAATATTTGATTGTTTGCCTCAAATAGCTATTGTGAGGACCAAATGGGATAATGATTAGTGAATGCTTTAGAAGCTACAAACCCTTTATGTCAGGTAATGTTGTTAATATGAAAATTGGACATTTTTATGGTAGTCTTTACTTTGCTCTTTTATGGTGATCTCTCCTTACAACCATTTCTACCCATGCATTGGGTAGATAAGTGTGTAGATAAGAATCTTGGCTGTGTCACCAGAGGAACTAGGTTCAAATACATTCTTTTATTACATATGCGGCCTTGGGCAAACAACTTCACCTTTCCAGGTCTTAGTTTTCTCATCTGTACAATGAAGGTTGAGCTAGATGACTTTCAATGTCCCTTCCAATACTAAACCTATGATCCTAAATAAGTTCTTGGATTTGGCTGTAGGATCTGAAGTTGAACTAGAATTTCTGGAGTTGCCCAAGGATAATATTACTGATGGGACAGCTAAATGGCACAGTGGATAGAGTGCCAAGCCTGGAACCAGGAGGACTCATCTTCCTGAGTTCAAATATGGTCTCAGACATTTACCAGCTGTGTGACCCTGGACTTAACCCTGTTTGCCTTGGTTCCTTATCTGTAAAATGAGCTGGAGAAGGAAATGATAAACTACTTCAGTATCTTTGCCAAGAAAATCCTAAATGGTGTCATGAAAAGTTGGACATTATTGAAAATGACTGAACAACAACAATATATATTACTGATATTTGTAATCTGAATGAATGCTTATTAGTAGTGAATTATATGGTTAAATGAGTTTAATTCAACTAAATTTAGTTAGATTGTTAGAGATTGCCTCTTGTCACTTTCCACTTATTACTGTTTACAGCAATTTTTCTTTTTCATTTGATATATGTTGTCAGAATGGATTAATGTTTCCTGTAGCAGGCTTAAAATGAAAACTTTGGGAACCTTTAATAAAAAGGAAGCACTTTCAGAATGATTCAAAAGTCAAATTTATCTGTTAGCAATTCACTTTATGAGAAATGGAGAGTTGAAGATTGTAAATAGATTGTTTTGAAATGAATCATAATGACTACCATGTGCAAACATATCAACCAGCTCATGGTGTGCCATTAAGTATCTAATTATATGGACTTTGTCACTGAGCAAGGATGGTGTTTCTGGGCTGGTGGAATGAACCAGAATGTTCTGAAAATCCTTGATGAAATACTAGCTATACCCTCAAGCTTCTGCAGGGGGATCTGACTTCATAAAGTAACAGTGATGGGCAGCAGAGATGTGGAGGAAAAGCATATTAATTGGCCCTCTAAATCAGAATAATGACCCATTCAACCTTAGAGTTTTTTTTTGTCACAGACAAGGTCACCGCAAGATGTTTTGCACACAATACTTTTGTGCAAATACATCTAAATTTCAGACAAGGATGGGATAATATTTTTGGTTTCCATTTCAGGCTGTAGGGAATTAGGGAATTATATAGGGAATATATATTCTCAGTTTATATATATATATATATATATATATATATATATATAATATATATATATGTATGTATGTATGTATGTATAGGGAATATATAGGGAATGATAGTGATGATGATGATGATGATGATGACACTTAAAATTAAGGAACAGTCTACAAGGATGTCTAGAGTCCTTCAACAAAGAGATTGAACTTTACAGGCATGAAAAGAGTTTAGCTAAGAGGAAATTAAGTAAAATAGTGGTGCTGGAAGATTTGACAATTCATTTATTATACATACAATCTTGATTTTCAGCTTGGGCCAAGCTGGATTTTCATCAGTTTGCTGGATGACCAGGAATTGCCACTTGGTGATTGTTGCTGTTTATAGGATTATAGATTTAGAGATGGAAGGCAACTCAGAAGACATCTAGTCCAAACCTCTAATTTCCTAGATGAGGAAACCACTCCCAAAGACATAACATGGCTTATTCAACATGGTAGAAACAGGTTTTGAACCCAGTGTGTATGACTCGAAATCCAGCACTCTTTCACATGCTCTATGTGAACTTTAAAAAAGTCACTTAACCTTCCTGTTCCTAGGAGGTTGGACTGGATGGTCTCTGAATTTTCCTTCTATCTCTAGGTCTATGATTCTGTTAGCTTATAAATAATTTCTTCTTGTTGTTCAGTCATTTTCAATTGTATCTGATTCTTCTTGACCCCATTTGAGGTTTTCTTGGTGGAGATACTGGAGTGGCTTGCCATTTCCTTCTCCAGCTCATTTTACAGATGAGGAAACTGAGGTATGCAGTGTTAAGTGGCTTGCCCAGGGTCACACAGTTAGTAAGTGTCTGAGGCCAGATTTGAACTCAGGAAGACTTATCTTCCTGATTCCAGGCTCAGCACTCTATTGTACTGCCTAGCTGCCATAAATAACTTTAGGAACGGTGATAACTCCTCTGGGGGAATTATAGAAGTCTCAAGGGCAGTTGCTGAGGATGCCCTTTAAGTGCAGCTTTTGGCTGAATCAGGCCATACTTAAGGATCTAGAAGGCCACATGTGGCCTCAAGGCTGCAGGTTTCCCACCCCTGTCTAGCAGTTTAAAATGCTTGAATGGGCAGCTGTGGTCAAGGGAACCTTACTATGGCCAGGTGGGGCAGCCAAATACCTTAAGCAATTGTCAGAATGAAGCACATTTCTCACAAATCTTGCAAATTAATGCCCCCCCCAGTATAGGTCTGATCTCCCCAACGGCACCGGTTTCCTAGTGCCCCTCAGATGAATCACAAACTCTTCTGTTTGGCATTTAAATCCATTTGCAATCTGATTCCAGTCAATCCTTCTATACCTATGCTGATTTTACATAGTTCTGCAACACTCATTCTACATTCTAGCTAAAATGGCTTATTTGCTCTTTCTTGTACACATTACCTCTTATTTCTGTTCCTGTGTACAAGATAACCCCCTTTACCTGGAATGCTCTCCTTCCTCACATCTGCATCTTGGAATCCTTGCTTCACTCAAGGCTTGGCTCATGTCACCTCCTAAACAAGGTCTTTCTTGATCCCCTCTTTCACTCCCACCCAGTTGTCTTACCCCTGCCTCACCTCCTCTCCAAATCACTTTGCAATTTGTATTGCATCGATTTTGCATCGACCTTCCTTAGTACATGTTTCTCCCCAGTGGGGTCTATGTTCATTTCTGTTTTTGTATTCCCAGAGCTGAGCACAGTGCCTGGCATATAATAAATGCTTGTTGAATTAAATTAGATTGAGCAGTCTTAGTCTAGTCACTATTAATACCTTTAAAGCACTTTGGGAATGCTTACTTAACCAGTCTAAGACATGACATTTTGGGCCACATAAAAGCTTCAGAAAAATCAAATCTCCTTCATATGATACAAAGAAGAGGCTTTTCACTTTGAGAAAGAATTCCATTTTTTCTCCCCTCGCCCTCTTCTCACCACTCGTTTGGCATGTACTCATCTGCAGGAGGTATTTGGGAAGTCATTTCTAGCAGCTTCAGGATGATTATTTGACCCATGGTATGACTGCTTATCATCCTCCTTAGGTCTCCAGTGTCCTTAGACATCATATTGTTTTTATTTCTCAGAGGCTTCTTTAATGGGGTTTATTCCTTCCTCCTTTGAGAATGTCATTCCACTATTAAATAGCCCCCAGAATCTTCTCATGCCAAGGTAGGTGAGGAGCCTCCTCTCCTATGGGGGCTGAATTAAATCTGTACTGACTCCTGGCCTGAGTCCTCTTGGAGAGTAACTCTTTCTTCCCCATGAGGTCATTCAACAGCACAAATACTAGTAGTGAGAAGAGAACGTGTTTTCTTTCTTTCTATAATAGAATCAAATATTGGACCCAGAGTCAAGCAAACCTGAGCTCTAATCTGGCCTCAGACACTTACTAGCTATGTGACCCTGGGCAAGTCACTTAACCTCTGCCTACCTCAGTTTCCTCAACTATAAAATGGGGATAATAATAGCACCTACTTTGCAGAGCTGTTGTGAGATAATATTAGCTTAACATGGGGTCTGGCACATAGTAGACATTTAATAGATGTTTCTTTTCTCCCCCCCCCTTCCTTTTTCTGCCTCATTTTCTTCATCTGTAAAGTGAGGATAATAGCCCTGACTTCCCAGAGTTATTGTGAAGATAAAATGAGATACTTGTAAGCGCTTTGTAAAACTGAAAGCACTATAGAAGTATTATTATCATTCTCACCACCATTACTATTATTCAGGGCTCACTCCTCATTTACAAATGAGGCTTTCAAGCTGGTGTCAATTAACGTGCTGCCCTCACATGGTAGAAATGAGTTATGTAACCACAGTTCAAATTCCTGTGTAATCCTGCTAAACCAATTCCAATGAAGACTATTTTTAGCCATTGGCAAAATTCTCTTTTTCCTCCTTTTCTGGATCTTCTTAAAAGCATAGGTCAAATCATGTCACGTGGAAGTCTGTGGTGAGATGATTTAGTTTTTAGATACACAATCTCTGGGAGCAGCCCTCTATACACATAGCAAGGGAGGGACAAAACATGGTTGGTTAGAAGATGCCTACATTCTTTGCTCCTTTACATGTTTGTAAATCGAAAGGCATTTCCTTGATGCCCTTAGCTGAAGCAAGGCAGATTCCTTGGGGAAGGTGTGGGGTGGATGTCTCTGGGACAAAGGGAGCTGTAGATTCAAATGACATAGCTGGAAGGACTTTCTGTTTAGGGAAGGCAGACTAAGGACCAAGTATTTTATATGTTAGCTGTCAAGTTATAAGTCAAGTTGAATTTATCCAGGTACTTAAAACCATGCCACACACTAGCTCCAGTTGCCCTCAAAGTGTACTAAAAGTAAATGAATGACGATTATCATCACTTTGGAATATGAATATAGAATCACCTCTTTTTTTTTTTTTACAAAAGTTTATTGCTAAGAACTGTAGCAGAGAGAGTGTGACTGGAATCTCAGAGAGCTGAAGAGATCTAAGGGATCTAAGAATTTATCTAGTTCAATTCTTCATTTACATGTGAGGAACCTGAGGCCCAGAGAGATTAAATGACTTGCTCAAGTCATGTGGGAGATAGCATCAGGGAGAAATGCCATTTCAGTATTTGTTGGGATGCCAAGATTCCCTGCAATATGCTGGAAAAGGCCAAATGGCTCCCCCTCATTCCCCTTTCCCTTTCCCTTGCTCAAACATTACTCCCTTCTTACCTTTATTCAGGAATTACTTTGGGGTGTGGGGAGAAAATGTGGCTCTATCCATGAAGTTCATAGTTGAGGAACTTAGAGTGGTAGTTATGGTGAAAGGGTCCCTACTGTGTTAGATTCTGGGGCAAATTGTCCTAAACAACTCTCCAAATACACACTGGTCCTTGATAGCTGGGTCTTTGCTAAGAGTTGATTGTGAGCTGGAAGATGGATTTCAGGTAAGAGCAAATCATCTGCTAGATAGAACTGATCATATACAAGAGCTCGTGAACCCTGTTCACAAGCAGAAATTTATCAGGCCTATTAGCTGAACTCACACCTAACTAGCAAGCTGCTCCAGGTTAGGCATGTCACTTAGCCGATCTCTTCAGCTCCCCGTGTTTGCAAAGCTTTTTTTTTTTAAAAGAGCATTTTGCTTCCTCTACCTTCAGTGTGAACAACGCACCTGTTCAGCTCGTTACTTTCTCACCAAACACCTTTGGTCGTTCCCTCTTCCCCCCACTCCCCCCAAAATCTTCTATGTTTCCAGTTAATATGCTATCAGATTGGTCTTCCCCCTCCCCCCCTTCAATATTCCCACCCTCTGGAAACTGTAACAAGGGGTTTAAATTGGCTCCAGCAAAGCAGCAGCCATTTGAAAGAGCTTAAATAGGAGAGCAAGATGTTAACTCTTTACCATCTCGAGACATTCCTAGGGCAAGACACTTCTGTAGCCGGCAATGTTGGCACCGGTTTCTGTTCGTTCTGTCAATTAAACAGTTTCTCTGCCTTGGGCAGGAGTAAGAAGCATTGTTCTGCTGGCTCCTTCGAAAGAATCCCTGGAGGGAGGGAAGGAGGGAAAGGAGAAGAGAGAGAGAGAGAGAGAGAGAGAGAGAGAGAGAGAGAGAGAGAGAGAGAGAGAGAGAGAGAGAGAGAGAGAGAGAGAGAAATATATATATTTATAGGAAACAAAACCCAAAAACCATCATCATGCATGGATGGGGATGTTCTCTATGGTAAGGTTTCTTTGGAGGGGATTCACTGTCAACACAAATTTGTTTATGTGTAAAAACTCTTTGGATACCTCCTTTTGGATCCTGCTCAGGTTCTCCCATTAAAGACAATGCAGACTTTCTCCAGGAAGAATAAAGCAGCATTTCATGGACATGACAGTCACAGGAAGGTAGAGTGTCCCCAGAATGTGCTATGTAAACTGATAAAGTAGGAATAAGCACAGAACCTAGGGCTTCTGTTTGTCCTTCAGTCCTATGTGAGAACTGGGAACAAGCTTATGTCCAAGCATAGGATTATAGATCTGAACTGGAAGAGACTTCCACTCTACCTTTTCCCCTTTTACAGATGGGAAAACTGGAGCCCATGGAGGCAAAATGACTTGCCTAAGGTCATAGAGAGAATGTGTCCTCTGTCTGACACTTATTGGATTGGAACCTGGGTCCACAGACAGAGCCATTATTCTTCTCACAGTACCATGCTGCTCTAGGAAAGCTGAATGAAATGGATTTTGCAGCTGCCAATACATATGCACACACACAGAGAAACAGAAACAGATACACGTACACATACAGCATGTACATATACATGCAGTTTATGAAGGGAAAAAGCATGGGGTTATAGCTTGGAAAGAACTCAGTGATGGTGTGTATCATCTTCTCCATTAAAATGGAAGCTGCTTAAGGGCAGGGACCGTTTTTGATTTTTCTTTGTATCTTTGGCATTTAGTTCAGTGATTGGCACATTGTAAGTACTTAATAAATGTTTATTGATTTGATTTCCTAAGTGTCCTTGAGTAAAACACTTGACTAGAGTCATCAGTCCCTATGTTTTCCCAGCTAATTACTTGCTGAACCTTCGATATTAATTTAAGGACAGGCCAACCATCTCATTCCAGTACCAGAACCAGCCCTGGGTTCCATTACCCCTTCCCTCACCCTCAGCCATGCATTGAAAAGAACTAGCATCATCACAACATAGGCACGAGTATGATTTATCCAATGGAATGGGACTATGAGATTTAAAGGGTGACAACAATGGGATCCGGAGGTGTAATCATAGCAGAATGAGAGATCTGGATGGCAGCAGAGACTGGATTCACAATGAGATGGAAACTGGGCTGACACTCAAGGACGAACGATTACATTGAAGTTATTACAAGTACTAGAAAGAAGTAATATGGCTTCTCGGAATCCGTGAAAACAAGTCATACAGCATCATTTCAGCAAATATACCTTGATGAATAGTGACATGAGACTTACATTTCAATAAGCATTATGTGGCTTGTACCTTTTGGTGCTTAAGAGCTAAGAGCTGATGAAAAACTGTGGAGCACAGGCAGGTCTGATACTGACTGAGAAACATTTTCCTGAAGCTATAGCTACAGGCTTAATTTGAGGCCAATTTGACACTAATTATGAGGCATTTCTTGCTTATCTGTTGCTCATTATTGCAAATGTGCTTTTTGGCATGAAAAGTAGTTTCTGTTTCAAATTTTATTGAATGAACAGGGATTTGAATGAATGCATGAGCTGAGTCAACGTTATTTAAAAATGAGTTGTTGGTACTGACTTGAAAATAATGTCACGAAACATTTAAGGGTTGATGTAGAGTGTTGTCTTGCTATTATTAAAAAAAATTCTTTGAGGTTCTTATTAGAAAAAAATTACAGTGTGTTTTAATTTTTTTTTAATCATTAAATATATATATAGTTTTAACTTTCTGTGGTTCAGGATGTCATTTTAACTCAAAGCTTAGAGTACTCCATGGAACAATAGCTACATTCTTTGCTGAAGGTTGATTTCTATTCGAAGAGGAGAGGCAGAAGGGAGAAGACGATAGGAAGCCAGAACACTTAAATGCTATTCCCAATGTGGCTACTGACCTGTTGTTTTACATTTGGCAAGTCATTTAATCTTTTGGGATCTAAATTTACCTATGTTCTAATTAGGTTAACTATAGCATAGAGAAGAAAATGTTGGGTAAAATGTTTTGATTCTGAATGGAAAACATTTCTTCAGACTTCGAAATTCGTTTTTCTTTTCCTTTTCATCTAGGGTTTGTTTGTTTTACAATTAAACATGGACCAGTTTCACCTGATGTTGAACTAAGTGATGCAAACTTTCAAGAAAATATTAATGTGAAAAGGAATGGATTATTTAAAAACCAATAGAGGTGAAGTGTCTTTCTCTGTAAGAGAAACATCAGAACTCCAGTATTTCAGGAAGTTAGGAAAAAATTATGTCTACTTGCCCATGAGAAGTAACAATTGATGCCAGGAGAGGGAAGAGAGATAACGTCATTTTACCTTTACTGTAGGAAATGGTGGCCAGGGAAGGAACAAATGCGTGCAGCTGATACATTTCCAACCTTTAATTATAAGGCTGCGGTGCAGGAGAATATTAAGGGACATCTCTGGAGGTTCACAAAAGGATTAACAGTAATCATATCCAAGAGAGCTCAGGATGTTGACTGGTTACTGAGATAAAGCTTTTCTCTTTCTTTTTTCTTTTATCATTTATTTCCTTTTCCCCTCTTTTTTGGTGCCAATTTCAATTACGGGGATCACACTTTGTGTGAGCATTATAAAAAGACTTGTCAATTTCTCACCCAGCATCACTATTCAGTGGTGTTACAATGGGCTTTGTTTCATTTATATTTGAAAGTCTCTTCAAATGAAGACCGGATCTCAGAATCTATGACTCTGCTGTTTCTCGCCTCAGTTTACTGACATTAAATAATGATTCACTTTGCTTGCATCTTCAATCAGGGCCGTAATTGCTCTTTCCAATAACTACACCTATAATGTCACCTTTCCCTACACATGCTGTGCTGCATTTTACATGTTCTATTTGCAGTCCTAACCAGTATGACTTTGAAACAGTTGTGTAACAGTTCTCATTTCCCTCTCCATATTTGATCTATAGTTCCTTTTTTACTTCGCATCATTCATTTTGGAACCATGTTGTTATGTATCTGATTTTGTTAGCTTTAAGATTGGATACATGTTAACTGTTTCACTTCCCTCAAGGATTTCTTGCTCATTTAAATTCTTTTGATTTTTGGAAGACAGGAAGACAAGGCAGAGGAAATAGTAATGGACTTGGAATCAGGAAGACGATTTTTAATTCCCAGTTCTGTGACTAAGTACAATCATAAATTAGAGATGGGAAGAATCTTAGAGGTCATTTGATGCATCTTAATAGATGAGAAAACAGATATTCAGAGGTACAGTGATTTAGGATCACAGGTCTAGAGCTGGGAAGGATCTCAGAGGGTATCTACTCTAACTTTCTCATTTTACCCAGGAGGAATCTGAGGCCTGTAGATGAGGAATGACTTTCCCAAGGTCAAACAGGTAGCAAGCATCAGCAGTAAGAATTGAATCCAGGTCCTGACTCCAGAACCAGTGTTTCCCCTCTGCCACACTAAATATGTAGCATGCGATAAAGCCAAGAATTAAACTTACCTGATGCTGAAAGCAGCACAGTTTCTACTTTACCATGCTGACTTTGGGCAATAAATTCTCCTACCTGAGCCTCAGTTTCCTTATCTGTAAAATGAGGAGTTTGACCTAGTTGACCTCTAAGATTTTTTTCGCAGCAATAAAATTCTTTTGGCTTTTCTCCTTCACCATGAAAGTAAATTCCTTTTGCAATAGTTAGATTGGCTTCCCCTTTCTCAAGAGGTTCAGGGAAATGTTTATAGCTATCACCTTACAATATTTATTTTTAACCTTTAATTTGCCCTTACAGGTAGCAAGTGCCTTCAAGTTTAATGGGGACAATACTGCTAACACAGCAAGCTGCTGTATTTATGTGGCTGCTGTGCATGTGAATAATTCAGGACCTTAAACAAAAAGCAGTTTTTAAGGCACTGTTGGCTGGTCAGTCAATTATACACACATACACACACACACACACACACACACACACACACTTTACATATATACACATACATAAATATATATACATACACATGTACGTATATAATGAATTAAAAGGAAGCCAGCCCACCATGAGTATCATCATTAAGTGCCCTGATGCTTTTGACCAGGTTCTATTAAAGTCTCATACCTTGCAGCCTTCACATGTGATGACTCCGTAGTGGATTCCAGAGGACTTATCGCCACAAATTTTGCATGGTATCACTTCAATTTGTGCTGAAATGGGAAAACAGACATTTTGAGCTCATGAGTCTCTTTTCTTCTTCCCTTCCTTTCTCTCCCACCCTCTGTTCTTTTCTTCCTTCCCTAACCACAAAAAGAATTTGAAAAGACTAGTTTGGCCATGTGTGTCTTGCCTTCTTATTGTTGTACTGTTCCAAAGCTCTCTTTAATCCCATTCTGACTGATGGGTTCTCTCCCAGAATTCCTTAGTCATTCTCAGGCTGAGAAGCATAACCAAGAACTAGATTTTTTCCCCCTAAATTGATCCTCCCCAGAAGTATATTCATAAGCTGTGGGTTTCTTCCGTCTTTCTACTTTGAACTCTAATCTCTAATCAATCAATCAATCAATAATCTTTTATTAAGTACCAAATACATACTAGGTAATATATTAGGTGCTGGAGTCAAGGAAAAAAAGTGAAATAGTCTCTGTTCTCAAGGAGCTAATGTTGGAGGGAATACAGGTAGATAGATAAGTAAATAGCGGATATATAAAAAATAAATATAAAATGATTTGGTCAGGGCTATGGTGTGGTATGGATTATTCCTGTTCTTAAGAAGTTTATAATCTAGGGGCAGCTAGATGGCACAGTGGATAGAGCACTGGCCCTGGATTCAGGAGGACTTGAGTTCAAATCTGGCCTCAGACACATAACACTTACTAGCTGTGTGACCCTGGGCAAGTCGCTTAAACCCACTGCCTAGCCACAAAAACAAAAACAAAAAAGAAGTTTATAATCTGATGGGATAATGCAAAACATAACTGGAAGGTGATCAGGAAATAATATGGAGACCTGATTCCAGGAAAGGTAAAGTGAAATCTCACTAATCAGAGTTCAGGAATCTGGAGACAGAATCCAGTTGGTTCTGATATAGCACTTAACTGACTGACCCTTAATGGATACTGAGAAGTGGAAGTGAGGAAGGAAGGCATCCTAGGCATGCGATGTACAATCTTTTCAGCTGTCTCTCTCTGTTTATGACCCCATCTGGGAATTTCTCTGCAAGGATATTGGACTGGTTTGCCACTTCCTTCTTCAGCTCATTTTACAGATGAGGAACTGAGGCAAAGAGGCTTAAGTGACTTGCCTGGGGTCACACAGCTAGTAAGTGTCTGAGATCAGATTTGAACTCAGGAAGATGAGTCTTCCTGGTTTCAAGCCCAGAGCTTTAGCCACTTCACCACCTACATGCCCAGGCACGGGATAAACGCTTCCTAAATACTTCAGCCTAAGCAAAAGCAGGGAGGTAGGAGATGGGATGTAGTATATGTGGAACTGCAAATTAGCTAGTGAGTGATGGAAAATGTGACTGAGAAGATAGGCTACAGACAGACTGGAAAAAAAAAACCTTAAATGCCAAACAAATTACTTTGCATTTTGTAATACAGGCAGTGGGGAATCAGTAACACTTCTTGAGAGTTACTGAATTACTATATGATCTGAACTGTGCATTAAGAGTATCAGTTTGGGGGCAGCTAGGTGGTGCAGTGGATAGAGCACCGGCCCTGAAGTCAGGAGAACCTGAGTTCAAATCTGATCTCAGATCAGATACTTGCCACGTAATAGCTATGTGACCTTGGGCAAGTCACTTAACCCCAATTGCCTTGCTGCCTTGCCAAAACAAAAACAAAACAAACAAACAAATGAAAGAGAATGCCTCATTTCATCCAGCATAGAATCTGAACTAAGAAGGTTCTGGTGCTAGAGGGGTGGGGAACCACCCCTTGAGGCCACAAGGGGCCCTCTAGGTTCTCAAGTGCAGTCCTTTGACTGATCCAAACTTCACAGAACAGTTTTTGTTCTATAAAATTTGGACTCAGTCAAAAGGCCACGCCCAGAACCTAGAAGGCCACATGTGGCCTTGAGGTCATAGGTTCCCCCCCAGTCAGCTAGATCCATGCCCCTGACAAGCCTGAATGAAGGTGGTGACTGTGGAGTGGGTGAGTGCAGAGAACGGTACAGATGAGAGAATTGGCAGAATCAAAGAGTTCTAGAACTCGAAAGACCTGGCAACTGAAGAGAATTGAGGGGTGAGTGAGAGTGAAGAGTCAACTATGATTCACACTCAATGTGTCCAAAATTGAGTTCCCTCCTAACTTTTCCTCCTTTGGAACTTCCTGATTACTATCGAAGGCACCATGCATCCTCCCCATCACCCAGGCTTGCAACCTGGGTGTCATCATCAACTCCTCATTCTCTCTCAACCTCTGTATCTAATCTGTTGCCTATTCACTTTACCTTCATAGCACCTCTTGTATAGCCCCCTTCTCTCCTCTGAAACTGCCATCACCCTGGTGTGGGTCCTTATCACCTCACACTTGGATTACTGCTAAAGACTGCTGGTGGGCCTCCCTTCCCCACGTCTCTCCTCACTTTGGTTCATCTTCCAGTCAGCTGTCAAATTAATTTTCCAAAAGCACAGATCCGACCACATCACTTTCCTCTTTAATAGCTCTCCAGTGTTCTCTCTATTATCTTCAGGATTGAAGATAAAATCTACTGTTTGGCATTCACAGCCCTTCATAACCTGGCTCTCTTTTACCTTTCCAGTCTTCTTGTACCTTATTCCCTGCCATGTACTCTTTAATCCAGTGACACTGGCCTCCTTCCTGTTCTTTGCACAAGACACTCCATCTCTAGACTCTGAGTATTTTCACAGGCTGTCCCCATGCCTGGAATACTCTCCATCCTCTACTATGCCTCCTGGCTTCCCTGGCATCCTTTAAGTTCTAGTTAAAATCCCACCTTCTACAAGAAGGCTTCCTAATCTCCCTAAATTTCAGTACCTTCTTTCTGTTGTTTATCTCCAGTTTATCCTGTATTTTGATGGTACACAGTTGTTTTCACGTCTTTCCCATTAGAACTGCTTGAGGTCAGGAACTGTCTTTCACCTTTCTTTGTATTCCCAGGAGTTAGCACTGTGCTTGGCACATAACAGACACTTAATAAATGTTTACTGACTGACTCCTAGGTTGTGAACAACCTAGGGTGGCTGGAAGAATTGTAGTACCCTCAATAGAAATAAGACAGAAAGGAAAGGGTGAAACTAGGAAGTATCACCTTTTTTATGCTTTAATGACATTTTATGCAAGATCAGTGGACCATAAATGACTCTTGCCCAGAGATCCAATTCATATGCTAAGGTAATTATAATCACCTTAATGTCCACTATTTTTTGAGTGCCTACCAGTTCTCAGGTTGTGAAAGATTCAATGAAACATATGACATACTTTTTTTGTTCTTAAAGTAATTTAGGCAAGTAAAACTAACGTATGTGAAATCAACGTGAGACAAATACAATGCCAAGCTATATGAATGTGTGGCACCAGTTCTGTGCTCAGTAAGAGTCGAGCGAAGGCACAGAACAATGTGGGTTAGCTCAGACAACTTCATGAAGGAGGGAAACGTTGATCTGGGCCTGGATGAGCATGGTGCCGGATGAGCATGGTGTCATAGGCGAGAGAGAGGAGAACTACTTTCTTGTAGGGTTTAGAGGGCAATAGCTAGAGAAACATGAGAAACAGCATTGAATGAATAGAATGGGGTTAGAAAATGGAGTGCTTTCCAAACCAGGTGAAAGACTTTAGACTTGATGGGGCAAGGTGAGGAGAAGTAGGCAATAGGGAGCTAGGAGGATGAAACAATGGAATGATATGATAATAGTGATGTTTTAGAAAAATTGGTCTGGGGATGGTATGCAGGATGAACCGGCTAAGGGGAATAATCAGAAACAAAGAGATCACTTTAGAGATTAGCACAATAATTTAGGTATGCTATGATGAGGGCCTGAACTAGGATGGGTGGCAGTGAGCATAGCAGGGAAGGGACATACTTGTGAAACATTTTGAAGAAGATATGGAAAAATTTATTGAAATTACACATAGGAGATAGAAGAGTTAAAAAAAAGGACCATTTCTAGCTTGACTATAGGAAGAGTAGTGGTTACACTGATGGGAATGGAGAATATTGTTACGGAAAGGTGGTTTTTCTTTGGCGATTATGCAGGAGAAATAATGAGTGGAAGATTGATCTATTGAGTGCCTTGGTATCTCTTGCTAACTACAAATACAATTCATTTACAACAGTCCTGTTCCTGAAAGAAAAAGTCATAAAAGCTGATGTTTATATGATGTTATCAACCCCTCTCCCCATTTTATAGATAAAGAAACAGGATGGTTGATTTTTTTCCTGGGTATATAGGAAATTAGTGGCAGAACTGGAATTGGAACCCACTTTCTTTGACTCTAGCGTTTTGATTGTTAAACTATGGCCCAAATTGGATTTTTTTGGGGGGTTGACCCAATTTTTCTTTTGTCCAAACAGCTAAGAGTATGCCAGGTAGATGAAGCAGAGACACTGAATTCTTTTTCTTCTGAACTAGCAATGCTTGGAAGGTGGAATAGTAGTTTGCTAAACCTTTAGGAGAGAGGGAATGCCTTTACAAATGCCAAGAATTCCAATATATCAAAGGAAGGAAACTAGTAGCTTCCCCAAAAGGATTGAGTATATGTATCTCCTATGAATATGAATAATACTATGAATAATCAGTATGTTTTGGTAAGATCATAGTGTCTCCTTCTCCCCTATCCCTCATGCACAAACTATAAATACAAGTCTTTTACTCCTTATTTGAAATAGTAATAACAATAGGTTACATTTATTCAGTCCTTCAAGGTTAACAAGATAACATAGCTTATCTCATTTGATTCTTACAGCAACTTTATAAAGTTGATATTTCAAGTATTATTATACCCACTTTAAAAATGAGGAAACTGAGCTCCAAAGTGGTGAAATGACTAACTCAAGATAACACAGCTTTTATCAGAGGTAGGTTTGGAATACAAGTCACACCTGACTCCTAGTCCAGCATTCTTTCCTACCAAAACACACTGCCTATAGGGTTTCAATTGAGTTATTTGAGAAGTTTGAGCCATCAACCAACTTTTCTCATCCAGACACCTATTTATATCAATTAGAAGTTAGAATTTAAATGGAGGTGAATCTTTGATTTGATACTTTTTTTGAGGAAACAAACAGATTTCTATGAAAGTCAAACATAAAGGAATCAAAAGAAAAGATAATTGTTTTAATCATTTAGAAGCCTGGACTAGAAGTCAGAAATTATAAATTGTGTAAACTTGGTCAAGACACAATTTCTCGGTCTTCCCGGTTAATTCATCTATAAAATGGACAAAGGCCCTATTGACCTTATAGTATTGTTGTATGTGTATAACACATTTTGTAAAATATGAAGTGTTGTATAAATATCAATTATCATTAGTGTTTTAGCTTACGGTCATGAAAGCTAGTTTTTGTTTTCTCATGGCTGTTCATGGGTTTTTATGATTAGGGTATATGATTTAAAATACAAAGGATTGCAAAGGAAACCAATTATATAATTATCAACATATCAAAAAATTCAAGTTCGTGAACCACAGATTGTAAAGCTCTGCCTAACACTACTTGATCCTAAGGTCATAGGTCTTGAGCTAGAAGAAACCTCAGGGGCCATCCAATCCAACCCCCACATTTTACAGATGAGGAAACTGAGGCCCAGGAAAATTCAGTAACTTACTCATAGCACACAGGCAGTAAGTATCAAAAGTAGTGTTTGAACCTAGGCCTTCATGTCTGTCCCAGTATTTTACAAAAATGACTAAATTCCACTGTCCCCATAAATCTGCAGCCTAAAAGAAAATATCATTAATAATATGCTTTCCCCAGAAATGCACTCATATTTTTACATTAGACAGACAGACCTGATTTAAAGAGTCCAAAATAAGATGGTAGCCTTAGGAGACTGTGGCTTTGATTTCTTCAAGCCCATCTTAGTTGGGTCACAGGTTTATGTTTGTGTTGACATTTTAGTTTTTCAGAGGGGCTGAGATGAATTAGCTTGCCATAAGACAGAGATGGGCAGGGGAAGAGAGAGAGAGAGAGAGAGAGAGAGAGAGAGAGAGAGAGAGAGAGAGAGAGAGGCTGACATTTTCTGACTAGCCAGGTGACCTTGGATGGAATGACTCAGAGGGTCAATGACCAGGAAAAGGGAAATGGGAACCTAGAAAAACAATTCTTCCCCCAGGCTGAAGAATTATAGCTGTCCTCTCAGCCGCATAAAGCACAGTGCTAGGGCCAGCCAGGATCCTGATCTCTTACAGAAACTGAAAATGTTTCCAGAGTCATGGTGGAGTGGGTCCTGGAAAGGCATGAAGTACAGTGGAAAGACAGTTGGCTTTGGAGTCAGGAAGACCTGGATTTAGATTCTGCCTTTGACACATACAAGTTTTGTGATTATGGATAAGCCACTTAACTTCTCAGTGCCCCCAAGCAACTCTCTAAGATTTAAAGTTGCAGAAGAGTGCCCTTTCTATTTCAGTGGGGGAAGTTTCCATGCTTTCAGTTCCATACCCTAACTGATGAAATCACAAGCCCTAACCATTCCCCTACTTTTCCCAAATGGTTCCATCTTCACTTAGTCATTTAATTTCTTCTTCTTCCTCAGGTTGATGGAAACCCAGAACTGAGAGGAGAACAAATAATTTGTGGATAGCTTACAGATTAATTTCCTGCCACTAGCACCAATCTTTTGGTTGATTCATCTCTTGTTCTAATTCCATCTTGAATTCTCTAATTTAGCAATTCTGTTCTTCCTCTGATCTGGGAATGAGAAAGGGAGGAGGTTGCTTATGGATGGACAACTCTCCACAGGAACTTAGCTGAAGCTGGAGCCCTGCACACTTGAAGGAGAAGGGGAGGATTAGTGGGATAGAATCAAGAGTTCTTAACCTGGGTTCTGTGACTTTTATTTAAAAAAATATTGATAATTATATTTCACTATAATTGGATTCCTTTATAATCCTACACATTTCATTCAATGCATTTAAAAATATTATTCTGAGAACAAGTCCATAGACTTCACCAGATGCCAAAGAAATCCATGACTCAAAAAAGGTTAAGAACCCTAGATAGACTGAAAGTACATTTTATTAAATCAGTTTTCATGTCTGCTTTTGAAAATATTCTAGATAACAGGAGTAAGAGGCTGTGAGGACAGTAAAAAGAACAATATTTTGGGAGTCACAGGGCCTAGGTTCAAACACTACTTTTGATATTTACTGCCTGTGTGACTATGAGTAAGTTACTGAATTTTCCTGGGCCTCAGTTTCCTCATCTGTAAAATGTGGGGGTTGGATTAGATGGCCCCTGAGGTTTCTTCTAGCTCAAGACCTATGACCTTAGGATCAAGTAGTGTTAGGCAGAGCTTTACAATCTGTGGTTCATGAACTTGAATTTTTTGATATGTTGATAATTATATAATTGGTTTCCTTTGCAATCTTTTGTATTTTAAATAATATATTAAAAAAAAACATTCTGAGAATAGGTGTCCATAGGCTGCCAAAAGGCTTCATGATCCAAAATGAGTTTAAGAGCCTTTGTATCACAGGAACTTCTGGGTTGGTTATAATGAAGTTCAGAGCCTCAAGGAGAGTGTGCTTCCTTTCTCACCCTCTACACTAGTCATTCATATTACCTCTTTCCCAACCAGGAGGCTTACAGCAATTCTTGCCTCACTCCCCAGGGGGAAGAAGGAGAGATCTCACCCATTTGAACCTTTTGTAAATAAACACTTAGTTCCATTTAGCAGCCAATTAAGAAGCTTTTTGTCACTACACAGTAAACTGAAAGGAAACAGAGATACTTGTTCTTGTACCAAAGTGGAAAGTAAAGGACCCCTCCATCAGACATTTCTGTTCACTAAATGTGAATATGGTTCATGCTTTAAGACCTGGGCTTTCCTTGGTCCATCCTTTCTACTTCTCAATTACATTTGCCTCCATACTTTCCCATATGTTCTTATCTTTTTATTCCTTCCCAGTATATCTCATTCCTCAGACTGATGTCCCTTGTTGTGCTTACGTGCATTTCTGGCCTAGTCCCTGGGTTTAGAAGGCATATACCACTCTCCCAGCCTCCAAATTTCTAACAAGCATGGGAGAGGAGGGACCCTGTGGTATCTGAAGGCTTCCCTCCTTCTTCCCCCTCTCATCTCCAGTCTAGCATTTCTCTCTAGTCTGTGGGGCCTCCCACCATGTTTATAGTGATTAACAAACTAATGGAAAATTCCAGGTATTCATTGTACAGTTCCTATTCTTATATAATATCGAGTCAAATTTACTCTTTGCATAAATTACTCCCCCAGAGAGTAACTTATACATGGGGAGAATCTGGTTCAATAAGTTTTTAATTAAAAGATGATCCAACTCTATTAAAGGAAATGAAAATAGAGGTAATTTGCCCCCCAGGGTGTTGGAAGATGTTTTTGAAAGCTACAAAGGTTATCTTATACAAACAGGATGAGGAGTGATTGAAAATCAAGACATCTGCATGTTTATAATCTTAACTCAACATTCAATTCGGAGGAAATGCAAATATTTTCACAGCATTTTGGAAAATAACAGAAGTGGTTTAAAAGTCATGATAATATGGGGAGGGAGTAATATAAAAGTCACCCTTCTCCCTTCATCTCCTATTTTCACCAACAACTTTAGAAATAAACATTTGGGCTTGTTTATAGGTGAAGATAAAATTAAATCACTAGTCCAA
Source organism: Phascolarctos cinereus (assembly GCF_003287225.1). Lineage (NCBI taxonomy): Eukaryota > Metazoa > Chordata > Mammalia > Diprotodontia > Phascolarctidae > Phascolarctos > Phascolarctos cinereus. The sequence goes on from NW_027555847.1 coordinate 232,262,882, forward strand.
TTCTTATATTCCCATATAAAAAACAAACTCTAACTCTGATGAATAGTACTTTTTAATATGTGCTAACATTAAATTTAATAAAAAAAATCTCTACAATAGGGTTTAGTCAGGGTTTGATTTCAGATACTGCATTGGGACTGTATAGTTAAATGCTGCCCCAAATGCATGTGTTACACCTAAATGACTTAGATCTAAATGATATCAACAAGATCTTCCAGTGGAACGGTCCAATGGTGAACCCAGGTCTTGAGAGACTCTTTTTCACAGCAGTAAAATGAATCTCCAAAATACATTGAGTGTATTAGAAAGCACAAGCTGTGATCCTAACTAGAGGGATGGCCTGTTTATTGTTAGGACTAATTATGTGGGGATCTGCTCTTAGTCTCTTCCTTGGTTTGTGTGGTCACTCATAGAATACATTCGAAGGCCAGTTTTGTGGAGTTTGGGATGTGATGAGACATGAATTTATGGCTTGCCCAGTTTTCATCTTCTCTTTTGTTTTTCAGTCTGTTTTTTTTCTACCCCACCAACAATTTTTTGCCCCTTCCCATTTTTTTAGGAACATACATTGTGAGATTTTTATTTAAAACTTCAAATTCATTAAGATGAGAAAGTATTTCTATGTCTTTAAATCTTATAAAAATATTAACAGATCAAATAAACTGGGTGTTCTAGTGAAAAGGAAGCTGTGCTTGGAATCATGAAGACCTGGGTCCAAATCCTGCCTGAGACACTTATTAACTCTGTGACCTTGGACAGGTCACTTAATCTCTGGTGCCTCGGTTCCTTTATCCATATAATGAGTATCAGACTTTGGCCTCTAAGATCCCTCCCAGCCCTAAATCTCTGAGTCTATAATTTTATACTCCTTGTTCAGTGGTATGTATAATTTCAAATAAGCTGGAAATAACATAGATAAATGACCAACACTAGGAGAATAGTAGAATGAATTGTTTTAATGAGATATTATAATTTGATTAAAGTCAAACAGGATGAGTGATAAAAAAGAAACTTGAAAGATCTTTAGGAAATAATGTAAAGCCAAAACAAAGCAAAACAAAAACTAGATGAATGAGCTATGCTCAAATGAAAAAAAAAGTGAATGAGAATGAATAGATAAAGAATGTTGATGAGAGCTTAGAGAGAATGAACGATAAAGCAGTATGATATATGTTATATATATCTTTGAAATTCATTAGTTTAAATGTCAGTAGTCACTAAGCAATTTTAGGTGTTCGTATTGATGTTCAATGTTAAGTTTCAAATTGTTTTTGTGATACAGACCTTTGATTTCTTTGGCAATGGAGTTCCAGTAGAGGAAGTTCCCTCTACCTGTGCAAATCAGTGACTGTTCTGCAATAGGTAATCTTAGAGAGTTGTGAGGGGGAGAGGCACTGCCTAGACTCACACAGCCAGTATGTGTCAGTGAAAGGATTTGAACTTAGGTTTTCCTGTCTCTGAGCTAAGCTCTCTATCCATCATAATGCTGTTCCTCTAATAAAATATGTCCATTTCTGTGCCTTTGCTCTGCCTGTCTCTCACTCCTAGAATGCACTCTTCTCACTTCTGCTTCTTGGAATCTTTGGTTTCCTCTGAGGCTTGGTTCAGTACCACCAAGCTTTTCTAGATTTTCCCATCAGCTAGTGCTTTCCCTTCAAACATTATCATATGTTCATCTTTCTATATCTTCCTATAGATATACATTGCATATTGTCTCCTGGGTTAGAATGTTAATTCCATGAGGGCAGGGACTGTTTCACTCCTGTCTTTGTGTCTTCAGTCCTGAACACAGTGCCTGGCATCAGGTGCTTAATAAATACTTGTTTTCTTTGGGGCTATCCTCTCTGGGGCAGAGTCTCACAGAATCACTGAAGTTTAGAGCTGAGACCTTAAAGATCAAAACTTCAACAGCCCTTATTTTACAGATGGGAAAACTAAGGGCCAGAATGTGGTCCTGACTTTTTGAAGGTCACAGAGATAATGAACCATAGAGATGTGTCATTGAAAGACTTCAGATAAGGTGATCCATTAGTTGGCATAATTGATCTTACCATGCAACTTAATTTCCCCCATTTAAAGCCCTGTTCGCTAGAGTACAGGCAAGCGTAGTAGCCAATAACTAGGCAGACAAAAATTACGAAGCAAAGTTTATCTTCAACATTCTTTCACCTTACTTTTGGACATCCTCTGATTCTCCCACTCCCTTTCTTAGGTACACAGAATCTTCATACTACTCCAAAAGCCCTCCATCTCCAACCCCACTCCCAATAAAATACCCTTCCTTCCCAGATAGCCTTCAGGTCTTAAATATCCCCTTGATTTTGTAAAATTACTTGTTCTGTATCCCACTCCTTGAGCACCCTACTACCTGCTAGTGACAAGTAGTAATGAGTTAAACAGATAAACTGATCTCTTACACTGTGTTAGTTGTTTAACTTATGAATACCCAAGGAAATAGCATGGCATAATAGATGAAGGAGAGACTCATGTATTGCAGTAGATAGAGCATCATCCCTGGAGTCAGGAGGACCTGAGTCCAAATCTGGCCTCAGACACTTACTAGTTGTGTGACCCTGGGCAAGTCACTAAACCCTGATTGCCTCCAAAACCAAAACCAACCAAACAAAAAGAACAGGTTCAGCAATCAGTGAGACCTAGGTTCAAATACTGCCTGTGTCATATGTTGACAATGATCCTGGGTAAAGTTGGGGAGAAGTAGCTGATTAACATTAAAAGAGTGAGTTTCCTCACCAGGAATTCTTAATTATAAATAAATAAATAAAATAACTAGTATTTATATAGTGCTTCATGGTTTATAAAGTACTTTATTTACAAATGAAAATGCAGATATGATTAAAAAACCTATTACTACCCAGATAATATAAGATCTGAATCCTAAAAGGTCCTTAAGGAGGCCCACTGGGGAGATGGTTTTAGCTGAGGGTAAATGGGCTTTCAAAGTTTGAGACTATGTCATGCCCATGTTCTATTCAGCATTGAACATTTTGTAGGCACTTAATGCTCTTCTTGAGAGCAAAACCTTTTTTTTATCCCCCCAATTTCTAATAACAATAGCTGACATTTGTATGGTATATGAAGCATCTTTTATGCATTGTCTTGTGACTTATGGAAGATAGGTAGTAAAGTACAATTCCCATTATACAGATGAACTAATTAAGTTACAAAAAGGGCAAATGAATTCCCTAAAGTCACTTAGCAAATATGTGGTAGGGTTAGGGTTTTAAGAAAGGACCTTTAACTCTGAATCCAGTGATCTCTTTATTGTACCAAATCTGTAAATGCTTTGCTGGTCATTAAGTTTTTTTTTTTTTTTTACTAAATTCTTATTGAATTGTGTGGAATTAAATTACATAAACATCTCAAATTTGATCTTTATTTCTGCACTAAAAAATGTAATCTACTTTGTGAGGTGTCTTAGTTCAAATAGTTTACAGAAAGGAGGGGTGCAGATGACTGCTGAGCTGCCATTTTGATAGTATTGTCCAGGCAATGCAGATAGCTGACCAGTAAATTCCTTCAAACATCTGGTTTGACTGATGTTTCACTGAATTGACCGGCTGTTTGAACTAAGCAAGCCAAATGGTAATTTTGGTTTGCTGTAGATGTGATCACATTCTTATCAGCATATTGTTTCAAACTATTATATCATTCTTTGCATTTGTATCCCTAGAGCCTAACACAGTGCCTGTTGCTTAATGAATGCTTGTAAATTAACTGATCATAGAATCATAAATCTAGAGCTGGGAAGCACCTCAGAGGCCAATTCAAACCTCTCATTTTATAGATGTGGAAACTGAGGCCCATGGAATTTGAGTGACTTGAAGATCACACAAGTAGTAACTGTCAGAGGTGGGATTGGAACCCTGATTCTCTAGTAGCAGAGCCAGTTGCATGTTCCATGGTAACAGTGGTCAATGAAACGACACCAAAAAATTAGTCTAACTCATGTTTATATTTACTCTTTTGTAATAACAGCTAAAATGCATATAGCAACTACTACATGTCAGGCACTGTGCTAAGCATTTTACATTATTATTATCTCCTTTGAGTTTCATACCAACACGGCAGAGGTGGGTGCTTTTATTATCCCTATGTTACTACTGAGGAAACCAAGGCAAATAGAAGTTAAGTGACTTGCCCACTGGGACACAGCTAGTGTCTTCATTGAAGCAGGATTTGAACTCAAGTCTTCCTGACTCCAGGCTTGGTGCTATTTCCTCTGTGCTACCTAGCTCCTTTTTGGTTCTCTTCATTACCCTTTAATCAAGCAATGTAATGAAATTTATAATGTGCTTTTGTAAACCTTCACATTCTAGATAATTAACATAAATGATTATGATCATTATTGCTATGATTATTTGAGAACCATTCTGTCTTTATAAATCATTGTAGATGTAGACACTTGTAATATCTAGTGCTAGATAGTGAATCAGAAAGACTGGGTTCAAACTGCCTTTGACACTTCCTGACTGTGTGGCCTTAGACAGTCACTTAAAGTCTGTATGCCTCAAGCAGTCCCCTAGGATTTATTTATTGAGTCATAAGCAGAGATCTACTTTAGTGAAGAGAGTTTGCATTGGCTGTTCCCCATGTCTAGAATGCACCCCTTTTCATTTCTATCCCTTTAAATGTTTTCTTTAAAACTCAGCTAAAGATAACTTCTACATGAAACCTTTCCTGATCTCAAAAACTTTTAATATCTCTTTTCCTCCTTCAATTAACCTTGTCCTCTAATCCCACTACTTTGTAATTATTTTGCCTCCTGATAGAATATAAGCTTTTTGAGGGCAGGGACTGTCTTTGTATCCCAAACATCTAGCACAGTGCATTTGATAAATGCTTTTTCATTGACTGACAAAATCACAGATCCTTCATCGAATTCTCTCATCAACTAACATAATATCCTATCTCTCAGAAAGGCTCATGAGAATTTAGCGTTTATGCTCCTTACATTTGGCTACAACAAAGGTGAAGGGAGTATCATCCAGATAAATGAATATGGCTGAAAGGACTAACGTATGACCAGCTGCTGTTTCTATCCCCCACTCCTAACTCCCCCATGAAGACTGTCCTTTCCTTTTGGGGTATGCTTGAAGAGGATGTTGATATTTTCAGCATTGCCTTTTTGTCTTAAGGAATGCGTGAAACATTTGTTCAGCAAAAGCTAGTCTATCTGAGTGGCAGCCAGAAACATAGGAAGTACTTCTCATCTTCAAATCAGAAGTCCTGGGTCTGAGTCCCAGCCCCAACCCTTGCCAACTGAATGACTATGGGCAAACGGTGGAATCTCTTGAATCTTAATTCCCTGATCGATAAAATGAGGACTGTGTTTATACTGCCTACCTCACATTGGAAACTATTTTGTAAATCTTAAAGTCTTTAGAAACTCCAGATATTATTTATATTGTATAATAAATTGTTCTTTCAACTAGAAGCAGCTGAATGGCAAAATGGAGTGAATGATGCACTTGGAGTCAGGAAGACCTGAATTCAAATATTGCCTTAGATACGTACTAGCTATGTCACTCTGGGCAAATTACTTAAGCTCTGATTCAATTTCTTAATTTGTAAAATAGGAATAAGAACGGTACCTTCGATACTGTGAGTCTAAAATGAAATGATATATATATATAACATAAATTTCTGTAGAAATGCTATTGCGATATTGTTATTATTGCCTCTCCCCTACACCCGATGGCCTCACAGCTTTGCTATGTGTTGGGAAAGGGAGAGGAAATGTTAGATCACACTGAAGTATAATTGTCCTATTTTATAGACCTGGAGAGAGATGATGTGGGTTTGACTCCTAGCTCTGTTATTTATTTCCTGTGTGACCTTGGGCAAGTCACTTAACTTCATTAGCTCTCAACCTCCTCATCTGTAAAATGAGGGGGTTGGTAAATGACCTTTAAGGTCTCTTCTAGATCTAAATCTATGATCCTGGGCTACTCGTATATTTATGGATATTTTCATTAAAACATGTACTTGTTAGAGTGGTGCCAGTAAGCTTGTGGTAGTTATAGCTTTTTGAATCATCATGCATTAAAAAAATTAATCTGCCCCCAGGCAATGTAAAACAAAAACCCCAAAATAAAATCCTCAATATATAGCTGCATAGTCTGGCAAAAACATTTTTTTCCTACTTTAGCCGTATCCCAAAATATATGACTTTCTAAATTTTAAGTTCATAGTTTCTCTCTATGGAGAAATTATGTCTATGTTTCATCTTTGTTCTTTTGGTCTCTGATGTATCATTATATTGATCAAGGTTCTGAGGTCTTTTAAAATTGTTTTTCTTTATAATGTTCTTATTGCATAAATTATTCTCCTAATTTTACTCACTTTGCTCTGCATTATTTCAAAGAGGTCTTCCTAGTTTCTTTTGAAATTGTTCATGTCATCATTTCTTATGACACAGTAATATTTCATTTTATTTGTATATCACAATTTATTTAGCCATTCACCAAATAGGAGGACACCCCCTTAGTCTCCAAATTTTGGTTGTTGTGGTAGTTCTATCATCACCATTTGTGACCAAGGCCTAAATATATTTTTTTCCCTTTTTTTCTCTTCTTACACTTTCTATTCTTCCCCTCTCCCAATTCCCACAAGTAAGAAACCCAGAAGATACCTAGTGTCACTCTTAAATAGGAATTTACTTCTTGATGATGAAAAGTTATCATTTGGCACTGATGCAGTATTTAGTGCTAGAACAGTGGCTTTTTGGATACAGACTTGACACAAGTGTGGGAAAATGCATCTGCTCAGAGAAAGATACTGTCCTCAGAATATTGCTACTGTTTCATGGGGCAGGTAGGTGGCACAATGGATAGAGTACCAGGCTTGGAGTTAGGAAAACTTGAGTTCAAATCTGGCCTCAGATACTTATTAGCTGTGTGACCCTGGGCAAATTACTTAATCCTGCTTGCCTCAGTTTCTTCATCCGTAAAAATGAGCCGGAGAAGGAAATTGTAAGCCACTCCAGTATCTTTGCCAAGAAAAGCCCAAATGGGGTCATAAAGAAGCAGAAATGATTGAAACATCCCAACAACAACAAAAATCATCCTGGTCGATAGAACTAAAACATCTCAGAAGGTGCCCAGAAATCGGTATTCTTAAAACACAAGGCTCATAATTTTATCCTTCCTCATCACCCAAACAATCTTAAATTTCTTCCTGTTGCCTCTAAGATGCAATATGAACTCCTCAGCCTGTTATTTAAATCCTTCTACAATCTACCACTCTCCTCTTTCATTTCATTCCCTTTCAAAAACTCTGTATTCCTCTCAAAGCTGGTTTTCCATACAGGATATTCTGGCTCCCACTTCTATTCCTGATAAATATAGTTTTCTAAAAATCGAATTGGTTAGAGTTAGCTTTTCTTGAGAAGGGAGACCTTCGAGAAACCTCTAGAGTCTTTTCTAAAGCAGTAGTTCACGTTGGTGTCAAGGATATGGTAGTATTGCAGAGGCTACCACTGAGGTGAAATCATGGAAACTACTATCCTTTCAGCTCTGAACCTAAGATCCTAAAATGGGCCGTTTCGTCTTCAGTCTGGCCATTAAACCACAGTGGCTGTATCTTACAAGAAGGAGAAAAGGTAACAAATATCCTTTCTGAACCCCAAATGTAATTACTGAAATTGAACTCAAAATTTTTCTTAGTGTTTCCAGAGTCAAAGTCCAATGAACACAGTACAGTAGAGGACTTAATTTTGAATCTTTTCTTTGTTATTTAAGGACTCAACTTCATTCCTCATCTCTGCTATTTGTTGTTTAGTCATTAACTCTCCATGACCTCATTTGAGGTTTTCTTGGCAAAGATAATGGAATGGTTTGCCATTTCTTTCTGGCTCATTTTATAGATGAGGAAACTGAGGCAAACAGGGTTAGGTGACTTGCCCAGGGTCATACAGCTAGTAAGTGTCTGAGGCCTGATTTGAACTCATGAAAATGAGTCTTTCTTACTCTAGGTTTGGTACCGTATCTATTGTGCCCAGTTGCCCTCTGTTATTATATCTGTATGTCATTTGACTTCTCTGGACTCAGTTTCTTCATCTGTGAAAGAAAAGGGCTGCAGATAGCTTCTAGGGTTTCTTCTAGCTCTAAATCTGTGATCCTCCAACATCAGGCCAAGCCCTTCCCTTAGCTATAAAATGAAGGCGTTGGACTAGATGATCTCCAGGCTGCCCTGCATTTCTGACATTCTATGACATTCTACATCCCCATTCCAAAACATTTGAGTAGCAATGCTGATGGCTTTTTGTGAGGTGATCTGGATGCACCATTCAGTTGATGGGCTTAATTAATTTCTGTGATGCACCTTGGGATCTGAAGATGAAATTTAGTTATGTTATTATAACCTAGGCCATACGCCACTGGGAACTGGGGAGAGAAAATTTCTCTCTGGGAGCAAATCTCTCACCCTTGCAAGGTGAATAAATATTCAAGGGCACCAGGGCACCATTTATACAATTATCATGGAAAGAATTGATTCATCTCCCATGAGGAAACGTTTACCTCTAGAGAGCTGTTTGCTTACCCTTGTAGCATCAGAGAATCAGGGCCAACTGCCCAAAGTGGCCAGAAGAACAACAACAAATAATGATGACAGCAATTAGTATGCTAATTAATAGCAATTACTGATAATAAGCTAAATGGTCCTGTTATGAGCATAGTAAACGATTTCTAATTTCATTTTTTCTAAGATGTAGTGGTTTTAAATTCATAATTTATGAATTAATTCCCATTAAATGCATATGGCCTTGCAAAGATTGGGGATTTTTAATCATAATGCAGTAATGCCTTAGTGTTTTTTCTTCTCCATAGTCTGTCTCCTTTTGAGTCTGCCATTGTACAAGTCAGCAGTAGTTAAAACATAAGACAGGCGCAAGCTAATCAGAGTCTCAGCTCTTCTGACAGCTAATGGAATGTGCACCTTCCTTGGAGTCAAGAGAATAGTTTCATGGAATTTTTCAAGAGTCTACTCTGCCATTTCTTCTTTGGCATTCCTTTTCTATTCAGAAGACAGCAGGACAATTGAAAGCTTCCTAACAGAAAACTTTGGTCATTAATTGTAGCTGTCAGAAAAAAGTGATGCCACTGTATTCCCAGAAACATTTTGCATTACTGTAATTAACACCCAGCATCCAGGTTTCCTTTGCAGATTTAATGATTGTCAGCTACTCCAACATCTTCACAGTGTACTTGTCGTATGATGGTTTGACATTGTGTGTTCTCCCCTCTAGATGGAGAGGTTCTTTGGGCTTGGATGCCTCACTCCCCACCTGCATATTCAATGCAAAGATCCTCATTTTTGCAGCCTTTTCAAATTACCAATTCCCTTAAAAATTTTTATAAGGATTTTTGAACCAATTTCAGCTATCCCTGGAAATCCCAGGAAAACAGCATCAGGACCAATATTCCTCTCTCAGGGAGCCAACTTACTTAAAGGGCACATATTTGAGTTCCTCCTATTTGTTTTAATGCTGTCAAGAGAATGAAGGACAGAGTTTGGCACATTCTACATTCTAAAGCCCAGTGTCCCACTAACAAAAAGCCCAGTTCTACTTGAAAAGACCTGTTGGTATGATTTTAAAAAATGCCTTGGTCATAGAATCATAGAATTTTAGAGCTGGATGGGAGCTTATCGTTCACCCTTCCTTCTCAAAGAGAACCAATGAAGTCACAAGGTGACAAGGGTGATGTGTTAACTTGCTTGTGAACTGGATTCAAGTGAGGCACAGCTTCACCAAGTTGTCAGCCTCACTCTCTCCTCCAAAGACATCAGAAGCCAGTGTCAAGACAAAGGTCAAGACGACAGGCAATGGCCCAAGATGCAGGAGGTGACCTTGGTCTTTCTAAATATAGGCCTTTCCCAGGTCTCAATTTGTCTGAGGCCATGTGCATTCAAAGGCTAGGTAAGAACTGAGACAAAAGATGGCCCAATCTACCATCCCAAAGATCTCAGTCTAAGAGGGGAAGACTCTCAGAATTTCTGATCACAACAGAAAACGGTTGCTATTTACACTCATGCTAAGCCTTCAAAATGTAAACAATGAGGCACAAAAGTTGGGCTGGGCCCAATATTGACCATTCAATAAAAACCACAATGATTTGAGTTAGTAGTTATGGGAGCTTAGGACGAAGCTTAGAACATAAAACACAGAATGTCAGCACTGGAAAAGACCCTGGAATTCATAAGAAAAAGGAAGGGAGGAAGGAAGAAAGGAAAAACAAAACAAAAGAAGGAAACAGGCATTTATACAGGCCTGCACAACATATGACCCTTGGGCCACTTGCTCTGGCTGCCTGTGAAACATATAGGGGTGGGGGCAGCTAGGTGGTGCAGTAGATAGAGCACTGGCTCTGAAGTCAGGAGGACCTGAGTTCAAATCCAGTCTCAGACTAAACACTTGACACTTACTAGCAGTCTGACCCTGGGCAAGAAACTTAATCACAATTGCATAATATATTTGCAATTGCGTTATGTGTCTATATATATGTATATATATATATATGTATATATATATATGTATATATATATATGTATATATATATGTATGTATATATATGTATATGTATATATATATATATATGTATGTGTATATATATATATATATATATGTATATGTATATAAAGGTTGCCACTTTCCTATTTCTCACATGACCCCAACCACTGTCAGTCCGACTCTAGTCTAATCTATCTTCAGCCCGAAGTTTACAAGTTGTGCAGGTCTGATCTACTACGTGTCAGGAGGTCTATGCTAAGTGCTTTATGAATATCTCATTTGATCCTTGCAACAGTCCTAGGTATTACAATCTCTATTTTACAGAGAAGGAAAGTGAGACAAACAGAGATTCAGTGACTTGCCCAGAGTCACACAGCTAGTGTCTGAAGCTGTATTTGAACCTTCCTCACTCCAGGTCTAGAGTTCCATCCACTGTTTCATCTAGCTGCCAGAATGTCAGAGCTGAAAGACACCTTAGAGCATGAATACAATGTCAGAGCTTAGAAGAGAAGTGAAATATCTTCTCCAATACCTTCATTTTGTAGAGGATAAACTTAGAGGGATGAAGTTACTTGCCCGAGGTCACACAGTGAGTTAGTAGCAGAGCAGATCTCCTGACCCCCAATTCAATACTTTTTCAGCATAAGATAGAGAATGTATATAACATATTCAAGACTTTCATTTCTTGAGATATGAAAATGAGCAAACTAGCAAATAATTGTACTGTCTTGGTGAACATCACATCCTTTTCTTTAGCCCCACACCCATTTGTTACATCCTTTCGGCCATCAATACACTTTTAGTTGAAATTTTTAGAAGGAACCTTATATGAAGTAGGGTTATTTGATGGTTCACCAGTACCAGTATCACTGAAACATAGAAGGGATGGATCAGTTCCAGGTGAAGGATAGCAAGCCAGTAGGCAGAGTTTTTCAGAGAGACGAATCATCGCTGTTCTCTCTGTTGCCCTGGAGATGTGTAAAACATACAAGTGACCCTGTAAACCATTCAAGGCACATGAGATTGCCAATTTCACTGTAAGGCAAATCTTCAGTGAAGATGGTGAAGTTATACTTTTCAAAACAAACAAAACAACCAACACACATATAATTCGATTCAGTGAGATTAATTTAAGGAAAAAGTGGATTGTGATGAATAGTACCCTATATTGCTTTAGTGCTTTAATGCTTTTGAAGCTCTTCCCTCACTCCAACTCTGTGAGATAAGTTGGGCAATTATAACCTAAACTTTACAAATGAGAAGACTAAGGTGTTAATAGATTCAGTGACTTCTCCAAGGTCTTACAGCTAGGAAACCAAGATTGTAATTCAGAGGAAAGGTGAAGTAGTAGAAAGAGTCCTGAATTTAGAATCAGAGGACCTACATTTATCTCCTAGCACTGCCACTTATTACTTATTTGACCTTGGACAAATTATTTAACTTAATAATAATAATAATAATAATAATGATAATGATAATAGCTAACACTTACGTAGTGCTATGTTCCAGGGACTGTGCTAAGTGCTTTATCTTGGGCACCACCTAGTTGTCCCATTTCTTTGCATCTAGTTTCCTTATCTATAAAATGAGAGTTTGGACTATGTAACTTCTCAATAATTTTCTAGTTCTGCATTTATGATCCCATGATTACAGTTCCTGATACATAGTAAGTGTTTTATAAATGCTTACTGCCTTCACTGAACCAATAATAAAATATAGGTACTATTATTATCCTCATTTTGCAAATGAAGAAACTGAGGCAAACCTTGCCCAGGGTCACACAACTAAGGAGTATCTGAGGCTGGATTTGAACTGATGTCTTCCTGTCTCCAAGTCTAGAGTTGTCTCCATTGTGCCACCTACCTGCCCCAACTTTTTTAGATTTAGTTTTCTTATCCATAAAATAAGGGATCTGGACTACATGACCTCTGAATTATTTTCTATTTCTTTACTTATTATTTTAGTAGTTGGTACATAGTAAGAGCTTTATAAATGATTGCTGCCTCCCCTGCACCAGATTCCTGCAAGAGAACTAGCTTTTTCCTATTTGTTTTGGTCATGGGATTAAAGTAGAAGGAAATATTAGCAGGACTTGGAAATGACATTGCCCTTAGACTGATCTATCAACAGTTATGCTCATTATCTTCAGCTATGTATTCTGTATATGTTGCATTCAAGGATTTTTTTTTTGCAATATCTTCATTTCCTATATATATGAGGTGACTGAAGAAATAATTGTGTGACTAGACAATGCATGTTAAATAGGAAAACAAAGCCAACAAGATACACATTAAAAACAGGTTCACAGTCTCCAAAAACTTGAAACATTAAAAAAAATCTATAATGGAATAAAACAACAACAAAATGCAGACATGACTATTTCTTCCTTTTCCTGATTGGGAAAAATTTCAGTCTATCCATTTAAATCCTTAAAACACTAAATTCCTTTAAAGATAAAAAACTAACAATCTGCATATTTTTTCCCTGTAGAATGATGGGAGATGAAAAATCTCAATCTATTAGTAGTTACTACGTTATAAAAGCAGAGAAAATGGGTCTTCAGAGATAAGAGCAAGGACATTTTTTTTCCAGAAAAGGCAAAACCCAAAATTGTTGGGAGTCCAGCTTTCAATATTTTTATTTCAGACTAAATTTCGACTGTATTTCAGACTATCTCAGACATCTTGAAACTAGAAAGAAACATAACAAAACAGGACTAAAAAACCAAATATCCACTCATAAGAACGGATATATTTACTGTAGTTATTGTCCATTAATTGGTCAGGGTCATTCATGGATGGCTGATATCCATCCACGATCAGAAAATTACTGTAATGTGGCACTGCTCTTTTTAACACAATAGTTTCTTTAGCTTACACATAAAATGGAAACACAATTTACACTACTCGTAAATGTGTCATTCATGGTTGACTAAAGATTATCTATGATCAGAAAATTAGTATAATGTGAGTGGTTTTTTTTTTTTAGCTAGGCAATGAGGGTAAGTGACTTGCCCAGGGTCACACAGCTACTAAGTGTTATGTGTCTGAGGCTGGATTTGAACTCAGGTCCTCCCGAATCTAGGGCCAGTGCTCAATCCACTGCACCACCTAACTGCCCCTGAGTGTTTTTTTTTTAACCTAACAATTTATTTAACTTAAACATAAAAGGGAAATCAAGACTCATATTCAACAATTAGCCTCAGTGAATCAAGTAAACAAACAAGAATAATTTGTCACTTTTGTGAGGCTCAACAGAAGGTATTTTGAGATACCAATACAAGGATGCCATCAATTAAAGTGATAATCCATTAATTATGAGGAAAATATAAAGGCAGGCACAACTTCCTAAACTGCTGATCATCAATTGACAAAGTTATTGGATATAACCAGAACATTTATATTACATAGAAGGGGTGGTGACAGCGGGAAAATAACAGGAATAAATTTGTTAGGAATTATAGGCTTCATGTTCCAAGAGAGGACTTGAGGGAAGTTTTAATTAATAGGCTTCTATATTTGAAAACATCACAAATACCTCCCTCAGAACTCAATGTTTTGGCAATTCATTGCTTTTATCTTGATGAAGAAATCAAACATAGTGGGAGATTCTCTAATAAGTAGTCAGTGCTTCTGTAATAGCCAAATATATTTCAAGATTTATGAATTTAGAAATTTATCACATCTACTCACTAATAATCATTGCTTCACCATGGGAGATTAAAGCGAAGTGATTTCAACTGCATAATAAAAATGTTTCTCTGTAGTAATGCACGTAGAAAATTCCTTTTCTCAAATTTTGTTCTTAAAGGGGTATTCTGTGTTACACTTTATAAATAATGGTATATATAATGTAAACTCCACTAGAAGTAAGCTCCTTGAGGGCAGGGACTGTTTACACTTTCATTTTCACCTTTGTATGCTCAGTACTTAGCGTAATGCCTGGTTAGTAGTAGATAATAAATCCTTGTTGAATTGGATTAAAATGAAATTCCTAGGCCAGAAAAGTGCGTTTTGGTTTAGTTTATCTTGAACTGTTGGCCCAAAGGCAAAAGGACCCATTTGGAGTTATTTAGAAGTTCAAAGGTCAACTACTCTACTACCATAGGGAACAAACAAAATATTTTGCTTTTTTTTCTATAAAATTATAATTTTAGCATGACATTCCAAAAGTGTTATCTATCACATGATTCAACCTGCTATCCTAAAATGTAACAGACCCTGTACTAACCTTGACATGAGGCAAAGATTTAACTCTGAAACAAATGTCGAATTAATAGTACTTGCCGCTGAAAGACTCAAGCGACGGTTCTGCTGATACTGCACACTTTCCCTAAAGAGATTACTGTTGTAATCCTAAATATTAGAGTCCCCCTGCTATCTTATTTTTGAGCTCATCAGATCCAGCACTCTGCACGTAATCTCTAACAGCTTTATCCAGTGTTTATGTAAGCTGGTGAGGATAGCTATTTGAGCACTCATGGACATCCCTTCTCTATGCTCAGAGACAGCAATCCTATCCATGTATAATTACAATAAAGAATCAGCACAGTCGAGTTTGAATCCTAGCTTGCAAATCCGTGGTTTCCTCATATGTTGGCCAACAGGAAAACACTGATAATCTCTCCCACTGCTTTTGCTATTCTGTGGAGGGGATTGTACACTTGTTTCATCTGTCTCATTTGTTAGTTGTTATCTTTTTATGAGAAGAATACATTGGTTTGTACCTAAAGGGACTTGTTGACATTAAGCTGATTGAAATACAAAAAAAAATTATTTATTTCAGGGTATATACATTTCTAAAATCCAGAGAGATGTCAGGAAAAGGTAATAAAAGATGAAGACATCAGGTTTAGCTAAAAAGTGACACACTTCATATATGCTCTTAATGTGCCTACAGGCAAACACTGTGTTTTATGTTATTTTAGGACAGCCTTGATTTCTTCCATGTCACATTTTTGGGGAAAAGGAACATAGAACTAATTTTGCAGACAGAGTTGGCGCTTTATTCCTTCTGACTCAGGCACTTAAAACTCATATTTTTAATCCTCTCTAATACTTCCTTTGTTATTGTTAATTTTCAAAACAGTAATATCAACAACATTGTGAATAAATCTGTCAATGGCAAGGATAAATACTGGAGCCATTTAAAGACTCCACTTATGTCAGTGATGATAATCTGCTCATAAGGGCTTATTTTACTACTAAATTCTTAAAATAGATTTTTGAATGTAGTGATATATTCCTATCCAAAACATCTATATTTCTCACACAGAAAAGACCTAAGCATCATGCTGCCTTTTATCTATATTTGAAGAATTAAAATGTTTTGTTTTGATGAATTTTTTTTCCTTCAAGGATTTAAAAATTCTAATCACTAGAAGCTAAATTAATTAATAACCTTAAAATGCTCCATCACCAATCTTCACTCTAATAATCAATATGCAGTTATATCTTCAACATTTTTTAAAAATTTTATTTTAGAGGAAATATTCAGCACATGCATATTCTATCTGATGTTAGGAAATTTAGATCACATCAGTATGAACAGAGTCTAGAAGCAAAAAAACCCAAACAAACCCAAAAGTCAAACTTGCTTGATTAATTTAATTAGCACTATTTAACAAAACAACAATGTCTTTTGAAAATGAACCTTCATACCAGAAAATGAGCACAGGACATTTCTAGCTGCATGTCCAAAGAAAAGTTAATGAAATAAATACTAAACAGTAAAGAATTCTAGAAAAGCAAGAACCTTAGAGCCGAAATAATACTACGACCAAACAATTCAAGGCTAGGATGTCTGAGTCCATTTTTGAAATAATCAAATAAGCTGTGAAATTTTGCTGATAATTGAGTTCTAATTTAGTCATGTACTCTATTTCACAATCTTTCAATTTAAATATTTCTCTTAACACAAAATTAAATCCATCAAGCATTTTGTTGACATTTGTCACCTGCAGTCAGGAAATACCCTCTTGTCCACATGCCTGTCCATCAGCAAGCAACTGAGAGCTCATCAGCTTTTACTTCCTTTAAAGAAAAAAAATAAATACTACCACTGCTAAAGTCAGAAGAGAGGAGGAAAAAGTTGAACTCACCGGTAGCATCAGTTTTAGTTATGAGTTGACTCTCACACATTTTGATGTAGCAATTAAGACCCCCTTACTCACAAACACTATTCTTTTCCCTAGGCTACTGAAGACTGTCCCTATGTTATCCCACAACTGAAATCATAACAGATGCATTAATGAGATTAAATGAAAGGGGAGTTAAAGGCATCAACTGTTCCATTTCATTAAGTAAGAATGAATGGCCCGCTCAAGGAAAGACAGACAGTATGAGAGAGTTTATTTTTCTCTGAATTCTCTGCTTACCCACCAAATATATTTAATCCCATATATTAGAATGTAAGTTCTGCAGATTCATTGTATTTATATTCCCACTCTAACAATTAATAGGTGTTTAATACTTATCGCTTGATGTTAACCTCATCTTTTAAATCTAAGGAATACTCAAATTTGTATTAATGTTCCCTTTGGTGTAATCTCTAGAACATGCCCCTTTCTCTCTTCTGACACTGCTCTCATCACTTCATAATAATAGCTACCATGTGTATAGCAACTGTTATGTGCCAGATACTGTGCATAGTTATAGGAAATCTAAAAGACTGTCTACTCAGTTGCAGAGGCATTGCTAATCTGCAATCAGCAGAGGGCATATCCTTATTGATGAAATTACAGGCCCCCTGCTGTCTTTGCCATCTTCTTCCACATTACTCCATTCCATGGCCTTCATGGTCCTGCTATACTGGCCTACCTGCTGTACCTCACACATGGTGTGTGCGACAACGTTCCGCTGCCTGAGAATGGAACTAATACTAATGGGTTTGCTAAAGGCAGGTAGATTTGGGCTCAATTTGAGGAAGAACTTAATCAGACATGCATGAACAGAGAATGGGCTGCCTTGTGGGGTAGCAAACACTCTGTCACCATAGGAATTTAAGAAGAGATTTGATTAGCACTTGTTGGCAATGCTACAGAGAAGATGCATGCATAAAGTAAGGGCTTCAGTAGAAGACTTACAAGGTCCCTTCTGGCTATGACATTTCATGATTCCAAGAATTAACATTTTGAAACAATTAAGTGCTAAACTGTCAGGTACAGACTTTGTAGGAGTTCTACATCTGGGGCTGGGATCTGCCTCGTAGTTATATAAACACAAAAGCCTTTATGTCTCCTGATCCTTGAAACATGTTTATGCCTAAATCTAACCAACTTTGGAGTGGACGCCAAAAGAGAGGAACATGTAGAATGTAAAATACTGGTAAGTAATTGACAGCCAGGAGTATAGTTAGAAGGACATATAAAGTAGAAATTAGACTATGACTTTGATATTCAGGGAACATGGAAAAGAGAATAAATGGTTGGAATTAATTGAAAAATATTTCTCTTTATGCCACTCCCCTGCTCACAATTTTAATGACTCCCCATTGCCTATAAGAAAAGGTTCTAATATCTTATTTTGGCTTTCAAGGTGTGTCTTGATCTAGTTTCAAAAAGCTTTTCCAGCTTATAGCCCAAGAGTCCCTTCTATAGATTTTCTTCTCTAGCCAAACTAGTTTTCTAAGCGTCCCCTAAATTCACTTTATACTTTTCTGTCTCCTTGGCTTTGCTCACATCATTCCTTCTTCTTTGAATGCCTGGTTTTCATCCCATTTTTACTCTAATTACTCTCCCTTCCCTGATTACCCTAGGTCATAGTGATTTCTCCTGCCTCCAAATTCTTAGAATATTTAATAATAGCTGACACACACACATACAATATGAATGCATGTGTATATATATACACATGTATGCACACTTACAAACCTACATACATACACATAAGTACATACATGTGTTTACAAACAAATACATATTAAAGCTTAAACTGATTAAGACTTTTGGACTATCATACGTATTTGTGTGTGTTTGTATATATGTATGTGTGTGTGTGTGTGTATATATATATATATATATGTATAGGCATTTAAAGTTTATGAAGTGTAAAGAATCTTACAAAGATTATTGTGTTACAACCAATTAAGGTAGGTACTAAAGATATTATTTTTCCCAGTTTTACAGATGAGAAACTCAGAGAGAGGTTAAGTGGCCCATCTATGGTCATGCAGCTAGTCAGTATCAGAGGTGGGATTTTGAACCCAGCTCTTTTGATTCCAAGCCCAGTTCTCTGTCCACTATACTACACTGCTTCCTAATACTCATCTGACACTTTTTATATCCTGTTATGTATTATTATTACTAACTTTTTATTTATGTCTTATTACCTCAACTCAAGTGTAAACCCACTAGGGCAGGGATTGGCTCTTATGCTTCTATATATCCTCCCCAGAGCCTTTAACAATGTCTTGCATGTAACATTTCAAGATATGCAGCTGATCATTCTTTCTGCTGATGCTTATCACCCTTCCTCTGTGCCTTAGTAAATATTTTTCCTGAGTCACTATGGTCAAAACAAAAATCATAACCTGGTAGCCAAGTGGTAGGTGATAAGTGTCTGCAAATTTAATTTGGCTGGACAAAAGTACTGCCAACTGCTAAGCTCATACTGAAAACCTTTTCAGCTTGGTAGGAAAGCGTATGCTTTTGGCCAGAGCTTATACTCCATTGGCAAAACTTTAGAGAGAACCCAGGGTCATCTCTACAGCATGATGAAGTATTAGAGTTGGTCATTAGTAGAGGAGCAAACACTTTTTGAACTAATGAATGGGTGAATGGATGGATGGATGGATGGGTGCATAGACAGATGGACGCATGAATGGATGGCTTATACTTGCATAGTACATATGCATTTCCTAATACTAGCAACACGTCAATTTCACTTCACTTTTCTGGTGCCCAGCGATTATTTCTATTTTTTAAAAGGCTGTTTTGTTTGTTTGAAAAGTTGTTGCTGTCTAATGAATAAAGGCTCTTTTGTGTAATTAGCCTTTAAATTAGTCATGGTTTTGCACTGATTGCTAGGCTTAGAAGGATAGGGATTTTGGATCCTATTTCCCCTCAGGAATACAGTCCTCTCTCCTCCTCTTTTTATGTGGCATCTTCTAGCTATTTTGAGCTGGCACCTCCTTTGTCATGGTCTTTTCTCTTCCCTCCTTGATGGAGTTTATCTCCTCTGATTGGAGGGGTTGTCATTTGGGCAGAGGAAGGAAATTTATGTTGCCCCTTAGATGACTCCTTGCTTGTTGGCTTTCCTTTAACCCCCATCCCATTGTGACCTAAGGTTAGACTGCCCTTTGCTAATGACCATGTAGTGCTTAGGGCCATCTCCATATGCATAACTTATTCTTTGGCATGATGCTTAGTTGGAGATTGAATTTAGGAAACAAAAATTCAGGGGGAATGAAGGTTGGAGAACCCCTTAAGTAAAAAAAAAATCTGCAGAAGGAGCATGAATGTCTCTAATTTGCTTTTCATTTATCCATGTTCATGTCTGGCTTTACCCTACTCCCTACTATATTATAAATTCCAAGAAGAGAGGGAATATATTTTATTAATCCTTATTAATCTCTGTATCTTCCTCAGTCCCATTGCTCTGTACTGTACATTTGCTTTGCTATTGGTTCTGTTTATTTCCTTGGTATAGAAAGCTCCCAGTGATTAAATTCTCTCTACCAATGCAGATTGACTTGTGCTTGCTCTGTAACTTATAGTTCCAGAGCTGCATAAAGCACTGTGATTTGTCCTGGTTCCCATAGTCAGTTATGTGTTAGAAGAGGGACTTGAACTCAAGACTTCCTTACTTAGAAGCTGGCCATGCTGAACCCCCGCATTATACATTTGTTGTTTTTGGTCAGTTGTTTCAGTAGTGTCTGACTCTTCATGATCCCATTTGGGATTCTCTTGGGAAAGATATTGGAGTGGTTTGCCATTTCCTTCTCCAGCTCATTTTGCAGATGAAGAAACTGAGGCAAACAGGATTAGATGACTTGCCCGGGGTCACAAATCTGAGGCCAGATTTGAACTCACGAAGATGAGTCTTCCTGATTGAAACTCTAGTGCTCTATCCACTGCACCATCTATCACTTTTTTTGGGGGGGTGAGGTAATCAGGGTTATATGACTTGCCCAGGGTCACACAGCTAGTAAGTGTCAAGTATCTGAGGCTGGATTGGAACTCAGGTCCTCCTGACTCTAAGGCCAGAACTCTATCCACTGTGCTACCTAGTTGCCCATGCACCATACATAGTAAACAATAAATATATACAGTCATGCTTCCCCATGTCATAATTTTATCCTAGAATTTTTGCCTTAAAAATCTCAGCTTTTTTATTCTAGACTATTTCCCCAAGCTCCTTGGGTGAGACCTGTAAGACAGATTTGTGGGAGAACACAGAATTGCAAAGAATGGAATGGGTAAACTTGGATTAGATGATCTGCTTCATTAGAGGGAGATCTATTGCAATAATTAAATTTTATCATCACTATTGCAATGAGAAGTAGCACTGGGCTTAAAGGCAGACCACGAGACCATAGGTCTAGAGAATGAAGGAATCTCAAAAGCCTCTCATTTTACAAAGGAGACTTGCCCAAGTATCACAAGTGGGATTTGTAGCTATATTCTGTGATTCTAGAATCCATGGGGGTTTTTTTTCTGTTGTCTTACACTGACTCTTCAAAAGAGACCATTCTCATTAATGCCTAAACTGACAATACTTTTAACAGTTTTGTGGCTATCAGACATTGTGTAAAGTCAACCAAAAGGGTAGGATTTCATACCTGAAGTCCATAATCTATATTTGTATCTAAGATCTAAGTTTGTGATCTAAGTTTATGCCTGAGATCTATGAGGACAAGGACTAGGTTTTATTGAAACTGCATCTCACCCAGTGTGTAGGCACTTAATAAATGTCTGTTGAATTGGTTTGAGTTTCTGAGTAACCTCATTTTGATGGCAAAATACTAGGGAAATGAATGTATGTGTGCGTGCATGTGGATGTGTGTAGTAGCTAAATGGTGGTTCTGTATCCATCCTATCAATTGATGGCAAAGAAAGGAGGCCCCATCTCTTTTTCCCCCCATTAAATAATAAACTTTTGATATTGTCACTTTTTTCAGAATTGCAAAATAATCAAAGCATTATGTTTCTTAGTTGTAGCAGTATTCCCTCCTGTTAAAGCTGTGATTACAAAATGAGATTTGTGTGCCATATTAAGAATATGCTTCCGTGATATATTAAAACATGCATCCTTCAAAGTCCCAAGGAATGGGCGACTTCTTTCTAAGACATTATTTGTATTCCCAAATATGTATTCTGAATGAGGTCCTCCTTATCCTGATAATGATGATGACAATGATGATGGTGATAGAGAGACATCAGAGTATAGATCTGGCCTCAGACTTAGGAAGATTGGGGTTTAAGCTATACGTCTAACACATTATTGCTTTAGGACCCTGGGTAAGTCACCTAATCTCTTAGTGTCCTAGGTAATTCTATGACACTGTAAGTTACAGAACAATTATGATTTGCATTTGTAGAGGTAGTTCTTCACTGGGAGATCCCATCACCCAGATCCCATAAGGGTCCAAACTAATACCATTAATAATAATGAACATCATTCAATTCCTTTTATCGGTTAGATAAAAATAAAATCAATTTATACCTTAAAGTAAAAATCATAGAACTCTATGATTTATAAAGTACTTTCTATCCATTTTATATCCACAATACTGCTGGGAAATAGTGCTAGTATTATCATTTCTGGAGTACTCATGGAGGTGAGCTTACTTGTTGAAAGTCACATGTATAGTAAGTGGTAGAGCTGGGACAAGGGTGAAAGAAAAAGGCTTTTCGCTTATTACAATATGGCTCCAAGAAACAATAATTTCCAACAAAGTTTAGTTTTGACAGTGTAGTATGGTGATTATTGCTATGAAATATTTAATGGCTAAATTATGCTGTTGAGTGTTTGAAAAAAATATTTTAATGAATATAGCCAACTTGTATTGTAAAAGTATCTTGAATTTCTATGTTAGCTCCCCCCTCTCTTCTAAAGCTCCCAATGCTTTACATCTAGGGAAAGTTTTTATAGAAGATGAAATTGAAACCAAAAAAAAAAGTATTTAAATTCCCAACAATGTCTTAACAGAAGTAGAAATCCAGTGCCAGAAATCCTGTGCCCTTTTCCTCCATTCTAAACCATCTGATTGCCTTTCTTGCCCTCCTTCTCGCATCAGTGGCCTAAATCTTAAGACTGTCTATAGTAACAATGTCACAGGTTTCCTGAAAATACATTTATAACCTAAGATGAGTTACAGTATGCATAAAGTATGGCAAATTTTCAGATACTAATAATTCTCTCCTTGCCAGAGAACGTCTATTGAAGACATCGTTTTTAGATATTAAGCAAATATGGACAAGCACATTGGAGCTCCAATACACTTAAAAACAAAATTATGAGTGTTTTGAGATCTCTGAAGCACCATTACCTCCTGAATTTGGACCTGAAAGCTCCCTGGTGAACTTGCCTAAACGATGAATCTGATGCAAAAATACGAATGGCATGGCTTTCCAGGACAGACATATTTTAAACATTATGACACAAGAAAGCCAAGGAAAATACATATTAGGTTGTTCTTGCAAATTTTTCCACATATGCAATATTTCCAATTTGGCACTTGAGATGAATCATTATTGTTCCAGGAAGGAGGAGAAAAGACTGTCCTCTTATGTATTATCTTCTTTAAAAAGAAAAAGATGTGTTTTTTGGGGATATGTTCCTAGCCTATTTTGTGCACAGACTTTTATGCATATGAATGAAAGATGGCAAAGGAAAATCTGTCTTTTGAATGTCTGTCCTATTTTAAAAAAAATAATGGGGGGCAACTAGGTGGCGCAGTGGATAAAGCACCAGCCCTGGAGTTAGGAGGACCTGAGTTCAAATCTGGCCTGAGACACATGATACTCACTAGCTGTGTGACCCTGTGCAAGTCACTTAACTCCAGTTGCCACCCCCCCAAAAATGAGGGAGACATTAGAGGACAAGCATCTGTGGTATTTCAGGACAAGTTTAGTTTAATCCATTAAGAATTTTTAAAATGCCTTCTATGTGCTAGGCACTGTGCTATGCTCTGTGGATATGAAGACAAAAATCAAATAGTCCCTGCTTTGAAGGAATTTACATTCTGTTGGAATGTAATCTAAGATGGAAACTGAAAACACAAGCTACAGGAAGAGGTACATAAGGGAGAAATGGTTGTACAAGACTGTATTGATGGGAAACTCATAGATATTCAAAAGACGGCAATGCAGTTTAAGGTACTTAAATTTTATGAGATTACAATTCTTGAAAATAGTACAAAGAAACTATGGCAGTGACTCTGTGATTGGTTGAATTGGATGAGATGTTTTGATGTATCATGGTGGGTTAAGGTAGCTATGTTAGTTAGTTTCCAAGTCTCTGCAACCCATGAGCCACAGCAAAATTGGAATGACAATATTGTTTAGTCATGTCTAATTCAGACATTCCTGCATAGATGAGGCCTAGCCAGTCATAATATCAAAAACCATGAACTGTGGAGATGAAAATAAGGATAACGGGAGGTGATAATGATAAAAGATGAGATGAAGTTGGATACAGATGATGAAGATAATGCAATGGGATGAAGTTGGGTATAGGGAGATGGAGAGGTTATTCCTCAATTATTTATTCCTCCAATATTTGTTTGAACATCTGTTTGGGAACCATTTAAAAATATATCTTACTCACAGTTCCTGGCACTCAGTAAGTACTTAATTCTTTTTTCTATTCATTTATTCATTCACTCACTCACTCACATGCCTAGTACTGGAGATAGCAATGGAAACGGGAGAATGGAGTAGAAAGCCATGAAGTTTAGTGGCATCCTCATCCAAATAATATAAACAATATGCTTTTGGGGAAAATGGAGAGAGAGAAGAAAGACAAATTTTAACATCTTGGTAGTTTTAACAGTGACAAATTGTTAGTCTCTTAATGAAATTGTTGTATAATGGGAACTTGCAGTACTCTATGCTCTGCAACTGCTATGGATGGGTCTTTGTGATACACCATTCTAATTTATTTAATGGAGAGAGTCTATCATGGTGAGGCTTTGCAGATCCCAATTGCCATGATGGGTTTGTTGGCTTACAACACAGGGCCGGCTTAAGTTCATTTCAGCCTTGGCAAGTGTTACACTCCCTTAAGTTCAGTTACTGAGTGCACAAACAGAGCCAGACTCATGGCTATATGTGTTTAAGGATGAAAATAATGCAGTGTCACCATTTCACAAAATATTCACCCTCAGATTTGGAAGCAGAGAGATCATCTAGTTTGGTTCCTTCCTTCCTCCCCTCCCCAACTCCAACTGAGAACAAGAATTCCTTTGACAACATTCTTGACAAATGCAAGTGCTTAATTAATGTTTGTTGAATGGATTCATGAATAAATGAAATGATTTGGAGTTCACTGTTTTGTGAAATGGATTATTTAATTTTTAAACAGTGTCATTAAAAAAAACCAACTTTACCTCATTTCTGCCTCCAAAGTTTTCTCCTGCAACTTTAAGCTCTAGATCCTAATTCTATTCTGTGAAACATAGATCATAATTTGTAAATCTAGAGCTATGTGGTCCATTTAGATTCAGATGAAATGCCACTTACTCCAGGAAGTCTTTCCCATCCCCTTCCCCTGCCCAGCTTGCTATTATAGTCTTTCTCTCTCAGAGTGTTCCATCCTATTCTATATATATATATATATATCTTGAATCTACCTAATTATTTGGATATTATCTACTCCATTAGAATATAAGCTCTCCAAGGACAGGGACAGTCTTTTTGATTTTCTTTGTATCCCTGATGCTTAGCACAGTTCCTGATACATAAAAAGAGCTTATGAAATGGTTATTGGTATTGATGATAGTGTTGATGATTCCTAGACCATTCATCAACTTGGTTGCCTCTCTCTGGAATACTATCTCATTCATCAATGTCTCATAGAAAACATAGTACTCAGAACTGAATACAGTCCTTCAGATACACTAAGGCCAAAGTTTGTACAATCATTACCTCTCATTATAATTTTATTAATAAAACCTTGTATTATGTTGAAAAGCAGCATAATGTATCGGCTAGAAAGCCGATCACATGCATGCATTTAAGTCCTGTCTCTGACACATACTGGCTAGGTGCCCCTGGGCCAATTACTTAACTTCTCAGTACTCTAGGTATTTCTCTAAGATTACAAATTGAAGAATTTATTCCCATCTACATTATTAGGAGGAAATTTTCTCATTAAAGTTCACTATATCATTAGAAATTCTCTCCCTCTTCCCCTTCTTCTCCCCACCCCGCCTTCCTTCCCTCCTCTTTCTTTCTCCTCTTTTGGTCAACTAAAACTCATATGTCTTTTTTTTTTTAAACATGAACTTCTGTCAATCAGTTTTTTCCATCCCTGCTAAATTCATTTAGCGAATTTAAGTTCAGGGCTTTACATTTATCTCTTCTAAATGTGATTTTGTGGATTTTGACTAGGCATTCCAACCAACTTAGACCTTTCCAAATCTCGATTGTCATCCAGCATATTAGTTAACTATCTGACTATCAATTAGGTAAACATTCTTCCTATGTGTTTATCCAAGTTGTAGATAAAAGACATTTAAAATGGTATAGCCAAAGAACAAGTCTGATGTCATAGGCTTGTGTACGTCTATGTCTTAGGAAACACTAAAAACAAGTTGAGATCACTTGGGGTACAGTTGTTCAGCTATGAATGAATCTAATTGTAACCATCATCTGTTCTAAATTTCTCTAACTTGTTTGTGGAACAGCATGAGAAACTTCTCCAAATACTTTGCTAAAATCAAGATATACCATATATATAATTTAGCAATTCTTTATAACATTCAACAAATTTTTTTGTATAGCTTGTTATAAAATTGTAAATGTATTGCTGGAAGGTTATCTCAAAGGTCATTTAACCCACTTATGCCTACAAATACAAATTTTCCATCCCAGAAGGCTAAGATATTTCTGAAGCTCAGCTTTTACTTTACTAGCTTTTACACTAGTAAAGAGGGGATGAGGCAGACAGCATGTGATGGAGAAATACAAAAGAGATAAGAGACAAAGTCTCAATTAAAAGCCCAGAATCAAACAGAAGAGATATTAATTGAAGTCCAGAATATCCTCAGATAAACCAACATAATAGGATCCTAAGAAAATCAGAAGGAAAAATGAATAAAATTCCAAAGAGAATCCAAAGTACAATCAGCAAATATTGTCATTTTTAAGGAAGTGAAGTCACTGTGTCTGATGAAAGACAGAATGCTGTAGATTCCCCTCAAAGATCATGGAACAACCACGATAACTCAAAATGGCTCAAAAGAGAAATAAAAACCATAAAAAGAAGAAATTAGAAATGAGTTCAGAAATTAGAGTTCTTAGTGTGAAAAATAGACAACTCAATGCTGAATTTAAAAACAATTAGTACATGAGGAAAAATTGAATCCATGATGAAGAATCTCTTTAACACAGTGACAGAGCCATCAACAGATTTGGAACACAAAAATACCGTTGTAGAGGCAAATTTGACAGAAGAGAAAAAAAGGCCATAGTGTTACAGCAACACGTGAGTTTGGAACAAGCCAAATTAATTGAACTTAAAGGCAGGATGAACAGAGATAACTTAAAGATCATAGATCTCCCAGAACATGAAAAATCTAAGTTCTCACAAACCATCTGTTAGATAAGTCATTCCAGAATATTTCTTGAGGTCAACCTTAAGCTGCCTTTTCTTTTTGGAAATTCACACGTATGCCTTTCTCTGGCCTGCTAGTAACCCTTCCACCTTCCATGCTTTCTCAATGAATACTGATAGTGAGTCCCCAATCTCATTTACAAGTTTGTTTTTTTTTCAATACCCTAGAATGCAATTATTATGCTTAGCCTGGAAGATCAGAATTCATTTAAATTGGTTAGGTGCTCTTTTACTTTATTGTGACTTCTATCTTGAGTTTCAAGATAGTGTTTTCTCTATCCTTTCCAGCTTGAAGATCATTCTTACTAGTAGAGAAGACATCATCCCCAGAAATGTGTGAAGTAACAAATGTCACAGGAAGTAACAGGAGGCAATTTAATCAGAATGTTGCCCTCAGATAATCTCAATCAGAAATTTGCTTGCAAAGGCTGCTGTCTTAGGAAATGGTGCCATGGGAAACCATTGCTATTTTTCCTAATATTTAATATCAAAGTGCAAACTTTTGCTATTTCAGTACAAAATTTATGGCCAAAAGCAGGACTTAGTTGCACCTAGGGACATACACTATTTCCTTCTCTTTTATATCCTTCACTCATGTCAGCACTGATCTATCTTGCAAATACCTCCTCAGATTCTGGCCTGCTTCCATTGTGAATAAATATTAAGCCAAAAGAATGGCTGCTGGCTATTACAAATTCTGGTGATTCATAAACCTAAAATTTTAAGACCCTGTTTTCATTGAATAATAATAATAGCTAGCATATATAGAATGCTCTAAGTTTTCCAAATTGCTTTACAAATACCTCATTTTATCCTTGCAACAATGTTGGGTGGTAGGTGCTATTATTATCCCCATTATACAACCGAGGAAACTGAGACAGACAGAGATGAGATGACTTATTTAAGGTCACATAGCAAGTAAGTGCCTGATGCCAGGTGAAACTTAGTTTTTCCTGACTCTAGCTCTGGTGCTCTTTCCCTTGTACTACCTAGTTTAAGTAATATGATTTAGGTTCCATTCTGTTCGTTGGATCTCAATAAGGAGATGTTAAAACTGGATCAATACTTTATCCTAGTTGAAATGAGAACTGGGCAGAACTTTCTAAATGAATCCAGGCACTATTGTTAGAGTTAAATCAACTTGGTCTCAGATCCAACAACAAGACAAGAGCTGGGGCTTTTGTCTTTCACTTTCCATAGAGACATGGCCACTAAGAGATCCTTTTATATACAGATATAGCAAATTCACTGAAAATTGTAGCAAGATTGTGAGATGACAGTACTATTTGAGCATGCTGAAGATTTGAAATGTCAAGAGAAAGTAAATGTCCCTGAAGCACCTTACAAGGCAGGATTGTATAGCTGTTTTTTCCTCACCAGTCCTGGGCATCTTGTTGCACAGTTAGCCAACTAATTAGTTTTAAGAGCTCTAACATCCAGAGTATTATTTTAATGAAGAAAGAAAATGAAAGAACAAATGAAAGAGCATTTATTAGGCCCTTATGTATGCAAAGCACTGTGGATACAGATAGAAAAGCAAGACAGTCCCTACTCCCAAGGAGTTCATATCATGTTAAGAGATGATGTAACATATTACTCTCAGCTGATAGGTAGATGGTAAGACCAAATGGTATTTTTAGCAGCAAAGCAGAAAGTAAAGCATCTTCTTTCGTGCCATTTCCATTGAGAAAATCATATATGTTTCCAACTTTGAGCCATTTGGTAGTGCTAAGGAGTTTAGTGGGGAGAGCTTTATTTTTTCTGTCTTTAGTGGCCGTGGCTATTGAAAAGGCAGGGCCTATAGCCCCTGAAGAGATAGTTGTTGGGATGCATCCCCAAGGAGGTTGTTTTCCTGGTGATGGCCAGGGTTGGAACAGGGTTATCTGGGGGGTACTGCTATTTCTGGGGTTCTTGAGCTTACCTGCCAGTGCATGGCATTTGATGATGAATGAAAAGACCGCAGAAACAACTTACATGGTGTCCAAGGGGATGTAAATTTCACTCCATCTTAGAGGGACCAAGTCTTCAAATTTTTTGACAAAAGAAGGAAACTTGTTTAAGTTCAGTTGAAAGCAAAATAGCCTCAGAACTAACCAACCCAGGTAGAAATATTTTTAAGCTCTTCTTTATTTTGGTTTGATTTTTCAGAAGTCTCTTTAAATCCAGAATTCTCTTTAGCCAAACAAATTTATGGACACATTTAAAACTAAAGCATTGGTGATGCAGCAGGATTTCTAGAAGAAATACTCTTCTTTTAAAAAAATAGATTTTATTGATATTTTTTGTTTTTTATATCACCAATATTTTCTGCTATATCCTTCCCCTTATCTTTTCCCAGAAAGCCATTTCTTTAATAAAGAATAACAAAAGAAAAAGTTTAGCAATACTAATCAACATATTAAAAGTCTGACATTATATGCAGCTTCCCCCCCACACCCCACACACACCACTGGACCCCATCTTCTAGAAAAAAGTGAGAGGAAGTGTCTTTTCAGTTGATTCCCCACCTTTGTTTATCATTTCCTTAGGAATTTAGGATTGAAGAGGTCTGTAGGCCAAAGATCATCGACAGATTTAGAGGGTCCACAAATTCATGTGGGAAAAAAAATGCATCTTTATTTTGACTAACCTTTAACTGAAATTTAGCATTTCCTTCAGAAATGAATAAAAAATAGATCTGACAAAGGGTCCTTAGGCTTCAACAGACTGCCAAGAACCCCTGCCCTGAGATATTATTTTGGACTCCCAAACCCTGGCATTCAATAGGGCTTATGAGCTACCACTGCTATTCCAAATTTTCTGACCCTGACCATAAATATTTAGTTTCTTCCCCCTTCTAGTCAAGGAGTGTACTATCCTGGGTTGCAAACAGGATGCCACTGATCTATTGGCTTCCATGACAGTCTCACTGTCTGCTCTGTGGCAATGAAGAGATTATATTCTTTATGGGTTAGAAATAAAACCATCAGGTTTTATTTCTTTTGTTTCTGTTATTTCCTCTGTTAGTCAAAGGAGAGTTCTGATGGAAAGTAACACCAAAGTATTAATGCACATTCTATCTACTATAACCTTGTCCTTACTAGCTGCTACCAAATGATGTCTCGATTGATAAGAAAAAAATGTTCATATATTTCTTCTTTTCCACCTTTTAAATCATAAGCAGTGGCCTGGGGTGGGGAATATTTTTTACCTTTACCTTTTTTTCCCCATACAGAATGGTAAGTCAGGGCCAAATGAAACCCTTAAAATATTCCATCTCCCTAGAGAAAGGAAGGAGGAACAAGGCAGAAGAGATCACATGCTGAGTTTTCTCCCTTGCTTTAGAGGACTGCCAGGGTACAATTGATGTCTCTAAGGATCTGCCTTACTCTGTCAGAACAAAGAATAACACTGCATTTAGGAAAGCTGGAGAGAGCGAGCTCTAATGGCATACCTGCTTCTATTTCACGTATAAGGATGGATTTTTATCTGTAATATTTATTATGTGTGCAGGATCCTATCCTAGGCACTATGTGGTAACTGAAGTTGTTTCCAAATTGCTGGAAAATCATTATCAAAACATAGCTGCCTAAGGGTCAACTAAGATTGTGGAATTACTCACCAATAAATGTCCTATCAAAGGCTTACCCAGCTTCCCTTTTAACCCTATCTAAAAACTTTTTTCCTGAGCTGTGATATATCTGCAAGTAGAAGTATTTGCTATTTAGCATTTCTGCCCTCGCTGACAAAGGGTAAGTAGACATTTTGGAAGAAAAAATTTAGATTGAGGGATTTGTAGCTAAAAAAATAAAGACTCTTGGGATGATTTGTAGTTAAAAATGAAGAATCTGACTTCCTCAGCTAAAGAATGTTTTGGAGCCACAAGATGAGATTTTCTTTTTGTAGGAACATGATAAACAGTGCTAGATAGTTCCAATTTTTAAAAAAAGTGTGTGTTGATGGGGGGTGGGGGAGAAGTATAGCCTCTAGCACAATTTGCCAATGAAGCTAATAACTCCAAGAAAAGTTAATGCTGGTAATGTAAAAATGATCTGGTTCCCAAAGGCAGTTGATGGGTGATGCGCTGGGGGAACAGAAGCCTAAGGTATATTTCAGAAAAGTGCTTATCTTCCTTTTCTTAATAGGAACTAAATAGCTTACCCAAAGAGTTCAGATCGATTAAAATAGACCACATCATTATGATACCTTAAAATGGGCAAGATTTCAAATAATGTTCATTTAAAATGTATCAGTGTCAAAATTAAGATAGAGCTAATCATCAGCATTATATGACCTACCTCATTTGAAATTCTAGAACCTTGGGCTACAAAATAAGATTGAGTTTTTATGCCAGACTTTTTTTTTTAGTACAAATTTTAGGAAAATGAAAAAAAAAACCCAACAAAACCACCCATAAACCTTAGTTTATTGCTTGTTCTTTCCTTCTGTGTGTTTAGTAAGATGGTTATAGGGTGCCACTTCAGGTGCCCAAAGAAGACAAGTGTTATTTCCTTGTCTCTTTGATTCATGGGTAGCTGGAAGTAAGCACAAAGTAGTGACCACCTCTGTACTTCCTAATATAGTATCATGCTTTGTGAGTCCACTGTCACCACCAGATCATAGACTTAATGCTAGAAGAAACCTTAAAGAACGTCTAGCCAAATACTCTCATTTCCTAGATGAGGAAACTGAGGTACCACTGACATTGAGGTATCTAGGTGACACAGTTGATAGAGTGTGGGACTTGAAATTAGAAAGATCTGAGTTCAAATCCTGTCCTCAGAGAAGGTTATCAAGAACATTTACTCCAAGAGAATCACAAGTGGTACAATTATTCCCTACCTGCAGGCTCTTTGGAGGGTGTGTACTTGGAATTCTATAGGTTGAGTGTAAATTCATGTACACAGAGCTTAGTTGCATGGGGAAGGAGAGGAAAATAGTCTGAGGGTCAGAGATATTAAGTTTCACAGAGCTAGTTGGGTGAGAGAGGTTAGATTTGAACACAGATCTTCCTTCCATCAAACCTCATCTGTGGAGTACTGTGCTCAATTCTGAGAGCCATGATTTTAGAAAGATAGTGACGAGCCATAACACCCAGAGGAGGGCAACTAGCTTGGTGAAGAGCCATGGGTCTCATATGAAGATTGAATTGAAAGAACTGGGTGTATTTAATCTAGACAAGAGAAGACTCAAGGAAAATGATAGCTGCTTTCCAGTATGTGAAAGTTTGTCATAAAGAGGAATTAGACTTCTTTGCAATTGCAAAGGGCATAATTAGAAGCAATGGCTGGAACTTAAGAAAAATAAATCTAGGCTTGCTGTTGGGAAAAAAAATCTTCCTAACAATTACAGATGTCTAAAAGTGAAATAAGGTGAACTGAGAAATGATGGGTTCTCCTCTCTTTGAGATCTTCAAGCAGAAACTGGATGACTACTAATTGGGTATGTTAAGAGTACAGATTTCTTTTATGTTATGAGTAGATTAAGTGGGCACTGAAGTCCCTTCCAATTCTCAAATTCTGTGATTATATGGCTCCTTGACTAGCACACGTTTCATTATGAACAGCATGGTACCATGGAAAGATTGCTAAATTTAGAGGCAGAGGACTGGGTTTAAATTGTACCTCTGACACTTACTATCTTGGTGACCTTGAGCAAATCCCTTACCCTCTCTGGGACTGAGTTACCTCATCTTTGGGGTTAGACCCTCAAGTCCCTTCTAGATTGAAATCTATGATCCTAGGTCACACTACTTCTGAATAGTATCAATTCCCAGCAAAATAGCAAACTTTTAAAAATGACAGCCCAGAGCATCTCTTTTTCTTGCACTGTCAGCAATTAGCAACATAGAATTCTTCCAAGTAGCACTTCAGACACCGAATATGGTGTGCTAGGACAAAACACATGCCTTCTTTTTAAAATTTTTTCTTTGGAACAAGTAAGATTCCATCACTGAACCTGGAGAATAAATAGTGCTGCTAAAATCAGCTTTTCTATTGGGGGGTCGGGAAAGTGAGAAAATGCATTGAGACTCAGCATCACTGAAGTTGTTTTATATAGATGTTAGATGACTGACTTATAAAAATATTTCTTCTCCTCTTTTTGGCCAAGGGAACAAGGTGGATATTGTCAGGTCATTTGAAGGTAACCTTACCATATAATAGAGAGATAAGGGCTAGGCTAACTGTGGAGGTCTGTGGGGTATGTGTGAAGATAGTACTAGGAACCTGAAAGACTAAGGATTACCATTCAACTCAATTCGATGAGCATTTATTAAGTTCCTACTATATACGAGACACTTTGCTAAGCACTAGGGATACAAATACAAAACCAGAATGTTCTCTGTCCTCAGGAGTTTCCATTCTATTACTAGATGCCCTCATACTTCACCGCCATGCTGTGCTATGAGGCCACAGGACCCAGAAAAGATGTGTGGCGTCTGAATGACTGGGAATGGGGAAAAGTGGTCTTTCCACACTGTACCTGATACATTTCAGCTTACTTTAAATGGTTTTGTCTTCAATTCAATAGATAGGATGGTTTATTCTTCTTGCCTTAAGGAGAGGTTGACCTCAGAGTATAGATGACCTGGGATTAAGCTCTGCCCTTGATAGATGTTGACTATGTGACCCCTGAGCAAGTCATTTAAACCCTTCAGTTTCCCAGGTTACTGAACGTGGCTCATCTGTGATGATAGAGGGAATTTCTTTATTAAAAAAGAAGGAAAGAAAGAAAGAAAGAAAGAAAGAAAGAAAGAAAGAAAGAAAGAAAGAAACAAAGAAAGAAACAAAGAAAGAAAAAAATCATAGGTCCAGGCCAAAAAAAAAAAAAAGTAGAGCATTGTCCTGGTCACCATAACCTGTGCTGCTCCACTACCCATATGTCTTTCATATGTCTTCCTGAAGTGGGAAAGTTGAGTTTGAAAGGACCTTAGAGATCATACTTCTAACCCTCTCATTTTCCAGATGGGAAAATTGACGCATGGATAACAGATAAGAAAGGAAGTGACTGGTTCAAGATCACACAGGGAAGGTTGTGGCGGAATTTGGATTAGAAACAACTTTCCTGACTTTGGATCCAGTGTTCTCTGTAATCAGCCCTGCATTCTTCTTGGATGAAGAAGAGAATTCGATGCACAGAGCAAGCTGATATCCCTTTAGAAGTCAGGGTTCTAGTCTAGACCATGCCCTTACCTAGCTGTGTGATGTTGGGTAAATCATTCACCTCTCTATGTCCCAGTTTCTTCATCTGGAATATGAGAGGGTTGAATTAGATAATCCTTAAGGTCCCTTTCTTCTTGAAAACGTTCTGTGATTCCAAATCTGGATAATATATAATGAAATACAACTTAATTCTTCGGTACTAGCATAAGTAACAAAATCACACTACATTACTCTATGTGGAAAACACCTCATTGTATGCTCTTCACATTGAAGGCGGGAGGGAAAGGGAAACCGAGCTATAACCAGCAAGTGGAACAAACAGGACTGGGCATGAAATATACATGGAGGCCAGGGGCTGAGGGTAAGGAAATTGGAGGAAGCAGGATGGAGCAATGCTTGGGAGGAACTCACCTGGGGTGCAGTTCCCAGGCCAAGGTGGTGATGGGAGAAGAGGAGCATGTGCCATCTGTTAACTTCTTACTAATGATTCCCCATTAAGTAGATTCTAAGCTCGGTTGTTTCCAAGATGCTGAAGGACTGTAAGTGCTGTCAGAATGCCCTCTAAATTTTAGTGCAAAGTCTTTGTTGCTCTGCCCTAGTTATAAATCTGGGGTTGGGATGGGGACTTTTCTCATTCTTTTGTTCAGCCAACAAACTGTAATTAAGCTTCATTTCCCCTCCTTTCTCTACTATCTCAAATATATTTTCCTCTCAAGAAAACACACCCAAACTCATAAAACAACCCAACAAAACAAATTGACAAAAGAACCTGGGAACAATAGAGGTAAATGAGGGTTCCTCCTTTGTTTACTGTGTTCAGAATACTTCTTTTGCTAATGACCCTTAATTCTCTACTAAGGGACTGGTTTTCTCTCTAGTTCTTGTAGACTGGGATGATGTTTTCTAGCAATGTAATCTACCATTATAATGAAATTCCTTTTACTTTGATGAATCCTTTATCTCATTATTGTGGGTCCTGCCCTGACTGGTTCAAATCTTAACTTATTAAGCTTTCTCACCCTGTATGATTCTTGTCTATGCCTTCCTATAGAAGACTATAGACCCCATAGATTCATCATCCTTTGCACCCGATGCCTCTTTGGGTAGCACCCAAGACTCTCCATATACTGTCTCTTATTCTTGCCACATGGCTTATCCCCCTCCTTTTCTTCATAAATGTTCATAAATGGCTTTAGCAATGATAATTAGTGGTAATAATGGTAATGGTAGTAAATGGTAATAATGATGGTAACAATAGACATTATTATAGTGCTTTATGGTTTGCAGCACTTTTCATAAATTATCCCATTTGAGCTTCACAGTGACCCTCTAGAGTGCATGCTAAAGGTCTCATTATCTTCATTTTACAAATGAGTAAACAAGTTGAGTGTGACTCCTCTAGGATCGCATAGCCAGTAGGTGTATGAGGCAGATTTTGAACCCAGCTCTTCCTGAGAGTTGTTGTCTTTAACACCACTTTTGTGTTTTGGTCCTCTATGGTAGAAAAAAAAATCTGGTGGTTGTATAGGCACACTGTATTCATGATAATGAGATCTGATGTCTTGGAATTTTTAGTTGAGTTTTTATCTTTGTTAAATACAATTCAATGCATGAGCTCTTGAATAAATGCTTAGAACTTTCTGTGTCCCATTTTTCCCACTTACAAAAAGAGATACACATTATTTCTCATGCAGTATTTGTGAGACTTTCTTCATAATGGATTATCCAAGGGGGAAAAATTAATTTTATTTTTATTAGGCAATTGGAATTAAGTGACTTGACCAGGGTCACACAGCTAGTTAAGCATCAAGTATTTGGTGTGAGGCCGGATTTGAACTCAGGTCCTTTTGACTTCAAGGCCAGTGCTCTATCCACTGTGCCACCTAGCTGCCCTGGGAAAAATTAATTTTAAACTATCTTCCTTCTGCCACATAGTATAGCTTATTTTTTTTTGGGGGGGAGGAAAGAATTGTTGGGAATGGAATGCTTAATTGGTTTATTCTTATGAGAGACAAATCAGTTTTTAAAGATTTTTAATTTTTACTAATACATTTGATTTTATTGATTTAGGGAACTCCTAGTGAGTACATTAGATTATGGGCTTCTACAAGGCAGTGACTTTTTTTCTTTCTTTTTCTTTGTAACTCTTAGCACAGTTCCTAACACAGAACAGGCACTTAATAAAGTGTATTGACTGACTTATAGACCTACTGACCCATGCTCATCAGTAACTGTTCTACTGTTTTATATGGGGCACTGAGAGGTGGGACTTGTGGCTGGGTCTTTCTGATATTGAAGATCACTCTTTAGACATTATTCCGTGCTATTTTCAATTTTTAATACTGTCGTAGGGAAAATACAAATACAAAAGTGAAAATACTGAAAAAAAGATGAATATAATTATTCCAAAGTCAAATAGAAATGACAGTCAGTCTGGCACAGGGGAGAAAAGACTTTCTGTAGTCAGACTTCAGTTCCAATATTGCCTCAGCTACTTGTTAGCTGTGTGACCTTGGGCAAGTCACTTAATGTCCCTGAGCCTCAGTTTCTTTATCTGTAAAAGGAAGGGGCTAGACTAGGTTGTTTCTGAATTCCTTTCTAGATCTATGATCTTATGACTTGATTTTCCATTTTCTTGGGTGATTTGAATCCTAATTCTTGTGTATTAGCTTTGATAACAGCGAGCTAAATTTAAATGCAAAGAAAAAAAATCTAAACAGAAACCCGTGTACTGATGATTATTATGCACAATACACGGAAGAGTTTTCAGTTTCTTAATATCCTAGTTCAGAAATCTCTTCTCTGGATCATTTAATCTACTAGGGCCCCAGAAGCTGGTGTTTGGTCCTCTTCAGTAAGGAGGATGAGACCAAAGTTGGCACAGGCGACTCAAACTCAGTCCATGAACTCATTTCAGGTCGGCCAGAAGAGCCCTCAGAGCTCTCATCACTGGCAGCTTTGAGGAAGGTCTGAAATGACGACAAGGGATGAAAGGCCCTATGGTCCATTAGCAATCCCTTGGGGCAGCCTCTTCCCACAGAGGAAACTTTGTTAAAGATTCACTATCTTGATTAACTTTAGCTAGTGTGGCCAACGTATCTCAATAGTGAATAGAAAGGAAGACTTCAGGCTTCTTTTTCAAAGGGAAAGCATGTATGGACAGGTGCTTGTCTCTTGGGAAGTAAAAGTGACTCCTGTGGGGTAATGTCTTAGAGATTCTACATAGGAGATGGGAGAAGTAGGGATTATGGACAGATGCAGCAAGAGCAGGAGTTTCTAGGGGTCTGTGGATAGATTTCAGAGGGTCCTTTGTAAACCCATGCATTTTATTTCATTCACTTAAAACAATATTTTGAGAAGAGATCTATAGGTTTCATCAGATTGTGGGGTCACACACACACAACCTGCTGAGATAGCTTTGCAGAAATTTAATTTTGTAAAAAACATCATCAGGACCAATTTCTCAAGTGTTTTGCTATTTGTTGCCACTGCCAAACGGGCTTTTTTCTTCTTTGTGAGGGTTTTTCAGTCCCTGGACTGGTAACCATCTCAGACTGATGGGTTAGAGGGAAGCCAGCCTAAAGGAACAGAGAATTAACTCTTGAAGCATCCACTGCTTTGCAGGGAGCTTAAACTCTTTCTAACTGGTGATGATGTCCCCCTGCGGAAGCTTTTCAGGGTTCCTTTTCTTCACAGGCCACGCGAGAGGGCTAGACAGGCCAGAGACAGCTGGGTGACACAAGTTCTTTGAAGTTTAAAATCCTCAATGGTAAAGAGAAAAGATAGAGTGGCTATCTCATCTCTTGCTAAAGCAGAACTAGAGCTCTCAATTGTTGTGTAAGAGAGGAAAGGACACTCCATGTGGAAAAATGAGAATAAATCGCCACGTTTATATATATGGTCTTCCTCTTTGGAGGGTACCAATGTGCTTGATCAAAATGTCTTCACCTGCTCTACAGCTGCAAGCTATCGTAACTGTTTAGCACACACGTATAAAAAAGGAGGAAAAAAAAATCTTGGTTATGTAGTCTATCTTTATAATACACATAACATTTCTTTTGCCATATTATTATTGTTATTTGCATGACTTGAGTCATAGCTGACATTAATATAGCTCTTTAAAATTTTGATATGGTATATTATATTATCTTGTGGGATATCAACAAAAAAACCTTGCTGGGCAAGGGCTATAAATGATAAAACTGAGGCACAAATTTGCACAAGGTTAAGTGGCAGAGCTGGGATTTTAAATCCAGGTCTGCTGACTCCGTGGTTTGTGCTCATAGTATTCTACCATAGCTGCCTCCTCACAGTATGAGAATGGATTGAAGACTGGTATTTCCATTCCTGGCTCTGCATTTCTGTGGTTTAACTCCTCTTGGACTGAGACTGCTTTTGTCTTTGTATCCATCCCCAGTACTTCTGACACATACTGGCAGTGTGATACATGGATAAGTCACCGTGTTTTAGGCACCTCTGTAAGAGGCTATACATTTCAAAGCATATTGACCTGTGTTGATAGGTCAAGTTCCTTATCTAGCAATACACTGTATCAATAAAATCACAGGTGAAATCAGAGGTCCAGTCCAGTACTCAGTGCAGTGCCTGGCACACAGTAGGCACTCAATAAATGACTGTTGAATGGAAAGAAATTGAATAGTCCATGACAAATGTTGGCAGTGGAGTGATGAAAAAACAATCTATTCAGTGGAAACAACGGAAGTAAATAAAAGTAGTCAGACTTCCTGGAAATGGCACTTTGGGATTAGAGATTGTGGAAGAATTGTGGATATATTTGAGCTAAGTAAATGTCATATACTGTCTACATTTAAGAACATGATGAATAAATTCTGAAGATAATCCTATAAATGTGGGCATTTTAAAGAAAGAACATACAGAATAGTATCTCTTGGTAAGAAAGCAGAGGGGAATGAACATATAGGCTAGTATCATCTCTTGGTTAAAAAGAACAGAGAGGAATGAGGAATGATTGTATTTAAAAGGCTGTCATCTGGAAGAAGAATAAGAATTGTTTGTCTTGGTCTCAGAGGGCAAAAGGAGAAGCAAGGGGCAGAACTTGAGAAGAGGCTGGTTTTGATTCAGTAAAATCGAAAACTCACTTAACAGCTAGAGTAGTTGAAGAAGGTCTCAGAGAGGCAGAATGGGACCCATTGACGTATTTCTCTGTGATAACCTCTTGAGAGGCCAAAAGAGAAGAAGAGCCAGGTCTGTGATAGGGAAGAGATGCAAATCTCCATGTGACACTGAGCTGCTGACAACAGGCAAAT
The DNA here is from genome assembly GCF_003287225.1 of Phascolarctos cinereus. NCBI lineage: Eukaryota > Metazoa > Chordata > Mammalia > Diprotodontia > Phascolarctidae > Phascolarctos > Phascolarctos cinereus. The sequence continues at coordinate 232,302,621 of NW_027555847.1, forward strand.
AACTTATCAGGAGAACCTCCCCCCCTCCACCTGCTTCCCCCCTACCCCCAGCTGTTGGTGTTCAATGAGCATGCTCAAAGTGGAATTGATGCCACATTTGCTTCTCTCTCTCTCTCTCTCTCTCTCTCTCTCTCTCTCTCTCTCTCTCTCTCTCTCTCTCTCTCTCTCTCTGTCTCTCCTCTCTGGCCTCTCCCTGCCCTTACTTCTTCAGCAATTATCTGGCTCCTGATTGATCTTAACAGTTTGCAATTGACCATTCATTGAGTGGGCCTTTGATCATCTCAGTTTCTTCCATTGTGCAATGGGGGAGTTGAGTTGGATGTCCACTATCTGTAGTACTCTCCGATTCTTGGGCACTTCTGTGATGAGCAATTACCTTGCTGGTTAGTAATTGTTCATTCTCTGTCTGGTCTTTGGTCTGTCTCCATTTTTTCATTAATAAAATGAGGAAATTGGCTGACTCTGTGATTGGCAGTTAATTTATTCTCCTTGGAAGCCTATAATTTCCTGAAGCTTTGCTCTAGAGTCATAGAGGAAGTATTTATACTATTCATGAGGGAAAGCAGTGAGGGAAAGAGAAAAGTTTCTATCTGGCAGAGGTTCTCTTGGGGAGTGGGAAAAAGTAGGAAAGAGAGGAGAGTGTTTTACTAACATCTTGACTCTTTTCCCCTGGTGCCTTCTCTTTAAGGGGTCAGAAACCAATCCTTCACAAATAAGGGGGATTTTTGATTTGAGGAGGGGAGTAGGCAAAGGTTTCTGGGAAGGATGTGGATTGAACTCTTCTTCTATTTTGCCTTTTGTGGGAAAGGATTTTCAGGTCCAATGAAATCACAATCAGTCATCAAGTATTTATTTAGGTTTAGCTCTGCCATTAATTATCTGTTACATTGGGCAAAAGTCCTATTCCAATGATTTATAATGAATTGGAGGTGAACCTGGATTCTTGAATGCTATGTCAATGGAATGGCCTGCCTCTGGCAGGTTCTAACATTCTGGAAAGACTTTGAGTAGATCTCAGCAAAAAACTATTGAGGCCTAAGCTCTAGCAGAGCCAAATATAGAGAGGCTCTTCAACCAAAGCAAAATACCCATGATGGTTATTTTGTCCACAGTGACCCAGGAAAATGATAAAAATACAAATTGGCCCTTGGTTCTAGCAGTGCTGCAGTGACAATAGTGGAGTGACAGAAAAGAGGGTGGGCAGATTCTTAGCAATCCCATAGTTTTTCAGCTATCTACAAATATTACTTTAAAGGGTTGTTTTTTTTTTAAGCAATTGGGGTTAAGTGACTTGCCCAGGGTCACACAGCTAGTAAGTGTTAAGTGTTTTGTCTAAGGCCAGATTTGAACTCAGGTCCTTCTGACATGAGGGCCAGTGCTCTATCCACTGTGCCACCTAGCTGCCCCTCTTTTAAAATTTTATTTTATTTTTGTTTTTTAATAAAAATTTTTTTACTTTAAATTTAAATTTAATTTAATTTTACTTGAAAAGTAAATTTTGTATCCATTGCTCAATAAGTTGATATTCACCTAGAAAAACTAACCCATATCCATATTTACATTCTCTCTATAAAGGAAAACAGAAAGTAAAGATAAAGAAGTATGGTACAGAGGAAAAAGTACTGAACTTGGAGTCATGATAGCTAAGTTCAAATCTTCATTTTACAACTTCCAGCCTACATGACTTTGGACAAGCCACTTAACCACTGTGTGCCTCAGTTTCTTCATCTGCAAAATGTGAGGGTTAGACTAGGTTGGTTTGCAGCTCTCGACTTGTGATCCTATGAAGCTGAAGCTAAATGGAAGAGTTCTCCTTAAATAGATAAAGGCATCAATTTTATTGTGCATCCCAAAGTACAAAGAAACACTATTTCATAGTACACTGGTTTGTCTTTTCTTGAATTTAATGGAGAATAGAAATTCACTGAAGATTTTGACAGGCTCCTTCAAAGAAGTGAACATGATCCTTAGTACTGGAGACTCAATGTAAAAGAAAATGTGAGGGAGGATGGCAAAAACAAATATTGAAAAATATGATTCAGATTAAGAAATTAAAGAGACCAAAGGCTTATGGTCAACTCAGAAGTTTCATACCTGAATGTTCAGTGTTCAGAAGGCTCTGGACATAGTGAATAATGAATAAAATTTTATATAATAAATTGACTATATCTCAATGAACAGGAAATGACTAGTTACTAAAAAGATCAGCTGTCTGAGTATAGTAAGACTATTCACTACTCTGTCATAGTGCAGGCCCTTATCACTTTTTATCTTGTCTATTGTAAACTACTCTTAGTTGTTCTCTGGTCCATTCTTCTTTTTGTTCCATCTGCCACCCAGCTGACAAAATAGTCTTTCTAAAGCATAAGTCTGATCATGTAGCTACCTACTGCTTCTGGGATAAAGTACAAACTTTCCAGCTTGGCATTTAAGGCTTTCCACATTTTAACTCTGAACTACTTTTCCAGGCATATTTACATCACTTTATTTCATATACTCTATGTTACATACAAACTTGCCTACTTGCAATTTTCCAAATTCTGCCCTCTATGCACATGGCAGATAGTCTGTGTAATGTTGGTTCTTTGCATGGGTTGTTCCTTATGCCTGGAATGCACTTTTTCTGTCTATTTGCCTCTTTAAATTCTTAGCTTCCTTTATGGCTCAGAACAAGTGCCACCTTTCATAGGAAACCTTCTCTGATTCCCCAAGTCACCAGTACTCTGTCCCTTGTCATATTATCTTGCATTTACGTATCTGTTTCTATGGTTTATCTCTCTGTAGCATATAAGCCTCTTAAATGCAAGGACCCTTTTTCATTTTTGTTTTTATATTCCCAAGTTTTAGTACACATCTTACTACCTAATAAATACTTATGTTATTGAATTGAAAATGGAAATCACCATCAAATTATAAGAAATTATATATGAGAAGACACTGTATGCAGCTACTACAATGCTTCAGCCTGACATAGTCAAATTGTTGATGAAAAAATTGATAAAGGTAAAGATATTGATTTTGATTATTATAATTAATTACGGTTATTTAACCATATATAAAACAGGTCAAAAAAGCCCAGAAACTACCTTAGTCCACAAGGACTTGATTTTTTTTTGCCAAATGAGGCAACATGGAATTCAAACTATAAATTAATTTGTAAACCATGGAAAAGAATGGTTGAAGATCATGAGCAGTACTGTCTCACAAAACAGTCAAAAGAAGTGGAATAAAAGATAAAAGCATACTCCACCCCCAAACAACAACAATTATAACCACCACCATCACCACAACATCAGATCAGAAGTAAGATCTAACTCAACCTCATTATTTCAAGAACATCTACAGAAGAAAAAGGAAGGACAACAAACAGATTTGAAATACTGAATATCTTCTTTACTGCCATTGATAATGATAATTGATAATGACAGAAATTCCATATATCAATACTAACATCTCAGTACTTAAAAGTGCTAAATGAGAAAGTAGAAATGGCACTGAAGAAGATACTCAGTAGATTATTTAGACTTGGTCAAATGCATAGTAAAGACATTCAATTATCAGATTTTTAAAGATTCACAATGAGAGATTTCAAATGAATGGTAAGGTTCTTGGAATTGTAGAGTTAAAAGTTGAAGGACCAGCTATTCCAACTGTCTCATTTTATAGGCGAGGAAATTGAGGCAAACAGACAGTAAATGGATTTTCTGGGGTCTTATGTCTACTAAATGTAAGAGGCAGGATTTGAACTTAAGGCTTCCTGATTCCAAATCCAGAATTCTTAATAGAGTTGTACTGAGTTTTGCCCCAGAGCCTCAATTTGGAAAGAAACTCATTTTCTTCTGGTTGATGTCCTTCATCCTGTAGCACTTATTCTCTCAACCATCCAAGATTCCCACTCCAATGTTCATAAATGGTATTATTCTTGTTCCCCCATTACCATCTCTCCCCAAAGACAATTGGGAAGACAGATACTACTGACCAATATGTCTATTTTCTAATCTTTACAAAATCTTTATGATGATGCTCGATAGAATAATAGAAAATATCCATGATAAAGAAAAAAAAGGATAATACATGACACGGGAACAGTATATATTTTACAAATAATTTGATGGAATGGAGGCTTCTAGTAGAGTGTAACCTCCATGAAGACAGAGAGTATCTCACTTTTGCATTTTTGTCCCAAGCATCTAACATGGTGCCTGACAAACAGTAAACACTGAATGATTTTTTGTTGACTTATTGATTCCCCAGACCACCCTACCAGCCTACCAGCCTGGCTCCTACAATCTTCCTTGGTACTGTCAATGACATTTAAGAAAACGCATTACTATCTGCTTTACTGTGGCACACTAAGGACTCTTGAGCTCTTCCATATGACCTGCTATAAAATGTTCTGTATGTATTGTTTCCCCTGTTAGAAAGTGAACTTTTTGAGAACAGGTATTGTCTTGCTTTTCTGTTTGTATTCCCAGTACTTAGCACGGCGTAAACACTTAAATGATTTTTCGTTCATTCATTCCTACAAGAGGCCACATTTTCAGTCATACAACTGGCTTAGGGGTGTTAAAACACAATATCCCACTGTATTTATTGGCTATTGATTAAAAAAGAGTATTTGACTCTGAAAAGCAACATGTAGCCTAAAGGCTCTTCTCAAAAAATTGTACCCCACATATATGTGAAAACCTCCTCGATAGATAAAACTATAGATGATTTTGTTCATTCATTTTCTGAGTAATGATACCAAAATAAAGTAGAAAACAGTGAAGGAAAAGTATGCTCACCAGGGGTGTTTGCCAGGGTCATTGTGGATGTCTTGTGCAAATTCCAAACAGAAGTGGGAGTGTCTATAGCTGGGGAGGCTCTCCAGATACTCCTGCTTGTGGATGACATTGGGCTTATTGCAGTGAGCCCTGGAATACTATAGAGGCTCCTCAATGAGAACCACAGCCTCACAAAAGAGATCAGCCTAGCAATACACACAGAAAAAAAACAAATGGAATGAAGAATGCATATTATGAAATGCAGTTCTCCATCCGTATATCTTGGACAGGCACTACAGATGGACAATGAGCTAGGATTAGAATTAAGCAGTAGAAGGATAGTAATAGTGGATTATTTACATTTGGGAAGCAGGGTAGTACTTTTCATGATCCTAAGCATCTCTCTGTCTCTCTCTTTCTCTCTTTTTCTCTTTCTGTCTCTCTTTCACACGCACACACAAATATTTTTAACACTGATATTCTCCTCACAATGCCCTATGGCTACTAATCACGGAACACCAAAATCTCAGAAGAATAAAAATTGCAGTTGATGCAAAGGGTAATGGAAAGACATATGGTTGGCATTAGTAGGCTAGAGCATATTACTAAGGCTGACTTGTGCATGAGAAATGTCACAGAAGACATCATCAAGGAAATGTACTCTGGGACTGGAAAAGTGAGTGAGTCAGTAATGCATCCAAGAACATAGAGTATCTTCTACATAAAATGCACTCAATACATGTTTTTAAAAAAGTAAATTTCAATATAAGCAATCAAAGGAAGGTCTCCAGGATATTGGGTGCATTCTTTATAGAGAATTAATGGAAGAACATAGAAAAGAATCTCACTGAATAGAAAGCGTGGCTCAGTAATAATCCATACCAATGGAGGAAGTGCCCACACTGAGGAAATCATGGACCCACCAGAATATCTGAGTACTTTGGGGAGTCATTGCTCCTCTTTAAACTTTTGTTTCCTCATCTATAAAATGAAGAGTTTAGATTAGATGATGTCTAAATTGGCTTCTGGCTCTGACATTCTATGCTTCTAAATGTCTAAGCTGATATATCTATATCTATCTATCTATCTATCTATCTATCTATATCTATATATATATACACACATACATATACATTTGTTTTGAGATATGTATATGTGTGTGTGTATATATATATAGATATAGATAGATAGATAGATAGATAGATATAGATATATCTATCTATCTATATCTATATATATATACACACATACATATACATTTGTTTTGAGATATGTATATGTGTGTGTGTATATATATATATAGATATATCTATATATATATTTGCAGTGTTGGGTTCCTTATCACTGAAGATTTTTAAGCAGAGAATGGATGACCACTAACCGTAATCCATATTTTCCTCATTCTAATCCAGCACTTCCTATGGCATTCATTGAACATTGAAATTTATTAAGTATTAAGTATGCTGTGCTTAGTACTTAGTTACAAAAAAAAAGATAGGCTCTAATTTTGAGAAGCTCAATTCTGTGTGTGTGTGTGAGAGAGAGAGAGAGAGAGAGACAGACAGACAGACAGATAGAGACAGAGTCAGAGGGAGAGAAATAGATATGACATGTGCATAGATTTGCATAGAAAAGAGATGGAGACAATTTTATTTTTTAGGATCTTAGCAGTAAAGGGAAGAAGATATCTAAGATGAAAGTTTGAGGGGATGACATGTCTGGAGTAAAGGAGAGGAGGGGTTGAATAGAAGCAGCTAGTTGGTACAATTGTATAGAGCACTGTGCTTTGAGTAAGGAAGACCTAGTTTAAATTTGAACTCAGATACTTAGTAGCTGTGTGAACCTGAGCAAGTGACCTCACCTCTGCCTGTTTCCTCAAGTGTAAGATGGGCCTAATAATAGCAGCTACTTCCCAGGGTTGTGAGGATCAAATTAAATAATATCTGTAAAGAGCTCTTAGCCCAGCGCTTTGTACACAGTAGGTCTTAACAAATGCTTGTTAACAAAACAGAGAGGCACTTTGAGGCATGGATTGAGATCAATTAGGAGTAATGAAAGAGTGCAAGAGGTGGGCTTTGATGATCTCAGCAAAGGAGAAAGTGAAGCTATCTGTTGAGAAAGAGGACATGGGCATGTAGTTGGGCTTAAGGAGGCGGGTTTGGAACAATCCCTGAGCCGAGTGTAATGGGCAGTCAGTCCAAAACAACTTTTCCACTTTCAGACAGCTCCGCTTGCTAGAAGTTTTTCCTCAGGTTGAGCTGAAATCTGTGGGTCTGTACCATCTCCCTATTGTTCGTTGTTCTGCTGTGTGGAGCCAAGCAGAACAAGAACAATCCCTCTTCACCCTCTTCAAGGGGAAGAGAATAAGTGTTTATGTTGCACCAACTACGGGCCAGGCACAGTGCTCAGTGCTTTACAAATATGAACTCATTTGATCCTCACTACAACTCTGGGAGGTAGGTGCTGTTATCCATACTTTACAGATGAGGAAACTGAGGCAAACAGAAGTGAAGCAACTTGTGCAGGGTCACACAGGTATTATGTGTATGAGGCTGGATTTGAACTCATATCTTCCTGACTTCCAGGCCCAACACTCTATCCATTGTGTCACCTAAACACTTAATGGCACATTAAGTTATTAGGCTCCTCTTCAGACTTTTTCTCCAGGCTAAACAGTTTTAGTTCCTTCAGTTAATTTTTTTATGGCATAGTCTCGGGTCTCTCCTCACTCTCCAGTCATCATACTTTGGTTATACCTTCAGCTTGTCAGTATCATTCCTAATATGTGGTGCCTGGAACTGAAGCACTCCAGATGTGGTCTGATCAGGGCAGAGCACAACAGGTGTATCTGTCGCTTAAGGGCATTAAAATAATTTTTGTTTTCATTACTACATATTACTGTTGATCCACATTTGCCTTGAAGTCCACTAAAACCTCAGAACTTTTCTCTACTAACTCCTGTGCACCCTGCCTCTTCTGTCTTCTACTTGCAAAGCTGATATTTTGAACTCAGGCATAGAATTTTACACTTCTTGCTATTCAATTTCCTCTAATTAGGCTTGACCTATTGTTCTAGGCTATTGAAATTTTTTACAGTTATGATTCTGCTATCCAGTTCAATTTAATTCAAATGTTTATTGAGTACCTACTATGTGCAAAGTACTTACTTTGCTAGGCACTGGTTATAGGAAGATAAAACAGAAAAAAAACCCTCTGCTCTTAAGGATTACTACTGGAGGGTAGTTTTATAATATACTTGTGGATGAAAACAAGATGATTTAATGAGGGAGAGAATACTAACAAATGAGAGAATCAGGGAAGGTTTCACAGAGTAGATGGTACCTGAGTCTTGAAGGAAAAGTTAAGGTTAAGGAAAAGATAAGGATTCAGTATGTTAACTATCTCACCCAACTTAGTGTTGGTTGCAACTTTCTACCTATGCGTTCATCTAAGTCAGTGCTGTCAAACTCATGTAAGAAGGGGACCTTTGTGAGCTACATATTGATTTAGAAACCACATGTTAACATTATCTATGTTCTACTGTGTTTTACTTATTTTGTAAAACATCTCCCACTTACGTTTGAAGTGCTTGACGCTCTGGTCTAAGTCACTGATAAAAAAAAGTCCAGGACCAAGTACTTGACCAAGGAAAGATTCTTGGGAAGTTTACTAGAGATCTCCTTCCACTCTGACACTGACATATTAAAATGACTACTCCTTGAGGTCAGTCAGTTGACTATCTGCAAGTTCAGTTGGCCGTAATATGATAATCTAGCACTAGCCCTTATTTCTCCACCTTGTCCTCAAGCACAGGATGAAAAACTGTGTAAAATGCTCTATTGAAGTCAAGGTATACTATTTCTAAAACGTTTCCTTTGTCTGCCAAGAAACTAAAAAAAAAAGTGAAGACAAGGTATCAGAATGCTTGATAATCAGTATTATTGTTTTTCTACTTTAGATTGCATATTCTTATTCACATTTGTAGGGTATTAAGAATTACTTAACTATTTTAATTTATGCTATTACACTATTATTATAAAGGAAAGATTATTAACAGATGGGTAGCACACTGTTACAGGGCAGCTAGGTGGTGTAGTAGATACAGTGACAAACCTGAAGTCAGGAAGACTCATTTTCCTGAATTCAAATTTGGCCTTAGACACTTAATAGCTGTATGACCCTGGGCAAGTCACCTAACCTTGTTTGCCTCAGTTTCCTTATCTGTAAAACTAGCTGGAGAAGGAAATGACAAACCACTCCCGTGGCTTTGCCATGAAAACCTCAAATGGGGTCACAAAGAGTCAGATGCAGCTGAAACAACAGAAAAACAAAGCACATGTTACCTGACAGAGTATATTTAACAGTAATTATAGTTCCCATTTAATTAGTACTTTATGTACAAAACACTTCCCTCACAACCCTTTGAGGTAGACAGTGATAGTGTTGTTATTTCTCACTTTACAGATGAGGAAGTGGAAGTTCAGAGAGCTTAAAGGACCAGGGTCACAGAGTCAATAAACAAAAGAGCCAGGACTCAGCCTTAGGCTTTCCGACTACAAACTCCCTGTGGGTTGCTGACCCCTGGTAGGATCACAAAGTTATTTTAAGGTATCCTTATCCTATTGTGTAATTTCTCAGTTAATGGACTCTAATAGTACAAATAATATTATGTAGGGGACAGAAAAATTATAAAAAGAAACTAATATTGTAGGATCAAATATAAAGTTCTCTCTTTGGTAATTATCAGTTTTCATGATTTGGTCCTTTCTTTCAGTGTTTTTGATTCCTTCCACTCTCTACAATCTAATCATATTGGTCTACTTGTGTTCCTTTATGAAGCACTCCATTTCCTGTCTCCGTGCCTTTGAGATGGAATGCTTTCCCTTTTTCTTTTTTTTGCCTCTTAGCACCTCTGGCTTCCTTTAAGTGGAAAGGCATCTTAAATGCCACCTTCGACAGTAGGCTATGCTGGTTGTGCTAGCTGCTACTGCCTTCCCCTCTAAAGTTACCTTATGTCTAATCTATCTATCATCTATCTGTCTGTCTATTTGTCTGTCTATCTATCTATCTAGACATAGATCTCTCTCTCCATATATAATTATATAAATCTTGTGCTATTAATGTACATACTGGCCTCCTCTTCCCCCATTAGAATGTAAGTTCCTTGAGGACTGGGATTATTTTTGATTTTTTTTTTAATCCTCGGTACTTAATAAAGATTTTGATAATAAGCTCTTTGATGGGTTGATTCATTAGTATGATCCACTTATTGGTTACTGGAACTGGATCTCTCATTTCAATTACTAAAAGCTAAGGTCATGTGCACAGATAGCCTAAAATGGTTATTCCTAGCAACCTTTCTCCCTTTTTGTTATTTCTCTGCCACTGTTAACTGCAAAAGCAGAAGGGGATCATGGGGCATAGAAGGCCATTTTGTATTTCAATTTGTTTCGTGTATTGCCATGGCCAAAGAATTCATCACCAAGTGGCCAGCCTACTGAATCCCTTTTACTTAGGTTGGTCAGTGGAAAGCAGACACAGTCTAATGCCAGAACAAATTTGAAATCTTTCCAGCATAGTAGGACCTGATAGGGTAAGTGCTCTATTAGCATAACCTTCAGAACCTTAGTGTAACCTCTATATCTTGATGAGGCACTAGAGTAAAACTGTGCATGGGTATATGGGATTAGGTTAATCAAACTTAAATTATGTCTTTCTTGATCAAAAGCAAAAACCCTCAAATTTATAGATTGTTAATAGGACATAGGACAGGGAATGGATATATTAGATCCTATGATTTTGTTGATATAGAGAACTTGGGGAGGAAACTGCTTTTACCCTTTCAGATTGGTACCTTCTCTGAAATTTATAGTCCCAGAGAGATGCCTGGGGTATTGAGAGGTTAAGTGGATTACCCTGGGTTATGAATTCAGTGTGTATCAAGCTTGAATCTGGGTCTTCCTGGTTCCAAGGCCAACTCTTTCCCTACTATCTCGCAGCTGGCTCTCTAGGTCATTAACAGGATCACAAAATATAACAAAGAGGCAGTGCTATAAAACAATCATATTTTGGGGCGAATGACTGTATAAACTATCCTTTTTCTTTTTCCCATAGAGTTATTAGGAATGGTAGTCTATTAATTTTTTTAAATGGCTCTTCATACTTGGGTTTGCTTAAGGTGACCTTTTTATTCAGTATTTCTCCCTTGAAGAAAGTCTCTTTTGAGCTGACAAATGTCTGTACCTTTGTCCTGGCTCTTTCCCCCCCCACAGTTCTCAGGCAATTACTATGATTTCCTGCACCTCCAAAGTGCAGCTGTTTTCCATAATGACACAGAGGAAAAAGAAAATGACTGGATTTCAAGGTACAAGCTAGAAAGACGTTAGTGGCACAGCTCTAACTCCTCAAAATGAGAGTGAATAAGAGGAAAAGTCGCTTGCGTTTTCACTTCAGGTCATTACACTTTACTTACTTAAACCAACTAGAGCCTCAGGTTTCCCTGGACACTAATAACTTCTGATCACATGACTGAATTGGTCCAGGTGGAGCTTGGATATCAGTCCCATTGAGAATTATCCAGCAAGCACAAGACAAACATTGCTCTGCTGTAGGTACTACTGAGGCACTTCATCACAAGATGCTTGGGCTTGTGCGTCATGTAAGAAAGTGCATCAGGGAGGAGAAAATAGGCCTGGAAATAACTGCAACTTCTAAATTTGTTTCTCTTCCCTTTTGCTTTTCCTCTAAGAGGAAACAGTTACAAATACTAAAACATTTATGATTGCGAAGCCATTCTGATTTGCAGTACAGAGCTGGAAAAACAATGTTTTATTTTTGAAAAATGGGTCATGAAAATGGGTAAACCAGCAAAAAAAAAGCCTCCTTAAAAGAAAAAAAAATAACCAGCAATGTAAAAGATGTTGTTTCCGATATGTCTACCTGAAACCTTTGCTAACAAAGTTCTCTCTCCACCTCATCGATCTAATGCTTTAATTGGCAGACAGTAAAGCCTGATGGGAAAATAATGGTCTCTTAAATACCTGAGAATGAAAAGCAAATTAAGTTAGCTCAGTGTAAGAGGCAAGTAATTACATAATGTCAATCCTGTTTTATGCGGTTTAGTCTTAAGCAGCATACGAAGAAAGGACATGTCTAGAAGAAAAAACAAAACAAAACATGAATTCCCTTTCTCCAGGTGACCCAAGCATGGACAAGCAATGGGCTATATGATGATGATCAGCTAATGAATATTCTTCTCCAGTGATCCTGGTACCAGGCTGGTCCTACATTCAGAGACCTGGTACTCTAAATGGTATCTACTGGTGCTCATTGTGGGAGGAGTCTTTATTGATTCTCTTCAATGCCTTTTACAAACATGTCTGGGAGAGTCCTGGGTTTAGAGACAGAAAGTTTTGAACTCCAGATTTGCCTGCTTGTGCCACACTGGATATTTGACTTCTCTAGGCCTGTGTTTAATCATATTTTATAAGAAGGGGGTTAATTTGCTCTGATCCCTAAGGTCTAGCATGGTCCTGGAACGATCAGTTGACTTTCTTATGAGTAGGAGACAGCAGAGCTCAAATGTGGACCTTGTAACTTACTGCCTATATACCCTTGGGTAAATTACTTAACCTCTGTGGGCTTCCATTAGCTTACCTGTAAAAAGGAGGGGTTTGGATTTAGATGACTTTTGAGTCCCTTCTAGCTCAAGATACATGATCCTGTAAACTCCTAGGGTCTTAGCTTTCTCGTCTGTAAAATGTGATTAGATTAAGTGACTTTTAATCAATGAACCAATAGGCATTTATTAAACACCTGTGACACGTTAGACACTGTGGTAAGCTCTAGGGAATACAGAAACAAGAACAAAACATTCCTTGTCCTGAAGGAGCAGTTCCAATTCTATTTTCTAATATAGAAAAATCTATAATTCTAATTAATTCTAATTCTAATGGGGGGGAGGCAACATGTATACACACACACATTTACTGGATGTTGTAGTTGTTCTTGTTCATCCAAAGAGACCAGTGACATCATGGGGTGATGTCTTAACTTGCATGTGAATTGGATTTAAGTAGGGCAGAGTTGCACAAAGTCATCAACCTCTCCCTTCCAGAGTCATTGACAAGTGACAAGACAAAGTGACAAGTGACAAGACAGTGACAAGATGAAAGTCAAGACAACTAGCAACAGTCCAGGATTCAGTGGATGATCTTGGTGCCTTTGATGTCTGACCAAGCTCTATGCATCCCACAGCACCTGCTTCAGCTGCCTTGGTGGATGTTGAAATAAATTGTTCTTATCTGCTCATTCTGCCAGGGGAAGTCTTCATATGCTTGGGATAGACAACCCCCTAACTCACTGATGGGTTTGAGGCCTGTCGTTACCCTTAACCTAATTTAACCTATCTACCAAGATGGTTTTTACTGTGGTGTGATTGTTGCATATACTACAACTTCTTGGACCCACGTATGAGAGTTGGGTGAAGATGGACACCAAAGGTAGATAAGCAGCCCTCACACCAGAGGTCTAGCCCTCCATGGACATCCCATACAACATACACACAAAGTAGACATGAAGTAGCCTTAGATGGGAAGGCACTAGCAACTAGAGGGACTGTTATTTTCCTTTCTAGTTCTAAAACCCTTATAACTCTAAATGTTACGATTTCATGAATATAAAGACCACAGGAACTCATTGTAGGATAGAAACAGAGATGATATGAAAGATCTAGACAATTGAAGAGTGACCCTATGAATTTTCTATAAGTGGGGCAGCTAGGTGGCACAGTGAATAGAGGACTGGGCTTTGGAGTCAGGAGGACCTGACTTCAAATCTGACCTCAGACAAGATACTTAACTAGCTGTGTGACTCTGGACAAGTCACTTAACCCTGATTGCCTTGTCCCCCCCCCAAAAAAAAAAGTTCTCTACAAGTTCTATAAACTAAGTTCTTACTCATTTCCCCCACACTGGGTTGGCAGTATAACTTGGGACTTATTTACACTCATGTTAGTTTTTATAACCTAGCCGAAGAGAATTCACATGATGACTCTTCTGGGAGAGTTGTTTTGAAGAGTAATGACAGGAAATACCATGGAGTCACTTTACAGAAAGGGGATAGGGTGGCAAAATTGAAGGTTGCGTTGGAAGAAGTGAAATATAAAATAAAATTGCAGTACCCAGCTAGTCTAGGAAGGGCACGAAATATAATAATGCACTGGTTCAGCAAGAATTTCCAAGGACCAGTTGCTCCTAGTTAGTTTTAGGCTACTGGGTTCTCTGACCCCCTCACATTTTCAATATGTCTCAAAGACCAAGGTAATATACCACACTTTGGGGCCTTCCATCCTTTAGATTTTTATACTAGAGAAAGCATAGAAGTGTTATGTGGTGGCAGGATTGAGGCTCTCTGTTAAATGGACTTTTGGGGCCTTCTGATAAAATATTGCACACATGATAAAAATTAGGTTGGTTTGTACGCAGTGCTCAAGTGAGAACAAAAGGGAAAAATATCTAGGTTATAGGGTGACAACCTGCATTTGAATAATTCAAAGTATGCTGTCTTTTGCTCTTGAAGCTTTAGCTTAAAACTGCTCCAAGACTTTTGGGACACTAAATAATAGCTCAGCACAGCTAAAATTGTTCCATGGCTAATATCAGTGGACTAGACACCTTAAACTTATTATGGCCAAAACTGAACTCATCTTTCTCCCCAAAACATCCTCTCTTCCTAAGTTTCCTATTACTAATGATGAGGGCACCACCATCGTCTTAGACACATCTAGGCCCTCAACCCAAATCTCATCCTTGATTCCTCACTCTGCTTAATCCCCTCCCCCCCAAATCCAACCTGTTGTCAAATCCTGTTGATTCTTTCTTTGTAACATCTCTCAAATAAAGCTTCTTCTCTCCTCTGACCCTGCCACCACCCTGGTGCAGGCCTCCATTACCTCATACCTGGGTTATTTCAATAGTCTGACTATTGGTCTCCCTACTCAAGTCTCACTTGACTCAACTTGGGTCCATCCTCCACTCAGTGATCAAATTAATTTTCCTAAAGGACAGATCAGACTAAGTCATTACCCTGTTCATTAAAATCCTGTGGGTCCTTATAACCTCCAGGATTAAAAATGAAGTCCTCTGTTTGGCTTTTAAAGCCCTTCATAACCTGGCCCCTTTCTATCTTTCCAGTCTTCTTATAGTTTACTCTCTTCCACATACTCTTTAATCCAGTGACACTGGCCTTGATGTTTCTTTCACAAGACATTCCATCTCTTGACTTCATGCATTTTCACTGGCTATCTCCCATTCCTGGAATGTTCTTTTGAACCTCACAACTCTGTGAGGAAATCATTATAGATATTAATGCCACTGTTTTATAGATAGGGAAACTGAGTCTAGGAAAGACTCAGTGATTTGCTTGTGGCCACACGGCTGCCAAATGCAAGAGGCAAGATTTGAAGCCACATATTCTCGATGACAAGGAAGCATACTACGTCACTTCTCAAGTCACCTGTTTCTGGGAACTAAATCCAGGAGGTAGGCAGTAAAGAAAGATGGATTTCTGCCCCTGCATACTTAGCTCTCTGGATTTGGAGAAAATGGCTTCCTGGAGTACATATCTAAAAGAACCTGGAGTTGCCGGGTGTCCAGGTTTTGACTTTTCATTATAGGCAGCTACATATCTTACCACTCTCTTTGGAGATCTATATCGATATCTACATATCTACATTTCTATCTCTCATCTACTCTTGTATATTAAAAGTAAGTGATCAGGTTGATGCAGCATGAAGGTCAGAGGCTTCATGGCATAGCAGAATGAACTCTGAACTTGTTAGAAAACCTGTCATTTAACCTCACAGAGTCTCCAGTTTCCTCATCAGTAAAATGTAGATAGCAATGTTACTTTCCTACCTCACAGAGTTGTTCTAAGGGATGGGCTATGCAAACCTTAAAGCACCACATACAGAGGTGAGTTACTCTTATTGGCTGTTGATTATAGCTGTGGTCACACCCCAAATGCTCATAAAATGAATGTTTATCCACTTTTTTTTTTGGTGAGGCAATTGGGGTTAAGTGACTTGCCCACAGTCACACAGCTAGCGAGTGTTATGTGTCTGAAGCAGGATTTGAACTCAGGTCTTCCTGACTCTAGGGCCAGTGCTCTATCCACTGTACCACCTAGCTGCCCCCTCATCTGCTTTTTGATAATAGTAACAGCTTGTCCTTTGAGGTATATATTCTCTTATTTGATCTTCATCACAGTGCTTTTGAGCTGAAAGAAAGGTAGTATTATTATTATTATTTGACAGAGGAGGAAACTAAGGCTGAGGTTGACAGGTTAAGTGGTTTGGTCAGAGTCATAGAGCTGGTAAGAATCTGAGGCAGGATTTGAACTCAGGTCTTTCTGACTCCATGTCCAGCCCTCTATCCACCATGCTATTCTTCCTACCTAGTTTGCCAATAGTTACCTCTTTATAAAATCCTAGGGGCTGAATATTATGAAAGCTTTGTTCAATAAAAAGAGAGTGGCATGAACTCTCCTATTTACTGTTCATTACTAAATGAACTTAATCTACCTGAGTCTTGTGATGTAAACAATTTGATCGGAATACACTTGGATTCCAGCTGTCACTGAATTTAGTTAAATCCAGCTTTGCAATGAGCATGCTGTAGGTGAAAAACAACTTGAAATTCTATGAAACAGCATCTATTTTATTGTCACCATCATGCCCCAATGGGACACTCAAATGAATAATTGGACCCATTAATGGAAATTTATGAACTATGCTTGTCTAGTGTTAGTTACTATGCTGACTTTGGCAAAGCATTTATAGCTTTGTTTTACTTAAAAATTATTTCCCTTAAATCTGCAGAGATTTTTTTTTTCTGCAAAAGGAGGAGTTCAACATTTTGAGCCTTTCCTTGAAGACTATCTGGAAATCCAGGATGCAACATGATGTTACTCTCTCATCATACATAAGGAAACCATCTGACACTCAATTGCGTGTTTGTGTTTTGCTTACTTAGGGGTCCAATTATCCTGCTGTATCTCCCCAATATGAAGATATCCACTCACTTGTACTCTATATTGACTGGATCCTATGCAGTTGAGCAGTTATCACCCTAAGGGTAACCCAAGGCATACCTGAGATAGGCTTTAGAAGCTCATTCTACCCTTGGAGTTATTTTATGTGCATCAGATTCACGTGAGAATTGTTGTTTTCAAATCTTTGTGGGGAGAGAAGGAAGGTGTAGTAGCAAGAATGCTAGGACACTGGACTTGGAATGGGAATTATAGGATCATATATTTAGAGCTGGAAGGGACCTTAGAGGCCACCAAATGTAATGCTATCACTTTCAGATGAACAAACTGAGGCTGAGAGAGGTTGACCAGGGTCATATAGAGTTGGTAAGTATCTGAGGCAGGATTTGAACTCAGATCTTTCTGATTCTCATTCTGCCATCTAGCTACCAGAAAACCTAACCTTGAGTTCTGGTTTGGTCATTTAATACCTATATGACCTTGGGAAAGACATTTTGCCCTTCTGAGCCTCAGTTTCCCCATCTGAAAGGCTTGGATGAGATAATCTTGAATGTCCCGGCCAGCCAGGGATTCTCAAAAGCAATCTTTAGATGTAATTAGACCTCAGCTCTTTCTCAAAATCTTGCAGTCAATTGCAGCTGGACAGATTACCCAAATCAGGAAGCTGTCCTAGTCAAAAAATATTAACAGGTCCTGGAGAGCAACATCTTCCCACAAAATATTACTTGACACCAGGATCAGAGGCAGTATATTGACTAGATGTACTGCAGATCTGACCCAATGAGGTAATTATTGAGTTTTAGGGAAACTTCTGTCTTAGTTATTGTGACAATTTCTCCTGATTCCAGTTTTTGCATAATTCTCACCTCCTCTTTGTAACAGAGGTATACTAGATTTTGCAGTCAGACATAGCATGATCTAACCTCTGCTTTCTGATTTGTTCATTTTTTCTCTTTAGAATTTCTCAGCCTTAAAAAAATTTCTTTTGAAAGGTCATTTAAAGATAATAATAAAACCAAGGATTTTCTGCTGGTAGGAGACAATGTTCAAGATCTCTGATGAAGATATTTGAAATACAGGTAACAATAATACATAAATTGACGTTGTGGTGCAGGGCACGTCTACATATAATGCCCTCTGTGGGAAATATTGACCTTGGCAACTTCAGGTCAATAAATTTTGATGTTCACTTCAACCAAAATCAATACCCATTTATTATCTACACATAAAATGATGTCTTTTAAAACTAAAATCAGTGGTGGAAAGGTGTCTACTTCATGTCCCGGTGAGCTCCATTATAGACAGCATAATAATATTAGGAATCATTCATTACTGTCAGTTGCTTTTTGATCTTATATAGGAGTATGACACTCTTACTCATGATTCAGTTAACTTTTATTCTGCTGGAAAGATAAAAAACATTTCTCATTATTTCCTGGCCATTAGTACATGAAATGGCATATTCATTACATAAGGACTAGGGCTTTTAAGCTATCAAAGGAATCTTATTTCGTCAGCTGAAGTACATGTATTATTCCTTGTTGTGTGTTGGTACAGAGTGACTCAAAGCAAGATTTCTTGTAATCCTCTGAGGGAAACAAACAGTTGTATATCTCATTGTTCTGCTTACACTATTAAAGTTTCTTATTTCTTTTTTGTTATTCACCTGGATCTGACTCATGCTCATTGGTTGAGAAATTTTTTCTTGGTAAGAGACCTTGAAAAAAAAAATGACTGTAATGAAAGAGTGTATGGCACAGTAGGGGCAAAAGACCCAAATTCTGGTTTTAAAGATAGAAGACCAGGGGTGTCATTCCAGCCCAGATGTTTGCCAGGTGTATAATCATGGGGAAATGGTTTCAACTAACCTCTAAAATGAGAGAAAAACATATTTATACTATTTCTTGTAAAGAAAGAGTGCTATGAATGTGACCAATACTATTGATTTTTGAAGTGGGAGAGTTGGACCTATGATTTCGTCAATGTAGGGAACTCCTAGTGAGCAAAGGCCTCCAATTACATTTCGGAGACTCATAAACAGGGGCCATCTTCAGTTATGCTGATCTATATCTAAAACTGAACCCAGATAGCTCTGGAGGAGAAAGTGAGGCTGGTGACCTTGCACAGCCCTCCCTCACTCAAATCAATGTCAATTGTAAGTCATGTTATCAACTCACTGATGTCATGGTCCTCTTTGAGAATGAAGGACAAATACAACAACACAGCTAATTGGTGCAGTATGGGATAGTGCATTTGTCAGGACTGAATATGGAAGTGGGTGGTTCCAGTTTCAGCCATATCAGTCAGTAAATTCCCCCTGAGCTTTTAATAAAAAATACCCAAATTTTCTCATGGCAAGAGGTACACAAGGGATCACAGCCACATCTGTGGCTCCTATATTTCTATCAGAAGAATGGTGTGAGGAGCTCCTGACCTAGACCCTTGCATCATTTCTGTAATATGTTTCCATAGCATTGTTAACACTTGATCCAGCCCAAGACTTTGAATCATCAACTCTGTACCCTTGTGGTTCAGCTTTGAATAGTTTGGGTTATTTTTACTATGGCAAAGCAATTTTTAACAATTAATCTACACATATTAATTATTATTTCTCATGCTGTTGTGAGTTTAGTGAAGAATATTATCTCCCATTTTATGATGGGGAAGATTGAAGCCCAGAGGATCTACTCTGGAAGGAATGGCTGATGACTATCACCACTAAGAAATAGGGTGTAGACTAGAGTCTAGTATGCCTTGTATATTTTTAATTCAGGCAGGAAAGCAAGTCTTATCACCAGATTGACTCCAAGGTGCTGATTTTTTTAGCTAGAATAAGTCTTTGTGTAACTCACCTATTAAGGTAGTGTGTGTGTGTTGTGTGTGTGTGTGTGTATGTGTTTGTGTGTGTAACTAGCTGAAAATTGTATTAGTGGAGAGAAGAGAGACAATAACAAATCTGAGATCCTTAAATATTGAAATATGAGGCTAAAAGACTGGAAAAAAGCATCTGTAGTTGGTGTAAGTATGAGGAGAAGTTAGGATTTTTCATCTTGCCATGAAAGTGTTATGGAAAAGTCCAACCAGACTGAACTAATGCTTGAATCATATCAAAGCACAATATTGAAGATTGCAATTCTGCTAAGGAAGGGACTGTAATTTTCATTTTGATGCAGAGATTCTATTTGTAAGCATGTGTCCCAGGAGGTCAAAGACAGAAAGAAAGATCTCGCAGATGCAGTAGTGCTTTTTGTGGTAGCAAAGAATTGGAAACAAAATAGGTGCCCACTGGTTAGGGAATTGTTAAACAAACTGTGGAACATGAATGTAGCAGAATATTATTATACTATTAAAGATGAAAGATAAGAATAATTCAGAAAATCATGGGAAGGTTTATATGAATTGATCTAAAATGATACATGTAGAACCAAGAAAACAACATATACAATGACAATGATGTAAATGGAAAGGATAATGCATAAAGAAAGTGAGCAATGGCTAATTACAAAGACTAAGCTTATCTCTAAAGAAGAGATGAGAAAATGCCCCTCCCCTCCCTTTTTTGAAGAAGCAGAGTTTTTATGAGAGTGGACCATTTCATATACTATGGGACTTGGTTGATGTGTTGGGTGGTTTTACTGAACATTTTTCCCTCTCTATTTTTTTTTTTAAACTGTTACAGGGGATGGCTTGATGGGAGGAAAAAGGGAATAGATATTCAGAAGTGAAGGTGATGTTAAAATAGAAGATATTAATAAAATTGTAAAAACACCACAATGTTGGCTTTTGTCATGATAGTCCTCAAAATGGTAGTCAATTTAATTTGCTGAACTGAAAAACGCCTGCCAGAAATAGCTAGGAGAATCCAACTTAGTATATATTAGTTGGAAGAGGCAGAACAAGGGATACTGAGAATAAAATACCTGAGCACACACCTGCACATACACAAACACACAACTTCAGCACCTCTGAAACACCAACTAAAGACAGTCAGGTTACCATTACTCTATAGTTTAAGTGATGACAGCCCTAAGAGTTCTAATATCACTGACATTTTCTGTGCCATGAAATCTGTAATAAGACATTGAATACCTTGCTTCGTGGAAACATTTTACCCAAGGTCATCAGTTAGCTAGCAGTCTGATGTAAGATTCAAACTCAGTCTTCCTGCCTTAAAGTCCAGCATTTTATCCACTTACTACCAAGCTGCCTCTCGTGTAGCTATTTTGGAGAGTGAGAGAGGGACACATTTTTACCTGGGTTTTTTTTTTTTATTAAGTTTGAGGAGAGTAGAGTTGAGTTCCAGTATCTTAAAATAGACTAACATGTGATGCAAGCATTACATATACAGAAGTAGAGATGAGTAGCTCATGGAAAGATGATATTGAGGGCGGTGGTTCAGGGGAAATAACAATTTCTGCCTTCTCCATTTTAGCAGGTGAAGAGAAGTACTCCTCACTAGTTTCATTCTTCCTGACACTCAGAACTCTGACATGGAGAAGACTTTTCCCAAACTGAAAGTTCAGTGGCCCTATACAGAAAAAAGGTAGGAGATACGTAGATGAATCAGGCTTAGGTTAGCTCTTGGGAAAAGCAAATACAACAACCATCAGCAACTTTAATGGTAGGGCAACTACTTCTTGACGCTTTTAAAATGAGTGAGGTGCATGGTTTCTCCCATTGGTTCTGATTCTTTGCAACACAACTAATGTGAAAATAGTTTCAGTATGAATATGTATGTAGAGCCTATATCAAATTGCATGCTTTCTTGGGGTAGGGGTAGGGGAGAGATGGGGAGAAACTTTAGAATGCAAAATCTCATGGAAGTGAATGTTGAAAACTAAAAATAAATAAATAAATAACAAAAAAAGGTAAAATAAAATAAGTGAGGTGTTATGCTGTAGTGTAGTATACAGGGCAGAAAGGCCTTGTTCAAGTTCTATTTACCTATACCATATCTATATGACTAAGGAGAAGTCCCTTAACTTCTCAGTGCCCCAAGACAACTCTGTAATAAATTAGACTGAAATTGTTGATCCCTATTATGAATACATCTTTCATCTTGGTACCTCTGTATTGGCTATCCTTCATCCTTTGAATTCTCTCCTTCATTACCTCTGCCCCTTCAGAATACTAGTTTCCTTTAAGACTTAGCTGCTTTCTTGGACTGAAGATTCAGAATGAGACATGTATTTTTGTACTTGGCCAAAGTGGGAATTTGGTTTGCTTGGCTATGTCTATTTGTTACAAATTTTTGTTTTTGTTTTTTCTTTGTTTCCCCATTTTTAAGGGGGTGGTGGTGAGAAGGAATGAAAATAAATACTTGTTAATTGGTAGAAAAAAAAAGACTGAGCTAGGGAAGAAAGATGAAGAGAAGCCTTTCTTGGTCTTTCCCTTTTTCCCTCCCTGAAGCTGTTAGTACCTTCCCCTTTATGGATACCTCCAATTTATTCTGCATATATTTGTATATACATATCAGATTTTTGTACATATTATATTCCCAATTAGAATAGAGGGTTCTTGAAGAAAGGGTCTGTTTTCAATTTTTTCTTTGTATTTCCAATGCTTAGCACCATGCCCGGCTCATAGTAAGTTTTCAATAAATGCTTATCGATTGGTTGATTAGAGTTAGTTTCCATTCTAAGAGTTATCCACCTAGATAAAAATCACAAATCTAGGCCAAAGCAAACAAATAACAAAACAAAAACAGAGATTGTATGGAATTTGTGTTTCTCTGTCCTTATGGTATTCAATTTTTATGTGTTTTTAATATCGTTTACATCAGTTTATCTTTTATATCAGTCTCACAGAAATGTAGTGTGCCATAGTTGTTAAGGGCCAACCTTGGAATTAAGATGGCAAGAGTTCAAATCCTGCCTGATGCACAATTGCTGTGAAACTTAAGTAATTCACTTAACTTCTCAGTGTCTCCAGACAAGTGGTTCTGAAATTAAAGGCTGCAGAGAAGTTGCTGTTCTGATCTGCATTGGTGGAGAGAATTTCCTCACTGGGAGTTTTATACATGGATGAAATCTGTGCAGGTTTGTTCCTCCCCAAATGATTTCATCTATGGAGCTTAAGCGGACACTCCTAAGACAAATCCTAGGAGCTTAAATAAGATCACCAGCTTCTACCAATGTAGGGGCGTATACCACTGGGTGTTAATGTTGTCTCCCCATACCCCACAGCTGTTGATGTCCAAATCCAACTACTTTAAGCAGAGACAGAGCCTAGGCCAGGAATGGGGAACCTGTGGCCTCGAGGCCACATGTGGCCCTCTAGGTCCTCAAGTGTGGCCTTTGAATCTAAACAAATGGATTCAGTCAAAGAGCCGCACTTGAGGACCTAGAGGGCCACATGAAGCCTCGAGGCCGCAGGTTCTCCAACCCTGGTTAGGCTATGGCAGACAGCTGGGCTCCCACTTTGAGTCCCACTAGGCAGCATAGAACAAGGACTCAATCTTTTTTCTGCATAAAGACTCCCCTGGCATTCTGATAAAGACGGTGGATCCCTTCCCACAATAATGTTTTTAAATGCATAAAATAAAATACACAGGATCACAAAGGAAACCAATTATGTTAAAATATAGTTTTCAGAATGTTAAAAAAAAATCTACAAGTCCTCAGCCCCCAGGTTCAGAACCCCAGGCATATAGGATGCTCCACTGAGGCTTTGGACTCTAGGCTAAGGCCAGCGCCGACTTGTTCTATCCTTGCCTCCTTCAATCCTTCACCTATAGCTCAAGGATTTAGTGTGGTAGTCTGTGATGAGAGCCCTGGAAGAACATCTGTCTTCATTAGCAATGTGTCCTGCCTTTAAATAGAACCCACATCTGAGTAACTGGAAGTGTACTTAATGACTTCATGGAGTATCTTGTGCTGGGCTGACATGGGGATCATTTGGCTATTGACACTGTAAATCAATAGATAACCTCAGCTATGTAATTGGCTGCATTGTGAATGCCCCAGACTTCTATTTAAAGCCAAGTGCATTGTACTCCCTGGAGTAAAACATGGCAGTATAAAACTCCTTGAACAAGCTGGCACTTGCTTTACTCCATTTAGCCCACTTGCATTCATCCAGTAATGTGGCTTTTAAAATTTCCTAACCCACACAGCCAAAAAAAACATTATAAGAAACTTTCAAAAACAGTCAGAAGTGGCCTAACAGGGAGAAAGCATGAGTTAAGCTCCGAGACATGTCAACTGATTATCTGAAGGTACCTCCCAGAGGACATTTTTTTTCTCTATACAAAGCCTACACCATAGCCACATTTCCATAAACTGGAGCAGCCCCATCAAAGTTGTGAATCTGCTCCTCAAGCAGAATTTGTTCTCTCTCATAAGCTGGCAAAATTGGGCACAAAGACTGAAGCTTGCATTAGAGATGGATGAGCTAGTCTATTTAGAACTTTCAGACTGCCAAGCAGAGCTAAGATTTGGAGGGCTCTGATTCAGTTATAAGGGAACATCACGGAGTAAAGAGGTTTAGCCCTGAGAACACTACATACTCTATCCCCAGTTGTACCCTCGTGCCCTTAGCCTACAACAGTTTAATCTGAGTTCTGTGGGAAGATGAAGGCAGGTTCCTTCTCCTCCCCCTCTTCTGTAGGGTGTACTCTCCATAACACATATTCTTTCTTTGGGAGTGACATATGAATACAGTGCAATTGACCCGATCCCCAGGCAAAGCAAATATTCTGCTGGTAAATACATACCCTTAGGATTGGTGACCTTGGAAAGTCAAAAGTAGTACTTCAGAAACATCAATCTTTAAAAGATGATTGGGGGGAGGGGAAATCAGGTGCCTCTATAGCCCTTCTCATACTGAATCCATGTACCTTTGTGAATGAGAATGATGTGACAAGTCCTCAGGGATTGTTTCTCTGCCACTGGATAATGCCTAAGAGTGTGAATAACCCTGGGACTTGCCTGTATGAGTTTACAACAGGCCTCTTCCCCTCCATGATTTGCTTTATAAACCAAACACAAAAGCAACACAGAATTTGACAAGAAAGAAATGAGTCTGAAACACAAAGCCCAGTATCTGTTCCTTAAGTTAGAAGAGAGTGGGCACTCATCGGTCCAGGGGGGGAAGATTTTTCAAGGTTATTTGAGGGGGGAGATAGAACGTTCCTGCGTAGTACAATGTCTGTGCATTACGTGATGACATTAAACCTGAATGCAATGGTTGGGGTATGAAGAGGAGATAGGAACTACTATGCATACATAAGTTTCCTCCTGGGCATGCAGCTACTGACATGAGCCCCAACTCTGGTGACCTTGGGTTTGTTTTTAAAGCATACATTTCCAGCCTCACAACAGCTAATCTTTCCTTAGATTACGTACCATTATTTTAACCACAGACCACATAGATTCCATGTTCAAACTTTTTGCTTAGTGCTAGTAATAATAATAGACATTTATATAGTGATATTCATTTGATGAAAGGTAGCATGACATGGTAGACATATAGCTGGCCTTAACCTTCCTTCATTTTTTTTGGGGGGTAGGCAATGAGGTTAAGTGATTTGCCCAGGGTCACACAGCTAGTAAGTGTTATGTGTCTGAGGCCAGATTTGAACTCAGGTCCTCCTGAATTCAGGGCCGATGCTTATCCACTGAGCCATCTAGCTGCCCCCTTAACCTGGCTTTATTAATAATAATAATAATAATAATAATAATAATAATAATAATAATAATAATAACAGTAATAACCAAAACTTATGTAGCACTTTAGGGCAGCTAGGTAGTACAGTGGATGAACTGCTGGGCCTAGAGTCAGGAGTACCCAAGTTCAGATCTACCCTGACACTCCCCAGCAGTGTGCAAGTCATTTAACCCTATTTGCCTCAGTTTCCTCATCTGTAAAATGAGCTGGAGAAG
This sequence comes from Phascolarctos cinereus, assembly GCF_003287225.1. Taxonomy (NCBI): domain Eukaryota; kingdom Metazoa; phylum Chordata; class Mammalia; order Diprotodontia; family Phascolarctidae; genus Phascolarctos; species Phascolarctos cinereus. Next base: position 232,328,317 of record NW_027555847.1, read on the forward strand.
GAAACGGCAAACCAGTCTAGTAACCTTGCCAAGAAACTCCAAATGGGGTCATGGAGAATTGAGCACATCTGAAAAATGACTTAAAATATAGCACTTTAAAGTCTGATAGTGCTTTAGAAATATTATTTCATTTCATCTTCACAACAACCCTAGGATGTAGGTGCTGTTATTATCTCCACTTTACAGATAAGGAAACTGAGGCAGACAGGGTTAAGTGATCTGCCCAGGGAAATACAGTTAAGTGTCTGAGGTAAAATTTAAACTCAGGTCTTCCCAGTTCCTCATCTAGCATTCTAGCCATGGGCACCACCTAGTTATCAAGGAAGTTCTATATTCAAATTCTGCTTTTGACACAAACTGACTATGTGACCCTGGGCAAGTCCTTAACCCATCAAAGTCCCAGGCAACTCTTAGTCTATGGGTTGTAGAGGTGATGGATGACCTGCAATGGCGGAGAGAATTTCCTCAACCGTAAGTTCCTTCTACCAATGAATCATGGGTCTAGTCCTGATCCCTATATGTTTACAGAGTGTTTTATGTTCATTATCTCATTCAATCCTCACAAGACCCTGAAAGATTGCTTTAGTTACTGTCATCTGCATTTTACAGATGGGAAGTGGTGGTTCAGGACAGTTTAAGTGACTTGCCCACAGCAATGTTATCATGGCTGAGAGGTAGGATTCAAACCCAGTTTTCCTGATGTTGAGTGGAGTACTCTACCCACTTTACCACACTGCCCCTCAATAGCATGTAGTGTTTTATACAGTATAGTAATATGCTGTCTTTATTTATAGAGAAGGTTTTACTGACTCTCCATTCATTCACCACCATGCCATCAGTATGTTTTGATTTTCTCGGTAGATTTTACGTTTTTCACCAAAGGGAACAGCAAAGGACTTTGTATTTTTTGTTTGAACTCAGGCCTTTCTGACTGCAGGTGCAGAGCTCTAACCCCTGCACTACCTAGCTGCCTAATGGTACGCATTTGCTTTGTGCCTGTTTGGGGTAGAGAACAGTTCTTGATCAAAAAATGACACATAGTTAACTAGGCCACAGAGTGATCTAAAAATTGGTCTTGGCCTTGTTAGCTTCATTATCTAACCAAATGAACCTATTAGCCCCCAAATTTCTTTACATACAGTTAAGCTACAAAGACATTTTGAGCAATGTGTTTTTTTTTCCTGATGAGATGTTGCATCTGTACTCTCAAGAAATACTCAGAGACAGCTTATTCTTTGACTTCATGATATATTATACTGAAACCAAAAAAAAAAAAAAAAACCAAACAACCAAGAACCATGAAACTGCTTTGAACCAATTGATAGTTGGTGATTTATTCTTTACTTCACTTAATCTGAACTTTGACTTCAAGGAACAGAATAACAACCCAGTATTTGTGGAATGTGATGTGTGTATGAAACACACTTGAGTCATTTCACCTCTAAGTCTCAGTCTTTTCATCTGTAAAATGGAGATAAAGATGCTGGTTAGTCCCTATCTTCCAGGGATCACATGGATCATGGAATTGGAGTAGGAGGGGGTGATCTGGTCCAGTTCCCTTCTTTTGTAGATAAAGAAACTGAGCCTTGGGGAAAGAGAGACTTGCCCAAAGTTCCATAGATAGTAAGTGCTAGGGCTAGTCTGTTGTGATGACCAGATATGATAACATTTGTAGCTAGGATCTCAGATTCAGGACCTACAAGAGAAGTCATTTAGTTGAATCCTCCCCTTTTCCCCTCCCTGCCTTTTTAATATAACAACAACAGCAATAGTTGGCAATAGTCCTCTTAAGGGTTTGCAAATACTGGAAAGTAGCTGCTCTCATTGTCTCCATTTTACATTTCTTCCCCATGAGGAAAATGAGGCTTTCAGAAGTTAAGTGACTTGCCCAGGGTCATATAGCTAGTAAGTATCTGAGGTTGAATTTGAATTCAGATCTTCCTGATTCCGAGCCCAGTGTTCTACTTACTGTACTACCTAGCTGATTTTAACACATCAGAAAACTTGGGTCTAGTTAGGTTAAATGACCTTCCCCAGGTGACAGATAGTAGTAGTAAGTTGCATAGCTTGGATTTAACCTGAGGTCCTCCGATTTCCTGTGCTGTAATGTTGTACCTGCTATAGATCTATAACAATCAGAAAATTTTGGTTGCTATTATGAAGGCTGTAGTGAAGAAATGGCATAAATATATATGAATTAAAAAGCTTCAGGAAGACATGGACCATGTTTTTTCCAAACTTGGTACATTTCTCAGCCCTCGGTATAATGTTCTGCATACTATATATGTTTACTTAATGCTTGGTGATTGTAGAATGAATCATTGAAAATAGCACATAAGAGAAACCTCCATTTTAGTGCTAACTGATGTTGTATGAACCCAAGGCTAAAAGAAATCTATAAAGAAACAGAGCATTCTCAAATATATATGGAATATGCTTTACCAACCTAACTGTAAAACACGTCACTTCTTGGGAACCGAATATTTGGAGAGGAGAATTTGGCCTTTATTTTTAAAGTTCATTTGCTCTGCACTGCATTGGGCGTAAGACCAACAATCTTTTCTATATTAACATATAAGGGCACTTATTAGGATTTTTGCTAGCAATTAATTTATTTCTGCAAAATTCAGCCTGATAATAAAAGCTTCTCCTTCTGATTTGAGTAGCTGGGTTAAGAGATGGAAAACAAGACAAATCTTGTTTCCTTAGTAAATGATCTCCTGCCCGTCTCCCCCCCCCCCCTTGAATCTAGTCTTAGCTCTATTAATCAACCAATGTAACAGGAAAGTACCTCCAAAATGTTTGCTTACAGCTTAAGAAAAAAGTAGGCCTCTGGTGTCATTTTTCATCACAAAGAAACCTCCTCTTCTGTCAATATTTTTTATTGTGATAATGTTAATAATCTATCTATGATCTAAGGATCATAGGGGCTCTTTCTTCTGAAGAGCTTGCCCATATCAAACCTGATTCTCTGGGGTCCTTAATTCTTAGTGAAGGGTCAGGACAATGTTCTCTGTGTCCTTGGCTTCTTTTATGCTGCGAAGGAAGTAGAGTCACTGTTCATTTCTTACACAGGGACTCAAGCCTAAATCTAATGAATCTGTGCCCATGTGCATCAAGGGCTATTGTCCAAAGGGCTGGGACCTTGGAAAAGAGGGAAGAAGAGAAATCAACTACCTGGTTGCCCTTTCCTTCTTCTGAAGATTGCTGTTTGATGGAAATCTTTCTCTCCTCCATGGACATGCAGTCAAAGTGGGGCCATGGAGCAACTCCCATTCTCTGAAGTCAGGCTAGGGGAAATATGAGAAAGGACTGGAGAGATCTCCCTTCTTCTAGGATGGTAATTCAGTATTGCTCTACTTGTCGTAGAGTGCAGGGTTGTGGTCAATATTTTTGGATTAGTTTCTTTCTTTCTATTTTTTTAAGCATGTTCTCTCTTTAGGACACATCTGTTCGTCTGCTTTTCTGATAGCCCAATGTAGCAGTTTTGCTTTAGCCCATCATACAGATAGGAGGACTGAGCCACAGTGAAAATTCACTGACGTGTAAGATCATATAATTAGAAGTCAGAGTTGAAATAAATGCTCATTCCATTATATTACACTGCTTCTAGATTTTATCTTTGATCCAGGTCTTCTCAAGAAAAGGCATTCCAAAGATTTGGATACATATTCTGGATACCATTTTGTGGCAAGATGTCACACTAGGAAGACCTTTGAATTGGGAGTCTGAAGACTTCCCAGAGACATAGAATCACAGATTCTTAGAGTGAGATGGGTTCTCAAAGGTCAACCAGTCCACCCTATGCCTGAAAGGAAATCTTCCTATAGTCCTATAACCAGAGATAAGTCCATTTGAAGAACTCTCTTGATGAGGAACTCACTACTTATTCCTATTCAACTTTTGTACAACACTAATTATTCAGAAATTTTTATTTTAATTGGATAGAAACCTGACTCCCTGAAACTTTTCATCCATAATCATCTCAGCTTTTTTAAAAATTAGTTGTAAGCTTATATAAACCACTTCACTTTTATGGGCCTCAGGATTGAAACTCAGATCTTCCTGATGTCAAGTCTACCACTAGTTGTCTGGATGGCAAAAGGTAAACATGCATGTCTGCTGTAAGGATCGCCAGATTCTAAAATGTAAACATAACCAGAAACATTTACCTATTTCCCTGTATACTTTTGCCAAGTGCATTTTGGAGTGTCTCTGAATTTTAAAAGTCATTTCAATGTCTACTGCCCCTACCTTTACCCGCAGGGGATCTTGTTGAGCCCTATCTCTGATATTTCTCTTGTTGCAAACTAAAATAGTCTTTTAAGTCTTGCTTTCAAATGTCCCTCCCCCCATTATTCTTGACATAAATAGAATTTTCCAGAAGGAGCATCATTAATGCTTATGGAGAAAAGAGAAGTAAATCTGGCTGGTCCAAATCAGGATTTAAACCTGGGGTCTTAAAAAAAAACCTTTTGGACACACACACACACACACAAATATCAATAAATGTTTAAACTGTTCTTTTTTTCTCCTTCCATTTTTGCTTTGCAACATTACAGTTTTTTTGTAGGGGACAGGGACTGGACCAGTGATTTCATAGGTAGAGGGAGCCCCTACATGATGAAACACCCCATATCAGTGTAAGCCTGTCCCACCTCTGAAACTTTCAGTCTTGGAGAGCTTCCTTCAGTACTGAGGTTAGTGACTTGCCTCGAGCAAGTATGAGGCCAGTATCAGAACCTGAACCCAGGTTTTCCTGGCTTCAAGACTGGCTCTCTAACCATTCTACCATTCTGCCTTTCAATAAAGTTGAGAAATCACCCTCCTGCTTCCCTCAGATCCAAAATCATTTTTCTTTGACTTGGTGGTGGTGGTGAGGAATACATGTTTTTAAAATGCTAAAATATTGCCTTCAACTTAAAATAAAATTAAAGAAAATAAAACCTAAGAATTTGCAGACTGTTAATCTGCAAACCCTGATCACTCCGTTGCTTTGGCTTTACTTGGTATCTATGAATAATCAGAGAGCCCAGGGTTCATGGATACATAAGCTTGCTTCTTTATTAACCATGGTGACTTAATGGATGTCACAAGCAAATGAAAAACATTCTGAATTATTCTTTATAAACTGAATCAAGCTTCCCAGATGGTAGTGACAGAACCAAATGGGGAGTTAATGGTCTACTTGAGCACCTAGGAAATATGGATAAGAAAAAAAAAACCCTTAACAGAGCATCTCAACCTGGAGTCTGTGAATGTGCTATAAAAGTATTTTGATAACTCAATTTCAATATAATTACTTTTCTTTGTAATCCTATGTATTAAATATTTAAAAATATTCTGAGAAGCAGTCCATAGATTTCATCAGACTGCCAAGGGGACTATGACGTAGTGCAGTCTCTCTATTTTCTTGCAGAGGCAAGGTGGTTCTCTTAGCTATATGAGTGGTTCTCTTAGCTATATGACTAACAAATGATGGGTTATATAGTGCATATGCAGTGTGTCAGCAGGTTTCCTCTTTTTTTTTTTTGTTGTCCCTTTCCAAGCTCAGAAGCTGAATAGTGGCTTGAAGTAGGTCTGGTGAGCAACACAGGTAGGAGAAATCAGATATGGATGCATTAAACTACAACTTCCACCAAAGCAAAATTTCTGTGGAAAGCTAGAATAATAGAAAGTTAACAGGCAAGTAGGGACCAGAGATCAGATAGTTCAATTTTTGGAGGCAGGTTAGGCAACTTCAAATGAGGGTGGTGGGGAAGCAGAGAAAGGTCACACATTGGTCATGTTAATGAATATTGGTATACACAATTTCAATTTCAAGTCTATCATCTGTTGAATGTCTACTATATGAAAAGTATGCTGGGAGCAAACAGGAGATACAGAGATAAGAAATAATAGTAGATATTTGCATAGGCACCTAGGTGTGAAAGTGCTGGGCTTGGAATCAGGAATACCTGAGTTGAAATCCTTCCTCAGTCCCTTTCTAGCTGGATGACTCTGCTTAAATCCCTTACTCTCAGGCTTAGTTCCTCATCTGTACAATGGGGGTAATAAAGTGCCTATTTCAATGAGATAATTTATGTAAAGTGTTTTTAAACTTTAAACCATCATATAAATGTTAGCTATTATTAGATAGTATTTAAAAATTTTCATGGAGAATTTCATTTGAGCCTCATAACAACTCTGAGATATTATGCCCATAGATGAGATGAGGAAATTGAGACTTAGACTGGTTAAGTGACCTACCACTTTCACATAGGTAGTAAACGTCAGAAGCAGAATTTGAGTCTCAGTCTTTCAAGTGCACCACTCTATCCATGATACCACATTATCCTTCTAAGAAATAGTTCCTGACTTCATGCACCATGCATATAGACCATATGAAGCACGTGTGGGCACATGCATGTGCGTGCATGCTTGTGTGTGTGTGTGAGTGTGTTTGTGTGTGAGTGTGTGAGTATATTGGCTATGATAGTAAAACAAGTTAAAAATCCAACAGAAAAAGAGATTCTTTGAATAAATGTGATTAAAAAAGCAAACACATCTTATTTCAAATGTTAATAGGTATTATCTCATCTTTCAAAGCATAGACTCCAGTATTCTGAAAACTCTATTATGCGTCAGACATGAGCTTCTTGGTTGGCATCACCAGGGAAAGTTTCATTAATTAGAATGGACAGTAATGCCAAAAAACTGACAAAGTGGAATGAGTGTTCAACTTAGGGTCAGGGATATAGATTCAAATTCCACATTCAGCACGTGCTATCTTTGTGATCTTTAGCAAGTAACTTAATTGCTCTAGGCCTCAGTTTTCTCATCAGTAAAATAGGGATAATAATAGCCATAAATCACAGGGTTGGTATGAGGACCAACTAAGAAAATATATGTAAAATACTTTGTCATTTTTAAAGTTCTATATAAGTGCGAGCTATTATTAGCCGTTCCCTTCTTAGATTCCACACATCTGTTCTGCATTTTATCTCAGTCGAGTTATTGTAACCCTCAAGTTAAAACCATACCATGAGTTCACATAACCATTTTCTATCTTTATATAAAGAAAGTTCTCTAGCTATAATACCACTCACCCCAGCAGAGTTCATGTCCTCTGCCGATCCAGTACTAACTAAAGCCTAAGGATGAAAATCTTAAAATCAGGTTGTACTTTGTTGTCCCCTGCTGGTACAGAACTTTTAATAAGTACTTAAGGGAGTTTCCCATCTCCTTGCCAGCAACCTTCTCACCATGGAGAAGCTTCATCTGTGACCTGTCCTCTACCCAGGACTACCATCTCATGAAGTGCCCAGGGCATCCTTGCTCACTTCTCTGGCTCCACTCCTGATACCTCAACTTTTTCTACCTGTTCATCTAGCAGTCTTGCTCCCATGTGGGATCTACTCCTTGCTCCCCACTTTCTAGGTATTCTTTGGCTGTTTTCTTCTCTCTTTAGAATGTAAATGTCTTGAAGGTAGGGACTATCTTTTTTGCTCATACTATATTTCTAGTCTTTAGTACAGTGCCTGGCACATGGTAAGCATTTGTTAAGTTATCTTTCTATTTATTTTAACGATATACAACAACTTTATGAAGAAGGTAGTGCAAGGGTCCCCATTTGGGAACTGAGGATACTGAAGCTCAAAGAAATTAAATGACATACCCATGGTTACATGGTTTCCTGACTTCGAACTCAATACTTTTTTCAAAAAAAATTTTTTTTTCCAAATAACAAAACTCTATTTTCATTCTTTCCCACCTCCTCCCCCATTCCACTAGAAAAAAAAACCCCAAACCAAAAAGAAATCCCTTGTAACAAACATGCGTAGTTAAAGGAGGAAAATTCCCATATTGTTTACGTTAAAAAAAAGTCTCATTTTGCCTCTGAGTCCATCCCCTTTCTGTCAAGAGGTAGGTAGCATGTTTCACCGCTGGCCCTCTGGAATCAGAGCTGGTCCTTGTATTGAAGAGTTATCAGGTTCAAAGCTGTTTGCCATTATGATGCTGTTGTTATTGTCTAAGTTGTTGTCATAGTTCTGTTCACTTCACTTGACATTAGATCATACAAATTGTCCCTTTCATCATTTCTAACAGCACTCCATTATATTTATATGCTACATTTTCTCCATTACATTTATATACTACAATTTATTATACAACATTACGCAGCCATTAAGTCAAATGTATCCACAGATGTAGCATGGGGAAGAGTGTCAGGAGAAAGAACGGAAGGAAGGTATAAAAACAAGGAAGGAAGGAAGGAAGGAAAGTAAGCTTTTGTTAAATAGCTACTGGATGCAGGGACTGGTGCTGAGTGCTTTACAGTCTTATCTGATTCTCACAATAATTCTGGAAGGTAGGTAGTATTATTACCCTCATTTTACAGTCAAGGAAACCGAGGCAGACAGAAGCTGAGTGACTTGCCTGGGGTCACACAGCTAGTAAGTGTCTGAGGCTGGATTTGAACTCTAGTCTACCCCAGGCCCGACACTATCCACCATGACACCTGAGTGTCCAGGGGGCCTGGATTCTACTTAGATATATATATGACACCTCCCTCAGTAGAATGTAAGCTTTTAGAAGGCAGGGACTGTTTCATTTTTGACTTCGAATCCACAGTGCTTGCCAGCATATTCATTGTTGTTCTTCAGTTATTCAGTCATGTGACCCCATGGACCACACTGTCCGTGAGGTTTTCTTGGCAAAGATACTGGAGTAGTTTGCCATTTTCTTCTCTAGTGGAAAAAGGAAAACAGAGTTAAGTGACTTGTCTAAGGTCACACAGATAGTAAGATTTGGACTCTAGTTTTTCCTAGGCCAAGCACTCTATCCATGAGGATACCTGGCTGTCTTCTAGGCAAACAGACCTCAAGGTCACACAGCTAGTAAGTGTCCGAGGTAAGATCTGAACACAGGTTTTCCTCACTCCATCCACTGAGCCATCTAGCTGTTCAGTATCAGCACATAGTATTTAATAAATAGTTGTTGATTGACCAATAACTGCTCCTCTGTGTAATTTTGAGAAAGTTACTTAGTATCTTAGTTTGGCTTGGCCCAAATGTTCTGCTAAATAAAGTCCCTTAATAATAGCTAACATTTCTATGGCACTTATCACTACGTGCCTGGCTCTGTGCTAAGAGCTTTACGGTTATTATCTTGTTTGATCCTCACAACAATCCTTGGAGGTAAATGCTATTATTATTCTTCCCACTGTACAGGTAAGGAAACTGAGGCACACAAGGGTTAAGTGACTTGTCCAACGGTCACAGACTAATCTGATACTGGATTTGAACTCAAATATTCTAGACTCCAGGTTGGGTGCTCTATCCACTAAGCCATCTAGCGGCCTTCTAAGCTCTACTTTCTGTAATGCTCTTCATTTATTTTTGTGATTAGATTAAGCAGGATCAATTGCCATTTGCTTTCAACTGGTGACTCCCAGGCCAGTCTCTATGTCTAAGGAAAGAGGTAGGGGCAGCTAGGTGGTGCAGTAGATAGAGCACCAGCCCTGAAGTCAGGAGGACCTGAGTTCAAATTCAACCTCAGATCAAACACTTGGCACTTACTAGCTATGTGACCCTGGGCAAGTCACTTAACCCCAATTGCCTTAAAAAAAAAAGGAAAGAGATAGAAGTTGTCATTGACTTTGAAGGGCATATACTACTAGCCCATAATCTCACATCTGAATTTGCATAGTCCAAGAATTTCAAACTTCCTAGCCCATCCATAAAGGATTCCATTCCTTTATAAAAGTAGGCTTTCTCATGCAGTTTCAACACATATTCAGAAAATTAAAGCAAGTAGATTTCCATAAATAGAGTGATCCTCACTTCTAAAACCCAACTTTAATTTAAGGCAGCGATAATTTGGGAGAAGGGGGAGTGCAAAGGTTACTGGACTTGTTATCTGAAGGCTTGGGCTCAAATCTTAGCTTCCCATTTACTGTGTGACTATGAGTCACTAACTCTTTCTGAGTCTCTTTTCTGTAGGATGAGTGCAGAGTTATACAATGTCCAGTTACTGCAATTCTGCAGTTGATAATAATAGTGATTGTACCTTCTACCTTCCAGGGATGTTGGGAGACTCAAATGGCTTAAGACATGTGAAAGTTCATTGGAACCACCAAGGGCTAAATACAAATGCGTTATTATTATAGCTTCATTATTAAAGAAAGAACATGACTACCAGTAGTAGCACACATTGATAGAATATTTTGTACCTTCTTCACAGAAGCCTATGAGGCAGTTAGTACAAATGTATCATTTCCATTTTACAGATGAAACAATTGAGACTAGAGAAATGGAATGACCTGCCTCTGGTCACACAGCTAGTTAGATTCTGTAGTTGAGATTTAAACATGAGTATTCAGACTCTAAACACAGTGCTCAGAAAGCACTTGGAGCCAGAGTAAACAGGCACTTTGATCTTTAATTATGAAACAAATGAAAAAATTGATGAATGGATTAAATCTCTTTTCTAGGACAAATCATATATAAAGAAATTAAAATAACACGTGCAGAAAATAATTGAATTTAAGGGCTCTAAGAGGTTACAAGGTATATATCATAGTTTGACAATACAAACCTTCTCCTCCAGAATTCTTACTACAACATCGAAACCCATCTATACCCAAATCCACTCACACCACACACTATTTATACTTATAAATATCTGGGTCATAGTGTTGAGATTATATTAAAAGTTATTAATATAAAGAGTTCCAGAACTGTATATGGATGATAAAAAAATATAGATTTCAAATTTTTCTTTTCCTTGACTGTCTGGGAGCATAGGATTATATATTAAGAGCTGAAAGGTACCTTGGAGACTATTCCAATACACTAGTTTTACAGATGAGGAAACTGAGGCCTAGAATAAAATATATGAACATATTTTAAATTAATAACTTTTTATATTTACCTGTAAATATATTCAATTAATATAATTTAATAATTAATATAATTAATTAACATAGTATATTAATACAGTAATGCAACCTAAAGATTTACTAGTAGGGAGGTAAGGTGAGGCAAGCATAGTATAGTGGAACAAATATTGGATTTGGAGTCAGAGGACTTGGGTGCAAATATTGACTGCCACTCATAACCTGTGTGACTTCAGGCAGCTCACTTAACCTGTTTGGGCCTCAGTTTCTCATCTATAAATTGAAAGGTATTGTACTACATGACCTCTATTGTCCCTTCCAGATCTAAATCTTTGATCTGATGATAAGCTTTAAAGGCTGAACTAAAAGTATTTCTTATTAGCTCCTCATTTATTTATGCATTCATTTATTCATCCATACATTTAATCATTCATTTACATATTTACTTATGCATTCATTTATTTGTTTGTTACTATCATTTGCACGCTCACAATGGTGGCATATAGGAAAGCAATTTAATTTTTTTGTCCCTCCTATTGAATTCTTTCATCTTTTGTCTTGTATTCATTTTAACTGCCATTCTTCCTAAGCATATCTAATATTATCTTCAGCCATTAGAACTTTGAATATCGCAACCTCTGTGACCTTTCTCTACTTCAAGGCAGGCTGCAAAAAGCTTGGCATACAACTGGGAATCCTTGAAAAGGTCATCCAGGCCACTGGCACTGCAGGCCAAGGGTAGGAAATTGGTGCAGAAGGTCAGAGACGCTGGAGCCTGTGAAAGTCACAAAATCTTTCACCTTGAAAAAAATTAACCTGTTGTGACACGTAACCAGAAGTCCCAAGATAATTGCATTTTACTGGAATCAAATCTAACAAGTACTTTATAATTAAAGATCATGCTGGTTTCCTTTAACATCACTTGCAACCTAATCATGTACTTGGAGCTCCTCACAAATACGGGGACTGTTTAATATTTATTTGAGCACCTGCAATTATCCTTTTCATTTTACCACTCTGGAAATCCTGGGTTTTTTTAAATCTCTGAGGACCCTAATGATGATAACAAAAGTCTCTTAACTTCTCTTCTTTTCCTTTTCAACTCCCTTTTCTGCATTGTCTTCCCCCAGTAGAACTTAAGCTCCTTGAAGGCAGGGACTGTCTTTTTTTGTGTGTTTTTGTTTTTGTATTCTCTGCTCTTAGCACAATGCTTGGAACATAGTGTTCAATAAATGGTTTATCTAATCTGATTTATGTAGCACTTTAAGGTGTGCAAAGCACTTTACAAATATTATTTCATTTAATCCTCCCAATGACCCTGTGATATAGGTTCTATTGTTATCGCCGTTTTATAGAACTATACCAAAAATATAGATCTTGAAAACCTGTAAGATATTCAGCTTGATTCTTGATTTCCCACCGTTGAAGGGGAAGGGGAATATATCAACGTGCCTTATAAAATCTCATAAAGGAAAAACCTCTCTTCTCCCTCCTCCCCCTTTCCCTTCCTCTCTATCGTCTGATTTGAGCTTATGTTTGAGTCTATATGCTAAACTCCAGGAAGGGATTTGCTGACTTGTAACGAAAGATCCAGGTAAGGGGCTTCCCTCTCTAAGAGAATATAGTTATTCCACCTTGGAGAGACAACTCAGCATAGTGAATTGAAAGCCCTCCTTGAAGCTAGGAAGACCTGGGTTTAAGCCCCACATCTGATATAAATTGGCTATTGTAGTAGCCTTCTACTTGATTCATTCCAATTCATCCTCCACTTAGCTGCCTGAATGGTTTTCTTAAAGTATAGGTCTAACTGTGTGACTCTCCTTTCTCACACACACTCAGCAAACTCCAGTGGTTCCTTGTAATCTCCAGGATCAAGTATAAAGGGAAAGGGATAAGCATTTATTAAGTGCCTGCTATGTGCCAGGTACTGTGATAAATGCTTTACAAATATTTCATTTTGTGCTCACAACAATCCTGGGATGTAGCTGATATTATTAACCACATTTTACAGATGAGGAAACTGAGACAAACTTTGGTTAAGAGACTTGTCCAGGGTCACATAGTGACTAGGGTTAGATTTGAACTCAGGTCTTCCTGACTCCAGATCCAGTATTCCATCCACCGTACCACTTAGCTGCCCTTTGTTTGATATTTATATACAACCCTATACAAACTTGTCCCTTTCTATGTTTCATGTCTCTTTACACATGATTCCCTTCGATGTACCTATGATACAGCTGCACTGGCCTACTGGCTGAGCCTTGACACTTTATCTTTCAACTCCATGCCTTTGCTCTTTCCTTTAGAATAATCTCATTCCTCATTTCTGTATCCTAGTTTTCCTGGTTACTTCAAGGCTCATCTCAAATCTCACTTTCAGCCACTGGCCTTTCTTGATGACCTTCTTTCTCTGTCTCATTGCTAATACCATCCCTCAGAGATTATCATGGCATATCTCTTATCGATCCAGAGTCATTTACCTTAATAGAAGCTTTGTCTTTCTTTGTATCCTCACTATAGAATATAGAGCCTAGCACATATAAACTCTTAATAAATGCTTATTTACACGTGGCCTACTGAATGACTGACTTAACCTCTCAAAGTTCTAAAACTTTGGTAAATGCATAAACTTGGTAGAGGGTATTTCCTTACCCAAGAGATAACCTATAGTCCTATATGAATGAATCAGAGGTCAGCTTCCTATCTAGAGGCAGCTAGGTGGTCAAGAGAGTGCTGGACTTGGAATCACAAAAACTTGAGTTTAAATCCATCCTCAGACACACATTCATTGTGGGACAGGCTAGTCACTTAATCTGTCTGCCTCAGTTTCCTCAACTATAAAATGGGGATAATAATAGGACCTACCTTGAAGAGTTATTGTGAAGGTCAAACGAGACTTTTGTGTTTAGCACAGTGCCTGGAACATAGTAGGTGCTGGCTAAATGCTTATTTCTTTCCTTTTTATCTATATTCTGCCCTGAGGAAAACACACATAAGGGTGCAGAGTCAGTGGGAACAGAGTGGCTCCATGAAGATCCAAGTTTAAATCCAGGATCAATGTGAAAACCTTCAATTTTCTCATTATTTTCTTCAATATTTCTCCTGAACAAATGTATCCTAGGGTTTGGAAGTTCCAGAGTGTCATATACTTAGAATCATGAGCCCTCTTCTGGATCAATGTAGATGCCAATTACTATACCAGGCTTTCCTGAGTCCCTTTCATTGCTGTACCTTCCCCCAGCCCGCATTACCTTGTATTTTCTTTGTATTTAAAATGTATGCATGTTGTTTCTCCTGATAGGATGTAAACTTCCTGAGAGCAAAGGCAATTTCTTTTGGTTTTTGTACTCCTAGTACTTAGCACTGTGTCTAGCACATAGTAAATGATTAAATAAGTACTTTTTGATTGATTAGCATCTTAATTATTTATGAGGTATTAAAGATGGGAAGGAGTTGTGACTTATCCAGTATCACATGAGAAGTGGCAAAGCAGAGACTTCACCCCAGGTCCCCTCACTCCTTGTCTAGTGTTCTTTGCACTTCATTAGAACCATCTCACTGTGTTTTGGGCATGCATGAAATGAATGCTCCTAGAGACCTTGTCCCTAGTGCTGATGGGAATCTGCTTTCCCAGCATCCCTTGCTGCTTGGCCACAATGACCTCTATCATCCTCCCTCCTCTATCTGTATTCTCAGGATTCACCAGGATTAAAAGATGCTTCTTTCTTTTCTCTGTTTCTATCAGGAAGAAATGGGACAAATAGCCCACGTCTTTGGATTCTCAACAGTACTGTCAATTTGTGGCTTTTTGTTTGTTTTTGTTCAGGTCTTGGCTTTAAATGACAAGGTCATTTATAAGGTACTGAACATTCTCCAGGAAAGCTGAAGACTTCCACCCAAATCACTGGGTAGGCCTACAGAATTTTGTTGACTAATAATTAATAATAATAATAATAATAATAATAGTAATAAGCCTCATTTTGTGTACTGGGGAAGAAGGCATGCCTCTAAACCTTAAAGGGACATATTCTGCTACTAAATGCCTTGTTTTATCTGACTATATTTCCAAAGGCCTTTAACGTGGCAATTCTTAAGTAGTTGCTGTTGAAAGTATGTAAAAATCAATAAAGAGCCTAAAGTGATGGTTCTGGCTGGTAATCCTTTCAACTAGGGGAACCTGCAGCTGGCAGGTTGCTTGAGTTCCAGGAGTCCTGAGCTGTTAGGCTTTGTTCTAAGTCTGGCTCTAATATGGTGAACCCCTTGAGTTAAGGGGTGACCAAGCTGCCTAAGGAGTGCAGACCAGGCCAGGCTGGGAAAATTCTTCTGTATGTAAAGCTTCTGCATGGTTTGGCATCAGAATCAGCAGGTGAGTGGCTGTGGCATTTCCAGCCTAGGTTTGTGAGATAGGAAGATACAGTTTTTAAAAAAAAAATCAATTAATACAAGAAAAAGAAAAAAATGCCCTCTCACTGCAGTGAAGAATAGAGAAGGCTTATAGGATAACTAGAGGATCAAAAACTATTTGTTGAAGGAAACTGACTTTCAGCATCAATGACTGGCACAAACAATTCACCTGGCCTCTGTTGTTCAGGTTTTTAATATTAAATGACACTGGATAACTGGCTCTCTTAAGTCCCTTCCCACTTCAAAATTATATAATTTCCTATTTATTCAACTGTCTAGCTTGCCGACAGTTCCTGAAATTGAGTTATTGTCATTGGTGAATTATCATCAAGGAAGTGAAATGGGAAACTTTGAAATGAATAGTTATATCAAGTCTGTTCTGGCCCTTATTTGGGGAAAGGGAAAGGTATTTGGGGAGGGGATGCCCCTCAGGTCTGGTGATGAGCCTCTAGAGAAAGAAATAATAGGGAATCAAAGCCCTGCAAATCTAGAACTTGCATCATCTTCACCTTGCTGCGGTGGTGGGGGATGAGCATAAAGCCTGGTCTGTTCCTTTAAACTCCTGTGCAGATAATGGCCTCTGCCTCCCACGCATTCCAAGAGTGTGCAGGGCCCCATAGCTAGCTTTACTGAAATACTATACTGACCACAGACCTTGTTTCCCCTTGCAGCTTTGATACTCTGGACAGCCAAGTTATCCTCTAGAGATGCAGTTGCTATAGCTTTCTATGTACTTCACCGTGCCTTTATAAATTGATTCAAGAGCACTTGAGGACAGAAAGCGGGCTCTCTCCCTCCCACCTTGTCTCTCCATAGCTATGCCCACACCAAGTTGCTAACACACTTGGTATTAGTAGAGTTCTTTAACGTGAATCTAGGGAGGAAAGTTGGCACTTGTCCTATAAGGCATCTCTCTGAAATAAAGAAATAACAATAAACAAAAGAATGAACAAGCGAATGAATAAAATGAACTAAAAGGAGTTTCATATCATCCTGCAACTAGGATTTTTTTTTTTGCCAAGTACATCATCTTTTCTAGTTTTGAAAGCAGGATAAGTCATTAGCAAGCCCCTGCAAACTGAATTTGATTTAGTGTCAACACTGTCACAGTCACACAGAAATATACCAATAAAAACCCTGGTCTTATTTTCTTTCTTTCTTTTTGCAGTTTTTTTTTTCCTTTTTAGGCAGTTGGGGTTAAGTGGCTTGTCCAGGGTCACACACCTAGTAAGTGTCAAGTGTTTGGTCTGAGGCCGAATTTGAACTCAGAACCTCCTGACTTCAAGGCTGGTGCTTTATCCACTGTACCACCTAGCTGCCCCCCCCAGTCTTATTTTCTGTGATCATTATGTCCAACTTTTTTTTAAATAAACAATAAAAGTTCTTTCTTTGTGCCTGAGGTTGTCAGATCAAGCTCAGGGGGCTCTAGGTTTCCTTGTTCCTCCTTGAACTAAATTCCAGTGTTAAAAGTGTCTTTTATAAAGGAAAGATTAATGGAGAAATCCATTTGTTCAACTGACATGCACAAGTACTGTTGATGTTCACTCCTAGATATGTGATAGGTTGCCCCTTTGAAAAATATCCTAGACCACACTATAGGTTTACAGAGATTCTTCAGTTAAACACTTGACATGGCAATACATTTCTCCTTGGGAAAAAATAGTCTCTGATTAAAATGCGGAAGTAGTACATCTTACAACCTTATACACTTTTTATATAACTGATAATGTTGAAAACTTTTTAAAGAAGTTTATTAGAAATGATTTCTTTTTTAGAAAAGAAAACTACACCCTGTTATTTACCAAGTAAGTTTTCTTATGAATGAAAATTATTTATAACCTAAAGTTAAGAGATTTCATAAGGGGAAAACAACACTAATACTCTATTTGCCCATGAAAACACTCTTCCAAAACAATTAAGCTTTGTTGATTCCCCTCTTCTATTAAGCAAAATTATTAAGGTCTTTTTAATTTATAGCAGTCATTTCCCACTCCCTTTCCAACGGGACCCTTCCTAGTGGTAAAGAAAAATAATTAATGCTTTGGACATTTGCAATGTTTATGTCATGAAAGATATCCTCTTTTTCTGAAAGCTGTAGTAGCTGGGGCTACTTTTGAGACAGATTGTCATATTACACCTCTGTGTGAGGGTGTAGGAGAAGGAGCTGAGTTAGAGCTACTGAGAAAAGGGGGGTTTCGAATTTAGCTACTTAGAAGTGGAGGCTCACCTCAAGTGTAAAAGGAAAATGTGCTTAAGGTTTTTCCTTACAGGTTTTAATTTTGTCATGGGTGAAGGCAATAGGGTGCAGATGGATTTGCATCGAATCAACCCTAAGCTTACCTTCTTTTTCCTTTTGTGACCTGCCCTGAACAAATGATACCATCATCGCATCAATTGCCAATGGCCATTAGTCCAATAGCCAGCTATCACAGTGGAGCATCTGTCTTGATGATAGTCAACCACACGCCCTGGCTGTCTCCAAAAATAGCCTCAGCAGTAGTGCCAAGCATGTCCCAGATTTCCTTGGGAATTCAGGCTCAAAGAAATAGTTCATATACCTATACTAGCTCCAAGGCCACAGAATGTCTAGGTTTTTTTGTGAACTAGATAATGGAGAGGAGTGAAAAATAAATCTGCTCTTAAAGCCTGTCTTTTCCTCCTGGACCTCATTTTCCCTTACAAACTCAAGGAGAACCACCTCTGTAAACCACCTCTGTTGCTTGTCCATCACCCTGTCCTGTAGAAATTCAGCTGCTTGAATGAAAAGGCATCTTTTCATTTAGGCTTATATCACAAAATGAAGGCTTCCCAAGGGAACTTTCCTTTACGAAGTCCTGGTGAAGCTCCCAAGCTGATCATTTCTTGCTGATGACATATTCAAATTTCGAAGCCTTTCCCTTGGTAAATGAAGAGGATTCCCTGCATTATGGAACCTTATATCCAGAGTGAAAATTAAAGACAGGGTAGATTGTGAATATGAGGCAGGAAAATGCAGGAATGGTTACTGAAATGAGTAACCATCCATAGCTTTGGAACCAAGGGAAGGTTTTAAGTGAATATTTAGTAGAGCTTTGTTTTGAGATGTCCGCCTCTCCCCCACTACTTTGTCTATCACCTCAGTAACAGGTTGGGAGAGGAGGTTGTGTGATGCAGTGGAAAAAGTATACTGTATTTTGAGTCAAAGGACCTGGGTTCAAATCTTGGCTCTGCTATTTACTAACTATGCCCTTAGGCAAGTTGCTTATACTTTCTGCATCTAATTCCTTCATCTGTAAAATGAAGTAATCAGACTAGGGGACTTCTAGGCTTCCTTTCTGGCCCAACATGTAGAGACCTTTATTCTGGTCGTGAGCACTCGGGATGGGTTCAATTGTATCCAGCTATCATGAGAAATTACATGATGGAAAGATTGCAATAATTAACATCTCTGGTGAGATTTGAACTGAATTAAAAATTGTTCATGTTGTATTAGGTTGTTTTTAGTCATCACTAATAAATCTCAAAGTGACTAGACTGGCTTCAAAATAACTGGTATTGCATTAGGTTGCTATTAGTCATCATTGATAAATCTCAAAAATTCAGGGTGGAAATAGAACATAACATTAATATCTATACTTTGAAACAACTCCTTGGTAAATTTTTGTAAAAAAAAAAAAGATGATGTCATTATTGTCCTTGTTACCTACCTAAAGAAACACACTTTAAAAAGAAAGCATTAACTGGCAAAAGCAAACAATGGTAAATCCATCAGCTCTATCTCTATCACCTCCCATCTAACTACATCAGTCTCTAAGAGTTTAAGTTAATGGCTGTGTTCTTGGGAAAACAACAACAACAACAACTGGCTTCCTTCATGTATTTTCTATTCTATACAAACTGTCCATCTAACTATTTATGACTTTCCATCCCCTGTGACTTTACACTAGTATTCTTCATGTATGGAATGTATTCCTTTTCATCTCCAACTCCTACAACCCTTCATTTCCTTTAAAGCACAGCTCAGATGCCACCACCTACATGAAGCCTTCTCTGATCTTCCTGATTACTATCTCTCTCTCTCTCTCTCTCTCTCTCTCTCTCTCTCTCTCTCTCTCTCTCAAAATTACTTTTGTTAAACTTTGCTTACTTGTGTATGTATTGTATCCCCCCAGTAGAATAGATGTTACCTGAGGGCAGGTTTGTTTCATTTTTGTCTGTTTCCAGCTCCTCATACAGTGCTTTGCACATGGTAGGAGCTTCATAAATGCTTGTTGAATTTAATTCAATTGAAATGATGATCCCAGTGGTAGCTTTTATTTTCCTGGATTCTCGTGGATATACACATATATATGCATATATATATATCACATTCTTATATACTTATACAATAAAAGAAGACATAATTTGAGTAGAATTATGAGTTATAAATGAAATTCTTCATTTCATATTTATTTCATATTTAGAACCTTTTATCTCTCTCAATGATAATATAGCAATTAGTTATAACACCCTCAGGATTCTAGTGTAGATACCATAATCAGCCACATGATGTCACCAGGAACAGCAGTACTCACATAAAAGATACTTTTCTAACAATGGGAACATTAACATGAAAGTACAAGCACACATTTCTCTATAGCTTAAAATGTATAATTTTTGTGTTCCTGTATGTCTTATTTTCCCTACATCTATCATACAGCTCATAGTAGTTCAGACTGTTAAATATGGTGTGCTTCTGACATCTGATATTTTTCTTAGTTCATATTTCTTCATGGGGGGATTCTTCAAGAATAGAAATTTAACAGACACTATTGTAGTCTTAATATTTACTCTAATGTTAGTAGGAATGTTAACAATTGACAAATATTTACTGAGCCTGTATTTTGTGGAAGGCATTATGTTCTAAGTGCTGTGATAGATATAAATGAGCAAAGGACAGATCTTTGCCCTCAGCTCTCTTACGTTTTATGCATTATTATATTACTTCCACTTTTTGTAGTGCTTGGATCATGGTAAGGATTAAAAAATGGCTCATGAAACTCAAAGGAAGAATGGGATGCAACCCAGATATTATTCATATCATACTCCCTTCGACCTTGCTATCAGTGTGCATAGAAGGTCCTTCCGTCTATCAGTGAAGCTAAGGACTGAGTAAGGAGATTAGAAGACAAAGTCTTCTACTTTTCCTTCTTAGCACCAAATGTACTCCCTTCTCTCCTCTAATAGTCACCACATTAGGGCAGGCCCTCACCAAGTCATGCCTTGATTACCACAATAATCTGCTGTTGTGTCTGTCTGCCTCTTCTCTCTTTATTCCAATTCATTCAACTACCAAAGCGATTTTCCAAAAGTACAGATCAACTATGTCACCCCCTCCTCCTACTCAATAAACTCTAGTGGCTCCCTATCACCTCTAGGATTAAATACAAAATCCTCTGACATTCAAAACTTCATAAACTATCTCCTCCCCACGGACTGGACTTCTTGTTGTTCCAGGAATGAGACATTACATCTCTAGGCTCTGGGTATTCTCTCTAGCTATTCCCTGTGCCTGGAATGCTTTCCATCCTTATCTCTGCCTTTTGGATTCCCTCAAGTTCCAACTAAAATCCTATCTTCTACAAGGAGTCTTTCCCATCCTTTTTTAATTCTAGTGCCTTCCTTCTTTTAATTATTTCCCATCTTTCCTGTATATAACTTGTTTATTCATATTTGCTTACTTGTTGTCTCCCCCATTAGATTGAAGACAGGGATTTCCTTTTACCTCTGTTTCCATCCCCAATACTTAGTAAGTGCTTTTCACATGGTAGGTACTTAAAAAAAATCCTTATTGACTGACTCTTTATTCTGTATACACATATACAGATTATGTAGTGGATAAAGTAAATGTGTTAAGTGTACAAGACCATTTTCCTCCCCAAGAATGCTTGTGGGATGGTTTACCAAGATATTATGCTCAATTATGCAAATGTACCAAAGTGTTTTTTTTGTGGTTGCATAAGCCAAATTCAAATATAATGAAGATGACAAATATGCATTTATGTACACATGCAGCAAAAATACTGGCTGTCTGTGAAATTATATTGGCACAACAAATCATAGCAGATAGTGATAACATTTTAATAAGTAAGAAGTTGGGAAAGCAAACTAAGTTAAGTAAAACCATTTCTGGCACAAACACTCTAATTTACCTTTAATGAAGAAAATGGGCATGTAAAGACAATAAATATGATTATCCTACAATGAAGCATTTAAATTTTTATTATGTTGAAGGGTGCATATGTTTAACTGTGTAAATGTGCAAAGGCTGTGTCTTTATAGCAGATCTTTGAATGACAATTGAAAAATGGAAAAATAATATCTAATATTTTACAATATCTAGATGCTTGGCATCCTGTAGAAAAGATGCTCAGTTAAATTTTTTTTTCATTTTTAATCTTTGTTTGGATTTAATTACCTATACCCAATGGCAGATATAACCTCAAATAATACTGCAATTATGAGAGGATCATATTTATGAAATATATAACAAATAATTGCAATTTTGCCATTGGTCTCAATTGTTAATTAAAAATCTAAATGTCATCTGCTTCCCTGAACAGATAATTTAACAATTAAAATATTTGTTACATTAGTATAAGACTAGGCTTGTGATATCCTTGAATTGGCCTCATTCTTTCAATGGTAACCATAGTGAATTCATCACTTTAACCTCAAAAAAAAAAAGCTTGAGTTAAGCATTTGATATAGTCATTTCAAATGTCTTTAAAATAATCAGTTTCTTAAAATGTGAGACATGAATATTCCATCATGCAGTCAGAAAAAATAAAGAAATTAAACCAGGTAACAAACCAATAAGAGAACACATTAAAAACCTAAAATTTGCAAGGTAAATGAATGGGGGAAATAATAATTAAAAATGTTTATTTTTCATTTTCTCTGTTTAGTAGTCTAAGAAAGCATATTGTAATGTATCTAGATATTTGTTTTATAGAGTATACTGCTATAGTTACACAGATAAGAATTTTATTCATATAACATTTTAATAGAATATGTGCATTCCAGGGCCATTTTTCTGAACAATTATATACATATGATATAGTTAAATACTCATATATTATATATATATATATATATATTATATATATAATATTATATATTTAACGCTGTTGACACATTTACTATAACACTCTTAAGGTACGCTACTTATATGTACAAACAGAAAGAAATCATGCTAATGTGTGATTTTCCTGAATTCTACATCTATAAATGTATAGTTCAGGAGATGAGGATTGTTTTTAAATAATTACAGATACTTCAACATCTTAAAGACAAAAAAAACAGAGGTGTAAATCTACTTTTAAAAGTGAGATTATAGATTTAAAAGATTTAATAGCTATAGGTGACAGTGCAAATTTAATTTCTCATAAATTTCTTAAGACATACTGATATCTGATTAGCCAGAAGATTATTTTTTTTAAATGAAGAGAATTCTGTGATGTGTCAGTTTATTCTTTTGAAAGAGGATTTAGTTCATCTATTTGTTAGGCACCTCTCTCTGAAACAAGGTTAAATCTGTCCCATGCCTTCCAAAATCATACTAATCTTTTTGGCTCCTATTGTCAGAAAATGAATGTCAATACATGCTTGAAGCCAACATGGAAACTGAGCATTCTTTACCTAAGTTACTTAGCTACCATAAGTGCTGTCCAGTCCTGAATTTTATTTTATTTTAAATTTTCTATTTTTCTTTGTTCATCAAAACTGAGCAAATTAAAAAGTATTATAACAGTAAAGTAACTTGGACTCCACTGAGGGTATTGAGATGAAGCTAGCACAGGAGGTTAAGACAAGAAAAGATTGCTATATTTTGATTGTTAAATAAAGTGTAATTTGTTCATTTAAATTTGAGGTGGGTGACTAATGGACATCTAGAAAGTCTCTATAAAATCATTGGTTTGCAAAAATGAAATGATAGTAGTTTGAAGTCTATATGACAGTTTATTTCATAGTTCCTGTTTACTCTATAATTGGTCCAAATGTGTTCTCTTTCATGGCATTTCCATTCAAAAGAAAACACTGGTCTTTGCAATACTGCTATAGGAAAGCAATGACTCACTTAGGGTGGGAAATTTGCTGTCTCTGGATACTGGTAATGGGGCCTGCTGAGCCTTTATCCTTCATGAGTAATGAATTTTTGCTTTGGTCTGGAAGTAGTGCACCAGAACAAGATAGGATTCTCAGTGGCTAAGTTCAGTCTAATATGTCCTGTTATATTTCAGGAAAAAAAGACTGTCACCCTCACTGGCAATATTGCTGAAAATCCCTCCAAAGCACAGTTCAGGTCCTAATTGATACAATGTGCCTTTCCTGATCTCCTCTGTCGTTAGCATTCTCTCTCTTGAAAATGCTTTGCATAATTTTGTATATGCTTTGTATTTACTTATTGGTCCTCCACATAACTGCCAAAGTTAAACACTAAAGCACAGGTCTGACCACTTCATTCTTCTGCTCATGATACCCTAGAGTATCTTACCTATGGCATCCAATATAAATTCCTTTTTCTGACATTTAAAGCCTGTAATAGTCTGGCTCCAGCCTACCTTTCCAGTCTGATTATATACTTCTCCCTTTCACATTCTATAGTCCAGCCAAATTGACTTTCTTACTGTTCTTCACATAGAATATCCTTTCCTGGCTGCTACTCCTTTTTTTAGTAGTATTTCATCTATCAGAATGTAAACTCCTTTTATTCCCAACACCTCCTAGGAAGAGAAACTTCAAATGGATACAGAGCTTTGATATAAAAGGTCATATCATAAACAAATTAGAGCAGGTAAGAAGAAAAATTGTCTTTCAGATAAATGGATTAGGGGAATTTATGGCCAAACAAGGGATAGAAAATATCGCAAAAGATAAAACAGATAATTTCATTACATTAAAATTTAAAAGTAAATTATGTTAAAAATTAAAAAATTACAAGTTAAATTTAAATTAAAAATGAAAATGAAAAAAGTTTTTGTATAAATAAAACAATTGCAATTTAGACTAGAAGGGGGATAATTGATTGGGGGAACCCCCCCCACTTCAAGTTTCTCCAACAAAGGTCAAATTTCTAAGATACATAAGGATGTGGTTTATCCTTCATTCTCGAAGAGGATCATGACACCAGGCAGATGATGACATGACTTGCAAATGAACTGGATTTGAGTGAGGTATGTATAAGGATACACACATATAAATATGCATATATATGAGTATAAGGATATATATCAATATGTGTATGTGTATGTATATATATGCATATCTATACGTATATGTATAGATATACATATACAAACATACACAGAGAAACTGCTTTAAATTTATAAGAATAGAATAAAAGTCATTTCCCAATTGATAAATATCAAGAGTTATGAACAGAAGTTCTTAAATGAAGAAATCTGAGCTATCGATAACCATAAAAAAAGTTCCATCACTAATAATGAGAGAAATGTAAATTAAAACAATTCCAGGGTCTTTCCTCATATCCACCAGTTTAGTTAATTTGGCAAAAAAAAAAAGAAAGAAAAAAGAAAAGAAAATGATGTATTTTGAAGAGGTTGTATCAACAAAGGCTCATTAATGTAGTGTTGGTAGAGCTGTGAATTATTAGTTATTCTAGAAAGCAATTTGGAATGATGACCAAAATGTTACTAAATTGTGCATACCTTCAGACTCAGCCATGCCACCACTAGGCTAATATTACCCAAAGAGAGCAAAAGAAGAAAAAAGGCCATTATGTTCAATTTTGCAGCTGTTTTTGTGGTGGCCAGGAAATGAAAACTAATGAGGTATTTATCAATTGGAGAATGTTGAAATAATTTATGGTGCGTGAATCTATATTCACTATAAGAAATGATGAAATGGACAGTTTCAGAGAAATCTAGGAAGACTTGGATAAACTGACTGATGCAGAGCAAAGTGAACGAAAGCATTACAACAATTTATATGGTCACAACAACAATGTAAAACAAACAACTTAGAAACACTTATGAAATTTGATCAGTGCAATGACCAGTAACAATCATGGAGAATGCTACTCACGTTCTATCAGAGATGATGGAATCAATATAGAAAATGAAAGATCCATTTCTAGATATGACCAATATGGGAATTTGTTTTGCTTGACTGTGCTTATTTGTTAAATATTTTATTTTTTCAGTAGAGAGGAAGTGAGAGGGATTGAAAATAAATGTTGGTTAATAAAAAATAAAAATTTGATTAAAAAAGATTTTAGAAAAAAAGAATACAGGCTTCTTGAATTCAAGGACTATGTTCACTTTTGTATTTGTATCCCCCACCACTTAGCACAGTGCTGGTCATGCATTCACAGTTCTATCCGTTCAATCATCCATTCATTCAAGGGAAGAATTGCCAAATGCTACAGACAACGATAAACTGCTTGTATAGCTTAGCGTAAACAATGAGAAATAGTCAGTCAATCAAACATTTATTAAGCTCCTACTATGTCAAGCAGAGGCCATGCAAGAGCGACTAGATTCTTTTTGACTCATAGAGGAGTATTTGGCTTAACATATACATTCCTTCCACCTCCATTTGTTTCACCAATTTTAAAGGGCAGCCTGAGGTGCACAATATCTAATTCTTAGCTTGTTGGAGGGTGGAACCTGTCCCTTCCAAAGAAAATCATTCCTTCTCTATATTTTGAAAGAATACTAGAGTCTCTTAAGTGGGGATTATGTAGTTTATTAGTTGAAAAAAGATTGATGTCTGCATGAGGACTTGCATACTCTCCCCTAACCCCACTCTCCTTGAATAGGAATGTAACTAGAAATGTCTCAACAGAAAAATTGTTCTAACCCAAGAAGGCATTTCATTTAAATACACTGAATCAATCTGCTTTTCAGACAGTTCCAGATGAGAGTTCACCAGTGTTTAAAATGGTGATCACAATGTTCTGTTAGCTGGGATTTTATGACTTTTGCATACGTACACCTTATGCCTGGTAATGAGTACGTATTAAAATTGCTTGACTGACAGCTGTCATTTGTTACTGGGCCATATGGAATAAGTAAAATTACCCTCTAGTCTGTTCAGAGAAAAGGACTAGTTGTGTGTATACCAAGAACAATCTTTAGAAAACAGTCATTTGACATAGGTCTTCTGGGTACCAATTTGGAGCTCTTTCCACTTCACCACCCTGCTTCTGTATTGCAAAGTTATGGGGATCTTTTCCATTTTCCTTTATATTTTTGGCTTCTCATTAGTGGAATCATTTCATGTGACCTTCCTTTTTTTTTTTTGCAGAAGTAGTACTTACTCTTTAAAATAACATTCAAAGCAAAGACATTTTCTCCTGAAGCTTAGAAAGACATGACTGCCATTCCCTATTTAATATTTTTGAGAAAATAGAGCCCAATACAAAAAAAAATTACAATTCAATCAAATAGGCATTTATTAAACACATACTATGTATTATTAGCACTGGGGAAACAAAAAATAAAAACAAAGTTTCAGGCCTAAAAGAGTTTAATTCTATTTTGGGGAAGGGAGTAGATACAACAGGTAAACAGATTAATAAAATAGAAAGTGAGGAGCAAAGAGTGCAAACCAGAAAATGGATGAAGTGGTTTAGGGATATTTGAGAAGGGAGTGAACTATGACACCTGGTGGAGATGAGGATGAAGGAGGAAGAATTAACTGAATCTCAAAGGAAGTAGGGAATCTGCAAACTGGAGATGAGGGAAGATGGCGATGGCTTGTGTGACCCCTTGGAGGCCTGAGATGGTCCTTCAGTTTTTGGGAACAGCTAACAGGGCGGTTTGCCTGGAGCATAAATGTGTGAAGGAAAATAATGTGGAATAGACTGGAATGGGAGGGTAGAGTCAGATTTTGGATGGTCACCATAGTAGACCAAAGGATTTTATTTTATGCTTAAGGAAATAGGGAGCTATTGAAGGTTTTTAGCAAGAAGATGTCATGATGGGACTTCTGCAGTTGGAATATTATTTTGACATGTTGTGAAGGATAGATTGGATAGGAGAGAGCCTGGTGATGAGGAGACCAGTTATGTGTTACAATAGCCCAGGTCAGGGGTTCTGATATCCTAAACTAGGGGGATAGAACATGAAGTACAAGATGGTGAGAGATGCTTTGTCAGTAGAATTGAAAGGACTGACAACCGACTCTATGCAGGGCATATGGGAAAGTGAATGGCTTTATTTCTCAAAAGTATTCCAGAAGGATTAGCAATTGGTCTGGGAGTCAAGCAACCAAGAAATACTTATTAAACACCTAATATTTTTCAGGCACTGTGCTAGCCAGTGAAGATACCCAAAGAGAATGGAATAGTTCTTGTCCTCAAGGAGAGAATTCTTCCTCAGTTCTGATGCCTTTTTTTTTTTACAGGGTTTGAAAATAAGCTTGAGGCATAACATGGCTAGTTCTGGTGAGGTGGACATTGGAGATTTGAGGGGATGGGACTGGAAAGATTTTTCATGAATGCAAAGGATTATAGGGGTCATCTATTTAGAACTGGAAGGGACTTTAGAAATCATCATTTCCAACCCCCTTATTCTGCAGATGAGGAAATGAAGCTCCAAAGAAGTTATTTAGGTAGTAAATTGGGATGAATCAGGGAGGGCTACCATGCCAGACCAGAAAGTTCAGACTTAATTTAGTAGGAAAAAAAAGTCATTTAGGCAGTAAATAGTGAAGCAGGGATAAAAGCTCAAGTCCTCAGCATCCGAATTCAGTATTCTATTCATTGCAACATGCTGCATTCCTGAGGTCTTCTCTTAAAAAAACAAACAAACCAACCAGGAACATATAATTATGGATCTGCCTAATCTCTGTGTTTGTTTTCTTTCCAACTAGGCAACAAATACATTGATAAGCATTGAAGAGTATGTTTCTAGGTGAATTTTTCTCTTCTTACTTTGAATGTTTAACTCCTGAAATTAGTATATCACATTTTTTAGAGTCACTACTTCACATCCATGGGTAAGATCATATTTAAGACCCTCTTGTCATGCAATATAGTGCTTGGAATTCTGCTCCAGGAGTTTCTGTAATGAACTGAGAATTTCTGATTTAATAGAAATCCTATACTGGAAATCAGTAGACCTTTGGATGAAGATACATTAGCATTGTCTGAAGCTTTCTTCCTTCCTTCCTTCCTTCCTTCCTTCCTTCCTTCCTTCCTTCCTTCCTTCCTTCCTTCCTTCCTTCTTCCTTCCTTCCTTCCTTCCTTCCTCCTTCCTTCCTTCTTCCTTCTTCTTCTTCTTCTTCCTTCCTTCTTCCTTCCTTCCTTCCTTCCTTCCTTTCTTCCTTCCTTCCTTCCTTCCTTCCTTCCTTCCTTCCTTCTTCTTTCTTTCTTTCTTTCTTTCTTTCTTTCTTTCTTTCTTTCTTTCTTTCTTTCTTTCTTTCTTGTAAATATTTATTGATACAAGATCAGTTTTTGTGGAGAATTTTTAATGGGAAAAACAATGTCCATTCAACTGAAAACTGGGATTGAGTATACTCTGACAGTCATGTTAAAAAATAGAATCTCACTTATTAGGAATGTTCACACTGGGTTGGTCACTCTCACCATTGCACAGGAGGGCTACAAATTCTAGTCTTGGCCTGAGCCTGAATATAGACACTGGCTTTCATTATTTCAATGAGTGGGAATTCCAGGAGATCAGTCACTCATATATAGTACTATGCTGATTGTATTAAATTGAATGGTGAAATGAGAACACATGAGAGGTAGCACGGCCCATTGGAAAAAACACCAAACTTGGACTCAGGTAACCTTTGGGTTCAAGTCCACCTCAGAACACTTATTAGCTGGGCGAACATGGGTGAACACAAACCTTCATACATAAAAGGGGAGAATAAAAACAGGGTTGTTGTACAGCTCAAATGAGATTTTGTGTTTGAAGAAATCTGTGAGTTTGAAAGTGCAACATAAATGCCACCTGTGTTGTTGATGTTGATGATGATGATGATGATGATAATGATGATGATGATGATTCCATTCCTGCCCTCCTCACTCCTTATACTATATTAGTTCAAGGAAGGATGAGGTTGCTTCTGTCTGAGGTGATTGAGAAAGGCTTCATGGAAAAGATAATAAGTAAACTAAACTGGGCCTTGATGTCAACAGCATTTTGTGTTGACACTGTAGTTAAGTATTGGGAACAGAAAGAAAGGCAAAAACTGTCCCTGCCATCAAGAAGCTCATATTCTATTAGATTGAGTGGAAGTTGAACAATAAGAGCTGGTATGAAGAGGAGATACTGATGTTGGTAGGAAGGCTTTCCCAAGGGCAGGGACTAGCATGTAACAAGAGTTTCTTAGTCACAGTATGGTGGCAATTTTTGTTGCTGTTCCATCTATATAACTTGCATTGCCAAAGGCTCTTGTTTAAATAAATAAAAAACAACACAAAAATCTCCAACCCTCCTCGTTCTCTGTGTCCTATTCTTCAAACTCCATGTTCTTGCTTTCTTCTTAGCTCTTCATCTCTGCCCTTGTTGCTGCTGGGAGCTATTGCGCTGAGGCTGTTGAGATTGCAGTGTTCCACCATAGGAAGTTTTTGACAGTTTACCTACCCTTAGTATATAGTGTTGTTTGGGTACATTGGTATAGAAGGGAACCAAGGGGTAAAGTATAAAAAGCATGAATAATAAACAATCCAGGTTGGCTGGAGTTGGGAATGGGAATAGAAGTAGTGAGGGAATAAGGTAAACTGGGGATGAATCAGGGAGTGCTACCATGCCAGACTAGGAAGATCAGACTTAATTTGGCAGGAAATGAAGATATACTGAAGATTTCTGACCTAAGCAGCGACAAGATAAGAATTATGCTTTAGGAAGAGTAACCTGCCAGGGTCATGAAGCATGGAACAGAAGGGGAGGGACTAGAGGCAGGAACTCAAGCATGGTGAGTGGCAGTATGGTATAATGTAAAGTGGACTGAAATAGGTTCAGATGTCCTCAGATGAAGTCCTGCCTCTGCTACTTACTTCTCGTATCACCTTAGGCAAATTGTTTTTTCTCTCTGAACCTTAGTATCTTCATCTGTAAAATAAGAGTTGTATTAGATCACCTCTGAGATTTTTCCCTGATCTATAAGCACCTAACTTCTGTAGGCCTGAGTTTCCTCATCTATAAAATGAGGAAATTAGACTAAGAAGGGCTCTAAGATCTCTTATAGCCCTAAATCTATGATTCTATGATCAGGTAGAAAAAAGCCATTGAGGAATGGGGTAGGACTAGAAGGATTTTTTCTTTTATATTGATGAAGTCACAGGAAGCAAGATGCAATGGAGAAAATCTTGGGCTTAGAGTCAGGATGACTTGGGTTCAAATATCACTTACACTTATTAGCTTTGTGCTTCTGGGCAAATCATTTCACCCCTTTCTTCCTCAAATAAACTCCCTGGGACTTATATACTAAGTCATGCCTATGATCTTCTTTGGTGGAAGAAGTTCTCAAACTGGGAATCCATACACTGATCCTCTGAGCATTTGTGAATCTTTGCTTCTGTGTAGAGGAAACGACACTGGATTTGGAGGTAGAAAACCTCTATTATTACTAGCTGGGTGACCTTGGGCAAGTCCCTTTATCTTTACTCCTTAATTTTCCCATCTGTACATTCAGGATGGTTGAGCCCCTTGATAGTTAATATCCTTTTCAGCTCTAAATCTATGCTTTAATAAATTCTTGCTGATTGAATTACTGATCCTGTAACTTTAGATTTCTTCAACCAGTTTTCCCTTCATGATCGAATGCAATTTATTTTTTTATGTCAGAGATGAGGAGTTTCTCCACACAATTCTATAAATAAAATACATCCTGCTAAGAGATCATATAATTACATGGCTAGAGACCTAAATCAATCAATCAGCCAGACAATAAACATTTATTAAGCACCTAACTATACCATCTCTGCACTAAAAATCCTGAAAGATGGAAGTAGAAATAGGTTTTCTGAATGCATGCTTGTCCCTGCTCCATCAGCCAATGATCATCCCCTTCTTTACCAGGCTTACCCAGGTACTTCAAGTTCATTTTCACACCCTCTAAAAAAGGCACCAGAACTGAGATCCTGTGAAATACCATCCTATTTGTACTCTGTACCACCACATTTTCTGTCTTCTTTACACCTCTAAGTCCCCCTTTTCCATCCTAATGGAAGCTATTTTGATAATAATTGCATAAAAACTCAGCTCACATTCATCCTGTGTACCTTTAGACAAGCCAGATGTTTACCAACTATACAAAGAAACACCACCTCCCATACAAAGAGAGGAGGACAGCACACACAGAGGGGAAGAGAAAGAGAAGAGAACAGAAGATGGATATTCTACACAAGGATAATTGATTTGTGAAGACTTTAAGTGAGAGAAATTGGCTAGTGTGCAAGCTATCACTCTTTCCAACTTATGTGACTCACGTGGAAGCAGTTACATTGTAGACAATCTATACAGGAAAAATGACCTTTTCTGTAGTGGAAGAGGCAGTGTTAAGAAAGGAAACTATTTCCCTGAAAACGCCTCTACTACCATAGGCACAAACATCCTTCTTTTTTGACATAAAGCATTTATATACATTTTCTTGTTTTATTTGCTTTTGCATAAATACAGACCTACTCATTGTGGCTAACATCATCCTGTAATTACACATAATTTCTCTGCCCCTGTGATACATTGGAATGCCAGTTATTGGTGTGCAGTATGGCAGCAATAGTTGATTAGAGAAGGGCCCTGAGAATAAAAAGCACTACATTTTAAACGCAAGCTCTGCCAGTAGAATGCAAGCTTCTAGAGGACAAAAGCTAATTTTAACGTATTTTGTAAAAACTGGTAATACTGTTTACACATAAGGGTATAGGATGATAGAATTAAAAACAGAAGGCACCTGAGGGGACATGAAGTCCAACCCTCTTATTTTACAGGTTAGGAACTGTGATTCAGAGTGACTAAGTGACTCACTTCGGCTCACACAGATTGTAAGCTTGAACAGAAGTCCTCTGATTCTTTCCACTGTACTCTACAATTAATACATTAAAAACTAATTGAAATGAGCTTCATTTTAATTATTGCAATGCCATGGAATGTTAATCCAGTAATTTAAAGCTGACAATGTCCCAGATGAGGCAGCTCTGAAATGGGTGAAACTATACAAACTTGTTTCCCAGTAGTACTATGATTATGGTAGTTAAGGAGTAGTGACTCTCAGATTTATGACTGTTATCCAAGGTATTAGGGTTTATCATGGGGCCAAATGACTCAAAAGAGAACACAAAATAAGATCAAAGACCCACTCAGCATAACTAGAGCCTTGACTGTGCTCTCAGAAAGGTCTAATAAAAAATATGAATATTTGTGATGCTCTTTATTCTTAGACCAAATGCATAATAATTATGCCGGATGCTCAATTTTCAATGGCATATTTGTGACTGTGTGGGTGTAGAGGACTCCACTGTACATATTACAGTGAAAACTTTTAACTAGCTTGACTCATTGGTTCAAGCTTTGAGGTCCCCAAATTGATTTTCCCTATTCTAATAGACTAGGATCTTAAATCATACGTAGATAAGGGTATTACAACACTGTGAATATGGAGCTGGCGGCTTTTAGTGCAACAGGGAGAGGAGACTCAAGGCCACTAGGACTTTAGAAAGTCTGAAGCTGGCTGTTCTACACCGTACTAAAAAAGTAATACTGTTTGATTCTTGATTCCATAAAGGGGGTAGAATGTCATTCTTGTTGATGAATATGGAGCATTAAAGCCTATGCTTTTATTTTATAATAATCATAAAAGCAGGATTATTTTGTCTTGAGCTTAAAACTATTACTTACTAAGTAGTTGGTAAACTCATACACAGATTTTTGTGGTGAGCTGTGTAGGCAGAGGGCCAAACTCCCAGTCAGGAAGACCTGGGCTCAAGTCTCACCTCTAACATATATTAGCTGCATGTTTAAGGACAACTCAACTAATCTCTCATTACTCCAGGCGCCTCTGCAAGACAGTGAATTGCTGGTGAGCTACCAGTTTGCATCTGTGGATGAAGTTGCCCACATCCACCAAATCACAATTCTGGACAAAATTTCAAAGAGTGCTGGGTTACAGTCAGGAAGCTCTTCAGTTGTGCCCAACTCTTCATGATCCCATTTGGGGCTTTCTTGGCAAAGATACTGGAGTGGTTTTCCAGTTGCTTCTCCAACTCATTTTACAGATGAGGAAACTGAGGCAAACAGGGTTAAGTTAAGGCCCAGCACTCTAACCACTGTGCCACCTAACTGCCCCTGCAGTCAGGAAGACCTGAGTTCAAATATGACCTCAGACACTTACTAGTTGTATGACCCTAGGCAATGCAATTAACCTCTGTCTTCCTCAGTTTCCTCATTTTTTTAAATGGAATTAATAATAGCATTTACTTCCCAGGGTTGCTATGAGGATTAAATGGGATAATATCTGTGAACCTTAAAGTGCTGTATAAATTATTGTTATTAATTATCATTAATCCACAAAGACACAGAATTGTAATTTAGAGTGTGAAGGGATTTGAGAGGTCATCTGATTTATTCTCTTCATCTCACTGATGAGGAAGATATCAAAGAGCTTTTCATCTCCCAAGAAGAAAAATATCATAGAAACACAGATGACTTTTACTATTTTGCCAAGAGTGAGTGTACATCAGAGACAAAGTCCCATCCTATTTTGACGTACTAACCCTATTTCTAGTACTAACGCTAATTTTTTTAGGTTCTAATTTTGCTTGGATCTATTTTCTAATCCTTGCCAATGATGCACAACACCAAAGGTGAGGACACAACTATATTAAAAAGGGGAAAAGGAAGAATAACAAAAATGCCGACAACAGAACACAAGCCAAAGCCCAGAAATAGACAAGCCAATGGTGCTAGGAGCTGGAATCCGACACCTCACCAGAATTCAACCATATTTTGATTCTCTTATGAACTAGTAGGGCTACCTCTGATGATTTTCATATTTCGCTACAACTTATTCCACTGTTGTTGTTGTTCAGTAATTTCAGTCATGTCTGACTCTTTGTGACCCCACTTGGGGTTCCTTTGGCAAAGATCCTGGAGTGGTTTGCCGTTTCCTTTTCTGGCTTACTTTACAGATGAGGAAACTGAGGCAAACAGGGTTAAGGGACTCGTCCAGGATCACACAGCTGGCACATGTGTGAGGCCAGATTTGAACTCAACAATGTGAGTCTTCCTGACTCTAGGCCTGGCACTCTACCCACTGCACCACCTCGTTGCCCAACCTGCAACCTGTGACCCAGAGGCTATTAAGGAGACAATGTGGAGAAGTAGAAAGAACATACAATTTGGGGTCACAGGATCTGGATTCAAATTTCGGCTCCACTATTTAGTGCCTATGTGACTTTTTTCAGTTCAATTTATTTCTCAAGAGACTTTCTAAGTCATGAGACTTACAGGAGATTCTGGACTGAATGACCTCTGAGTTCCCTTCTAACTCTAGACAAGAGATGTCAGACATACAGCCCACAACAGTCCTGAGTGCCCCCTGAACGAGGATAAATGGTAATTAGGAAATATTTAATAAAATAAATAAAAATACAGTAAAACATAGATAATGTTAGTATGCAGTTTTCTAAGTCAATATGTGCCTGCAGGGATCCTTGGGCATGGTCTAGTGGCCTCCCTTTCTATTGGAGTCTGACACCACTGCTCTAGACTTGTCTTCCTGTTATTATTATCCTCAGTCCCTTTCCACTCTTAATTTATGATCTTATGACCAAATCTGAAATGGTGATGACTGTAGACAGTGAGAAAAGCTACTGTAGGCATGTCCGGGAAATGCTTAGTATTATACAAACTATTATTTGGAAGATAAGGTTTGGAGAATAAGTAAATTCTTTTCATTGAAGAGAAACAAAAAGCCAACAAAGCACTTAGAAGCTAGGTGACAACTGTCCCATAATCCCAGGGATTGGAGTCTTAATTAATTGGGTCAATCATACTCTTCCCTTAGGCTTTTCTTTTTATAAACTCTGCTAACAGGTATTAGTTACATGCCTCCTCTTTTAATGAACCCTCTCCTGTGGGGCTTGTACTACGGTGGACAAGTGCTCAGCAACTTGTTCTAGCCGAAGTCTATGAAGTCCTGGGCTCACTTCTGCTTATGCACAACAGTACCACTGCCATGTGCATTCAAACCTCAGTGGGAGAAATGGGACTTGGGAAATCTAAGGGGTTGAAACATGGGGCCAGAATTGAAACTGCTGACAAGAATTCTGGAACTTGTTAAGGTGCTGAAAACAACAGATACAGATGTGCCTGCTTCGAGATAGATGGGGGTGGACAGTGGGGAACAGAGGAAGAGATGGCCAGTAAAAGTGGAAGGAAGAAGATATATAAAAGATAATGAGAATGAATTCAAATGATTGCTACAGCAAGGACAGCAGATTCCAAACTGCAGAGTCACCCACCTCCACTTCTCTGTTGTTGGGCCAGTTCCTGATCAGGCTCACCTGAAGATCCTTGTAGTGTTTTGGGGCATAGCTAGTTCGAGATGAAGCTGCTGGAGGATTACATTTTGTAAGCTCACTCTATGACCTTAACCAAAAGAAGGTTAACTCTGGGGACATGATACTTTACTTTAGACGTACATGTCTCTACAAAGTATTCTTGAGAGAATATGCCAAAAACTGTGGTTTTTTTTCTCAGGAAAATAAGCATATTAGGTAAGGCCTTAGCTGCCTGGTTTTTCATTTTTCCAGGCTCCCTGATAATAACTTATCTCCCCAAGTATAATCAATGTACCTAATATATACCATGAGCACCCTGAAAGCAAGGATCATCGATGTAGAAATAGAAGGAATCTCAGAAGTCATCTAGTCCACTTGACTCATTTTCCAGATGGAGAAACTGAGTCCAGAGACATAAGACTGCTAGCCTAAGGTCATAGAGGTTGTAAGTGGGAAATCTGGGATTTGAATCTGACTCCAAAGTCAGCATCCTTTCTACTGTCCCATGCTGAACTGTGGTGTGACTTCCTCTTTAAAAAATGAAAGGAAAGTTGTTAATTGTAATCCAGGGTGAATTGCAAAGCAAAGAAAGTAGTTGAAGGGATTCCTTTTACAATTTATTTCTGAT
Source organism: Phascolarctos cinereus (assembly GCF_003287225.1). Classification (NCBI taxonomy): domain Eukaryota; kingdom Metazoa; phylum Chordata; class Mammalia; order Diprotodontia; family Phascolarctidae; genus Phascolarctos; species Phascolarctos cinereus. The sequence goes on from NW_027555847.1 coordinate 232,364,728, forward strand.
ATGTGCTAGCCTGGACTTTGAAGAACTGACTGATTTTTGTCTTAGTTCCTTGACTTGAATCATTAGACTGCAAAACTCTGAACAGCATCTACTCTACCTTTTTCCATCCCTTTACAGTATCTGCAACTAGTTGACCCCAGACTCTACTTGAATATTTCCAGGGATAGGGAACTCATCACTTCTCTGGGTTCCGTTTTCTTTATGTTGAAAATGAGGGGGTTGGAATAGGTGATTACCAAGGTCCTATCCAGTTGATGTTCTACAGTTTTCCATTTCTTAAAATCCCTGGTTTCCATCAAGATTCATCTCCTTATCCTTCCCCCTTTAGAATGGGAGCTCCTTGAGAGCAGGGATTATTTTTACCTTTATTTGCATCTCTACTGCTTGCCACATAGTTAAGAATTTAATAAATACTTGCTTTTTGACTAACTGACACTTTCACATGAGACCTTTTTCTGGAACCTCCAGATGCTAGTGCCTTTGTCTCCAAAGTTGCCTTGTATCTGATTTCTACACAATATAGCTCTCTCTCTCTCTCTCCCCCCCCCACTCTCCACACACACATACATGTAAATATATCTATATATACACATATACTATATATAACATACACATAGCTATACATACATATATACATATGTGTGTGTCTGTATGTGTATATATATATACACACACTTTGTTAGACTATAAACTGTTTTAGGCTGACTTCAGAAAAACCTGGAAAGACTTATATGGTCTGATGGTGAGTGAAGTGAGCAGAACCAAGGGGACTTTGTACACAATAACAGCCATGTTATTTGATGACTAAGATTGTTAAACCGAACCCTTCTCAGCATTATGAGGATCTAAGACATCTCCAGAGGATTCGGAATTGAAAATGCTGTCCACATCCAAAGAAAGAACTATGGAAGTTGAATTGCTATCACTTATTTTTACCTTCTGTTGAGTTTTGTTTCTGTTTCCAGTGGTTCCTCCTATTGGTTTTAATTTTTACTTACAACTTCACTAATGTGAAAATATGTTTAATGGGTGTGTAAATGTAAAGCCTATATCAGATTGTGCGCCGTCTTGGGGAGGTGGGGGGGGGGAGGAAAGGGGAGAAAGATTTTCAACCCAAAAGTATATGGAAGTGATTGTTGATAAATCAAAATAAATTAATAAAATTTAAAAAAATATGAACTGTTTTGCTTTTATCTATACAGTGTCTGATGCAAAATAAGCACTTAATAAATCTTTGATAAGTTGATTTGTTGAATCAATAAACATCTTTTAAGCACCTGTTACGTTCACAGTTACTGTGCTAGGGGCTGAGTCTACATTATGTTGAAGATGAAGATATGGAGGATGTACACTCTAGGCTTTTGGGATGCAGAAATGGAAAAGAGTGGATTGAGATTAAGAAAGTAGCCCTGGGGGTTAGCTAGGTGTTGCAGTGGATAGACCACTGGCCCTGAAGTCAGGAGGACCTGAGTTCAAATCTGGCCTCAGACCAAACACTTGACACTTACTAGCTGTGTGACCCTGGGCAAGTCACTTAACCCCAATTGCCTAAAAAAAGAAAAGAAAAGAAAGTAGTTCTGGTTTGCCTGGAAGAAAGAGCTTATGAATGTGAGTAATCTGAAATATGGACAAGAAAGATAGGAGTTAGAATTGGAAGGTATCTGAGAGGGCATCTAGTCCTGTCCATATGATTTATGGTTGAGGTAATTGAATCCCATAGAGTTAGGTCTGAGTCTGCCTGCTTGTGGAGGGAGGGTATTAAATGACAAAGCTATTTTGTCCTATATATATTTGGAAAAGAAGGGAGTCTGATTGTATGCTGCAAGAAGGAGTAACAGAAGGTTCAACTGTTACTGATACCCTCCTACTGTAAAGATACAAAGAAGGTCTCCAAGATTGTTTGTGGCAGTTCCATAGTGGGACATGGACAAGAATCATCCAAGATGAGAAAGAAAGCACTGATGGTGATCTGTATCAAAGGAGGGCACAATCACTTGAATGAGATTCTCTGCAGGTTCCTTCCCCTCTCCACAGACCCCTCACCTCTACCCCTCCATGTGACCTACTTTGCAACCATAGCTCCTGAAGACCGTGAAAAGAAGCTCCTGCCACCTTGGACAGTCAAGTGGCTAAACATTAGAAACAGACACGATTTTATCAAGGGAAAAGACAATAAAGAAACAATCTTTTTGCCACTGGACTCTAAGGACCACAGGGTCTTCCCATTTGAATTGCAGCTAATTTCTTCTATGTCTTGTCTCCCCTTCTTAGAATATGAAATTCTTAAGAGCAGAGACTATCCTGCTTTTTTATTAGTATCTCCAGAGCTTAGCAGATTGCCTGGCCAAAAACATTGCTAATTTATTCTTTCCATCAGCCAATCAATCAGATAATTAATATGTGTTTATTAAGCGCTCAAAATGTGCCAAGAATTGAAGCATTCCTGGGATACGTATCAGCAAACTTGTCAAAAATTATACCTGTGATATGTCAATTGTACTTTTTGACCTTGAGACTAAAATCCAACATGAATGAAATTTGTGTGCTAGACTTTTCTCTCTCCTACTACATTTAACATAGTGCTATATGCATAGTAAGTGCCCAATAAACATTTGTTGAATTCAGTATTTCCCAATATTCAGGTCTGACCATGTCACTCCCCTACTCCAAAACCTTCTCTGGCTCCTTGCTTTCATTGGTGGTCTATAATTATGCCACCTACCTCACAGTAGATCAGTCAATAGCTGTGGTAGAAAAAGGCAACATAGTGTTTTGTGTAATTATCTGGGAAATCCAAGACTCATCCATGAAACCAGAGAATTCAGGGAATGCTGGGCTTTGTGTCCTGAATTACTTGCAGTGGCTATGTGGATGGTCCTAGATTCATCAGATAAATGTGCCACCCTATGCTTCTTTTTGGCTAGATAAACCTTAGCTTCTCTGAATCAGGTTCAAGCTCCCTTCTTCACTTTAGATAACACTGTCAATGGCAATTTTTAAAATCAGACAGCTAATTCTTCAGGGGTTCATTTTACTCCTTGAGTGACATATAACACTTGTTCACTATGAGAGAGAACCTACAGCAATGGTCATGGTGTTTCTGTAATTGCATTTATCTATGAAAAGTTTAATAATGTTCCTATTTTGAATTCAGATAGATATTTCCCTTTTCTCCCTAAGCAAGTCCACATACTCCTAAAATTATTTTACTGTGATGCCCAAGAGTTATGCAATGGCCATCATGCTTAAATCTCTAAAAATATTTCATGTACATTTGGATGGAAATGGTAATGTCAGAGTAACAAACCTGCTAAGTGGTAATTCAGGACTGCTGTAAATGACAGTGAGTTAGAGCTGAGTATGTAAGCATAAACAAATATATGGCAAGATTTTAGGCTTAAATGATTTTTTAAAACCCCACAAAAATAAACAAAAAACTCAATACACCCTAAATTGTGTTTTCAGCTATAAGAATTTGAAATGTGTCTTCCCTGGGAAACTTTTGCTAGGCTTTCCAGTAACTAATGCCTTTTTCCTTCCATGCTAACACTATATGCAAACTCCCATGTCAAGAATACATTTATAAACTGGAGAAGGAAATGTTATTAGTTCTTATTTGCAGCTACTGCTCAACAATGGCTCTGAGCTGTAATTTGAATTACCATGTATTTGAAACCTGTACACCAGACACTCCAGGATTTTGACAACATAGGTGGGGAGGTCTCTTAAACCAGCCATTTTCTGAAATAGTAATCTGGAACTAAAATTTAAGAACTCTCATCAGTGATAACCGTGATTCCAGAAGACTGATGATGGAAAATGCTGCCCCTATCACAACAGAGAAATGGTGGACTAATATGCAGAATGAGAAACACAATTTTTTGGCTGTGGCCAGTGTGGGAATTTTTTTTGGGTTTGGCAATGCTTATATGATAAAAGGATTTTCTTCTTTCCTTCCTTCCTTCCTTCCTTCCTTCCTTCCTTCCTTCCTTCCTTCCTTCCTTCCATCCTTCCTTCTTTCCTTCCTTCCTTCTTTCCTTCTTTTTTCCTTCCTTCTTCCCTTCTGTCCTTATATTCTTTCTTTATTTTCATATTTTTCCTTCTTCCTACTTTTTTCTTCCTTTCTTAGTGGATGGGGGCAGGTGGGAGAGAGAAAACATGTTTGATAATGGACAAAAATTAAAATGTATTTAAAAAGGAAAATATAATAGTACACGTCAAATAGATTCTCAAATACAATTCTATTTAAAATGCATTTTGTTCACCACTTGCAAAGGTTAGTTATTTTTACTCAATTATTTATGATTTTTATAGGGGGTAGTAATAAAGGCATAATGAAGTTGAAGTAGTAATGTGCCTGTGTTTACTGGATTTTATTGTCCTTCCACCAAATCAAAAGCCTTTGGTTTTTGTCCATCCAAATGAGTAAACTCCCACTTAAAATATCTCCTGATCACTGGCCCCTTCTGGGTCTAGGGAAAGCTGCTAAACTGCCCCAGGACAAAGGTCTCCACTGTAGTGCATGAAACAAGAAGATTTACAGTCATATGCTATGCTGAACAGCCTTGTCGAGGGGGATACAGCACACTGCATCTGTGACAGGCTCAAACAAGCCACATGCCAGATCTGATTTCGGACTTACATAAGAGGCCAGCCTTGCTATATCCTCAGTGCTTAGGGGAATAAACCTAGCTGGGAGGGGGGCTGCTGAGGTAGGATGACTGAGGCCAGGCAATGGAAATAGAATTGACATTGTTTTAATTATTGGTTTACTCCCATAACAGATTCCTGATGTTGATTTTTCTAAATAGCATGTTTTCTGAAACTCTTCTCCTCCCCCTCATCTGACAAACACACATTCACAATCACAATCGTGCGCGCACACACACACACACACACACACACACACACACACACACACACACACACAACTGTCAAGGTAACCTTTTGTATTTGGATATATTAACTGCAGAAAAGAGATGCCAGGTACTGTTCTAGGATGACAAGATCCCTTTTGAGCATGGACTGAATTTGTAATACCATCTTACCATCAGAGAAAGCAGGGGGACCCCAACTAAGCTCTGGGTGCTACCAAATATTCACTGGTCATCTGAATTTTCAGGCTAGTATTTCAACTATCTTTCCACTTCTACTGGGACCTTTGTATTAACTCCTTCCACAAAAAAGCTTGTATTGAAGCTATAATCAGATAATGGCTTGTGAAAAGAGATAATAGACCTCTATTCTTTTTTTTTTTTTAAGTTATTCAAATTGCATTTGGAAGAAGCTGGACCTCAGGTACAGGTGGGCTCTCTTCTAAGGTTTAGCTGTGTGGCAAAACAGGGCTGGCTGTGCCTGCTCATTATTTATGCAGCTACCAGACAACAAGTGGCTACAATTATTCGAAAGAAAAGAAAGCACCCAAATGCCTTAGTGAAGAGGACATTCTCTTGATGTAGGATAGTGAGGAATGGACAAAAAGCAATGACGATGGGACTCAAATGATCTTTCTCAGGTTGCAGTTCCAACAGTAGGAGGAAGGAAGCAATATTCATTATATTCTTTTACTGGATGGGGAGCCAGGACACCTAGGTTCTAATCCAGAATCTACAGCTAATTGGCTATGCAATCTTAGGCAAAGCATCTGTAGATTAATTATGAAGTGCTCCTTAAAGAAACAAAGAACAAATTGAAATTGCTGGATTAATACTCAGTGCTCATGCCTGGGCCATGCTAATATAATAAAAATGACAAAACTGACAGAGTTTATTCACAGATTTTATGCTATACCAATCAAATTACCAAAAGGATACTTTATAAAACTGCATCAAAACCACAATTAATATGCAGAAAAAAAGATCTAAAATATGAAGGGAAATAATGAAAAAATGTTAAAATTTAGGGGAAATACCTTAAACTATTCTAAAACAACAGTAATTAAAAATGTAAGGTACTGGCTTAAAATAGAAAATTATATCAGTTGAAGATACGAGAACCAGAAATAATGGAACTTGTGTTCGATAAGCCTGAAAACATACATTCCTTAGGAGAGTATTCCATATTTAATAAAAATTACTGTGAAAACTGGAAAGTAGAGTGGCAAAAATTAGGCTCAGATCAACACCATGTTCCATAACAAATTTAAAAGAGATATGAGATCTGAATATTAAAGATCATACCATAAAGAGAAACAGATGCTATTCCTTTTAAAACCATGGGTAAAAAAGATGCATTCTTAACCAAACAAAGGATGGATATAATTGTAAGAGGTAAACATACATAATTCTGATTATATGAAATTGCAAAGCTTTTGCACAGACAAAATTAATACTTTTGTGATAAAAAGAGAAGCAGTTAACTGGTTAAAAAAACCAAAAATTTTGTATTAAATAAGGGTTGAGGAAGTCACTGACAAAAAGAACTATTCCAAATACACCCAAATATTTAAATTTGCCACCACTTTCTGTGGAAGTAACTTGAAGCAAAGTAGGGGTCCATTGATTGGGGAATGGCTAAATGAATTGTGGCACAAGAAACCTTTCCTTAACCCCTTAAATCTAGTACTTTCCCTCTGTTTATTATTTCCAATTTATTCTGCGTACATTTTGTTTATGCATAGTTGTTTGCATGTTTTCTTCCCATTACACTGTGAGCCCCTTGAGAATAAGGACTGTCTTTTACCTTTCTTTGTGTATCCAGTGAGTAGCATAGTGCCTGGGACACAGTAAGCACTTGATAAATGCTTACTGACTGCTTAACTGATGAATATAATGTAATTTTACTGTGATATAAGAAACTATGAACATGATAGATTCAGAGAAGCATGGAAAGACTTATGTGAAGTCATGCAAAATGAAACAAGAAGAAGCAAGGAAACAATAATACACAATGACTTTAACAATGTAAATGGAAAGCCACCACAAAACAATTGAACTAAATGTTTTAGAATTACAAAGAATAAGAATGTCCCCTAAAAGATGAATGAAAAAAACACTCTTTACCTCCTCCTTTCCCCATTCCTTTACAGAAGTGGGAGGTCCACATTGAGTGTGATATCATATTTCTTTTCTTCCTCTTTCTTTTCTAAAAAAAAACCTCATAAGTTATGGTTTTCTGAAAGTAGGGAGGTGGAAGGATACAGGGAGAAATCTAGATTATGTAAAGACAAGTGATAGCAATAAAAATCCTTTAGAAAAGAAGTCACAGGATTCAAATTCTCTTCTTTCTGTTTATGAGGTCATTAATTTCTTTGTGAATAGATGATGGTTGTGTTGAAGCCAGTCATGAAAATTTCAAGGTGTGAACAGCAAAGGTATAGACACTGCTTATTTAAAAATCCACTGTGCTCTAAATCCAAAGTTATATGAAGTGAAAATATATTTTATAATCAATGAATACAAAATACTTATAGCTCTGTGATCTCATTGGTGTGGATACACTAGTACATATTGTAACTGATCCATTGTGTTTTCTTCTGGGTGCTTCTTGACTATTCTATATATCCTCCATAGAGGATCTCCCCAACATACTCAAAGCCTTCTTTTGATCTTTTAAAATATTAATGGATATCAGTGCGTAAGTCTATGACACCACTAACCCCCTCTGGTGAACATATGAATTTTCCTGATATTATTTTTTTTATTGTCTCACTCACTTGACTTTCCTAATAAGAGGCCAATTGACTAAAGTTATCTCTATGGTTTCTTCTATAGAGGAAGCTTGTATGATCTTAACATATGCATGGGAGGCATTGTTGGAGGAGAGTTTTAGGGCTGAATTTTGCTTTTTTCAAGTCAAATATTAGGATATTTAAAAAATAAATGATAGATGTATCAATACCATATTTTCTAGAGCTTCCAAGAAATTGTGTACTATGAAAACGTGGCAAGGAGAATGGTTTATGAAATCCTGCCTGTTATATTCTCATATTTTTATCAAGGCTAACTTGGATAATTGCATGGACCATTTTCACAAAGCTTTTATTGGGATGAGAATATGAGTACTTGTTTAGGAGTTACTAATGTTCTCTCGGTTGCTTTTGTGTGTGTCTTTTTTTATAACATATCTTGAAAATTCATTCTTAGTTGGTTTTAAAAACTATGTTGTCTCCACTGCAGATTTCTTCAGTCTACATTTGGTCAGATCCAGATGTTTTTCATGATCTTGTGAGGGCCATTTCCGCTTCCTTGTTTAGTACTTTGTATATTAAATTTTGTAAATTTTGTAATTTTGTATATTATTGTATATTTTGCATTGTAATTTTATAAATATTGTATATTAAATAACAGAGTTCAAATATAGTGGGTCTGCTAATACTGATGATAAGAATCTACCACTATAGAAATGCTGGCAAATCTCTTACATTTGAATCTAGTTGTCTTCTTCTGGTTTTATTTATATACTCTAAGAATGATGTGTCTCAATTGATACTCGTGCCAAGCTTTCTGCAGACTTCTTCACTGTTTACTGTCAAGTGAATTGATCCTGTTCAGAATTCAAATGATCTCATACTCCAAGGAAGTGATGTTTTAAGCTCCTGTGTTAGTTTTAAGCTCCTGTGTTATTCTTAGCAACGCTTAGCAAGTGGTAGTCCTGGGCTAATATGATCTCCTGCTTTTCGTGACTATTCCCCATTATTTAAATCTCTCAAGGAAATAGTTGTAATCAGAGACAATGTCTACTGTTTATCCATTTGCCTTTCTCCTGAGTCAATAGCTTGTTCATATAGTTCCTCTTAGAGCAATTACAATTTAACGTGATTTCTTATTCTCATTTTTACTCTTCTAATTTAATTTTAATTTTTACCTTTGTTCTAAGCAATCAATGATGCACATAGACATAGATTTTGGAATGATTTCTGCTTTGGTAATCAATAATTTCCTGTCTTATATGACATAGTCAATTTCTTTTTTTTAGGAAGTTGTTCATGGCTTACATTGTCTAGTACCTTGTAACCCTCCTCTTCAAAAATATGTTACTAATGTAACAGATACAGGATAACAGAGCATTTAATCAAGATGAAGGCAAAGGATTTCCTTGGAAATTCTAGGAATCGTAGCTTGTGTTAATAGAATAGTAGGGAACTTGAACTTTGCTGCTTCTATGAATCTATTATTTGGTTTACTGAAATTTGGTTTATAACTGGAATTTGGTAAACCACTTTTTGTGCTAGAAAGTCAACTCCTCCTTCAATGGCTAAAGCCACCTTAGTTTGTGGTAACATATCCCTCGCTTGCGTGATAGTCTATTCATCAGAAAGTTTCCCTTGGATTAGAATAGATCAAGCACAGAATGTGAAATAGAACCAAAAGAGAGACAAGCTTCACAGATCACCTTAATATGGACTCCCCAATTCACAAAAAATGGGACCAAAACACATGGCTTATTCTGCTTCTGCCTTGTAACAATATCAAGCTTTAAGTAACATGCATAGAACTACTTTTTTTTGGGAGGAGAGGAAGAGAAGGAATTTTATTGGAAAGTAACATTTAATATTATGGCTCTTTCCCTCTTTCTTCTTTACTCTTTCTTTCTTTAACTCTGTCTGTCTATCTATCTATCTATCTATCTATCTATCTATCTATTTATCTATCTATCTATCTATCTCTGTCTTCTGTCTCCTATCTAATTATTTTTCATTTATAGAAATGCTACACTTTGTTTTTTCAGAAATACATGCCTCTATTTATATTGCCATCTTTCATCATGAAGAGATGGATGCACATGATGGCAAGATTCTTCTGTGGTAATGTAATCACATCTCCATCAACAATTACTCTGAGGCATCCTAATATGAAAAGAGGCAGTGTGGTACAGTGGAAAAGGTGCTGGACTTGGAAGCAGAAGACCTGAATTTAAATTCTACCTCTGATACTTTCTAGGTATGTGGCCATTTTTTGGGAAATTATTAAGACCAGTAGGTCTTAATCTCTAGGTCTTGCCTACTAAGTTACAGCTATATTAGAGAGTGCTGTGATATCTTGAGTTGCCCATATGGATGAAATTAGGAGATAATTAATACAATACTACACCCAGTACAATATATCTGGTCAGAGTAGACCAGACATATTATAATGTCCATTATAGATCTTCTCTATTTCTTTATTCTGACATACTTTTTTTTTAAACGTTGTCATCCTTCCTGGGTGGAAGCAGTATGGTATTGTGGAAAACATACAAAATCATGATACTTGTGTTCTTTCTACCTCTGTCATCGCCTAGCTTCACAATATAAGTAAGCAAGCTGCTTAACCACAATAAGTCCAAGATTCTTCATCTCTAAAGTCCCTGGGACACCTTCCCTTGCATATGAATCTTGGAAAAGCTGTACTCAACACTATTTGGGTCAGCACTCATTCCAAACCAGGTCATAAGGCCCCGCTAATGTGTTTACTTCTATTAGTTAGCCACCCAGTTGAAATGAAAGATATATAACCAAATAGCATAGCAAATACTGACGAGATAAGATTCTTTCCATATTCAGGTTTAGGATAATCTTCCTTATCTTACCCATCACCAGAGAAGGAGGATGCACATACAGGGAACATACATAAGGCACATTTGTGACCAAATACCATATGTGAAGAACATGTTCCAGGAACTCAGGTTGCCAAGCAAAGATAGTCTTCCTCTGATATGGAGCTGCTGATGCCCTCCACCTGTGTAATAATACTGTTCTCAGACGGCTGTGTTGTCTACCAGGCATCGTTCTGTTGGTCTTATGATTGCTGCTAGATGTGTATGTTGCCTATGCTGGGTGTTGCACTTCTGTTTGTTGCTGATGTTTTCACTTCAGGATTTTATGTCTTCAGGGTCACTGGACTGCTGACCATGTCGGTTTTCATCAAGTAGGGTGCAGAGTTGAGAAAATCCTCTTTTTGATCAGGGCAGCCTAATATTTCTTTAGTCGTAGATGACTCTATGAACTAGCACGCCTAGCTAACGGGCCACTGCTGGACAAATGCTAGACCCTGTGCTCCCACGCTGAGTAAGATGATAGATTTGACTACTTCATTTATCTGATTTGAGGTTATAAAGTACTTATCATATTCCTGTTTAAATCCCTCATTGGGACCCCGTGCTCCTGAAACCCGTTTCAGGGGACTCTACTAAAGAAGCCCCCCAAAGCTGTGTGGGTCTGATCCCTTCAGCCCCCTGCCCCTGACCCCTAAATCCTTTGGCATGGCATGCAGAAGAATTTAAATCAGAACAAAAACTAGCAAGGAAGCAAAATTGCTGCCTTCCACCTCCTCCCCGCTCCCCCACTGCCCATCCTTATTATTTACATCTGTTAGCATAAAAAACAAACTAACCCACAATTCTGCCGTTGGCACTGCATTTTGGAGAGCAAGAAAACTTGCTGTCTTGTCTACATCTGAAAATTGAGCAGATCGAACCTGATGTTCTCTCTCCTGTCCTTTCTCTGTGGCATTATACTGACCAGTCATTCTTTTCACGCCAGCATGACATTGCTTTTCTTGGAAAAGACAACAGTTAAGATCAAGTGAATGCCACTGAAATTGGTGGAGACGTGTGCTCTGAGGAGACAAAGATTTTCTTTCAGGGTTGTGTTCTGAGTAACACTATAGGCCTCAGTAATCCTTGTTGGTCTAGATTCTACTAGGTAGCAATTTGTTGCTTGGGGCTCAGGAAGGCCCCTCTGAAGCTGATACAGTGATAGGTGCTCAGCTATCCTGTGCATAATGTACATGGGAAGCAGCTGCTTTTTTCGGAGTTTATTACCCTTTGTGACTCTTCCTCTCAGACCTGTAGTCAGTCCAGGCCTTGACTCCAAAAAAACTACCCCATCCACTACTGGGGTTTCTCAGATAGCTCACATTAAAAAAAAAAGCCATGCCTCTTCTCTATCTTGACTGAGGCTGTTCCATATAATTAAAAAGGCCCTGGAGCTGGAACTACATAGACCAGCTATAGTATTGCTACATAGAGACATTTCTACCGTAAGGTACCACTAAAAAAATACGGCAGGGGCAGCTCCAGCCCTGGAGTCAGGAGGATCTCAGTTCACATCCAGTCTCAGATGCTATAGCTGTTCAACCTTGAGCAAGTCATTTAACTCCGATTGCCTCTCCCCCTCAAAAAAAAAAATACAGCATAGAATTATTGAACTGATTTGGTGTAATTTTCTTTGGCAACATTGTCATTAGCTATTTCCATGTTTATATATCACCAAACTATGACTTTAACAATGTTGGAACCTCCCCCACTAAAGCAGATTACAACCCATCTATAACTTCAGTGTTGGAGAGTTGTCTGAGGTTCAGAATGATTGAGTGACTTGCCTATAGTTGGGGAATAGAGGTGGGATTTGAAACTAGGTTTTCCTGCCTGCAAGCCCAGAACTTGATCCATTTTGCCATACTGCCATAGATATAATAATAATAATAATGAGTTAACATTTATATAGCACTTCAAAGTTTGCAAAGCATTTTATGTATCTCATCACATTTGAGCCTCACAACCACCCTGGGAGGTAGGTGTTATTATTATTCATATTTTTTGGATGAGGAAACTGAGACAGATAGAGGTTAAGTGGTCACAAAGGGTCATTAAGGTAGTTAGGATTCAAACTCAGGTCTTTCTACCTTCAGGTCCAGCATTATACCACCTAGAAATATCTCTCTCTGAAGATGAATTAATAAAATACATTAACAATAATTAGTATATTAGATATAAGTATATGTACTATATATATGTGTGTGTGTGTGTGTGTGTGTGTATATATATATATATATATATATACATATATATATATATATATTCTATTAATGAGTAGACATTTAATTTCATTGGTATAGGCAACCAGGCAACTCCCAGTTATGAAACTTTCTCTACTCATTCAGATTGGTACTTAGGGCTCAGAGAGATCAAATGTTCCCAGGGTCATCTCTCATATATTAATATTAATATCTATTTTCTTTTTAACACTGGCTGACAATTCATCCAATAACATATTTTTGTAAAGAAGCTGCTGATTCAAACCAGCCATAATCTATGACAAAATTTTTCTCAATTTCTAAGGTTTCAATACATTTTCTAAAGCTATATAATTTTTTAGGCAATTGGGGTTAAGTGACTTGCCCAGGATCACACAGCTAGTAAGTGCCAAATGTTTAGTCTGAGGCCAGATCTGAACTCAGGTCCTCCTGACTTCAGGGTCGGTGCTCTATCCACTGCGCCACCTTGCTGCCTGTCAATATGTTTTCTAAATCAAAGGTGAATTGAATCAAGATTAGATCTAGTTTGGATCACTGATTAAAATTTATCATTCTAGATCCCCAACTTGCTAATCAATGGCCCTGATGGACTTTAATTTACTTCAGCAAGCATACTTCATCTCTAGCTGCTATACAATATACAACCTGTGACAGATAATTGATGTTCAGTGTTCTCTTTGGATCACTAGCTGGATTTTGATGCTCACTACAGTCGAGAATGCAGGATTTACCTCACTTATGAAGAAAGATAAAATAATTTGAGGTGATATCCAAATCTAGGTTTACAACTGAACTGTTACTTAACTTATAAGAGGCTCTAGCTGGCCAACTGAAAGAGTGAAAGGACTGAAGACTGGTGTTGCCTAATTAAGAGGAGGCTGTTTGATATCCTGTTGAACAGATGTACGGTTACTGGAAACAAAGTAGGTTGTTTTTCACTGGCATCCAGTAATGGATTGGGTATGATAAACTTTACATTTCAAATTCTAAAACAGTGTGATGTTTCTCTCTGAGTTACAAACAGTCATTTCCCTGTGTATTACTCTTAATTATTTTGAAAAAAATTGCTTAATTATTTTATTCTTTGCTTACAAACAGATTAAAATAGGTTCTATTAAAATAGGTTCTACTTTTAAAAATAGTAAACAATAATTAAGTGAAATTACCATGAAATACACAAAAATGCTTGCATATATAATTTGTTATGTTTTGAATAATTGATGTTTATATTGCCACTTGCTGTTTAGGTAGGCCTTAAAGAGTGAGAAATGAAATCTCTTGGAACAATGATCACTTGACAGTTTCCCTTATTCTAGAAAAGCAAATCATGAAATGGCCACATTGATAAGAATTAGACTGAAAGGGATACAATGAATTCCGAAAGATAGAAGAAATCTTTTGCAAAGTAGAAGGCTCACATCTAGCATAGAGTTTATGCACTAAGTTCCTTGGAATTGAATTTTTATTGTACCCAAGAAACTGCTTTTCCAATGGAGTTGAAAATGTGAGTCTGCCTTTTATGCCCGCTAACTCCAAACTGAACCATTTTATCCTAAATATAATAACATTTATTGTATTACAAATTTTAGCTGAGAATTGCTAAATCTAACAAATCACAGTATCAGATTTAAAAAAAGAAGATGTACTTTTGTCAGATATAGGGAAGTTAGAAGAGCAATGTGGTTTTGGAGGAGAAAGGGATAAAATGTGTATTCTTTTGGACATATTGCTTTTGTGATCTAGATGAGGTATCTAAGAAGAAGGTGGTGTCCAACAGACAGTTAAGTATTAAAGCACTCATTTCTTTGTGGAACTTAGTTTTTCAGGTCAATATTACAAATATATAGATAATGATAGCATAATATATAAATGCAAATAAGGTGCTGTGTAGTGTCTGAGAGCATAAAAAGTCAATAGCAACTGAGGAGATCAGGAAAACTTAAAGGAAGTCATTTCTTGAACCCTTTAATTGTTAGCCCTGTCATGCAACCCAAATTATTGTCATATAATTATAATTATTTATTATTTATCTTCTATCCAGCTACAAGATTCATGAGCTAGGAGGTCAACTACTTTGACCACCTCAACTACCACCTTCTCTCTGACCTTGATGTCATCAATAAGCTCTTCAGGACTCCATATTCAAACACCCTGGGAATAGGCTTACAGTCCAGCCCCCTGAAGTCATTGTCTACTGTAGCCAGCACCCCAGCCAGCCAGCTGCCTCTGTAGATATTACCTTTGCTTCCTTAGAAGCTCTCTGGGGAAGACTAAGGAATTCTCATCACTGAAATCCTTGCATTGTCCAGTGGTTCAATGCCAAACATGGGTATGGTTTCACTAATGGGACCGAAACTAAAGAAGATACATTATGATCTGTCTTGCCTTTGCTCTCTAATGACTTTAAATTGGCCCTGAAGTTGTCCTTTCTGTGTGTGTGTAGTCTCTTCCAATTAGAATGTGAGCTTCCTGAGAGCCCAGGGTACATTTTGGCAGGGCCGTTAGATCAGGTTCTATACTGGGAGGAAATGAGATGCTCATAGGTCATTGAATAGTTAACAAAAAGAGGCTTACTTAGTCTTAAAATTGAAAGGATATTCTACAAGGATATAGATGGAGTGAGCTCCAGTAGACCAGACTCTGTTTTCGCCCATATACATATGGAAATATTATCTGGTTAGTAAAGCAGAGTAGTGATTTGCTTGGGACATCTATCTACTTGGTAGATCCCTGGCCAGTAGGTAGACTTTTTATGTTAGGTAAATTGGAATCTACATTAAGCCAACCAGAGGCTATAAGGAAGTTGACTCCTGGGAGGTGAAGTTTGAGCTTTTGCCCCACCCCCCAGATCAATCAAGTCCCAGCTTTGCTGCCTTTTTAATTCATGATGTAGGAGGGGGAAAGGATCAGAGGGCCTTGGTAGATATTGATCCTGTCACAATCGTCTCACTTTTCTATCTCTACTTCCAGCTTACCACAGTGCCTGACATTTAATAAACGCCCATTCATTTATTCATTTGTTCATACATGACATATCTTCCCAGTAGAAAGCAAGTTCCTCGAAGTCAAGAACTGTTTTTCATGTTGTTTTTGTATCTGGATTCCTAGTATATAGTAGCTTAACATACACTTATTGGATTGGGTTTGATTGTTCACTGACCTGGCCATATATGAAGCTAAGTAGTAGGGGTAAATTAAGAGATGCAGAAAGGCATATATTCCCCTAAGAGCTTTTTTTTTTATTATCAATAAATGGGAAGTCTAGCAGTTAAAATTCTCACCATTAAAGTCACTCCTTTTAATATTAAGCAATCCAGAAGACTGTTTCAAGTAAAATGTTACCTGGGAAGAGTACCATATTCAACAGTTATTACCAACTCATACATTATTTTGGATTAAAGTTCATCAGAATAGCTATCTTTTACCCATAAAACAGATTAAGGAATAAAGGAAAGGGCAGGTTTAACGTGAAAAAAGAGTTATATAAGGAAAAGCCTATTTAGACTATGGAGGGAAGTCACATATTTGAGGGCCATAATTGGCTGGTGGGGAGGGGGTAATGAAGGACAGCATGAAGCTATAGTACCCTAGCACTTAGCACAATGCTGGGCACATATGAAGCATTTAACAAATGCTTTTCTTTGATTGATAATTTAATTAATTAATTGATTCTTTGGCTAATTGATTAATTCATTCATGTACAGAGTAATTAGGCTCATTAAAACTAGCAGAGCATGTAGAAAGAAGGCAGGACATTACAGACAAGCAAAACATTGCCTGGAGTCAGGTCTATATGTTTGATTCTTCTCAGTTTCTTTTTTTCTTCAAATTATTAACATTTTTTTTTTGCTTCTACAATGGTACAAGTATGAAAAGAATATAAATGTAGATGTTTTCTTTAAAAAAAGGGTGATTTGCAGTAGTAAGGTGAGTGTAGTTGTCCTATAGTAGGTGGAAACCAAAGAACAGTCATTATGTGTATGAAGTATAGAAAAGTGCACTGGGCACGTATCAGTCTTTTCTGCCACATTCACACACTCATAGATAGCAATCAACATCAATAGCCTTGTCCTTAAATGAGAAGAATGACATACACCTGAAGAGACAGAGCCAGAGAGGCAAAAGACATGCTCAAGGTTTTATGGGTAAGTGGGGGTTTGGAGTGTGTTGGGGGTGGGTGTTTCAGGTACAGTAACGAAGTCAAAATAAGAAACTGAAAAGGCATCGTGCCAGCTGACAGTACATTTCACAGCCCCCACACCACCACAAAGAGTCACTCGTGCTATATCCTGTGAGATTCTATCCAATTTAAACCCTGGTTCAGGGGATTGGAAACAAGATCCCTCCAGCTTCAAGGTGTTCTATTTAATTGCAAGCCCACATCACACCTTATTCTATATGTATAGTTGAAACTAGGTTTCATATAATATTCATTTAGCTGAGATTGTGTTTCCTGGTAATTTCCTATCTTGCTTTGATGAAATGATATTAATTTCCTCTGCATTACTACAAAGGAAAACATCTCCCAATCCTCTTTTAAAGATCATTGGTATAGTATTTTATTAGCTTTTGATAGAAGTGATTAGGGAGTTATTATTTACTGACTCTATTTGCCTTCATTAGCGCACATGTGTACCACTTCATGTATAGTTCCTTTTTCTTTTTTCTTCTCCTCATGTCTAACTCCACATCTTTCTTTATAACTATCTGAGTCTCCCCAGAGGAGGGGTTACAATGATCTTTTGAAAAAGATTCTTTGAAATTAGAAGAGCAAGTAGGTATTTGATGATTCTCCTGAAACCTTGAAAAGACAAACTGAAAGAGCAAGCTGGGACCGGGATGGTGGCTCTAGTTAGCTGGACTCGTCTGAGGCCACAGCCACACTGCTGAAGCCTCCTAGTTGCTGCTGCTGCCTGCCCCCTAGAGCCACCACCAGAGATGAGAGCCAGGGGGTAGGTGATGCGGGCAAAAGGAAAACAGTAAAGAATCTCTGACCCATGAAGTGGCACAAAATTACTCTCTTGCTCAGAATATGGAAATCCATTATTCTTGAAAAGGTTGAGATGATAATAGCAAAACATTGGATGGTCGGTGGTGCCAAAAAATATAAGGCAGGTTTTCCAGGATTGAGAGGAGACTAATTCTTGTGGGTTTTTTTTTATTTGTTTGTATGTTTTTTGGTGCTCGGAGACAGGAGTGGAGAATGCAGCTTTTGTTAATCAAAATGGGTGCCCCCCCCCCGCCATCTTTAGGTAGCTAACACTTAAGCAACACTTAAGGAATATATGGAGTCTATTATTCCTTGGGGAATAGCCAAGAATAAAGAGATCTTCCTACACAGACAGAAGAAAAAATGAACCAGGAAAGGGATGATTTTTATTTTTGATTGTTCTATATTCACATCTCTGATGTGTAGCTGACAGATTTTTCCCATTGAACAAAATGGAGTTTCCCCTCTCTTTCCAAGTCCAGAAATTTTTGCTGCTCTTGTAAATAGGAACAATTTGAATGTGTGAAGGAAAGACTAATTTTTCCTTTAATGTTTTAAATCGGGAGGGGCTAGGGAACTGCAACATCAATAAGAACGCTTTTTCTGAATTGTGTTTGAAAATAATTTCTATTCTGGAAATAACAAGAAATCATGATAATAACTACCATTTAAACAGCAGTTTAAAATTTGCAAAGTCCTTTGCCTATTTTATCTCATTTGACTGTCACAGCAACTCTGTGAGGTAAGTGCTATTATTCCCATTTTACAGATGGGGAAGCTGAGGCTGTGAAAAATTAAGTGACTTGCCCAGGGTTACATAGTCTCTGAGGCAGAATTTGAACTTAGGTTTTCCCGATTCCAAGTTCAGCATTATCCATTGTAACACCTAGTTGCCTGCCGAAAGTTTCCAGATTAGTCTCTCCCAAGCATCATCAGAGGGACTGGACTTTATGTGTCTTGTCTCTTCTGCCAAGGTGCACTTCAACAAGAAACCAGATTGGAAATGTTGTGAACTCATTTTCAAAGTAAGGTTAGGTTTAGGGAATTGATTTAGAAAACTCCTAGATGACAAAACTTTGTCTACCACTGCAAAAGTCTTTATCTTTTTGACAATTCACAGTTTTAGAGAGTTGCCTAGAGCCCTGAGAGGTTAAGTGAGTTAGCCGAGGCCAAATAGAGAAAATATGTCGGTGGTGGAAACTGAACTCAGTTCTTTCTGACTCCAAGGCTAGTTCTCTCTCTGTTACACCATGCTGCCATATCCAAAACAAACCATACTTTAAAGTATTACAGAACCACTACCAATTACCCAAAATTCCAAAGGGCATTGCAAAAAATAAACAAAATCTAAAGCAAAACAAGACCTCCAAACACCAGGGGGGAAGCTCATCCATCACTACAAATGATTGCTCATTGATCAGATGCGCCATTGTTTTTGGGTTTCTTGCTTTTGCTCACCATTTGGTGTTAAGGGTGGGGAGGGAAATGCGCATGAGGGTAGTGAGGAGGTTGGCATTGGTCAGAAATACTATTACAAGAACTCTCACTGGCATAACATATCATTCTCAACTTGGTCTTAATAAATTCATTGCAAATGGCTTCTAATTCTATGTGTCTGCATTTCATTTTGATAAATATGGAATTACAGTGTGGCATAGTGGAGAGGGTCAGCCTTGAAGTCAGGAAGACTTGGGTTCAAATACTACTTCTGACACGTACTTGCTGTGTGATCAGGAACAAAGCACTTAACCTCTCAGGGTCTCAGGAAATGTGCTAAAACACTGATTTTCAGAGGAGTTGGTTAAAGGGAGTTTCCACATGGGGAGTTCCCTTACATCCCAAACCTTTCATAAAAACTAATAGAATTACTTGCTACTTTTAAACATATATGAAAAAATGTGTTTTAAGACAAGCCAGAGTAACATGAACAGTTGAAGTATTCTTTTTTCATAATCAACTCATATTTTCATCTTCCCAGACAAATTCCCCTCATGAACGTGTGGAGAAAATAAATGTTCTTAAATTTCAGAAGCATCTAGGGCACTTCTTAATGAACTAAAAGTAGAGGGGATAAGAATGAGTGCTAGAAAAATCCTTAAGCATCAAAGTACTAACTGCAGAAGATTTGCCCTTTTTTCTCTTTCAGAATGACCTTTTGTTTAACACAAGGCCTGATGAGCCTTATTTTACTGAAAAGACAAATCCATTCTTTAAGTGAACAAGCTGAATATTTTTTTCCAATGTGGTGGTAAGAGGATAGCTAGGAAAGTCACATAAACCACACTGTCTCCATTTTCTCATTTGTGCTATATGAATAAGAACTGTCCTGCCTGTCTCATGGGGTTATTGTGAGGATCAAATGAAATAAATTATATAAATATTTCATACCTCTAATTTGCAATTGAATGATGTTAAAAAAGGAAAACAAATGTGTTTTAAAGACTTCCTAAAATCTTTAAAAAATAATTCCTAAAAAGGTTGGAGATTTCACATAGAAAACTCCACTTCCCAAGATTCCTGACTCCCCTTCCCCCAACTTTCCTGATATTTCCTCCTGGCCAAGCTCCTTGTCTCCATGGAGAAATTTTTGCCCTGGAGCCCTGCCATCTTTATTGGTGATTACTTATTCCAGACCACTATTTCAGGGAAAACTTGGCCATCTTTCACTTTCCTCTTTTGCTCCATTCCTTACCAATGACAACCTTCTTGCTATGCTGCCACACATTTTCCCTGCCCTTCAAAGCCATCTGGAGCCATGATCAAATGGATTCTGCCATTGTTCCTGGATGGAATATGTCAAAATATTACTCTATGCCCCCCCATTCCAGTAACTTCCAGAATAAAATACCCTTTCCTGGCCACCATTCCCCTTTGTATGTGGTCTTCCCCTTTAGAATGTTGGAAACTGTCTTTGCTTTCACATTTTTATTGTCAGCAATAAATACAATGTTTGGCCCACAGTGGGGACCTAATAAAAGTTTTTTTTTCTAGGCATTGGGGTTAAGTGATTTGCCCAGGGTCACACAGCTAGTAAGTGTTATGTGTCTGAGAGGCCGGATTTGAACTCAGGTCCTCCTGACTTCAGGGCCGTTGCTCTATCTACTGCGCCATCTAGCTGCCCCTAAAAGTTTTTAAATTATTTGATTTAACCTTCAGGAATCTGTGCTTTTTCCAGTGTGGGTTTTCCCTTCACCAATGGATTTGGAGCAATTTATAATTTCTTAGGCTTTGGGAATTGCTATGTCCGAAAAATTTACCATTCTGTTGTCGATTTGATGATGAATTATGATAAATTTAGCCAGGCTGGACCTCAAGTAGTGAATGTCTAATCAATCACTAGGTTCCATACTTGAACTTCTTTCCATCTTGAAAAGCATGGCCTATCAGAACGGGCTACTTCCATACTATAATGAAGCATCAGAGGAAGGTGTTTGTGTAGGAAGACTTATGAAATCACCTTGAAAAGAATAGAATTACACATCTGCATAAGGTGATTTTTTTCCTACTCATATGAGGCTTACAGGCCCATAACCTGTCTATCATTTGAAGACCAACCTAGTTCATGTGTGGGGGCAGCTAGATTGTACAGTGGATAGAGGGCCAGGCCTGGAGTCAGGAACAACTGAGTTCAAATCTGGCCTGAGACACTTTACTAGCTGTGTGACTCTAGCAAGTCACTTAACCTTGTTTGCCTCAGTTTCCTCATTTGTAAAATGAGTTGGAGAAGGAAATGGTAAACCACTCCAGTATCTTTGCCAAGAAAACCCCAAATGGAGTCACAAAGAGTCAGATGTGGCTGAAAAACTGAACAATAACAATTAGTTCATGTGGAAATGCTTCTCACTAGTGGGGTAGTCACCAAGGCCTATCCTTTTTGGACAAAATTCATTAAGATCTTTGCAGCTCTGAAATGAATTCCCAAACTGATGAAAGAGGCAACATGATGAAGTGGAAAGATTGCTGGTGGAGACAGAGGACCCAGGTTCAAATGCTACTGCTACTTATCACTGTCTACGTGACCATGGAAAAGTCACTGAGCTTGTCTGGGCTAAACTTTGATGTATGTGAAGGGGAACAATGTGTAATAAGACTGAAGTAGTAGTTGATAAAAGGAAACTGGGAGGATCAAACTCTTGACACTATCATTTGCTTCATAATTTTTTGAGTGTAAGACTGACATCTCAATGGAACAAGAAGAGTTAAAGTTAAAATAATTTCCAAATGACTGCAATTAATTTCGGTGCTAGCTTGCCAGCATAGTTGTGGCCTGAAACAGGAAATTAACATAGTTCATGTATTCTCCCAAATCATCAAAAGCAGTTGATGTGTATAGTGTGTCTAACAGATGTATGATGCTGTCCTGGGAGCTAAGCACTACAGTTGACTTCCCTCCATTGTTTAAAATAGAGGGCAGCTAGGTGGTGCAGTGGATGGAGTACCAGGACTGGAGTCAGGAAGATTCAACTCTTTGAGTTCAGATTTGGCTTCAGACATTTACTAGCTGTGTGACCCTGGGCAAGTCACTTAACCTTGCTTGCCTCAGCTTTCTCATCTGCAAAATGAGCTGAAGAAGGAAATGGCAAACCACTTTGATATCTTTATCAACAAACCCCCAAAATGGCGTCATGAAAAATTGGACACAATTGAAATGACTGAATGATAGCAACAATAAGGATTAGAAGAACTGGAGTCTAGAACCTTGGGTGTAGCTGCCTTGTTTCATAGGATACTCTGGTCTCCAGACTTCCTATCACAATAGCTTGCATTTATGGACAACTAGGTGGCAGGGTGGATAGAGTGCTAGGCCTGGAGTCAGGAAGACTCCTCTTCCTGAGTTTAAATATGGCCTCAGATGCTTATTAGCTAAGTGACTCTGGGCAAGTCACTTAACCTTGTTTGACTCAGTTTCTTTAACTGTAAAATGGGCAGCTAGATGGTACAGTAGATAAAGTGCCAGACTTAGAGACAGGAAGACTCATCTTCCTGAGATCAAATCTGACCTCAGAAATTTACTAGCTATGTGACCCTGAGCAAGTCACTTAGCCCTGTTTGTCTCAGTTTCCTCATCTGTAAAATGAGTTGTAGAAGGAAGTGACAAACCACTCCAGAATCTTTGCCAAGAAAACCCCAAATGGGATCACAAAGAGTCAGATGTGACTGAAACAACTGAACAACAATAAAATTGCCTAAAATGACAAGGCATCATTTTGTTTATCTAAAGAATAACAAAATAGTAACTGAATAGAGACAGAATCTAATACTGGCTAGCTCAAAGGTAAAATTCAGTAGCTTATATAAACTAGGGAATTTGTTATACCGTATAAATTTTGTCATGAAATTTTGCTTTCTTTTTAAATCACTTTGCAACTTCCATTGTAGAAGTATCTCTTGCATTAACTTACCAGTTTATCCCTTGCTTTCTAAATCAATCAATATACATGCATTTATTAAACCATTGGGTTACTAAATCTGATACCAGTGATTGATCTGTGATTTCATTGATATAGAGATCTCCCTAGAAACTCCTTTCACCAGTGCAAATAAGCAACTCATCTGCAAGGTTTAGTCTTAGAGAGTTTACCCAGGGGCACTAAGAGGGTGACGCAGCTAGCATATCAAAAGCAGGATTTGAACACAGGTCTTCATGTCCCCAAGGCTATCCCTTTATCTGCTATGCTATGATGCTTCTCATATGAACAACACTTTTAGAAACAAAGCAATTTTTTTTAAATTTAATTTTGTATTATGAACTTAAACTCCAGCATTTCAATATACAAAGAATAAGAACAGGAGTTATATATAAAGTGGTGTACTGTTTCTTGCCCTTTATTTTTATTTTTTAAAGTACACAGTGTGTCCCAAAAGCCTTAGTGCAATTTTAAGTGCTACTAGCTTAAAACTGTACTAAGACAATAGCTTAAAACTTCATTCAGACTTTTGAGCATCTGGTATATTAAATTAATGATCATAGTAACAAATCATCCCTGCTTGTCTCTGTCCCCTTATGAACTTCCTTCTGTTCTCTTTTGTATGTTCTTTTCTTTTTAAAAAATCTTTCATTGATGCTCTTTTCAACTAAACACTTTCCATTAGCAAACCATTGCCTCCTTCCAGATTTACTTTCTTGCCATCAAAGGCTCCTGACTCCACTTAGTTCTATTGAACACATGAGAGCAATTTCCACCTTTATGCCTTTAAACTTTGTAGTAGTATTTTTGCAAGCTTTATTTATTTTCATAAAAATGTGATAGCAAAAAAAATCTTCCATAAATTAATTGAAATCACAGTATTACCCAAAGTTTGAGCGATGAAATAAGATGATTCCTATTCTATACTTCAAAACAGAAATCCCCTGGGTATATAACTTTTATTGGAAATAGGAAGGGAAGAACTTAAAAATTCAATCTGAGATTTTCTCATACTGTCATACTGGGTGTTGCGTTGGCATCCTTGAGACAAGTAGGCACACTTTTATTAACCAGATGCTTCCTTGATTAAGTCATCCTAGATTTTGACTTAGAAGGAGGGAAAAAGAGTCCTGGACAGGTTTCATACAGTGGCAGTGTATATCACTCATTTGTATAGCAAAGATTTGAGGATTTTTCTGGTCTCCATTTTCTCTTAATTTCTCTCTCCATTTTAATAAAATTAAGGGGGGAACATGCCCTTCCGGGGGAGGATGATGCTCACACAAACCCCCATATTGCTATGGGAAAAGATGGCAGTTTTTACGTAAAATAACTGCATGTTTCACCTTGTTCTCTAGGGCTCCAAATTGCCAATCTTGTGATGTGCTGTCACAACTTCTGTGTGACTGACTGGTTACAGAGCCTGCTGATCTATATGGAGAGGTGAGAATTTGTCACTGTGCATAAGCAGAAAGATCAGTCAGATACAGTGATAGATCTGTTCTTTGCCTGGATTCGTCTGCTGCTATATTAGGGCAGCTCTGCAGCTGCCAAATCCAATTCTAAGCCTAGCTTTGTGGTTGAGAAAACAGAAAAAGAAGTAGTAACGTCCTGACATCCCCACTTTGGGGTACAGTAACTGCAGAGAGAAAATATTATTATAATCATTATGTCAAAATATTCTGAGCATTCTCTATCTTCTGTTTCGATTCTAGGGCCCCAACAGCTACCTCAGCATCTTTTCCAGGCATTGCTGAGCCTATTTATGTATCATAGCACTGGGGATTGGGGTTGGAATTCAGAGTCGGGGGTGGATAGGAAGGGTCACATAAAACTCCCTGAATCCTCCCACTACCACCCCATTTGCTAATTATAATGATCATTGTTGTATAAAGTTTAAATAATCACTTTCATTCTGAAAACAACAACAAAAACAAAGATATGGTCAAATGAAGCCAGACCAAAATGCGGTTCTTTGGCAATATTGTGGTCTCACAACCTCATTAAAGATGTGAGAGCCCATGTGCTCTTCTTCAACTTGAGAAGGGAAAATATTCACAATGGCTTATCTGCTTCTTCGCAGCTCCACTAAGCTGTATTCATTACTATTCATGTGGATTAAAAAGAAAAAAGTCTTCAATGAAATAAGATCAAAGAAATTATATATAAAAAAAAGCCATGATCAATCATATTATCATATTTAACTGATGCTGTTCTGTGGTTCTTATGGACAGATTCCCTATCTGAGGGAAGCTCCTTCTTTCTTAGGTCTCACTTAGTGAGAATAAATATTAAAAGGCATTTTAAAAATTTCCTTTTCTATGTATCTGGTCCAGTATGTTCATCTTTAGGATAAGGCAGAGCTATCAGAGGAGGGTGATATTTCATAAGATTATACATTCAGAGTTGGAAAGGACCTGAGAGATGGAGTCCAACCTTCTCCTTCGACTGATAAGAAAAATGAGCAGCACAAAGAAATGCAGTGATTTGTCAAGGTCTCATAGGTAGCAAGTGAAACAAGTGGAGTTTGAACTCAGGTTCTCTGACTCAAAGTTCAGCATTCTATCCACTTTTGGAAATGATAATGCATGCCGAAAATCCCATATGGCTATGGGACATATTATATTGCAGTACTATGCTGCCTCCCATGATTGTGAACTAGAAGGCAAAATAAAACTATAGTAGAAAATCAAACTTGGACTCTCTCATGCAAACATAACACACTCAGTTAATAAATGAGTAATTGAGTTAGCCAATCAGTTATTTGGGGGCCATGCTGTTAATCAACTGCATGTGTATGTATAGATACATGTATATGTGTGTATAGATACATATATCGCATATATTTGTCTACGTATACATGTCTGTATATATTTTGTTGCACTAACAAAATTGATAGATTATTTTCTTATTTGTACACACAGCCTTGATTTTCTTGCTCAGCCTCTCACATCCTTGCTACTAAGTCAAACAGGAAGTTTTCTATCTCCAGATAAAACCTTCCCCACCCTGCCAGCAAATTATGTCTCCAAGAATTTCACCAAATTTTCCTTTTCAGTTTAAGGAACAAACAGCATATTTAAAGCCCTAAAATGTCTGTACATAATGCTTATAATTAAAAAAAAAAACCTTAAAATGTGCTTCTTAATGGAAGAATTGCAAATGTAGGCTATTTAATCAGAAGCGAATGCAACCCATGAAAACAGTAGTATTACTTAGCTTTGGACTTATGGTCATCTCTGCTACCAGTTTAAATATATTTGACATGCTCATCTACAGTAGTGCCATTTTATACACACACATACACACACACACACACACACACACACACACACACACACACACACACCCCTTCATGTTATTTTTCTGTTAAGCTCCAAAGTAAATAAAACTATGCTATCAAAGGCAAAAACTTGAGCCTATTTATATATATGGCACTGGAGAAAGGGGTTAGAACACAGGGTCAGGAGTAAATGGGAAGGGTCACATAAAACTCCAACTCTTCTCTCCCCCATTTGCTAATTATAATGATCATTGTTATAAAGTTTAAATAATCACTTTCATTTGAAAAGAAAAACAACAACAGAGTTATTAACTCTTAGAATCATCAGGGTGTTGATAAGTAGAGATGCTAAAGTTTCAATTCTGGTTGGCCTTATCACCATGACTATTATCCAAACCATTGATACTACTATCGTTATTACAAGCATACATTTTTTTCATGAAAATTACATAGAACTTCTAGGAAAAGCCCATTTTGCTTTTCCTTCTAGATTTGTAAGAACTGAATAAGAGCCCAGGTAATATGTTAAAGAAATGTTCTTTAAGCTTTGTAATTGAAATAAGGGAAGTCCTTCAATACTTCAATGATTTATTTATTTATTTATCTATTCATTCATTCATTCATTCATTTATTTATCTATCTATCCATTTATTCATTTATTCATTCATTCATTTACTTATTTATTTATTTACTTATTCATTCATTCATTCATTTATGTATGTATGTATGTATGTATGTATTTATTTATTAATTTATAATTTCAGCAGTATGGCAGCTCCTTCACTGACTTGGATTATAATGCCTCTATGCCTTAACAGTCAGTCTTCTTAAGTTGATTAGGAAAATAATAGGGAAAAAAAGATCCTCTAACTCAATGCTAATTTAAAAAAAACCCCCAAAACTTATATAGCTCTTTATAAAACATAACATATATAATTTATTATCTTAGTTCTATGGAGTTGCCTGAATGAGGCACACAGAGATTAAGTTATATATACAATATCATGCAGCTAGTAATGTAAGAGGCAGGATTTGAATCCACATCTTCCGGACACCAGCCCAATAGTCTACATATTATGATTGAAAGAAATGATTATTAATAACCAATTATTTGGGTAGATTCAAAGCTCTCCCCTTTTTCTAAAGTCCTGATTTTAAAAAGTTAAGTCTATTGAGGGACTTTGCTGATAATGAGATTGGACTAACTTTCTTGTTCAAGACCCCACCCATGTGGAATAGTCATTGTGTTCTGCTCAGATTTGGGTGGGGCATAAATTCTTTGAACACATTGCACAAGGCTGGGGGTGGTCTGGTTATAGAGACAGTCTCTCTGTCCAAGGGTGAGGTGATGTCACTTTCAGCCCCTTATTGTAATATTCTTTCTCTCATTAATTATGAACTAAACAGAGTTGATTGCCACTCCTCTTCCAAAAAAAACCCAAACAAACCCAAACAGGTAAGCCCATTCCCATAATTTTCTTTGGTCTAAGAGAGAAGGCCAAATAGCCATCCTTTTATTAATAGATGTGCTACCATTATTAATAAAATGATTAAATCATCCAGAAACTATGTCTCTCAAATCTTCTTCATCACCACAATGATACTGACTCTGGGTGGGAGGTCCTACAGGTATCATTGCCTTCATTTTACAGAGAAGACAGCTGAGATTCAAAGAGTTTTAGTGATTTGCCAATGGCTACATTTGCCAGGAAATTTCCGAGTCAAGATCTGAAACCAAGTTTTCATATGTCTAGGTCTAGCATTTTATTGAATGGGCTACCCTGCCCCAATGTGTCCAAATGTGTTACCATATTACCTCATAGGGAGTTTGTAATTGTGAAGTAACCCTGAAATATGGATTCTAGTTCCTTTGAATAACGTGTAGGCTATTATGAATCCATTAACATTTATTGTTTATCGTGTGCAGAACTTTGTGCTTTGTTTTGTGGGTAATAACAAACACATGAGGAACTTTTATTGTTATTTGGTTCTTTTTCCTTAAGAGTCTATTTTATACTAAATCCATGACTGGAAATCCTACTCTCAAAGTACTTGAAACCTAGTTGCTGAACAGGAACACATGCATATGAAAGAACTGAAGAAAACATCTACAAAGCAACATTGCAACAAGGGCACTGTAATTATATGGGCATAATATGGCTGATTTCATTATTAATGAGGAAATTCATGCCCTCAAAGACACATAAGAATACAATTACATTGTTAATAAATATAGACCAAATCCTCCTTCCTTCCCTTGCAGGAGTACTTGAAGGTAGATATTATAGGTCTGGGTATAAAACCCTAATAGAAAACGCTTCCCCTCTCCCCCTCTCCCTACTTCCCCAAGTAAATTGGAATAGCCAAAGGATTCCTTTAAAATACTTTCCAGGTCTCTCTCTGGCATTAGATTTTGTTTTCTCCTCACAGATAACTTGTTACGAGATGCTGCTGCTGCTGTTGAAACATCATTACATTTCATTGAGGCATTTGCAGAAAGATACTGGTAGAAATTACAATAACACCACCCACTTTGTGATTTTTTTTTTTTGTGGTGAGAGGAGGAAAGGAAAGAAAGAATTGTGCAAGTCTTGGATATCTGAAGAAGTACTGGTAAGCTTGATAAAAAAAAAACCCTGCTTGAAACCACCTCCTGATACACTGTGTGCTTTTATTTTCATCCAGAGTGACAGTATGTTGGTTTAGATGAAAAGAAACACAGATAGTTCTTCACATCACTTAGCATTAATATTGGCCAAGATCTCTCAACTGCTAAACTTAAATGGCAACACTTTGAAGAATGAGACTTTCTCCACCTTTACATAAACTTCCCAATTTTTGCAAGCAGAGACCAGTCATATTTATAGAAATGTCCATAAGAACCACTAAATTCTCTATGATCACTACTCATTGGAAATGAATAAATTTATCTTTAGCTGCTTCTTAGTAACTGTTTTTCTTCTCTTAGGAGTATGACTGGTATATAAAATACACCAAAAAATAAAATGAGATATGAATATCTAGCATTTATGCAGTGCTTTAACATATATAAAGCATTTTACAAGTATATTCCCATTTGATCCTCAAAACAATCCTGGGAAGTGAGTACTATTATTATTCCTATTTAACAGATGGGGAAACTGAGGCTGCCTTCATCCCTGGAATGATCTCTCCTCTGATCTCTGCCTACTGTCTTCCCTGACTTCCTTTAAGTTCCTACTAAAACATCCCATTTTCTACAAAAATTAGCTTTCCCAACCTCTCTTAATTCTGGTGCCTTCCTCTTTAATTATTTTCTATTTCTTCTGCATATTACTTGTTTGTACATATTTGTTTACTTGTTGCCTCCCTCATTAGATTATGAGCTCCTTGAGGGCAGTGACTATATTCTACCTCTTTCTGTAGCCCCCAGTGCTTAGCACATAGCTGGCACTTAACGAATATTTATTGTTTGATTGAAGAAAACAGAGGATAAGTGACTTGCCCAGGGTTACACACTAGTAAGAGAAGATTGGAATTCAGGTTTTCCTGAATCCAAGTCTAGCCCTTTATTCCTTGTGCATCCTGATACCTCAAATGACAATATCTATTTGTCATTCAGTTACACAAAGAGCACACATTTCTGAATCTCAGACAATCCTAAAAAGTTTGAGTTACACAATTGAAACCTTAACAGAAAATCTTTATTGGAAAAAAAATAAAATTATTATTAATTTTCAGTGGAATTTATTTAAATAGGGTAATGTAACTTCACTGCTGCTTCCAGACTGGAATTGCATGGTTTAATGATAGCAGTATAACGTAGTAAATAGTGTTGCAATTGTAGTCAAGAAGACTCTGTGTTTGAATCTCAACTCAGACTCTTACTGTGTGACCCTAGACAAGTCACTCTTCTATCTTCAGTTTTCTTATTCATAAAATAACGGCACTGGGACCTGAGTATTTCCCTCATGTAGCTAAAGCACTTTGCAAAATTTGTGCTATGTAAATGTGAGCCATTTTATTACAGATGAACAATGGAAAACAATTTTAAATAAGATTTGATTTTACCCTGCATGTGGTCAGAAGCTGATGCACTTTATCCAATGAACTTGGATAACAATGAAGTGGTGGAAGTAATTTTAAAAAGAGGCAGCCTGGCATTAGCACTGTGACTTGATTAGTCAATTGTCACCTTGGTAAAATAATCCAGTGTTTGGGTTGTCAGTTTGCATCTTTAAAAAAGTGTGAGCTCATACTGATAGACAGCACTGCTCTCTTCCAGTAAAGCACCACCACAGTGCTAGATTAATTTGTAAGAGGGGTTGCCTCTTGGGATATCACTGTCTTCTCAAGAGCAATTTTCACAAGCGGAAAGATAAGTTTTAAGCTCAATAATAAAACAGTCCTGGTATTTTATAAAGCTTCTAATTATTAATAATACATTATAGATTAGCTTACTTCTGAATTAAAAACAATAGAAAGTTTTGACAGGAACCTGTCGTTGACCAGAACCATCTGAATTTGTGATTAGATAAATGTGTTTTTACTTTATAGAGCTCTCCACCATTGCAATTTATCTGAAATTTACAGTCTTCAAGAGTTGCCTGAGGAACTGAGAGGGTAAGGTATTTTGCTGTGATCACACAACTGTGGATGTCAAAGGCAGGACTTAAATTCAGGGTTTCCCAACTCCAAAGATAGCTCTCTTTCCACTATGCCATGCTTTCCCTCTTCAGTTAATAATAAGTATTTTTATGGGTGTGGAGAAAATTATAGGTTTGTTTCTTATCCTTCTCCATACCATGGTTGTATCTTCAACATGGAGGTCTTCAGAAATCAATCTTATGAATGTAGAAAAGATAGGTAAAGGATACTTAGAGGGATCAAAATTAAGATTTTTTTTTCTTTTTGTTTTTAATCAATGGTTAAACTCACAAGGTCAATAGTTCTCCTCGTCTTTCATTTTTTTTCATCTTTCTGTTCACCACTCTTTTTTTTTTGGCTTTTAGGCATTTGAGGTTAAGTGACTTGCCCAAGGTCACACAGCTAGTAAGTGTCAAGTGTTGAGTCTGAGGCCAGATTTGAACTCAGGTCCTCCTGACTTCAGGGCTGGTGCTCTATCCACTGAGCCACCTAGCTGCCCCTGTTCACCACTCTTGCTGCTAACCAGTCATTCTTTTCACTTGACAATCACTTAATTTTAATATCATCAATACTTCATGACATCTTTTCCACCCAATTCCTTCCCTCTGTCAGGGAAATAGAATCTCCTTCCAATTTCTGCTTCCTGACTACCTTAGAGTATACTGTAAAGCAGTGTAATCTATAATATCACCAACCTAGAATTTTACATGTAGAACGGGCATTGAAAGTCAATTTGCCCATTCCCTCCACTCCTAAAACACCCCAGACATAAGAATTTGATTAAGGGCCTTCTCCTTTCCTCTCCATCACAAACTGAGCTGAGTTGACAGCTTAGTTTGTGATGCCTGAGGCAATGGAGGATCCAACTTCTTCTGTGGCAGCCTTGACTGTGTCTCTAACAACAGTAAATATTTGTTTTTCAGTAAAGGAAGTATAGGAAGTGCAGATAAACCAAGAAAATGGTATTTTTACTTAGTTTTCTATTTATAATCACACTTGAAAGAATTTTTCAATGTGTAGAGTATAAACACTTGATTCATACATATACATACATACATATATACATATATATTCTATTGAATTTATAAACATATATGTAAATTATTTTTATTTTTGATATCACTAGAATATAGTGACTTCACTCATTTGAAACATTCTTTAAAACTTAGATCTGAAAAATGGAGATTTAGATTTTTTTGTTTATTTCATGAGTGTTTATGCCCAAGAAATCCATTACCTGGTGACCAATCTTCTTGGGACAGAGTGCTTTTTTATGAAGGATTTATAGAAAGACATGAAAAAGAATCACAAAAAATGACAAGGTATGGAGGGGCAGCAAATATTGTTGTCAAAGAGGAGTAACAAATACTGATGAAATTGTGAATCTATCAAAGTGGCTGAGTATATATTTTACAAGAATAACTATGACAAGCTGTATTTTTGATCACTGGCTTGTTTGTCCACTTATATATCAGTTTCCATAAGGGCGATTCTTTAATTCTATTTGGAAATAATGTTGAACTGTCATCACCCATGCCATGGTGTTAATAATCATCTATTATATCAACTGGTTAACCTATCTTGGAAAAAAAATACAAAAAGATGAATGTTTTAAAAGGAGGAAAGTATTGTTTATGGAAAGGAATGAGGGGTATTTGTGACTTCCAGATTTCCAAGAGGGTTAGCACAGTCTTTTGAAGGATCACCAGACCAGAAAGTAGGAGACATAGAGTCTGGTCCTGGATTTACTACTAGCCAGCTTACGTTACTAGTTCTTTCTGGACCTGTTTCCTTCTTCACAAAATGAAGGGGTTGAGATACTCTACAAAATCCTTCAAAGATTAAGATAAAGCTTCCATGTCTACATGATATTTCTACTTGCTTAATGAGTGCAGAAAACTACCCAGTGTTAAAATAACCATTAAAAACAACCTTTTATCATTTATCAATTTGTGTTCTATAGTATAGGCAATTTGTAATATTTCAAGCTTCTGTTTGCATACAATTTAAAAGATTTCGGAATGGTGTAGTGGATAGACAAGTGGCCTTAAAGGCAGTAGGACCTGGGTTTCAGGCACTTCTCCAAATACATGATGAATGTGTGAGTCTTTGAAAGTCATTTAATCTTTCAGTGTTCTAGGCACAAATATCTAAGACTATATATTTCAGAAGAGCTAATCTTGGTAGAGAGAATTTCCTCAATTGGAAGTTGCCTGTATCGATAAAATCACTGGACCAGTTAGAGTCTCTCTAACCTAACAATCACTCATATCTGTATAGTGTTTTACAGTTTGCAAAGCCCCTTCTCCACAACAACCCAGTGAGGAAGTGTAAATATTGATATTCCCATTGTATAGAAGCTGAGTCTTACTGAGGTTAATTGACTTACCAAAGGTCACACAACTAATACATGTCAGAATGAAGACTGGGACTCAGATTTCCCAACTCTAAAGCCACTGCTTTATGCACTATACCATGTATCTTTTGAAATTAAGTTCCCATTAAAAAATCTGGAAACTAACTAGATATAGGACATTGACAATAGCTTGATAGAAATAGACTGAGTCCTACTTGATCTTACATTTTGCTAGATCCTTGTATTCCACCTTGGAAAACTAAAGACACTTTTAAGATCCCATAATTTGTTTGCATGTCTTCTCTTCCTCCTCATTTGTCATTTCACCAGTCATGAGTTAGTACTTTCTTTTGACTAACTTTGTATTAACTTCCTAATGCACAATCACACCAAAATTTTTGGCTTGGCCCTAGATTTCAGGCATTCTGAACACTCCAGTTTTCTTGAATACACAAGCAGGAGTCAGGGAATAGAATGAGTTAAACGAATAATGGCATTTAACACATGTAAAGCTGTTGACAAGGTTAGTAATGGTTTTTCTTTTTCTTTCCAGTTAAATCAACTTATAAACATCATCACTAGTCTGGACAAGTTGTTAAACTTCAAAAAAAGTTTTTGTTCAAAGGGAAATAAATTCAAAACATATGAATCTATCTCTTAAAAGTACCTTTCTAAGAAATGTGCTATGAGGATGGAATCTTTTAAAAATGCTTTATGACAGTATCTCATATTAATTCAAGGGCATGAAAATGCCAGCAACCTTCCCAGCTCCAACACTGTTATGTAAACAACTTCTATGAATCTTCAGGTACTAGTTCCTGAAAGGAAAAAAAAAATTCAACCAGTGGATGAAACATCTAGAAGAGCCTCACTCAAGGCTATAATTAACTGTTTGGGTATGTGCATTTGTATGCAAGGGAAGGGGCACAAAGGATGTGCCCTCTTTTCCAAATTCTGTTTCTTAGTGTCATATAATACTGTAATCATTTCTTTTCTCCTGAGGTTATTCTTTTCTCTCCTGAGTATTAAGTTCATATTATTTAAAAATAAAATAAATTTTACTGATGCTTTTTAAAGATATTGTTGTCTTAATTCCAAAAGACTTAATGATGGAAAATGTTATCCACGTCAGAGAAAGAACTGATGGAGTCTGAATGCAGATTGAAGCATATTGTTTTCTCTTGCTTTATTTTTTCATAGTTTTTTTTCCCTTTTGTACTGTTTCTTCTTTCACAAACATGACTAATGTGGGAAATATGTTTTACACGATTGCACATATATCACATTGCTTGCTGTCTTAGGGTGGGGGAAAGAAAGAGGGAGTTAAAAAATTTGGAGCCCAAAATTTTATAAAAAATGAATGTTAAAAATTGTCTTTACATGTAATTGGAAAAAATAAAGTACTATTTAAAAGACAAAAAAAAATGCTGAATGAATGAATATAAAAAAAGAAGTGATCTTTTCCTAACAACTCCCACCTCTTAATAAATCCTTCCTTTATAACAATGTAGGTAAGCAAAACAATAACATTTTAATATACAAAGATATATAAGTATATATGTATACAAAGATAAGATATGTATAAAAAATGTGAACATGTTATGTACAGTTTGTTTTGAAATGAAAGCTATATGATATAGAATATTAAATTTAATGAGGCAGTAATTAAATTGCTCTCTTAGTGTCCTCTTCCACAATTCTTTTTTTTCCCCTGTACATTAAAATGTTTTGTTGGTGCTCTTTCTTTCTTGTATTTTCATATAGGGTAATTTTTTTTTTACATTTTGTTGGTGAGCACGTAAATTATCCTTCTGGTTCTCATATCATTTTAGAATCTGATCAGCATTGTAGCTTTATACATCATATAGTAAGATAAGAAGTCAGAATCTAGCAAACTTTTCAGCTCATTTTATTTAACTTGAAAAAAAAACCAAGCAAAAGAGAGTTGTATTCCATAATCACTTTAAGTTTGAGATTTCACCATCATAGTAGGGGTACTAACATCACTGCTTGAAGGAGAACCAATTTGGTATTCTTTTACCTGATGCTTTAGTCTTTGGAAAGGAGAAACTCTACAAACTGGATGGCAAAGTTTTTAGCTTCTGCCAAAAGCTTCTATTCTACTTAGCCTCCCCATTTAGGTGGATAATATCATCACTTCACCTGCCTCACAGGTACAATATGCCAGTTGTCATTGTTTTAGTTCTCTTCCTGTCAAATACAGGCATTATAACTGGTGAACTCTTCACAGCCAGCATTTCTTAAATTGTTGTTTGCTGTATCTACTACTCCAAAGGCCTCCACATTTTTCCTTCCCTCTTTACAGTAGTCAATCACCATCTTGAACTCTGAATTACAACTGCAGTTATAGAGCATTTCCCCCTACATACCTGCTTGGAATTTCAAGTTAATGCTATGCTTGTTTAAGACAGGCAATATGCGATATAAGTAGTCAGGAGATGGGAGGTTTGCTTCTGTTTTTGCTGGTAACTAGCTGCATAAACTTGAGGGACTCACAGCTTTTCTGGGCCTTAGTTTTCTATTTTATACATTCCTTTGTGATAAGGCAACTAGCTGGCATAATGGATTGGGTGCAGGGCTTGCAGTCAGGAAGACCTGAGTTTGAATCAGGTATCTGGCTTACTAGTGTTCACCTCTTAGAGTTGTTGTGAGGATCAAATGAGATAATATTTGTAAAACAGCACAGTGTTTGGCCCATATTAGGTGCTGCATAAGAGCTAGCTATGATGATAATGATGCTGATAGTGGTGATGATGATATATGCTTATGGCTGACCACGGCATTCCTTCAGTATACCCTGACATTCTTTGGCTTACGTTAACTATTTAATCTCTTCCTCCATGCATGCCTGTGTTCTTGACCCAAGTCAGACTGACCTTTCTCCAAATGCACTCCTCCTCCAGGAAGAAACATAAAAAGAAATAGGTGCTGAAGAATGTAAGTGATCATTCAAATATTAGGTGGGGAAGGGAAAGAAACACTTCTTGGCAGCTATAAATATCTTTTAAAGTTTCAAGCCTTCATCTACTGCATTTCTGGACAGTTTTCCCTTTTCCTATTGTTTAAATTCTATCCTTTCTCTACTTCCAAAATACACCCTGTTCATCGACAAAAAGAAAAGCTCCATGTGCACCAAAATATTTACAGCAGCACTTTTTTTTTGGTGGAAGCAAAGAATTGGAAGCAAAACAGATACCCATCAATTTGGGAGTGGTTAAACAAATTGTAGAATATTAATAGAATGGAATAGCACTTTGCAATAAGAAATGATGTGTATGATGAATAGAGAGAACCATGGAATGACTTACATGAACTGATGCAAAGTAAGGTAAGCAAAGTTAGGAAAATAATGTATGAAATGACTGCAACAATATAAATGGAAAGAACAACAACCCAAAAATAATCAAAACTGAATGTAAAGAAAGTATGATAAATAAGCATGGCTCCAAAGGAGAGATATGAGAAGATACCTCCCTTTGCCTATTTTGTGTTGAATTTGCATATAATGTCAGTTTTTTAATATGTTAATCATCTTGGCTGATTTTTTCCTACCTTCCCTCTTAAAAAATCCTTTGTTATAAAGGATGGCTCTGTGAGAATGCAAGGCAAAATCTTGGTAATAAATAAATAAGTGAATACATAAAGAAATAAAATCTATTATTGAAAACATCTTCCTAGCCAAAATCTCTTTTGTTTTGGCAAAAAAGATTCAGATGAAATATTTACCTATACCAGTTAGGTCTCCTAATCCTTCCTGTGTATATCTTGTTTTATATTTAGAATACAGTCTTTTCACTTTTTGCATTATTTGTTTTATTTTCTAACCCAATATAATTCAATTCAACAAATATTCATTATGTATCTATCATATATAAAGTATTGTACTGGGCCTTGAGTATATGAAAACAAAATGAAAAATCATTTCTGTTCTCTAGGAATCCAATCTAATACATGAATGTATCAGCAACAGAGGTATGTGCCTCCTTTCTATTTTGAAGAATCATAAAAATCTCTTAGCTTATTTCAAAACACTTTACTTTTCTATTGCTGTAGCTAATCACTCAAAAAGACTGATAAGTATGTGTACATATGGTAATAATGGGCAGTTATGTGGCACTATGAAATTTTAACAAGTCCTTTCAAATGAAGCCTCACAGCAACTGTATGTGGTATACATTCCCAGTATTATCATCTCTGTTCTAGACAGGCAAAAACTGAGGCTCTGGGGACACATTGCTAGTAAATGTCAGAGGTACAGATAGAATCTAGATTTTTTCTCCTCTAAGTCCAATGTTTTATCTAATATGCCAAGCTGCTCACATAATAACGACATTTACATAGTGTTTTAGGGTGTTTAAAGCCCTTAATATATATCATTTATTCCTCATACTACCTTTATGAGGTTGATGGTACAGATACTATAATCCTCATTTTACAGACAAAGAAACTAAGGCACAGATAAATTAGTTGAATTGCCTATAGTCATGCAGCTAATAAATACTATAGGAAGGATTAAAACTCAGATCCCTCTTGACTTTAAGATGAGTACTTTCATACTATATTTATATGTAAGAATAATAGTTCACAATTAAATAGAAACCTATATTTTTCAAGAGAAGCATCTAGGTGGTATAGTGGATAGAGTGCTGACCCTGGAGTTGGGAGGA
Organism: Phascolarctos cinereus; assembly: GCF_003287225.1. Taxonomy (NCBI): domain Eukaryota; kingdom Metazoa; phylum Chordata; class Mammalia; order Diprotodontia; family Phascolarctidae; genus Phascolarctos; species Phascolarctos cinereus. Next base: position 232,402,816 of record NW_027555847.1, read on the forward strand.
CCTAGTTCAAATCTGGCCTCAGACACTTACTAGTTGTGTGACCCTGGGCAAGTCACTTAACCTCTGTTTGCCTCATTTTTTTTTCAACTGCAAAATGATGATAATAACAGCACCTAACTTGCAGGGTTGTTATAAGGATCAAAAGAGATAATATTTGTAAAGGCTTAGGACAGTGCCTGGTACCTAGTAGGCACTGTAAAAATACTTATTCTCTTCCCATTCTCCTTCTAGTTCAAAATCTGTGTTCCTATAATTTGGATAAATGACAATGCTTGGTTGCTTTGGCTGAGAAAATAAAGATATATCTTCAGTTACTCACTGGGATGTTGTGAGGATTAATTGGAAAAGTGCTACTAAGTCCTTTGTTTACCTTGGGGAAAACTGGAATAGAAAGAGAAGTTATTATTTTATAGTTAAAATGGCACAATGTTGTTTAAACCCTACTTGTATTTCCTAATTTTTCACAAAACCATTTCTTATTACATGAATTATGATATATTAGTATAAATATATAGCATGTACGCAAACACACATATATGTGTATATATGTATATACATATATAATGTGTGTATGTGTGTATATATATACAATATATATGTATATATATGTATGTGTGTATATATATGTGTATATATATACATATATAATGTGTGTATGTGTGTATATATATACATATATATATGTATATATATTATGTGTGTAATATAATATATGAGGCAGCATGGTACAGAGTGACCTAGATTGACATCTCCTCTTAGAAACTTATTAGCTGCTTGATTCTGGCAAGTCATTTAACTTTTCTAAGCCTCAATGCCCTCACTTATAAAATGGGGATAAGAATAGGTTTCTATAAGTATTAAATGTGATAATGTACACAAAGCCCTTTACAAATGCCAATACTTTATATAAATATGAGTTACAATTATATGCAGTCAAAACCAGGTGACATTTGTGATCTTGGACAAGTCACTTAACTTTTCTGGGCTGCAGACTCTTTATCTATAAAATGAGCTATTTGACTTGATTTCCCTTTCAGCTTAAGATCTTTGATCATATGATACTATATGATTGATTTGATATTGTCAGCATGCACTGAGATAGTATTTGATCATGTAAGTTATTGTTGCCAACATATCTGTATCTATTTCAGTTATTAAATTCAGAAAACAAATGACCACTTTATCCCAGGGTTTCTTTGAATCAGAATAACAAGAAAAACAGCCGACACTAGGATCATGATGAAAATGTAGGATGTGGGTTCTTTGAATCATTCATCTTTCCAGAGGGATATCTAAAGAGTCCTCCAATACCTTTCAGAATCAATAAAGGACATCCCCCAAAGTCTTAAGGCAAATAGTTTAAAATGGCACTTAGACATTGGGGGCATTCTATATGTTGACATAGCTAATGCTTTAGATTGTTGTACTCCCACCTGTGAGAAGGAAAATAAGGAAGTGAAGAGTATTTGATCATTCACTATAGAGGTTAAATGTGGGGTTTTCTTATAGGAAACATCAGAAATAAAGGTCCACTATTCTATAACCACAACTTTATTAATGAAATAGTTGTTTGCTGTCTTGTTGCTTTCTGGAGAAAGAGTTTTAGAAATGCAGCTTCTTGTTGCCTGGATGTTAAGAGTTCATTTTATACAGCCTGCAAACCCTTAGCTAATAATGAAAAATCAATACTGTACTCAAGCCCTTATAACTTCTTCACTTTACAAGGGTTTCATAAGAAATGATAGGGATAACAGATTTTAAAAACATTTTAAAATTTAATTTTATCCTTTCATCTGTAAGACTGAATGATACTGGTTTTGTGAATGGTAACAGGGAAAAGGGAAAACAGCAATGACATTGGACTTAGAGGGAAATCCAAATAAATCCTGCCTCAGCTTTTTTCCCTTTGTGTGATCTTGGGTCACTTTGCCTTTCTGGGTCTTGGTTTCTCCATCTATAAAGTGAGGAAATTGGGTTAATTGTTCTTTAAGGTCCCTTCCAGTTCTAGATAATGTGGTAATTGGACAAACTTATTCTTCATCTAAGGATTATAATTATTTATACATTTATATTATAAGCTTGGATAATGCAATGATTTTAATTTCCCACTGCTAGGGCTATTGGCTCAAGTGAGTAGAATTATTAATAAATAAAATTTAACTCAGGAATTATTTTGGTATATGTACCCAGCACTTACATGTGATGCAAGAAAATTGAGATGAAATTGATTTTGCTTCCTAATGTTTTTACTAATCATACAAATGTATATGCATATACACACAAACATATACACATATGTATATGAGTTTCTATGTAAGTATGTATGTGTATGTATAGGAGGCAGCTAGGTTATTCATTAGCACGCTGGATCTGGAGTCAGGAAGACCTGAATTCAAATCTGGCCTTAGACATCTACTAGCTGTGTGACCCTGGGCAAATCATGTAACCTCTGTTTGCCTTAATCCATTGTAGAAGGAAAGGACAAACCACTCTAGCATCTTTGCCAAGGAAACCCCATAGACAGTAAGGTCCATGGGGTTATGAAGAGTAGGACATGACTGAACAACAACAACAACAACAAAAATGTTATATACATTATATATGTTATTATATACATATATGCATTATATACATGTATATATAATAAAATATAATTTAATATAAATATAAGTATGTGTGTGTGTGTGTGTGTGTGTGTGTGTGTGTATTTGTGTGTTTTACCCAGGCTTGTGATTTTTTTCATTAAGGTAGGCTACTCCTCTACCAATGTGGATTTCCAAAAAGAAATGTCTCCCAACAGAGATTGTACTACTTCTGTTAGAGAATTGCCTGGGCCACTGAGATTTAAGTGACTTATTCATGGTTGCACCATTAGGGTCATAGATTTAGAGCTATAAAGGATCTTTTATTATTCTTAGAGATTATGAAGTCCAATTCTCATTTTACAGATGAGGAAACAGAGGCTAAGATAGTTTAAGTGACCTGCTGAGAGTCACAGTTCAAATAAATAGCTGAGGCAGGATTTGAACTCAGGTCTTCCTGACAATAAGCCCAGCACACAATCCACTGACCCTCTTAAAGGCCTCTAACTAGTATATGTTAGAGCTAGGACTTAAATCTAGGTCCTTCTGCCTTGAAGCCCCCTAGTCACTATGTTCACCTTCAGTCATATAGAAATTAGCTTGCATATAAGCCTTAGTGATTTGGCAAACATGTTCTTTTCTAACACAGGCTACTAAGCAACTTTCCCCTTTTTCATTGACAATGTATAAGGAAGAAACAAATATTGCATTTTTTGGATCATTTCCATTTTCAGCAGTAATTGGATTTTATTTTCATTTTTAGCAATAAGCTTAGTCCCCATTATAATGCATCCCTAAATGACAGAAGATGAGTATTTATTGAATTATGAAAATAGAGGGGAGTGGCATAAACTATTCTTCTCAGAGTTGTGGGGAAAGTGCTTTGTAAGATGGAAGGTCTATTTAAATGTACCTTCATTATAATTTTCATTATCATTAGGCAGACATCAAGACAAATATTTAGCCTCCTACAGTGAGAAGAGGCTAGTAGACTTCTGTTTACTTAAACCACTGGTTTCAGGTTCTGTGCAAGAAATTAACCTATTAGCAAAAATCAAGAAGTCAGTTATCTATTTAGCAAGAATTAAAGCAGCTGGGTTTGCTTCCAGATTTACTGAGTGTTTGAGTAGGTAAGGCAGGGAGTAAGGATCACACATTTATAAGATATGTGCCATTCTGCTATCCATCTATGGCATAAATTAAAATTATAGCCAAAAATCTTTTGGAAAAGTGGCATTGACAAATTATTCAACACATTTCAGGACCAGTGAATGAAGTAGCGTTAAGAAAATGAGGCAGATTAAGCAGTAGTCACTCATTACAAGTTTTCTGTTAATTTCAAGTCGATGTGAGATTTGAAATGGGTGAATAAGATAGGTGGAAAAATGCACTGGGGAAAGACATTAAAAAGAAAATGGAGCAAAAAATGGAGCAATATATTGAAAATACATGGAGGGAAGATAGGAAAATAAGGAAAGAAAAGAAAGGAATATTTTTATAAGCAAAGGGAAAAAGAATTAAGGAAAACCATAAGATTTTGGAAAACTTGTAAAGGACAGAAAGGGGATGGGGTAGAGAATATAATATTTCTATTTTAATAAATATTGAAATAATATAACACAAGGATAAAAACTTAAATGGAACACATTAAGAATGAAAGTGAGAAGAAAATGTTGGGTGGTCAATAGCTATTAAAGGTGAAGTAACTTTTAAAATTTACTTAATGTTTGTTATTTGTTACTCTTTTGGACTAAAATAGGAATATTACATTCTTACAAATATATAAGAAATAAATCTGTGTTAATGAGAATTAGATTAGCATTCTAAGCTAGAGAAGAACTCTTCATAGATACTTCATGCATTACTCATTTTTAGAAGGTAATAGTAATATGCTGTGGCTCCCCTATTCATCACAATGTTTCTTCCCATTCTTCAGCTGATTATCTCTGTACCATGGATGGCCAAACAATGGCTCTGGTTTATGAGTTGTTCCTTGTGAAGAATAACATACCCAGATACTGATTTATGCTGCTTCTCTTTTGGGCAACTATTTTTAGAAGCAGGTATCAACACCATCCTCTGGGGAAGGTAGGTCCAGACAATGTGCTGCATTTTAAATGATTCATCTCGGCAAATACAAAGCCTCTGTCCCCATCCTCATAGGGATAAACACCCACTGCCGCCTTGCAGCTCTGTGATCACTGCTGGGGTTAACGATATGAACCCAATTTTTCTTCTTTGATTCAGCCTCCATACTGATCAGTAAGAAAATATTATAGTAAAGTCACAGAGCAGAATCATTTTGATCGTTTTGTTTTCAAAAGTAGAGAGGAGTGTGACTCAATTTCTTTCTTTCCTTTTTTCGGTAGTGCCTCGGAATTTTGATGATGAGTACTTTTGATCCAGAAATGTGTAATCTCAATTACTCTATTGACAATATAGTTGATTAGGTGGCAGTGAAGTTTTCAATATACCCTGTGGAAATCAATACGGCCAAAGCTACCAGCAAATTCAAAGAGGATTATTGGAGTAGAGGGCTAGAAATGTAAAGGTACAATTGGAGATTCTGTCACAAAGGATCTTTTTTTTTTAAGGACAGTTTTTCAGAAGGGCAAGCTATATGCAAAAAGATGCAATTGAGGTTTGGGCCTATGGCAGCTATTCAGAGCAAACAATCTGGAGAAAGCATAGTATTCCAAACTTGCAAAAAAGAAAGATCTGGCAGGAAAGATATTTCTCAAGAGTCTCAGACTTGCAGTGTGCACTGTGCTACTAGTAACACAGGAGTGGCAAATAGAGTGTTTAGACAATAAATGACATTTGTTGTGAGAGGCAATGCTATTTATTATTCCTTAAAAATCTCACAATGAACTGTTTCGTGGGTACATTTGTTCTCCTGGTTTTAAAGGTTTGACAACTGAGGCATGGTCTAATCCTCAGGAAGTTTCAGCACTGATTTCCTTTGTGGCAAGTCTATTTACCAATACACTTGGTAAAATGCTCTCGACCAGAGGTGTTGAATACTCTGTGGTTGGCCTCATGGGACCCACAGCACTCCTGAGTGCAGCCTGAACCAGATCAAAACAGAATTGGGAAATATTTAACAAAATAGATAAGAATGCGATAAAGCATAGATAATATTACGTTTTAAAACAAAGTCAACATGTGCCCATAGGGACCCTCACATTAGGTTTAATGGGCCCTGTTCTATTTAACACCGCTGCTCTAAACCCTTCATGTTCCTCTCTGCATATTCTACTAATATCTAGCATTTATAGTGTTTTTACAAGTATCTCATTTTATCTGTGCAATAACCCCAGGAGGTAGGTGCTTTTGTTACTCCCATTTCCTATTTCAGATGAGGAAACTGAAGCAGACAGGGGTTAAGTGTCTTGCCAAGGGTCATACAACCAGTCTCTTAGGTTGGATTTGAACTCAGCTCTTCCTGATTTCATGACTAGGACTTTATCCACAATGCCACCTACCTGACTTTTTTAGTAGCGTGTTCCAGCATCGGTGAGCAGAGATAACAGAAATTGGGCTCAATTTTGAAGAGTTCCACGGAATATTAGGAAACAACAGAAGGATGAATTGTTACCTGAGTAATAGAGACACCATTTCATAGGGCTGAGCTCAAGCTGATGATTTCTTTTTTGAATACACATTGGATTCAAATAATTATTATTTGATCTGAAGGATCCTTAAAAATCTAAGATAATCCTATTTACTTTTTCTTTGGAATTAAAAGCTGAATTTGAATTTCTGCTAGCAAAACAAATAATGTAACTTACCTCCTAACTTAGCCAGCTTGTTTTACAATGAAAAAAGCAAAAGGAATTTTTTAGTTGAGGAGAGACTGATCCACATGATTTTTGAACCTGTTGCTAAAAATCTATAAGAACAAAAATCAAGGAACATCTAGTTCTTTTATCAGTAGCATTGTGGCTTTATTCTGCTATAGTAAACTCATTTTTATTTTTTGTATCTGTAGTCCTAGATATATGCTTAATAAATACTAGCTGATTGCTTCATCAGTTCCTTAAGTGAGATGAAACATCACTCCATGTAAATCTATCAGCCCAGAAATACACACGAACACACACACACAAGCACACACACACACACACACTCACACTCACACACTCATCTACACACATACCTATGTACACACATGCACGCGCGTGCACACACACACACACACACACACACACACACACACACACATACCCCACAACGCAAACATAAAGGTTTTCCTAAGCCATATAAAATAGCCCTGTCAATCAGTCAACCAAGCAATTGCCAAGCATTTTTAAAGCACCTGATATTTGCCAGGCACAATGGTAGGAAGTGGATGGTTATTACTCTCTGTTATTACTCACAAGTTTTAGCTAAGGTTTTTTTTTATGATTATCTATTTTCTTCAATAGGGCAGAATATGATCCTGTCAGCATCAGCTGGCCAACAGACCAAATATTAATTTAGTTCAGGTCAACATGATCAATTCAAGTCAACTTCTCTGAATATATTAGTTGAGTTTGTAAAGCTATAACCTGAGTTATAAATACACATCCTCTTTTAATTCATTTTTTATTAAAATCTTACCAGTTCTTAAGTTTTCCCTATTCCCAAGCTTCCAAATTGAACACTATATACATATAGGTTTAGGTGATATTATGAAACAGATAGATGCATTTTTTCAGTGCCTCTAGGTTCCTCTTCTCTCTCCCATTGATGGTGGGTGCTACCACCACAATCCTACAATCCCCATTAGAAACTCTAGGGCTGATAGCAGGGAGATTAATCTTTTTTTTCTGTCACGTGCTTCTTTGGTAATCTGGTGAAGGCTATGGACTGGCCAGAATAATGTTTTAAATGCATACAATTATGTTGATTTGTGGTTATTAAAATGCTAAAAATGTTCAAAGACCTCAGGTTAAAAACCTCTGTTCTATAGAAATTGACTAAAGAAAGCAAATATGCTGTGTAATGTGCAAAGACCTCAGTCTGGTAACCAAGTGTATGACTCAAAATAATCATGTAAGATATGAGAAAAATCATATTCCATGTGCAGGCTCCAGGGATCAGAAAAAAAAAAAACAAGACAGCCCTACAAATTTAAGGGACATGTCAAATGCAGCTGACATTTTATTCCAACATTTTTAAACAGCTGATGCTATGTATGTAGCACAGCCCATTACTTCACCCTGACATCAATGGAGAATGTTCTGGCTGTCTTCACTAATGATTTCACATCTGTTCTCTTGGCAACCTGGCTTTGTGTAAGACACTACCAGGAACTTTAATGGTTGAAATAGATAAGGGACAGTAAGAACTCCTGAGTTCTCTAGTCTTGTCTTTTTTTTTTTTATTGATCTATACTGTTTAAGTCACTGGCTTTTTTCTTCTATAAAGAAGTGGAAAAGTGGGCCTCAGTTCACCTATCTTTGAAATCCTTAAGAGCAAGTATTAAAAAAAAATTCTATGCTACGTGCTACAGTTAGCAAATCGTGGGCCTTTTCTATATTAAAGTACAGAGGACAACAACTGGCCCTGATTGTACCTATATCTCAAAGAATGCTTTAATTGAGATGTGATCTATAGAAGATGCTTTCCATTCTTGGAAAACTGCTACATACAATGTGAATAAAAAATGACCCCCAGGCTGAACTGAACTGGATTAGCTAGAATGCCTTGTCAGGAATATGTTTAATTCACATTTGTGTAACTTTCCTACATCAGGGCATCCTTCTGATGACACACTGAAAGAATTACATGGAAATAATATTTTTTTCAAATGGTTCTCTGACCTTCACAGCAAAGAAAACAACAAGCTTGAGACTTTAAGAGGACAAACCATCAGGAGGGGTAAAGATGACTGGGGAAGCTCATTGTTCAGCTGAGGCAGCTTGGGCCCTCTGCTAGCAGAAAGTCCAATTCAGCATTTACTTAGAAAATTTCTTTTAAAGAAGTTACAGAAGCAGCTGACAAGTATCAATATTCCCTGTACAAACTCACATCTTTGTTCTGTTCTCTTTCTCTTGCTCCATCTCTCTCTTTTTGAATTTCCTGTAAAAGCTAAATTAGGTCTCAGGGGTTCTGCACCACTAAACAAGGATCTCTTCTAGTCCATTGTGATGGAAGTAAATGTACTCAAGAGGGAGATGTATTTGAAAGAAAGGCAAAAGTATCTCCCTTCTCTGAATTCCCGATCTTCCACACCGACTAGCCTTCCCCCACTTAACTAAATATTTCACACACACACACACACACACACACACACACACACACACAATATGTATATCAGTCCGGATGAAATTATGAAAACTATGGTAGTTTTGTCTTCAGTACCTCTAGTCTCCTTGCTCTAAGTCTTTATTCCTTTTAATGGGGGGGTGCCACCACCATCGCATCTCACACACTTTGTGGGCCCCTGGCCTACCCTTTTTTTTACCTTTTGAAAACCTCTATCCAAGAAAAGGTCTGATAAATATTCATACTGAGGTCTAAAAGACCAATACCTTTTATAAGTTATAGTGCTCAGCACATAGTAATAATTTAATGAAGGCTTGTTAATTAATTGATACTGTTTCCTCTTCCAGAGAGAGATTCTTTCTTGATCTCTTTAAGGTGTTAAAAAAATATGAGGAAATGAAGCTCTAGGTAGAATGAAATGAATGGAGAGAATTTGGGGAAACATCAGGTCCTTCCCTGTGTTCCTAAAATTTTACTGTATTACCTCTTCTAACTATTGAGAAGGCAAGACCTGACCTGAATCTATAAATACACAAAGGATCATTTTTCCCTTAATAACCTCAGACAAAATTTGTCACAGCATAATACCATCAATTAACTCCATCATTTATAACATTATTCTTTTTAAAGCTTCTTAGGAGCATTTTTACTCTACATTTGGTGTAAACTATTGTTTTTAGCATGGGCCAGAAATGTCTGAGTCAATCAAGTCAAAAAACATTATGTGCTTATTATGTGCCAGGCATTGTGCTAAGAAGACATAAAAAAGGCAAAACAGTCCCTTCCCTCAAGGGGGTCATGTTCTAAAAGGGGAGACAACATGCAAACACCTATGAACCCACAAGATGTGTACGGGGCAAATGAAAAGTAATCTCATAGGGAAGGTACTAAAAATAGCAGTGGAGGATGGGTAGAACGGCTTCTTGCAAAAGATAGGATATGAATTGAGGCTTAAAGGAAGCCAGGGAAGTGAGGTGGTAGAGATGAAAGTAGGCAGCACTCCAGGCATGTGGGACAGCCAGTGAAAAGACACCAAGTTGGGAGACTGAATGCCCTGTGTAAATAGCAGCAAGAAAGCCAGTGCTGATGGATCATATAGAGTTCATGGTGGACAGTAAAGTGTAAGGAGACTAGAAATATAGGAAAGAGGCTGTGAAGAGCTTTCAAAGACAAGTAAACAATTTCGTATTTGTTTCAGATATAGTCTATACTCAACAGCTCAGTAAAATAAATTTAGCTGTGGCTTATAAGTTAGTTACTAGAGGAAATCGTATTAACTCTACGCATAAAAATAAATACCTATGGAAGTGATTATTATTTACCATTTATAGAAATAGCTACACATATTTAAGATGGTTGTTCATATTCAAGTAATCAAAACTGGGGGAAAACATTATAAAAAGTCAAATATTGGAAACTAACTGGGGAAAAGTATTTTGTTTGCTCACTATTCTCTTTTCTCTTTTTACATAATATGCATATCTCCTATTAAAATTGATTATAGTCTTATTGTATCTTTTTTAGAAAATTAGCAAAGCAAATATTTAGGTGCTCATACATTATATATGATATTTTATAACAATTATTTTACCATTTGCTTTAAGTTATGTGGTTTAAGAGAAAAAGTACTGGTTTGCCTATCTAGTGGTCAAGATACTAGGGTTCTAAGTCTGTTTGACTCTGCTACTCATCAGCTATGTGACAAATCATTTAGCTTTTCTCTGCTTCAATTTTCTCATCTATAAAATAAGAGTATTAAACTAGATAATTTCTAAAGTCACTCCCACCTCCAATAGTGTTGACATCTTTTAGTGAATAGTGTTGAGACATCTTTTTATTTTAAATAGGTAGGCATACATACACAGGGCATTTAATAATGGTTTACCAAATACAGTATTATTAATTAACTTAATATCAGTTCAATTATCAAAGAAAGGTTCTTCCAGTATTCTTCCTCTAATTCTTTATGGTGTCATGGAGGTGATTCTAAGCTTTCTAAGTCTATGCAAGTAGAGCAAAAGCTTTGATAGTTCCACTAATATGGCATAGATTTTGAAGCTAAGGATTACGCCCACACTATCTGAAAATGCTGTGAATATGAGCTTCATGACAGAGTATGTATCTGCTGTCCACAGAGAGGCTGATAATAGTTACCACTTGGCAATCAGTTTTTTTTCTTGGCCATTGAAATCCATGAAAAATAATGTACACAAGTATACAAAAGCCCTCAAAGTAGCTCCCTTCTTCTAAAATGCCAGTGGTAGAGCAGCTAAAAGGAAAACAGAGGACGCTAAGAATTGCGCAATTTTTACGCCGTGTCCAAACATTCATTTAACCATTGGGACTTTTAACATGTGATCCTTACCAATTATCAGTAAGTTGACACATTATTTTAGGAAATGAAGTTAATTTTATTGAAATTCTTGCTATGAATGACAAAAAAAAATCATTAAGACTTTCCATCTAAATGGAAGAATGGCTCCTAGGTCCTTCCTAGAAGTGACTGAAATAGTCAGCATATTTGGTTTCACCACTTACTCTAGGGAAACCAGTAATACAACAAGGATTTGCACTTGGTTATTTTGTTTTTCAAGGCAGTGATATTGGTGAACCAAAGTAGACAGATCGCTATGAAGATAATTTCACCCTGTTCACCAGAAGCTATTGCAGAGGGTGAAGTAGTAAATAAGGTCCATGAAGAACCTTACAAGATCCACTAAAGCCAAGTTGATTTATACTTTTGTACTTGGATATTTCAATACCAAAATGTGAAAAGGGAGGATGGTTAAAAAGTGTCAGAAATATATGGTTTGGGACCAAGAAATCAAATAAAGCAAAGGCTTCCAGAAAATTCAGAAGATTCATAGCTTTATATTATGAATATTTTCTTAAGGAAAGTAGGAAGGCAATAGATTTTGGTGCACTTTGAATGACATAAATTTTAAAATGAAAGTGACTAAATATAAATATGTTCATGGAAAACAAATGATTGGGTATGCCCATAAGCAGTTATTTCAAAATTTCCTGCCTTTATTTAGTCAGATCATCAACTGGTGAAAGAAAAGTTTAAGGCAAATACAAAATTTAAAAGAAAGGTAATAATGTGAAAAAATACTGTATATGATAGTCTGTGCAAGCATTGAGAGAATTCTTGATGATGTAAGTGTGGGGGGAGTCCATTCAGGCCATCAATCCTCTCATACCTTTATTAGGTGAGAATACATCTCAGTTGAATCAAACAACCAGATATATGAAATTATATGGGAACTAGGTGTAAACATCTGCAATAGGAAGTCTATTTGATTGGTTAAAGGACCATGTGGAACTTTTATAAAACAATGAAATAGTTTAGAATTGAGATTTCAATGCCCATCGGCTTAGTGGTGGAAGCCTCTAGCCAAATCCATGAGAAGGAATCATTTTGCAGTAAGGGAAGGAGAGAACATTTTGCCCTGGCATTGGCTGGTGACATTGTATCAGGAGGTGAGAACAGATGGGATGAAGTGAGGAAAGCTCAGCAGTCTATCTATACCATGCCCAATAAGAATATTTTCAGGACTCTAGCAAAACAAGCTAATAAACAAAAAAAAACCCCTCCAAAACAAATCAAAACAAACAAAAAACAAAAAAGCCCTGAGTTATCTTCTTTTCCACATTTGTGCTAAGCTTGAGCTCACTTTCCCTTGCACTTGTAGAAACTATACCACTGTAGTTAAAAAAAAAGATTCTAAAACCTAATTAAGCCTGACTATTGATGTCAAATCATGTCAATTGATAGAAAATATAATCATGGTGGTGGGAGGAGAGCCCTCAGAAGGGTCTCAAACTACATAAGCTTAGAAAAGATACCTCTTATTTACTCAGGGTTTCTAGAGTTGTGAGAGGATATAGTGACCATGCTCCAGTGACCTGGACTGTCAGTGTGAATAGGGTTGGGAAAGTAGCACCAGAACCTGAACTACAATGAAAATATGACAAAGGAACTGAAGACCTTTTACTGATTATTATTTTTTTTGCAAGGTAATTGGGGTTAAGTGACTTTCCTAGAGCCACACAGCTAGTAAGTGTTATATGTCTGAGGCCAGATTTGAACTCACGTCCTCATGACTCCAGGGCCAGTGGCTCTATCTGCTACACCACCTAGCTGCCCCTTATTGATTATTCTTTATAGCAGACCATATCTTAATGGTCACACAACCTCTCTGAGAGTTCTGAGGGTGTATGATTCCACTTTAATCTATTATCTATTGATTTCAACAAAACAGTATTTCCTTGATGTCTTTCCTCAAAAAATGTTCTATTCATCCAGGAAAATTACTTAAGATTAGCATGGAGATGACTTACAACTTGTTCAGTCATCCAGTGATTATCAATATTAAGCAAAGTTTTAGACATAGAGACACATATTGACTTAATATGTTCTATAGCATTAAGGAAGATGTCCTGTGCAGAGTTTAGGTATTCTATTTGTGAATAACATTATGCTAATTGCACTGAAACCTGTAACACTACAAAGTTTCCTTAGAAAAATACAAATAGATGAGAAATAAATTGGCTCAATTATTTACATTGGAAATAAAAGTGGATGAAAAATAGAAACTATAAGATATTCTCTCTCTCCATATATATACTATATATATAAAATAGATTAGAATCACAGAGAGGAGGAAAGGACCTCAGAAGCTTTCTACTTCAACTAATAGCTGAATTAGAGTCCCCTCTGCAACATTCCTGATAATCATTAGTTTTAAATGGTTGTCTTTGAAAATTTCTAATGAGGATAATTCTCCTTTATCTGGAAGCAGTCCATTCTATTTGATCAAAATTGAACAAGAAGGGGAAATTGGTCTCTTAAACATAAATGTCCTCCTTATAATAGTACATTTGTTCTCTAAAAATAATCATGGCATAGCTCCATCTCAGAAGAATAAAAATTACAAATAACTCAAAAGACAATAGAAAGATGAAAGGAAGGTATAGATAGCCACCAACATGCTATCCATGATGATCCATATATGTAATTGGAAAGGTGCATAATGAGTGTGAGCAAGATTTAGCCAACAAATAACTCCAAAGAAGAACATTAGTAAATTGTGTCATCAAGAAACTATATGACAGCAAGAAAAGAAGAATTGGTCATGTGGTAAGAGGAAGAGTTACAGGTAGAGAATGCTTCATTGGTATCCTAAAGATGTTGGGAGATATTAAGGAAGTACTCCAGCTTGTTGGGTGGAGTCCTGCTGGCAAATTTTTGAAATGACATGGACAAAATTGCAATAGATGACAGGGATTGGGTATCATCTAAAAATCTAAGGGGATTCCTGAATCAAGGAGATCATAGGTGCACTTCAATATGACTAAGAAAGGAAGTGAATCTGTTCTCTCATGACAGTGAGGGACAGCACATGGAGAGTCTGAATTCTCCATGAATACCCATCTGTATTGGCTTGACCCTCTGTAGTGTAGTTGTAGAAAGATATTATGCAGCTATGTGGTGTACTGGTTAGAGTGTTACATTGGGAGTCAGTAAGGTCTGAGTTCAAATTGTGCCTCCACTGCTCACTAGCTATGTGATCCTGGTTGTGTAACCTCTCAGCCTCAGTTTCCTCACCTGTAAAGTGAGGATAATAATAGTATCCATACCAATGGGGTTGTTGTGAGGATCAGATAAGGTAATATATGTAAAGCATTTTGCAAATTGTAAAGTGCTATATGAACGTTAGTGGTGGTAGTGATGATGATGATGATGATGATGATGATGTATGAAAAATTGCATGGAACTAGAAATCATGGAGGGGTTTCTCTCTGCACCAGTAGAGGGAGTATCAAAATAATGAAAGCCTGTATCCATTAAAATATTAAAGAATATTTTATCATGGCATGTAGGGAAAAAATGAATAGCTCAAAACATAGAATGGTAACGATGACTTTGCTTTGGCACTGTGGAAGCCAGGTTAGAAAATTAGGGAAGAAATAATTACAAGTGTGCTGGATTGCAAAAGGACCCTGAGTTGAGCAAATATCAGCTTAGACCTATCTGGGAGTGTAAAGGGAATTGTGACCTAGTTAGGTGTCTGTTGATGGTAGACCTAAGAGGGTAATCCATGTGCGGATAAAAGGGAGCTGATTATGTAAATGAAGTAACAGATGTTACAAATGGGGACTCTTCAAAACATAAATAATATATTATTTTTACATATACTTTTAAAGCAATTTATTATAAACTTAATATTAAACATTGACATGACTAATTAAACATGCTTTGTAATTAGTTAGGGTTAAAATAATCCCATCTACATCAGTTGTTCTTAACCTGGAGTCTGTGAAATTTTTACAAAATATTGTGATAAATGTATTTCAATATAATCAGTTTCCCTAGTAACCCAATGAAGAATATTTTATGCATTTTAAAACATTATTCTGAGGTGTTCATATAGGTTTCACCAGACTGCCAAATGGGTTCATAGCATCAGAAAAGTTAAAGAAGGACCAGAATTTAAGAATACCTTGAAGGACCAAGCTGTCTTGATTGATGCAATTCTTTTTTTTTTAATCTATAAGGCAAAGAAAATTGAGACTGTAGGGTAAAAAATTATAGCAAAGTAAAATTATAATGCCCACTTATAATTATTTTAATTTAAAGTATATTTGCATAAATAGGAGAAATTACAGTAAAATGATTAAAAATTAATAATTTATATCTATTGACACAACTGATGTGCCTGTTTTTTCTAGTGTTACAATCCTCTCATCTACATAATAAATAGGGATTTTTACAGTCCTAGTATTAGTTGAGAAACAGAAGATTTTCAGAAAATAGGCATTTTTCAAAAGTGATAGGCCTGAGTTTTAAATAAAAAATAAAGCTGGCAAAACTTTTGTTTGAATGTGAGTCAAACTTAATCAAATTCTTTCAGTTAATCTGAATTTTATTTTTATTAAACTTTGTATTCTGAAATAAATTGTGCATAAGGATGCACACTTTCTACTGCTAACAAGGTGTTAATATCCACACCACCACACCCTAGCCTTCTGCCAGCTGACTGAGTGAGCAGTTAATTGGGTCATAAGGGACGGAGCTTGGTGTATTACAAGTTATATGAGGCTAAGTCAATAAGTAAAAATGAATTTAAGCATATCTTCAAAATGTTTCATTTCAGAAACATGAAAAAAAATGCTACCAACTTTACACTGCAGAAACTATAATGGCAGCCTATTAGAGTGGAAAGAATATTAGCAGTAAGGATTAGTAAAAAAAGTACTGGAGAGAAACAGGATAAACCAGGGTTTAAGTCCCGCCTCAACATTTATTGGAAGTGTGACCCCTGGCAAATCACAACTTCACTGAGACCTAGTTTCCTCACCCGTAAAATTGATGTGATACCTACCTAACAGGGCTTATGTGATGATCAGTGAGATTTTGTACATAAAGCACTTTGCAAACCTCAAAATTCCACAGAAATGTCAACTGAAAACCACACTTGTGAATTCTATATATATAGTGTGCCAATGCGAGATCAGTGACCCTGTGATCTTCATGTTTATATATATATAACGGATTTGTGAGTGAATTGGTATGGGGGCTTTCCCTCCCCTGACACATACAGTGATGTTGTAACATCCATTATTGGCAAATAATATTTATGAAAATGAAAATTAGTGACTGGCTTCCCTTATTTTTCCCCCCATTCATTTATATGCTAGTCTAGGTGAGATTGACAACTTGTATCAAGAAACACCAAAGTGGTCTTTGATCATGATATTCCTTGGCTTATTTTCAACAATGTCCTTTCCCTGCAAGCCCAGTTCTCCTTAGCCTGCCATTCAATGCCCTTTCAGACATATACAGGACATTTCATTATGGTGTGCACTCAGGGAATATTTGTTATTCTTTTAGGGCAAAAATTAATTGAATATTTAATCGTAAAGAACATTATTTTTATTCATCATGCTAAGGGAACTATAACTCAATTAAAGATTTTTTTAATTAACTAAACTTTGCTTAAAAGTTTACACTTTAAAGAGGAGATACGTAAAAAGGAGGCGGTAGGGTTATGTCTAGGCATACCTGAGGCTCTGTGTATACACATTTATAATATAACCCTAATCATTTTTTTCCACCTACCACTCCTCTATTCCCAAGTAGCCAAGTACTAGCCAAATGGGACTACAATTCCAAAGACATATCTCCCAACCCCCGTGACTTTTCTTTCTAGTTCCTTCTACCTGGAATGTCTTGAAAACATTTTGTATTTCAAAGGCAACTTCCTTCATAAACCTTCAATAATTCCTACATAAGACTGGAATTGAATAAATACCCAAAACACCTTGTTTGTATGTTTTCTATGGCAGTTGCCATATTCTGTCTTTGCTTATAGTTAATTTTTGTACTTGCTTTATTACCATCTCCCATCTACCAAACATAATCTTCTCGAGGGTAGGGTTTGGATCTTATTTATTTTTTTACTCTCAGGACTTTCTCCACAGCATGTGTTCAATAAGTATCAGCTGTTATTATTATTATTATTATTATTATTATTAAAATTAATATCAAATTATCTGTGACACTGTCTTAATACCAAGATCTCGAAATTTCAAAATCTGTGGTTTCATCCATGTAGATACTTTCTCCACAGATTCAGCAAATGGTCTTTGAGAATGGTTACATCTGAGAATTTCATTACCTTATGGCCAAACTAGTGATGAATCTCTCTGAACCCAGAGAGGTTAGTCCTCAGGCAATAGACATAGTCTGTCATCATGCCCATTCTAAAATACATTGTACTTTGGTAGAATCTACCAAAACTTGCACTAACTTGGAATAGTCTTTGAGAACCTATAGTAACCTCGACACCACCATCAGAGAAAGAATTAAGAGGAAGAGAACTTCACACTGAAGTAAAAATAAATAGCAAATAAAATTCACCAAGCATTCCTAAATTGGAAGAATTAATAGAAACAAACATGCATTTTGAGACAAAAATTCATTTTTTAAACTCTGAGACTCATTCCTTTCAAAGTCCTTCCTACTCTGACATATCATCATGGTGGGAAGATAGTCCTGGGTTCTCAAAGGCTATACTAAAAGAGTAGAAGCTTTTTTAGGCTCTGCTATACTGAAAATTCCTTAAATATAATTTTGATACCAGACTTCAGCATTTGTCTGAGTACCAGCGCAACCGAGTATGTAGAGAA
Source organism: Phascolarctos cinereus (assembly GCF_003287225.1). Taxonomy (NCBI): domain Eukaryota; kingdom Metazoa; phylum Chordata; class Mammalia; order Diprotodontia; family Phascolarctidae; genus Phascolarctos; species Phascolarctos cinereus. The sequence goes on from NW_027555847.1 coordinate 232,420,845, forward strand.
TGGCAACTAGTAGCTTGGCTAGGAGATAATGAACATTTCTCTAAGGATTAGAAAATTTTTGGCTTATTTTTCAACTCCTATATTTGAGAGCAGACTGAAAAGGAATTTTAAGAGTGATCAACTGCCTGCCCTAGGACAAAAGCCTTCCTTGGGAAGGAGAGAAAAATCTTATCTGTCTTAAGACATTTGGTGAGGACTACTGGGCTGGGGTAAAGGAATGTGATTGATCAGAGGTCTGTTTATAAAAAGACAGTGATTTCCCGCATAAAACACTTTCCAAAATATAAAATCAACATTGTCAAAACTCCAACTTGAAAATTGTGAGAAAATACAATATTATTTTGCATGATCATAAAAAAGATAATTATAAATTTTATATTCTAAATTGGATGGGACAGTCTTTGTCTACCCAAGGGTGGGGAACCTGTGGCCTCGAGGCCACATGTGGCCTTCTAGGTCTTTGGATATGTCCTTCTGACTGAGTCCAAGTTTTACAGAACAAGTCCTTTTATTAAGGAGATTTGTTCTGTAAAGTTTGGATTTAGTCAAAGGGACACACCTGAGGACCTAGAGGGTCACATGTGGCCTTGAGGAGGCAGGTTCCTTACTCTTGGTGCACTATTCTCCAATTTCATTCTATTAAATAAATACAAAATGAATTCAGGGAATAAATATTGTCACTGAGCCTGGTGTTTGTTTTCTCCTATGGTGAAGGTCATTATATCCTACCTTTTGATTTGGGAATAGAAAGTCAAAGGAAATTACACCTTGCAGTCTAAGGAAATGTTATGCCTGGATAGGGACACTCACTTCCAATGGCAGAGGGATATGATTAGAATGGAAAGCAATGTGGACAGAACTAACGGTGATCGGGGTGTGCCTCAAGTCTGCACAGGAAGTTTCAAAAAGCTTGGCATAAATAACAGATAGCAAATGGATTAGGATAGGGATTGCACCTGTGATTTCATTGCTATTGGCAACTTCTGGATGAGGAAATTCCTTTTACCAAGACAAGTCAGCACTCTTTCTACAATGTGTAGTCTTTGAAAATTGCTTCCAACACCGAGAGGTTGAGTGACTTACCCAGCGTCACACAGCCATTATGTGTCAGAGCCAGACTTGAACTCTGGTCTTCCTGGTTTTGAGGCTGGCCTTTATCCAGAATTCGAGACACATTCATATTATATGTAATTTTGTTCTGTAGGACTTCATATTTCAGCAGAAACCTAATGCAAAATTATTTGCTTAGGTTCTGAAAAAGTGGCTTATTTTAGGGTAATAGATTTTACTAAGTCTCCAGTGATAATACAAACATTTAGATTATTTGTAATAAGAGGACTGCATGTGGTAACAACAGTGACAACAAAACCTTTATTAAGTGCTTGCTATGTGCAAGAGCACATAAGGACAGCTAAGTGGTGCAGTGACTAGAACACTAGGCTTGGAATCAGGAAGACTCATTTTCCTGAAATCAAATCTGGCCTTAGACACTTACTAGCTAGGTGACCCTGGACAGGTCACCTAACCCTGTTTACCTCGGTTTCCTCATCTGCAAAATGAAATGGAGGAGGAAATGGCAAACCACTCCAGTATCTTTGCCAAGAAAACCCTAAATGTGGTCGTGAAGAGTCAGACATGACGGAATGATTAAATAACAATGAACATATGCAAGGTAGTGTGGGCAGCATGGTGTAGAGGATAGAGGATTTGCTTTGAAGTTAGAAAGATCTGGGTTCATATCTGCCTCTGACCATACCTACCTCTAGGTTCATAACCCTGATCAAGTCATTTAACTTTTCATTGCTCTAGGCCAGGGATGGGGAACCTGTGGCCTTGAGAGGCCACGTGTGGCCTTCTAGGTCCTTGGATGAAGCCTTTTGACTGAGCCCAAGTTTTACAGAGCAAATTTATCCCCTTTTATTAAGGGGATTTGTTCTGTGAAGTCAAAGGGCCACACTTGAGGACCTAGAGGGCCACATGTAGCTTTGAGGCTGCAGGTTCCCCACCCCCGGACTAGATGCATTAATCTGTCTCCTCTACCCCTCCTCATTCTTAAGAATATGTTTTCCTTAAATCTATTAATGTGGAATTTTGCCTATGCTCTTTTTTACTAGTGGTGCATACACATAGGCACATATATTGTATGTATACACAAAATATAGTTAGGCATACTAAGAGTTTCAGTCTATAGGCACATAAGGGCAAGGCAAAGTTAGTTGCATTGTTAAGGGATTGAACCCATGAACTTGATCTCAGCAGCCTCACATTCTGCCAGAATTATCTAATTGGCTACAGAAGAAAATATGAGCTTATTTCCCTTGCCACAAGGTAGCGCCATTTTACCTTTCTCTCTTTATTAAAAACCAGTGAGTTTAGCATGGAATATTTTCCTCTTCTAATCAGCTATCAAGCTTCCTGTTCCTTCTTATCCAAGTTTGTAAGACATTGTGCCCTTCCAAATCTGAAAAGAATTTGTGATTTCATAATTTATCCTCATTGTGTACCTCTGAGGTAGCTAGGTGGCTGATAGAATGAATCCCACTCCATGGAGAGGAAAAGGAACAGAGAGCATACAAAGACTAATATGATGAGCCAAAGACCCAAAGATACATTAGGACTGTAACCATAATCAAAGTATGCTAGTTCTTTAGTTTTGCTCCTGAACTACACTGACTTATATACATAAAATCTACAATTATAAATCAATCATAAAACATAAGAAGATATCCTTTAACTGGTCATGACAATTGAGCTCTGTACCTGACATCACGGTATGAATCCATCCATAGACTCCCTGCTCTAATAGGCCCTCAGATTTAAGATGAGCGTCTGAAAGAGGGAGAGACAGAATGAAACTGTCTAGTCTATTTCAATGATTCAAAAGATTTGTAATTTTTATTAGAATGGATATTATTCCACCCAGATCACTACTCCATGACTTAGTAGATGGGCTAATGAGTAGCTGTGACCAGAAAGAAGTCATCATCTGCTGAAAAGAAAAAAATAAGCAATGGTTACCAGAGGAAACTCCCTGAGGTCAAGATGGCTCCTGTGACTGGTGTTCATTTGCTGAATTTAGTTGGGCTGATCCTCAGATAGTTAGAAGCTAGGTGGTGTAGTAGATACAGTGTTGGACTTGGAAGTAGGAAGAACTGAGTTCAAATCCTGCCTCAGAACTAGTTGTGTGATCCTGGGCAAAATAACATAACCTCTCCCAGCCTCAGTTTCCTCATCTATAAAATGTGGATAATAATAACACCTACCTTATAGAGTTGTTTTGAGGAGCAAATGAGATACATATGCAATACACTTTGCAAACCTTAAAGGGCTACACAAATATTAGTTATTATTTTGGGGGCATATGGAAAGCTTGGCCAACTAAATAGGAACTACTGGAACTTGTGTTCTGTGGAAAAAATCTTTGAGAATTCATTCTTATTCCTTGGTAATCTAATCAAATTAAGACATGTGGTAAACACTGCTTTATTTTGGAAGCCCTTGGAAAAATGACATTTTTTTTCTATGGTAGTGAATGCATCAGTTTGGATATCCATAATAACTTTTCCCACCAAAGGTAAAATTATTTATCTTAGCCTACTCTAAATGTGAGGAGGCCAGTGTAGGGGTATGAAACAATGATCAAAGTCTCCTAATGTAAAAAAGAAGGAAAGAGAAGCCTTTCTCCCACTTGAATGATATTATGTAAACATACCAAAACCATACATTCTATGGGAAATGCAGGAAAGGGTCCTTTTCCAGAGAAGAGCCCTGTCCTCAAGTATCTCACGTGGTGGGGAAGAGTTGGGCAACAGCTACCTTGTTCTGTTATGTGATAGTTATAATGTGGAGAAGGGACCAGAAGGAAAGGAAACAGGAGGGAAGGAAGAAAATGAAGAGAAGGATTGGCTTATCTCTTTCATCTCATCTTTACCTTTTCCCCTTTGTTCAAGGGAGTTTTCAAGGAAAAACTCTAGTATGGCTTCTAATCAGATATAATACTTGACTTTTCCCCTTAATTAGCTAGCCCTAATATTATAGTCTCCTAAATCTGAGGGAGGAGAGAAGATTCATTATTTTATTTAGCTTCCTTTTACACCTCCATTGTAGATAGTTGGCAGACTTCATAGCTAAACCATTTTAAAGAGATAGAAATAGGGACAGAGAGAAAAATAGGCTGATTTTCAAAAGTTACGGAACCATGTCAATGGTATAATCAAACAGTAATTCTCAGCTCCTTAGTCTTGCCATTAGACTGCATGAATTCCACGTCTATTTATGCCCACACACATATACATGCACACATATCACATAATATATAGTATGCAGTATATCATCTATATAGTGTAAGTGTGAGAGTCAGTGTAGTCTCTGTCTCTGTCTCTCTGTGTCTGTGTCTCTCTTGATCTATTGCCAATGCTCAATAATTCATGGAACTGATTTTATTGTGATAGTAAATGATATGATGCTATTTTACTTATACATTGTATACTTTTAACTTGATGATTGGTAAGAACTTAAAAACATTATTGACTCTGTTTTGCAAATAGAGGACTGATACAGAGACAAACTAGCATGACCATGACCATATAATGGTAAGGAATTGGAGTATAAGAAATTATTTTTTTTAATCTTACTATGCATTACATTTTAAAAGTATGGGATTTACATTGATACTTGTCCATATGTATGTGTATATGCACACCAACATACAGGTATACATATACTTTCCAAAACAATGCATTTCAGTAATTGATTTCACCTCCAAAATTGAGATTTTAGACACAAATGGGTCCTTGTTTTTAATTTATTTGGAACATCTAACATTTTAAACCTGAATAAATTTCTCTGGAGCTTCAGAAGAAGGAATGATGCAGTAATTAGGATTGCTTTTAAGCAAGGAACATGAGAATTAATGCCTTGCTTAAAAATTTTATTAATCAAACTCTTTTCCACTTAATTGCTAAGATATTAAAACTACATTACTTTTTCATATCTGTCCTACCTACCACACGGGCTTGTTGTGACGATCAATGAAATGGTATATGAAAAAGCAATTTGAAAAATGTAACTTATTAAACAAGCACAAAGTGTCATCATTATTAATTATTTAAGTGTAAAGAAATAAGATAGAATTAGTTAAATCCTCTCAGATTCACACAGCACTCTTCTTAAATGTTTTCAGAAAGATTTTAAAGACATCTTTGAGAATTCATTCTCATTCCTTGATCATCTAACCAAATTAAGACATGTGGTAAACACTGCTTTATTTTGGAAGCCCTTGGAAAAATGACATTTTTTTCCTATGGTAGTGAATGCATCACTTTGGATATCCATAATAACTTTTCCCACCAAAGGTAAAATTATTTATCTTAGCCTACTCCCAAATGTGAGGAGGCCAGTGCAGGGGTATGAAACAATGATTAAAGTCTCCCAATGTAAAAAAAGAAGGAAAGAGATACAGTGCAAGGATCAACAGTTAATGTCTATGAAAAATATCTAAATATCCTGAAAATAAAAACAAGCATAGAAACAGATTTAAGATACTAGAAACTGAAGAGCATTATCCAGGCTGAGATCTATAATCTTTTCCAACTTAATTATGCTAAACAAACTTGATAATGAACATGCAATGAATGAAAATCAGAGTTATCAATATGATTCAACCTATTTTCTTCCCAACAGTATGCATGGTCAAATTTAACCATGTTCTGGAAGTAGTATTCCATTATATAATATGATCAATTAGAGCCCTAGAACCTAAGTTGCCAAGATAGGGACAATGCTTCTGCCTATGTTTCATGTAGTAGAGAATACACTGCAGGGGCCTGACAAATCAATAATACTGAAATAATGGAAGTGTTCTCAAAGATATTGGAATAGAATTTGAAAATGTAAACAACAACAACAACAAAAACCACCAGGAAAATCTGTAAAAAGAAAATAGTTTGATGTAAGGAAAATTATAATTCATTTTAAAAGACACAGCATATTTACTTGCTATATTAAAAAAGGATGGAACAGAACTCTGCTTTTTTTGAACATTAATATGAAATTTAATGGGCCTATTCTTTACATTGATGGGCATAATTAGCCATAACATCTTTAAATGTTGACAGTGGTTCCTCTCTTCAGAAAATATTCCATGCTTATATTACTCACTGGATCCAATCTGACATTAATAGACCCATAATACAAATTAAAGAGAGGCATAGTTGTCAATGTGTAACATTGGAGGGATCAATTTTAGTCAATCAGAAAAACATATTAAGCTCCTGTCCATACATATTTATATCCTAGGTTGTTCAACCTTTCCCCTTGCTTGAAAAGCTTGTGATCTAAAACTAACAACAAAAATAGAAGCAGTGCTAAAAACAAAGATACAAACTGACTGATGTATTAACTTTATATGGGTAAGTGCATATTGCTGGGAGGTGAGCGAAGAAGGAATCCAAGGAAAAACTCCCAGCAAATATTTGTCATGAAAAGACAATTAATCAGGTTCTTGAAGGATTGGGGGTGTGGAAGAAGGGAGAAATACACCTATGATTTTTGTAAGGTCTTTAGTTTATAGGTTGACTTCCAATATGGGGAAAAACATTTCAGAGAATTCATTAGTGATTATGAAATGAAATTGTTAAGAGCCTTTGATGAAATAATTTCAAGACAGGCTAGAAATATTCAGAGTATCTTGCTTGAATTCATGCAAATGGTTTAGCAAGAATAGTTTACATTGAGGGAATTTTAGATGTAGGTCAAAAACTCTTTACAAACATTAATTCTTACAGGTCTTCTCTGAAACAGTTGAACATAATTATAATTATGTTTATTTTATAGCAGGACAATGTGGAATGCTAAATGTTTTTCCCAAAGATTCCTAATGTCAGGATAAAGAGCAAGTACTCTTTTTTTTTTGTCAAAACACCCTATCCTTGGTAGTGCAATTCCTAATTTCATTTAATACTGTTTCCTTTTGATTTTTTTAAGTCTCAAATGAATTATGTTAAATAATATTTTAAAGACCCCTCCCCACAACAAAGCAAAGCCATGAATTACCATGAAAACACAATCAATTTTTCTGCAAAAGTGCTTCCAAATTAACTCAGAAAATTACAATAGATTCCAATTAAAACTCAATGATATTCTGCACTTTAATTTTCCTTAGCACGAAAAAGTGTTTGGTTCCTTATATACTTATATTACTTAAATGTACCAAGAATTTGAACACTACTCTCCCATTGTATCCATTTGCCAGTTTTTTTAATTTTATGAACCATTATTGGTAAACTTCTTTGTTATTCTAGTGTGTCCAGATTATTTAAAAAGTCATTGTCCATTTCCAACTCTGCACCCCTCTCATACTCCAAGACTAGAAAAAAAACATACAGGATAGAAATGCTTAAAAATACTTATTTCAAGAGAAGCCCCTTACATTGCCCTCACTTGAATGTCTAAATTAAAAAGTACAAAATTCTTAAAATGTATTTGATGTTTGCTTTAATTTGTGGTATACAATATGCAGCTTAAAATTATAGGATATTTAAAATATTAAATAATTAAAAATACATACATATTATTTCTAGAAAACCTCTAGACTTTAATAATATGACGTGTTTTTTCCAGAGCAAGTGCTTTTGCTTATCATCTACATAAGCCCACACTGAATAATTGCATAACTTTGGAATAAGGTGGGGATTGTGTTTTTTTTTAAATACATATTTAATTTTTCCATTAAGTAACAGGTACAATTCCCTAAATCAATGGGAAATTTTTATGTTGAGTGACTTCAGGATTATATTTTCTTCACTCTTGGTCTACTATTATTCAAACTTAGCAACTAGAAACCAAGAGCTACTGGTCTTTTTTTTCCTTCTTGAGTCTATAGCCTTATTCAACAAGTGAACTGAATGAGGACTGTAAAACAAATGACTCTTGGTCATTTAGACCAAGATGACTCTTGGTAACTCTTGTTTGTCTAGAAGATAAGAATGTAATTTGGGGAACTGAAAGTACAGTTTTCACTGCTCATATGCCAATAAAATCACTGCTGAATTTTCATGATTCTCCACACGTAATTTGAACATGTGAAATGAAGTATCCTTTTAATATAGACCATGCTAAATAATTAAAATTCTGTAATTTTCTTCTCTACCAGAATCTTATGACAAAAGGAATTAGCAACATAGGTTCAAAGATTTAAAGCTGAAAAGGACCTTAGAGGTCATCTTAACTGTCCCAACCCCAACTCTACAGACAAAGAAACTGAGGCGCCAGCAGTACAGTAATGTTCATTATTCATAGGTAATTAAGGCCAAATTCTGGTCAGGCTGCTTTATTTTCTGTGACATATGTTTGCCCTCTTTTACATTTTAAATGCTTTCTTTTAAATAAAATAGAACATAAACAATGGGCTTCTTTTACTGTAATAAAACTAGGAATGTTTCCATACATGAGAAGCAGCATGGAATAGATATTTGGATTGAGGATTCAATCCTGCTTCTGACAAATACTGGGTAAGGGAGTTAATGCTTTGACCCAGATGATTCTTTAAAACAGTACATTAGAGAATACTTCCAGATCTGTATTATTAAAGCCAGTTTCTGCACAGCGAGTTCCTTACATAAATGAAATCACACAGGAAATGTTTCCATACAAGCTGTATGTGCTATAGACCAGTTTTGGACACATATTTTTGGACTGACTTGTTATCTGTGTTTTTCCAAAAAGTTTCTGTATTTGAGCACAATATGAGTAGACTAGATTCTACACAGTAGTCATATGTCTTTTTTGGTTAATGATGATTTTAAATAAGATTCCTGAGTCATATCACCCAAGGAACACTGGTGCAGCTATCTAAGTAGGAGTCAGGAGACCTGTGTTCTAGGTTGGATCTGCTATTTTCCACTTGGGTGACTTTGAATCTCAGAAACTGAGGAGATATAAATCATTATACTGCATTCCCTTTGGCTCAACAATGAAATTTCTTTCTTTTTTTTTTTTTTGCACCAGTTCCCAAACACTGAACCAGGGGTTCCTGGCAGGGAAGTAGTGGTTTAATTATCAAATGGGATCCACAGATACATATGTGAACTAGGTATTGCCATTTTGAACTTTATTTGTCTCAAAAACAAATATGCAGTAAGAGATAAATAAACAGGCACATCTACAGTACAGTGAAAATGATAATAGCTCATATAAGTATAGCACCTTAAGGTTTACAAATGACTTTGTTTCTAATTTCATTTGGTTCTCACAACAACACTGTGATGTGTCATTATTATGTTCATTTTCCAGAAGCAAAAAAAAGAAAACCCACCAAACACAAACAAAAAAAAAAACCAAGTCTGAGAGGTGTTAAGTGACTTGCCCATAGCCACTCAGCCGGTGTCTGAAGTTGGATACATATATAGATTTTTCTAATTCCAAGTCCAATTGTCTATCCACTGTATTATACTGCTTCCCATGTGTATGCATTATTATTTCCCAATGGAAGTAGATGCTATTGTAAGAAATAAAAGAAAAGATTAATCTAAAAGCAGTGTTGAATTCATATAGATTTTTCACTGTGTTTTCTTAATCACTGGAAAGCAATAGTACACCTACCATCACTTAGAAGTAGGGTCTACATAATTGTTTATAAAAAGGATTTCACTTGCATGAAAATCAAATCCCTAAAAAGCGTGAGAACCATTGCTCGATAGCATCCTTGAAAGATAACTCTTCAAGTATTGTTTGAACACCTTCAATTCTAAAAAGGAAGCTGAACAAATGAAATACTTAGTAATGTTTCTCAGTATTGATATGTCAGAAGAACACTACTACCTGGTATTAATACATTTCATTTAATCAACATTCTAAAAGAATTGAGCAAGTCATGGAAAAAGTGACTACATTGGAAGTTCTAAATATCTGTGATTCTATGACTCGACCATGTAGGGGTCTTGTACAAATAGATACTTAATAAATGTTGGTAGACTATTTAAAATTCTTACCTTTTTAAGGAGGAGGAAGGGAGAAAATTTGGAACTTAATATTTTTTAAAAATGAATGTTAAAAATTTTCTTTACATGTAAATTGGAAAAAGTAAAATACTATTAAAAATAAAAGTAGGTTGAATTGGATTGAATTAATATAGTACAATGAACTTCATCTTTCTTGAAATCTAGTATTTGAGATTTTCAGTGCTAGTTGGTTTGAAATTTTTAAAAGTTTCATTTTTTTTCCTTCAAGTTCTCAAGATTATAATTTAGCTCATTATCGTGACAATTTTCTTTCTAGTAAGTGTATAATATCCTAGTGCCTTGAAAAATTTAATGCATATCTTGAAAACCAGAGGATAAGAGTTCTAATCCCTCTTGTGCTATTAGCTAGTTGGGTAAATTATTCAGCCTCTTGGGACATTAATTTCAATTCATTTAATTCAACAATAATTTGTTAGTTTTATTGTCTATCAAATGAGAAAGTCAGACTGGATGGCTAATAAGATCCATTTTGTGTCTAAAATCATATCAGCCCTTTAGTCTGTCTTTCTCAAACTCACTTCATGCAACTATTTTATTGGTTTTCTCCCACCCTCATCTGTATTTTCCTTTTTAAAATAAAGTTTAGAAAGGAATTTGAAAGACTTCTCTGGTTAAAGTTGTTCAAAACACTAGTCAAACTTTTCTAAATGAATTATCTGTCCATATATTATACTTCGATAGTATCTATAAAATATCTTAATGTTTATTAAATCATTTAAAGTTCAACATGCTAGGAAATTAATTGGATGGGAGACCAAGATTATAACCTTTTCCATATAATAATGTTACTCATTTGAATTGTTTGGACAATTTATTTAATAGGCTTCATGTGGTTTGGTCAAAGGCATTGTCAGTCTTGGGTAATAGTATCTACCCAACTTTTTGAAGTATTTTAATTAAAATATTTATAAAGTATTATTCATTTTTAAATAAAAAGACACATGCACAATTGTATAATATAGAAAAGCTGGAGAAGATGTTCATATTCACAAATTTTAATGTGGTGAATGTAGATCAGTTTGGCTTCCTTTAAAATGAAAGTAGATCAAGCATATTAGAAAATAACAGTTTACAATATGACAAAGTTCTCCAAAATTATTTGAATTCTAATATGGCTCATTTGTTTTGAATCACGCACATAATGGATTTTGTCTGCTTATTGAATTGAAATTGGACTCAGCATGTAACAGTTGAAAGAACGCCACTGGCTCTGAAGTCAGGTCTGGGTTCAAAGTTCACCCCTGGGGCTTACTAAGTCACTTAACCTCTCTGGGCCTCAGTCTTCTATCTTGAAAAAATGAAGGAGTTGGATTACATGATTTCTGAGGTAATTTCTAGTTCTTGATCAATCTATGATCAAATGAATCTTATGAACTTTCATTTTCCAAATTATAATTTGCTTCCCACAAATGTAGTATCAGAAACAGTTACAATATATAACTATAGACAAACTAAGACACAGAAATAAGTTCCAACAAATGAACAGAATTAATAATAAAATATCTATTATAATTTCTCCATGTTAGGTCAACGAAGCAATATGACCCAATACTGACCAAATTCAGTTTAAAACATTTGACAACATATGCAATTATAGAAACTAGCCTATGGAAGTTTACAGATGGCTTGTTGGAAAGCACTGGGGAAAACATTTATGTAGAATATGATTTTATTTATGCCTAATTTTCTCTGGTTATCCACAATCTTTCAAGTGACCTAGAATGCCAAAACACTGTGTCCATAAGAGTAAATTGTAATGTATAAACTAGGGGAACATAATCTGATCAATAAATAGCCACATCTTCATTTTCCCATGGTCATAGAGTTTTCTGTTCCTGTGAATCAGATGATGATAACTGAATTATGTTATTATATATTGCATAATTTATACATCAGATTCATGGAATATACATTGTCCAGTCAATACACATTTCCAGTTCATCAAAAACAATTCACACTAATGCTAAGCTATATGAATTAAAATTTTATATTAAATTGCTTTAATCTTTTTCAAAGGAGTTGAAAATAGAACAGTTGTATTTATGTTAGTATTCAGTCTCACATTTTAGCAAAGTTAGATATACACATTTCTACTTTATTGATGCTTATACAAAGCAAAGACATCATTTTAATTGCGAAAAATAGACTATGATCACCATTTAAAAAACTAAACTGGTACAAAAAATAATTTAATACTGAAATATAATGCAAAAACATTAGATCATCAAGGTAAAACTCTCCAAAATTTGTCATTAGATAGCAATAGAAAAGTGCCAGAGAATAAAATTTATAATTTGCTGAATAATGACAATTACCATTAATCACCAAATATAATTGTTTGGAAATTATTCAATCAACAATCAAAAGAATTTATGTAAAAAAGGAAATTAAACAAACTAAAATTCTGATGTGGTTTAAAATACATAATACTTTTGTGACTATGTTTAACTCAATCTTTCCTTTTTATTAGAATTTCATTCAACTATTCTGTTAGTTACCTATACATCTATTATATTTTGTCGTTATAACACCTGTGGTTTCTCTCATTAAGAATTGAATGGCTAGGGTTATGGGTTGAAAGGGCGACATATGCCCTATGAAAGGGCTAGTCAACATAGCCTATTATATTGGTGCACTGGTAAATCTCATTTCTATTCATCAGATGATTAGTTCAATCAATATTTATTCCTGTGTGCTTCCTTTGTCTTTGGCAACAAAGCAGACATCCTTCAAATTCATAGCACAAGTCTTGTTGTCTGTGAATGTATTGCTTAATTTGAGAGGGAAAATTTGACTTATTTGGCATCCTTGAATTCATTAATTTTGCTCCCCTCCTTCCGAGTCATTTGGATACAGTGGTGTATGTATGTTAGTTATCTAAAGTATGTGTGATTAGCAATTGCCTTAGTACCTAATATATTAATTCACTATATATGACTAGGAAAGTTGTCCCTATGATGTAAATATAATATGTATGGGAAGCTTAGAATTCTGAATAGTGATGATAAACTATTTTTTCCCCTCTCAGATGCTCAGCATCTCAGAATGAGTGAGCGTATATATGCATAAACATTATTCAGAATCTTATCTTGGATCAGCATAAGCCTCCAAACACTACATGTCTCTAAAACAAGAAATGCCCAACAAACACTTGAAGATTAAGATTCTATTAACCCTAAAACAAATATTTAGAAGTGGATTTTTATTAAAATTGTGGTAACCATTTTTAAAAACAACAAATCATGCATCTTTTATCAGATCTTATCCTTAATTAGATCTCAAAATAGTTATGTAATTAGTGTATTTTATTTCAATGCTTTACAGAACAGATGATCAAACAGCAGACCTACAAAATCCTTTACAGTACCTAAGAAATACTTTGAAATAAACTGTCAAAACGTTGAGAAATTCTAGGTTAATTATGAGCTGCAAACACTTATTCCTAGTAGGCATTATTCTATTCAAGTTGTGAGATCACAACTAAATATTTGAGTTTTTTTCTAATGCTATAAAATTCTTAAATATTCAGTCTTTGTGAGGAAAAACATTTTGGTACCATAGTTTCCCAAAACATTATTTCTGAATTAATAAGATGCAAAAATATATCCTTAAGAACCTCACTTGTGAATAATTATAGCACGATGAATTTGAAAAGCAAAACCAAAATGCTATATTTACATTACTGGAAAAATGGTTAAAACTCCATTGGGTTTTACCTTTAGCAGCAATTTCTTAAGTGCTTAACTGTGATATTTATATCTTTTTCATGTGTAGTAGGTTCAACACAGATGTAATTGTCCAAAATTTTTATACTTCAATAAAGCTGTAACAGTGTATCAAGTATGCCAGAATGTCAGCCATTCCAATGATGTGGCCATTTTTCCAATAATGTAGCTCATTAGAAAGATGGTAAAACTGCTTGCATGCTGTACATCTCTACATGGTAGGAAAAATTGTACACTCAAAGTAATAAATCTATTTAATGTACAGCATAGTTTATGTCATGCTTATTCATTTCACACTCTAATCTCTTTAAAAATATTTTCATGATAGTACCAGCTCTAAGTGGTATTTTGCACTGAGGCTCATTAGTAAAACTAGCAAAAAGGATAATATGTAGCAAAATCTATAAAAAATTCAGTGTATTATTTTTAATTGAGAAAATATTTTATAATCAATTGCCATTTGTTAGGTTAATCCTTAATGGAAAATTTGGATGTTCTGCCTACAGGAAATGCTAGGCTTGATAACATGATGTTATATAACATTTTGTGTTTGCAATGATACTGATTATTATCCTAACCTTAAACTTTTATGCTATTTCTAGATAATGTCAAGTACATGTACAGTTATAGCTTTTGTCTTACCAACCCTTTAGCCAGTTCTTTCTTAAGCATATTCAAAAATATACCATAAGAGTAGAAGTATGCTACAAAACTGTTAATGTATTCACATTTAATATACTCACACACATGTGCACAAATACATGTTAGCATTTGTCCTGGGGTAAAGTTATCAAATTTCTCCCGAAAGTATATGAAAACAAAAGTTATTCATAGCTTAGCAACAGTATGATACCATGCTACTTGGATAATATTGCAGGAAATCTTTACCTTTTATTAAGGAGAATGCTTTGTATTGTGTGTGTGCGTTATTGTTGGTGGAAGTAAAATACTTTCTATTTTAAAACATGTCAACTGATGAAGTAGCATCATGGCTATTATTTAGACAGTTTTTTAACTTGTTGAAGAATTCCTTCTCAAAATACCCACTCTTTAAACAAAATTAATATTTAAGAGCACATAAAAATTTTAAAATGGTTTATTGATAACAGTCATCTCAGAAAGTTCCTAGTTGCTTAATTGTTAACCTTCTCTGTGTTGTAATAATTGTTAATAAACAGCCTAGTAAGATAGTTTCACACAAATTAAAAGCATAAGGATGGATTATTGTTTCTCTGAATAACATTTCTCTAATGCCTGACACACAGCTTTCAGAACAGCTTTAATGGGACTTTTTGTAGATAACTTTGAGTCTATGGCCATTAGGATGATTTTCAAACTACTTTAATGAGAAATTATTAATGGGCCACTAACAAGAGATGTTGTTGGAATGAACTTTTTAAAGGGGTAGGTGGAAGGAAGGAGAGAGATTGATTAGAAATATCTAATTATTATTGAGAATTTTTATAGACCAATAACACATTTTCTGAAGGTTCTCAAAGTGCCTACAAATCTAGATGACTTTATTTCTGCAGGCAAGTACCTTGAAGGAGGGGCTGGTATGTCTCTATAAACAGCACTTAAAATAAAAGAGATCAGCTAATCAAAACGAAAAGAAATTAAATAATAGATAATAATCCGGAGGTCACAAATCTAGGGATACAACTGCGTTTACAACCTGTTTAAAATTTGTTAAAACTATGGTAATCTGTCAGTTACAATTACATTTAGGATCTGGAAGGGAAATTTTAAGGACAAACTTGTCCTCATTTTGCAGATTAGGAAACTGAGGCCCACAGAGGTTAAGTGGCTAGGTACTATGCATAATTAAGTAACTGAGCTAGTATTGGAACCTAGTTCCTCTGATTTCGAATCTAGTACCCTGATTTCTCCCCTGATGGTTAGGGGTAGTGCTTTATGAAATGACTGAAAATACGATGCAGAGTTATATTCCCATATAAGAAACAACTCACCTGTCTCTCTGGAAGACCTAAATCCAGGCTTAAACTGGTTTTTCATCTATGCACAGACCCAATTAAAACCCGTTCTCAGAAG
Organism: Phascolarctos cinereus; assembly: GCF_003287225.1. Classification (NCBI taxonomy): domain Eukaryota; kingdom Metazoa; phylum Chordata; class Mammalia; order Diprotodontia; family Phascolarctidae; genus Phascolarctos; species Phascolarctos cinereus. The sequence continues at coordinate 232,436,641 of NW_027555847.1, forward strand.
GCATTCTTTTAAATAATGCAAACGATGGTGATATGCGAAGAAGCTTTCTTAGACGACTCTGCCCTCCTTGCTGAGAAACCCACACCGCACCCCACTCAGACAAAGAGGGAAATAATCTAAAAGAAATAAAACCACCCTCCTCCTCCAACCCCAAATAAAGGGACACAGTTCACTCTCATCTCTAAATTCTGTTGGGGGTGAGGGGAAGAAGCCAAGTCCGGGAGTCAGCAGACTACTAAATTCGTCACTTTCTTCTTCCCCTAGTCCCAGTCCCACTAGGGCATTCTGTAAAGTGAGTTTGAGTCTTCCACTCAACTCAGGACAAGGAGGTGTACTGTGGTCCCCTTGGGAGTGCGGCATATGGATCAGAATCAGTAGTCTCTCTACTCATTTGCCGAAAGCCAAGTGCCTTAGGAGTTTACCACCCCAGCTACAAACTGCAGGCAAACCAGGACTCCAGGCATTGTATTGGAAACTACCCAGGTAGGATTGGGATTGAGGGGGTGGGATATGAAAACAAAACAAAAAGCACACGTTGGGTCCCCAAGAAGATTTAGGCTTTAATCCTGGCTCTGCTACTTACTGTCTGTGACCTTGGGGCAAGCCTCTAGGCCTCAGTTTCCCCTTGTGTGAAATAAGGAGGTTGAGCTTGGCTCATCTCCAAAGTCCTCTGCAACTGTAAAAATCTATCTTATTATTGTATATAATATAACATCTTCTTTATAGCAAAGAAGGAGTGGGGATTTCCTCAGTCTGATAAGGAGCTCAGACCTAGAATCAAAAGCTGATCTCTGCGCCTCCCCTCCCCCATCCCTTGCCCAAGTTCACACTTATATTCAGTACAAATTCAAAGGCGACTAGAGTAGACAGGATATTTTCTCAACTGTGTCCTTTCCCCTCAGGCCCACGTTTTCAAAAATCACTGATTGGAGGGCATCCTAAAGAAAATTCACTGAGGGTGAAGGGGAGGAGTAATAAGGGGGGGCGGGGGCTGGTCTGTTGTACTTCTCCTTTTTTAATATTTTCTCTCTCGAGTGTCCTGTATGCCTTGGGAAAGAAAGATAAAGCCACAATTTCTTGGCATAAGTAGTGGGGGTGGTGGCGGTGGTTGTTCTTTTCTTTCTTTTTTTCTTTTTCTTTTTGTTAGCTATAAACAAAATGCAATAGAAAAATTTGAAAGTCAGGAAATTTAGTGTGCAGTGTGTATGTGTGTGTATGTGTGTGTGTGAGAGAGAGAGAGCGAGAGATTATCAATAAATTCTTTCTCATCCATTAGCCCTATGGGTACAGTAAGTCTAGCACTCCAGTGAGTTCCAAAGTGAATATTATTGACACGTAAAAAAAAACCTGTTTAATCTTGGCAATCTGAAAGAAGCCATAGGGCTATCCGCCGTCCCCCCTCCCGCCTCTCCCCCTGCCAGCTTTATTTATTTATTTTCAATTTTATGTGTGTGTGCGTGTGTGTCGGGGGGAGGACTTTAAAGCCTCGAGCGGCGGTGCTGCAGTTCAAAACAGTGTAAGCGTCCCCCTCCTTTTACCCCCCCCGCCCCGCCCCATGTGAGCTAACGTATCAGGAAAAGCAGTTTTCTGCTACCCAGGAAAAGAAGGAAGAAAAAGAGAGGGGACAGGAACGTGACAGAAAAAAAAAATGAAGGGGATCTGGGGCTTCTTAACGTTGAGCAATCGTTCTGTGTGTACCAAGTACTGAGGGGGGGAGGAGAAGGAGAAGGGACAGTGACCCTCCTCCTCCCTGCCCGCCCCCCAGCTTCTTCAGAGAAGTTGGTCAGTGAAACACGTGACTAGCCTTGAACCACACACACACACACACACACACACACACACACACACACACACACACAGAGCACAAGGACCAGGAGCTCGGACTCTAGTCCCCTGCCCCATTCAGGTTAATCTATCATCCACGGAACTCACGAACTCTCCCACGGGTGTTTCTCACCACCAGCCATCCAGCTCTCTTCAGTGTAACGCAGTTATACGTGGACCCTCCCCCTTCTGTCCCAACAGACACAAACTTGTGCACACTCACGGCGGATCCCCATCCTAAAGTCGAGTTCCCAACCTAGAAGGGGTGGCTGTTCCTATCAGTTGTTCAGGGATCAAACTTCAGTGAGAAGCTAAGGACAGTGGTCTGGAAGGGAACAGGGCAGATGATAACTAATGCTCTTTCCCCTTTGGCAGAGGGAGGAGGAAGAGGGTCGGCAACCCCCCAGTTTCCGCTAAGACCCTCCTGTCCAGCGTGGGCCCCAGCTGCAGCCCAACATCTTACAGATGGAAGGGTGTGTGGGAAAAGAAAGAAACCAGAGAAAATGTAGTTGCTGTTCTAACTCTCAGCTCCCTTTCAAAGTCATTAAGTGGCGGAAGCTGAAGCGTTTCGGGCGCTATTCCTAACTTTGGCTGTCATGGTGTAGCAGAAAGTGTTTTGGTGGGATTGCGGGGATGAAGGGATGGGATGAAGGGGTAAAGGAGTAGTGGCGGGTTAGGAGAGAGGAAAGGACAGCTAAAGGAGACCCAGAGAAGCGGCGCTAGAGTTTAAGAGGTGGGGGAGGGAATGTCAGTAACCAGAAGCGACCCCGACTACGTGAGAGGAGGACATACAGAGAGGAGAGAGCTCCCTTTCCAGCTAGTCCCCTGATGCATTGACATGCAAGGAGCCTGCGGGGCGGAAGGGAAAAAGAATGAGTCAGCTCCAAGTTCTAGGGGAAAAGAAGAGTGGGGATAAGAGAAAGGAGGAAGAGGAGGAGGAAGGTTGTGAGAAGGACGAGGAGGAGAATGGGGTGGGGGAATCGACTCGCACGAAGGGAGATAATATTTTGACAATCCTGAATCTAGGGAGTACGGGAGGGGAAGAGGCAGACAAAAATAACTTTGTACAGGTGTCTCCTAAGATAGACCCCCGCCAGAGCACGCCACCTCTGAGACCTCCCCGCCCCCCCACTACCCCCAGAAGCTACAGAGGGTGTCATGGTTCTATTTTCACCCTCTCTTACTTGAAAAGTAGAGGGAGGGGAAGCGCTCAAGGAAGCCAAGTAGCTGCTGCCTTCCCTAGCCAACTCTAGCAAGCTCAGTCGCTGAGAGCACTAACTTCTTAAACACAACTCCCCCCACCCCCACCACATGGCCTCTCCCCCTCGGCCTCTTCAGCGCCCCAGAAACAACGATGCCTCTGGGCTGAGGTGCGGCAAGTGATAAGAAGGGGACAAGTCTGCCCACAGTTTGACCCATGCCCTATAGTACCTGTTCTTCCCCTCCCCCACTCTAGCTCTCTCCTGCCCCCCACCCTCCCACCCCCCAGCCAACAAACATTTACATGCTCAGGGAAAATGCAATCACGCTTCCCTACGATGGTCCAGTAGTTGGTTTGCACGCGGCTAATCCGCCCATCCCCAGCTCCCAGGAGTGGCTGCTGTCCCCCAATCTTCCCAAGCCGAGGTTGGCGACCAGCAAGCATGTGTGGCTCTTGTTGCATTTTGCCAAGTGGTATTGCTAGGATAAAATGCTTTCCCTCTTTCCCTTTCCCTGGCCATCCTACCCCCTCTCCCATGACCATAGAAAACGAGAGAGAGAGAAAGAGAGAGAGAGAGAGAGAGAGAGAGAGAGAGAGAGAGAGAGAGAGAGAGAGAGAGAATTTTAGTGCAAGTAACTAAAGTAGAAAATACACTTTGTTCTAGAGAACATCCCTCTTCCCTAAGTACCAAACAAACAAACAAAAGCCTCTTCTCACCTACCCAAACAAAACTCAGGCAGCAGCAACACCAAAACTTTATCCAACAAGGCCACTCTCAGCTCTCCCTATGAACACTAACTCGGTGAAATTCCCCGTTCTCAGGCTTTTCCTTCACTTTCCACTGAGCTTCTCGTTCCCACCGCTTCCCTCCCCCCTTCTCACGCCATCCCATCTTCAAATGCGAACCCATCTCTCCAGAGCTTTTTGCTTCCCGACCTGCCCACTCCGCCTCCCCCCATGAGTTCCCTTTCCTTACCTCGCATGGTGCTGCTGATCGCTCACTCCGCGCAGTCATGAAGCTGCTCCCAGCCCGCACCTCGGAAAGCACAAAAATCCCCTCTCAGCACGAGTGGAGGCTGCAGCCGAAGATCTGTTCTGCCGAGAAAACCATCCCTCCCAGGCTGTTATTGTTGCCAGTTGTTGGTGTTGGCTGCTGAGCGGCTATCGAGGCCTCTGCTGTCTTAACTGGTTTTGATGATAATGGTGATGATGATGATAATGATGGTGGTAGTGGTGACTATTTGGTCAGGTGGGTTTTGTTGTTGTTTGTTGTTGTTTTCAGGAAGGGTGAAAATATGTTGTCTGATTGGTGCCTGGGTTTGTTTTGTTTTGTTGTCTTTCTCTCCAATGTACTTGCTTTAAAAAAAAATGCCACCACCGTTTCAGAAGATTTCTTTTGTGATCACTTGGACTGAGGAGGAGGAGGAGGAGAAGGAGGAGGAGTTGATGGTGGTTTGGTTAGTTACAAAGAAGAGGGGAAAGGAGCAAAAAAGGAGGGGGGTAGGAAAGAAAGGAAGGCTGTGTGGATGGCAGAACATGTGCGTTTTCACATGACATCTGCGCCTGTTAGCGGATCCACAATGTGAATTTTCACTGTTCAGTTACAGGGACGCTCAGGGAGGGAGGGAGAGAGGGAGAGAGAGAAAGAGAAAGAGAGAGAGAGGAGGAGGAGAGGAGATGGAGAGAGAAAGCTGCAAAGAGGCTTATAGCAGAGGGCGGGCTAGACCCGAGTTCTAGGCTCCTCCTCCTGTCAGCGCCGCCGCCTATCACCAGCCTGCTGCCCTCAGCCCGGCTGGGACCACTCCAGGGAGACTCAGGGAGAGAGAGGGAGAAAGACGGAATTACAGAGTCTGAGAAAGCCAGTCAGAGGAAAAGAGGCGAGAGATTGAGGGTCCAGCAGATCCGCAGGTGAAATTCCCTGACTCATCTGCTGAGAGCGGGTTGGGGAAAAGGAGGAAGGACAGATGAACAAGGATAGAGGTTTAAGTCACCAATTTTCAGGTCTCTGTGGAGCTAAACAGTAAAGAAACAAAACAAACAAACAAAAAACCCCAGAACTCTCTTGGTCCAACCTGTCTCCACATCTTGTGCTGTTTTCCCAGCCATAAATCTTGCATGTTCCTGGTTTTAAATTTATGGCAAGCCTTCTCCTAATCCCTTTTCAATCTGCATCTCTGACAGGGAATTTAAATGATAATAATAATAATAATAATAAAAAGCTATTATTATTATTAGTGGTGGTGGTGGTGGTGGTGGTAGTAGTAGTAGCAGTACCAGTAGCAGCAGCAGCAGCAGTAGTATTAATAGTAGTAGTAGTTGTACTAGTAGTAGTAGTATCTAGTAGCAATAGTACTGTATATGAGAAGACATTTTCACCACAAGTAAAATACTCTTTCAAAGTAACTGTCAACTCATTCTGAAAAATATTTCACATACCACTCCTCTTCACTCCAGCATTTTAAACTTATCTCTCAGGTTTCCTTTAAGATGGCATTTTGTGTTTTTGGGTACAGATAATATATGACCTACTGATTATGGGTTCTAGGAAGTTGAAGAACAATATAAAAAGGAAGTGAGATTGTCCCCATGATTCGAGGTTAAAGAAACTGAATGAAGAAGGTAGGATTGTGCTAATTGAGCCTTACATTTATGAGAAGTGTTAGGAGAGGATGGTAAACTAATTGTCTATGTTAGTTGTTAGCTGAACACATTACTTTATCTGTTTCAAGGAGATGATTCATGTTTGGGTGTAGGTAAAGTAATCTGGAATTCTTAGGTAAAAGTTGTTACATAAATTCTCTTATTAATTTTTAATTCTAATAATGCCAGTCCAGTACAAACGAAGTAAAGTTTACTTGTGGGTAAATTTTCTCAGGGATTAAAATTAAACTATTCAAAGGCCTTCAATCTGGTGGGTGGATGAGCATAAAAAATTGTGTTGCTATTTGTGCTGTCTACATAGCACAAAGTGAAATCTAGGTCTGGCAATTATCTAGTTAATTAGCTCAAAGTATATAGCTAGAAGAGACAGGTGATTCTCCAAAATGGTTTTCTGTGACTCATGACAATAACTGGATGAATTTCTGAATTCCTACTTCCAACTGAGTCTTTGTTTGCCCAAACAAGTTTATTCTTTATTGCTGGTCAGTGTACTCTTTAAGACATTTTAAATATGAATCATGAAACATGATTGATTAAATTAAAGAAATAGATTGAACATAAAGGAAATTTCCTTCCAGAATAGTCATTCACTTATAAATACCTTTCCCCCAGATTTGTAAATGACAGTAGTTAATCTTTTAAGACAATATTTAAGGCTGCATGAGTTTATCATTTTAATCAAGTAAAATATATTCATCATAACTACATTAAAACTTCACCAAGTTATGCCTAATTTAGTGGCTTCATTAAAAATTACTGAATATAAAATAGTCAAGAAACGTTGTGTTTGTATCTTTTCTGAATCTCATATGCCTCAAGCAGATATAGCTGGAATGCCAGGAATTCCAAAGCCTCTGTAAGCCAGAGGCATTTTTAGCTATATTTTTATGATAGCTGTTTTCTCTTTTTACCATTAAGTAAATAAGTTTAAGGGTTCTGAATCTGTACTCTTTCTAAAGCCTTAGGTTCTAAATAATTTCAACAATTAGCCTACTCTTCTTTGCTCCTTACCTTGCCTGTAATCATAAAGAAATGATAGGTCAGGTATGCACAGGAAACACGTTGTGGAGTTTTTTTTTTATACTTGTAGGTATATTATGGATGAACAATTTGGTATGTTCAGCAATGTGTTGCTTTGCTTGAGTTAGATGTCATGTATTTATTATGTTGAGCATTGTAAAAATGAAAGCCAACACTTTTCAAATTGTAACCAAATATAAATGGTTTAATAATTAAAATCCTTTAGATATATTATTTTAATTTTTTTTGAAATTTTATGTAACAATATGTATAACAAGACACAAGACTTTAAAAACATTATTTCTTTTGTTTTAAAGGGTATAATAAAATTGATCATGGGTTATAATGTATAGTTTTATGGTATTGTAAGTCATTCTGAAAATTTAAGGGTTCCTTGGTGAGTGGTTTCCAAATGCTAACAAAGTTGCCTTGTGGTTGTTAAAACTATAAAAAATAAACAGAATTTAAAATTCAGTCTTTAATGCTTCCAATAAGTCTTGAAAAATATAAGAAGAATTTTGTAGATAGGGTTTTTTAAAAATCCTCTTTAAAAATCAATTAGATTTTCCTATATCCCAAATGTTGTTTGTCTTTCATTTTCAAAGAGGACCAATGATATTACTGGTGACATACAACAACTATCACTAATCTACCTTTTGTCACTTGAAAGAAAATGCCAGTGGGTTTGTATTTTCAGATTTAAATAAAAGTCCTCCTCAATATAATTTTTTAACATTGCAAATATCCTTCAGTCTATGATCCTGAGGTCTACTTAAATTTAAGGTTGGGTTAATAACGTTTTGTATTATTCAACCAATGAGGATTTATTGAATACCCACTACATGCTTAGAACTATGTTCAATCTCATGCAATGGTATCATTTAGAATCTCAAGGCTTGCCTGTATTTTCCTTCTAAAAATGGGTATATAGTAACAGGAAATATCTGATGGAGGGGATATTTAATAATGAGCTATTAGTGTACTGTGACTGCTAAAAAGCTCTTGAAAGTTTATGCTGCATGAAAAAATTTTGGTGTCTAGATCTTAGAAGGCCAAAATAATGTGATAAAAGGAAGAACATATTAAGAATCTGAATGTTTGGGATCCACTTTGACTCCTTAAGCTTCAGTATCTTTATCAGTGAAATAAGAATATCAATCTGCATATAGTTTCTTAGCAGAGTTGTTTTGAGATAATGCATCTAAAAGTGCCTATGAGTATTTAAAGAGACAGCATCATACAGTGGAACAAGAACTGATTTGGAAGTCAGAGGATCTTATTTTAAATTCCACTTGCGATTTTTACAGTCTGTGATACCTTAGCTAAATCACCTAACTTTCCTCAGCCTCTGTTTCCTCATTTATAAAATGAGAGTGCTAGATTAATTGACCACTGAAGTATCATTTAGCTCTAGATTTATGATTCTATGCTATAGATGTATGATTATTATCATTATTTTAAAAATACATCCTAATAGTATAACTGTATTTTGTATACTGGTGAAACGATTCTAGATTCTAAATTCAGTTCTGTGTCCCATTTTTAGAAGGGACACTGGCAAACACACTGCGTTTAGAGAGATGGAGTCAGAAAGACTTGAATAAAAATTCAGCCTCAGACACTTTCCTGCCATGTGATCTTGAGAATGTCACTTACCTTCTGTCTGCTTCAGTTTCCTCTTCTGTAAAATGGGGACAAATAGCACTTACCTCCCAAGGGTGCTGTGGGATCAAATAAAATAATATTTGTAAAGTGTTATGCAAAGCATAAAGCATTAGATAAATACTATTAATTGTATATCATCATCCTCATTATCATCATTTTTAGCTTCAGATGACTGCAAATAACCACTTTATAATATACGTTCTCTGATTTTTACTGGAAAATCAGACTGCATACATTTCATATGGGGCAGCTAGGTGGCACAGTGGATAGACTAGTGGGCATAGAGTCTGGACGCTTCTCTTTCTGAGCTCAAATCTGGCCTCAGACACTCACTAGCCCGGTGACCCTGGGCAGGTCACATAACCTTGTTTGCTTCAGTTTCCTCATCTGTAAAATGTACTGAAGAAGGAAATGGCAAACCACTCTGGTATCTTTGCCAAGAAAATATGAAATGAGGTCATGAAGAGTCAGACATGACTGAAATGACTAAAAAACAACATTTCAGGTCCTGTTAGTTTGGTTTATTTGAGACCTCTTTTATTGATTGGTTTTTGAGAACACTGGCTTAGATCTTGGATACATTCTGTACTGAGTCGTTAAGGAAAGTTTAATTTGGCTATTCTAGATCGACTCCATGTTGTTTCCCAGATTTATAACCCTGTTCAGTCTAATACAGAAAATGAAAGGCTGACTAGCCATGAAGTATCTTGTGACCTACCGAGTTTAGTTAGGTGTACTTTACTTTGGCTTTACTATTATTGGAATCAGGATCTGGGTACTACAGACTCTAAATCAAGCATTCCCGAGTTTTTCTTGTAAAGGGCCAAATAGTAAATATTTTAGGCTTTGTAGGCTTAGAGGCAAAAATGAGAATATTATGTAGGTACTTAAATAATGAGATAGAAAACAAAATTCCACAAATTTTTATTAACAAAATCCAAGAGACAATAATAATAGTGAAATTCAGTACTTTTTTTGGTAATGTAAGTGAATGAATAATGAAAAGAATGGAATTCTCTTTTTGGAGGGAGAGATAGCATTTCCCTCATTTGAGATTAAAAGTTAGTGTTCCCTATCATCAAAATCAAAAGCAAATGTTCCTCTGTTAATGCTGATCTGTAATAAGATTTTCTGTATTTCATCTCTGAAAATGTCTTTTCGCACAGCTAAGTACTTTAGACACTGGTATCAGTGCATGAGCATATACTTTTAATTGAATATATTCATTGCTTGGAACGCATTTATAGAATTTTATTATGTTCTTCTCTTGGTATTTGTCTTTTAGCAGATTAGTAATTTCCAATTGAAGTTTTGGTGGAAGCTCCTCACTTGTATAATTAAATTGAGTAATTCAATTAAATAATAATTAAATAACAAAATTTAGAAATATGATACCCTCTTGACACCCCAGATACATTCTTGAAGACTATATTTCCCTTACACTTACATCAAGGTCTGAAAAATGCTTTTGGGACTGTAGTTTTACCTTGGAAAATGTATGGAGATCTCACTTCTATTAACTTTTGATGGCTCAGAAAGGGTAAAAGAAACTTAATATTACTTGTGACTCAAACAACATGAATTTTCAACGAATTGACTTTGCCCTAGTATGTTTCATATGTAAGTCCTGTTTTGCTTTATAATTTTAGGTTGTTTTCGTTAAGAAGCACTATCAAGTCTGCAGCAAAAGCTAATTTTCAAAGCCATTTAGTATTTAATAATAGTGGTTGAAGGGGGCGGAGAAGCTAGGTGGCGAGGTGCATAGAGCACCAGCCCTAAAGTCAGGAGGGCCTGAGTTCAAATCTGGCCTCAGACCAAACACTTGACACTTACTAGCTGTGTGACCCTGGGCAAGTCACTTAGCCCCAATTGCCTAAACAACAACAACAACAACAAAAACAGCAAAAAAAAAAAAAAAGAATGAGACAAATAATTTCTGGGGCAGCTAGGTGGCACAGTGGATTGAGTACCGGCCCTGGAGTAAGGAGGACCTGAGTTCAAATCCGGCCTCAGACACATAACACTTACTAGCTGTGTGACTTTGGGCAGGTCACTTAACCCCAATTGCCCTCACAAAAAAAAAAAATTGTAGTTGAGGGCAATTCCTCTTGTTCAAAAACATTTTTTCAATCTTGGCCCTGAGCACAAAGAATTGCAAAAAAAAAAACCCTTTTTTGTTTCTTATTTTGAAATGATAAGCATACATTGGTAATAATAATAAAACATACATATAAATTTAATATGGTGTCACAAATGGTACTTGAAACAATGTAGAACCGTAACTGGGTCATTGTGATCTGTAGTGTGTCTGAACAGTAGTACAAGGCAATGAGAGCCATATACAGTCTCTGTCACAACTACTTGACTTGGCTTTGTAACATGAAAGCAGCCATAGACAATGTGTAGATGAATGAACATGGCTGTGTTCCAATAAAACTTTATTTATTGATACTGAAACTTGAATTTCACATAAGTGTTACATGTCACAAAATATCATATTCCATTTTGGTTTTAAAAAATCACTTAAATATATAAAAGCCATTCTTTGCTCATGGGCCTTATGAAGACAGGTGGCATATTGAATTTGGCTTGCGGGCTACAGTTTGCCATCACCTGGTCTAAACCATAGATTCCAGTCACTGACTGTCTATTCTTGCTTGACATGAAATGTCTAATACTTTCTATTTGTTATATCCCACAGTTCATGTAAGTTGTTTTTGAACACGGGGAATCCTCAGTAGATTCTTAATTATCAAGTTAGTACTGAGATACTGGATAGGAGCATAAATGACACAATAAAGATACAAAACTGAAAAAAAAGTTGGCATAGATTCCAGTATCTTCCCTCCATTCTCTCCAGTTTTTCCATCTCTTTGATTGTCAGTGAGAAGAAAAAAAAACCAATATAGACTTTTATATGCTTTCACATATTTGGTTATAGATAGACCTAGGAGAACCAGAATAGCATGGTCCAGGGATATACTCAAACATAAATGTGAGCCACTGATTCATCAGTAAGGATCCTTGCTACTTCATATTGACTTAGTTTTAAAATATAATGTTCTGTATGTTTTATTTTATAGTTACTTATTTTGTCAAATATTTCCTCATTTTACATTTTAATGTAGTTGAGGCTGTATTTTATTGTTCTTTTTGACACCTCTGGCTAGTGGATATAGTTTGACTCTAAGTTAGGAGAGCTATAAGTTGCAGGCAATTATGAATATGCATTGGTAAAGGGACTTGTCTCATCTGGGAGTTTCCTATACCAGTGAAATTATAGGTCTACTCCTTTCCCTCTTCCTTATGCATCTTAATCAAGGTATGCAGCTTAGCCCATTAGTTTGCACCTTAGGGTAATGTCTGCTTTTCCTTCCCTTCCATCCCACCCCAGATTAATAATTTTGCTCATTGGAATTATTTACAGCATAGTAGAAGGTTCAAGAAATTTTCCATTAATGGCTGGAATAATCCATTTAAGAAAAAATCAGTTTATTGAAGACTGCAAGTTCCCTAAAAATGTACACTAAAGCATGGGGCAAAAGGTGATTAAGGTGGTTGAAGCTAATATCAAGAAAAGTACGTTAGGAAGAGCCAACCTCTTTTGTTAAAGCAAAATTTTTCATAATATATGCAAATCAGAGTGTCTTGCTAATTGTCAGCAAATTCTGGAAGGTGATTCCTTGTTGCTCTTAATTTAAATGATTGTTTGTCCTTTGTTTGTGAAGAGGCCCACGATGTCAGGGAGGTGATGCCATGACATGCAACTGAATTTGATTTGAGTGAGGAAGGGTTGTGCAGGGTCCCCAGCCTCACCTGATGTTGGAATGTTAATGTAAAGATAAATGCAGTCAAAAGAACAGTAGTGCTTCTCATAGTATGGAAAAAGAAGAGTCAAAAATAAGAATGGATTAGTGTCTGCCTAATACTTTCTAAGGAGGACATATTGATGGGTAAAAATATTCCAGTTGCTAGGAAGACACACTTTATATTGGTGCAATCCATCAAGGCTCTATAATAACTTAGATGAAATAGTCTTTAAGACCATCAACTTTTCTTTACTCTTACTCCATCTCATTAGTCAACTTTTAATACTATTAGGAAATTGTATTAGGAAATATATGCCTGAGATAGCAGAATGAGGATCAGAAATAGGGAGCTACTGATCATTTTGGGATAGGGCAATAACTGGATCAAATTAGTTTCTTAAGAAGGTTATTTTGACATCTGTCTAGAGGGTGGATTAGAGAAGAAAGCCTGGAGTCAGGGAGATCAGTTACAAAGCTATTACCATAGTTCAGACTAAAGATATTAAGGGCCCAAACTAGGGGGATAGCAATGAGAATGAAGATAAGGGCCTGATGTGAGAGAGGTTGTGTAAATGTAATTGTTTTTAAAGACATTTTATTTATTCATTAAAAAAAATACAGCCCTCACTTCCTATTCTCCCCTCCCTCTACCTAGCATAATATTTTCATTAAAAAAAAACCGGACATTTAAACAAAATGACATAATACAGTGACCATAACTAAGAGAGTATGTAAATTTTTTTCACCAGCTCTCAAAAGAAAGTGCGTCCTCATTCATGTTATCTGAAGTTAACATTGGTCATTGCATTTTAGATGAACTCTGTTTTGTTATATTGTTGTCTTCATTTACATTGTTTCAGATGTTGTTTGTATTATTCTCATGTTAGCCTCCTTTTTCTGTATCAGTTCAGATAAGTCTTTCCACGTTCCTTCAAATTTCTATTATTTTTCATTTCTTTATGCCATAGTGTCCCATTATATTAATATGTAATAATTTGTTTAGTCAGTCCTCAGATGATGGGTATAGATTTTGTTTCTATATTTCTGCTACAACAAAAGTTTTGGTATGAATATATTTGCACATATGGGGTCTGTATTTCGGTCACTGACCTGGCTGGAATATATGCCTACTGGTGAGATTGCTGTGTGAATGGTATGTACAGCTTAGTGATTTTTATTGCATAATTCTAAGTTGTTTTCTAGAACTGTTGGACCATCTCATAACTTCACTAACAAGATATTAGTATGCCTGAATTCCCACAGCTACTACAATGTTGATTACTTTTGTTATATTATCTTTGTCAGTTTTGTTTGCATGAGGTGAAACTTCCTAGCTGTTTTAATCTGTACTTTTATTAGTGATTTGGAGTACTTGTTGCACATAATTAATTGTTCATTGTTTGCATTGTCCCTTTAGAAATCTGTTCATAGACTTTTGTGATGTGTTACACTGTGGCACAGTGGAAAAAGTGGTCAAAAGTGGTTTTAGAGTCAAAGAATCTCTGTTTAAATATAGTTTCTTTTTCTATTATTTGTTACTTTGTTATGATTGTACTATGTGGTACTGAATATACTACAACACCTACACAGGCACATACACACACAACCCTATACAGTCAATCCTCAACTTTTGTGTGATGTAACATTCCCAGAAAATGGCCCAAGAGTCAAGAATGGGAATGTTGATACATTGAACCTATAGGCAATAAGGAATTAAGTTCCTGCCACCACCAAAAAGTATAATCTTTCACTAGAGATTGGTGAAAATATACTTTTCTGCACATGATTCTTTATAACAAAATATTAATTCTGATAATACGCACTTTTCCTAATGCAGTAACTATAAAATAACCCATAAGATGAGATGCAATATACAAAATAAAATTGGCAATATGCAAAATGTTTTTTCTCACTAATAATTCCCTAGAATTCTGTGACCTTTTGTGGTAAAATAAATAAAAATATTTATTTATAAATATAAATGTTTATAAGTATAAATATTTATTAATATAGAAATTAAACTAAAAGAAACATTGATTTTCAGACAATATTCACTTTTCATAACACATGAAGTCTGTAATATCATGAATACTATACAACAAATAAAATTCTTAAAACTAAAACATTTTAAAACCTGAATCCTATCTTCCATTGTGTCAAATGGTGGTGTAAGGGTATTGTATGATATACTAATACACTGCTGTAAACCTCTCTACCCTGCCTGTCCTCTGAAAACTGAGGGAGAAGTTGCTGGGACTTTAGTTGCTGCAGTCTTAATCTCAGAAAGGTCTTGATATCACCTCCAACACTGTCCTTCATGGCTGGTGGATGACATTGGAAATTGAAGGACACACCAGCTTGAAATAATCTGTCAGCGATGTCTGCTTTGTATGCCATTTAAGATCCTTTAGGGTCTCCCAGCAGACAGCAGCTGCAGACATTCCAGCATGAAGTTTTTCTAACACCTTTATTTTCTCACTAAGCCACATCGTTGACTTTGAAAGCTTGGGCTTACAGCCCAATGGACTTCCACTACACTTTAGGGGCATAATTGCAACACAAAACTTGAATTTTAAAGGCAAAGAAATGCAATAAATGCACGGGGAGCTCTTTACTCTACAATGGTAGGGTGAACAAGACGAGTGAAGTGGCTAGCAGGCATCATGCCTCTCATTTTTTTTCTCTACTGTGCATAGCCACAAATATGTGTGGTTGCCAACATGAAAGTGAAAATATAAAATCAGCTGAATGATTGAAGTTATGAAAATCAAACATGCTGATGTTGAGGATTTACTATTTCTTTGTCATATCTATTTCTATATCTATGCACACATATATTCTTTGCTACTCTCATTAAAATACCATAGATTCTTCAAATTGAGTTCATGAACAATATGTTCTGTTCTATAATTTCCTTTTTTGTTTACCTTTGTGTTGTTTTTCAAATTCTGAAAAAAGAATATTAAAATCTACAAACATTGTCTTACTTTTAAAGTTTAAAATAATTTATTTAGCTTTTTATTTAAATGAAATAGATGTTATATTACTTGGTACATATATATTTAATATGATAATGTTTATTGTCTTTAAATACAATGTAATTTCCTATTTGTCTTTCTTGATAATATTTTTCTGTTACTACTCTATCTGAAATCATGATTGTAACTCTTGCTTTTTTGGGATCACATGAAATATAATAAGTTTTAATTGAGCTCAGTTGCACAATATCTTTATGATTTAAGTGCATTTCTTGTATGCAACAAATTTATAAGTTTGTTTTCTTATACACTCTATTATTCTTTTCTATTTTGTTGGAGGGTTTTAGTCATTCACATATAAGTTTATTATTGTTAAGTTCACATTTTCCTTCATTAAATTCTGTCATATTAATTTATTTCCCCCTTTGTTAAAGCAATATTATTTCTCTGTGGTTGTCTCTCTTTTTCTACTCCTTTTCCTTCCCTTTTCTAGCTTGTATAAGATTGTAGTGCAAAAAGTTTCCCTATTCTCACTTGCCCCTCCCCCTGTCATCCCATCTTTTAGATTGAATTACCTTTGTATAGATGCCCTTTCCAAAATATTACACCGATTTAAATCATCATTTTCCTTATTCCTTTCCCCTTATGGACACTCCCAATCTTATCTCCCATTTATGAACTTTGCAATTAATAATCTTTTCCTATTCTCTCCATGACGTTTATTCAAATTTCAACATCTGGAATATCAAAGCCATGCTTCTGCTTCTACCTTGCATATTAGTGTGATTTTGGATTGCTTTCATGTCTTGCTTTTCTCTATTTTTTGTCTGAAAAAAATTTTTTTCCCTGAGCAATACAATAAATATTACTTCTTGTAGGAGGCAATGAAGCAGAAGAAATCCTCTATCTAGAGTCAGGAGATTCAGGTGATTACCTGTATCAATCATCTAGACTTCATCCACTAGCCTTCTGATTTGAGCAAAAGGTCACTCTTCCCTTGTGTGGCAAGTGGTCCTGAGAAGCCTAAGCACAGTCTCAAAAGGAGATGCTCCTGAAATGTACAGTACTCCAGAATGGAATCTGATTAGAAGCATGTTATATATCTTTTCTCCTCCTGAGGAATGTACTATCCCATGGGCATTCCTTTGGCATCAGTGGGATCCAGGTTTTATTTTTTCTTTCTCATTCATATTTTAGATTCTGCATCTATTTCCAGTGCTTTCTCACTGCTCTCTCAATTTCTACTATGGAGGTGGAAAGACTAAAAAGACCATATCTTTGTCTTTTTTAACCAATACTGTATCATTTTTGATGATATTGTTTTATAATCACCTTTCTTACCCAGGTCAGTTGGGAGGACTCACATTAGAGAAGAAATAAGTTTGTTTATGTTTCACCTAAAGATGTGCTGGAACCAGCTTTTATAGGCTCCTGAGAGCCTCCTCTGAAATTTTCAGTGTGAGCTTTTACACCTCAGAAATGAGAAATTGCTGTGAATCAGGGATTGATTTATCATTTTGTTCATTATCTATATTTAAGAAAGTGTTAACAATGCAAATTTAAGTTTAAAGTGTGTTCACATTTTTTTTTGAGATCCTGGTTGTTAAACATTTACCAGCATACCTTTGTATTGCTCTGAAAATATTGCTTGAGTTTAGCTGGCATGCAGCAGGAAGTTCAATGAATAAAGGCATAGCCAGATTGGAGACCTCATAACTGCAAGCTAATAGTGATGATGAGCATAACCGATATTTACG
This sequence comes from Phascolarctos cinereus, assembly GCF_003287225.1. Lineage (NCBI taxonomy): Eukaryota > Metazoa > Chordata > Mammalia > Diprotodontia > Phascolarctidae > Phascolarctos > Phascolarctos cinereus. The sequence goes on from NW_027555847.1 coordinate 232,453,556, forward strand.
TAACACTTTAAGGTTTACAAAATGCTTTACATCCATTGTCTGATTTGAGCCTAGAGACACTTCTATACTCACCCAACCTGAATAGTCCTCAGCCTTCCCCTCTCCAATTCTTCACTTGAAAAACAATACTCTGTACATTTCCACCTGCAGAGATGAAACGTTTATGAATAGGAAAGAATAATTTCTAGTTCCAAAAATTTTAATTTTATACTTTCCTATTCCTTCATCCTAATTCCTTTGACTCTATTTAGGTCCCCTCCAAATATGATTTATTTTTGCTGTCTGAATGACCCTCTGAATAAGAAATAAAAGTAAAGACAACAATAACCTATTTAACCCTAAGGCATATATGTATTGATTTAATTTTTTTCACCTTTTTTCCTATATATACTTCTTGTTTATGTATCTTTTTTGAAGTTTTTCTGTCAATGCCCTGCTCACCTCCAGTTTCTCTTTCTATTTTAATTTTAAATTTTACTTTTATAAGCATTTAAAAAATTCTCCCTCCAACTATTCCCCCAGTATAAAAAAAAGAAATAAGAAAAAAACTTTCATGACAAATATGCATAGTCAAACAAAACAAATTCCTGCATTAGCAATGTACAAAAACGTATGTCTCATTCTACATTTTAAATTCATCAGGTTTTTGGAAGAAGGCAAATAATGGTTTTTTTTTTTAAATTTTCCTTCTTTATCCTTGCAACTTTTAGAATTTTAAGGTCTTTCAAAGTCATTTTTTCCTTTATAATGCTGTTGTCCTTACATAATTTTTCTTCTATATACTGCTCACTTCACTCTGTATCACTTCATAAAGTTTTTCCACTTTCCTCTGAAACTATTTCATCATTTCTCAAGGTACAACAATATTTTATCATATTAATATGCCAAAATTTATTTATTCATTCCCCCAAATGTGGGCTTGCCTTTAGTTTTCAGTATGGACAACTGTAAAAATAGCTTTATACATACATACATATATACATATATATGAAATATTAGTCTTTTTCCTATTTCTTTGATCCTTTTGGTGAACAGCTTGTCAAAATGATATAGATAGGTCAAAAGGGCACAGTTCAGTGACTTTTTGGGTAGACTTTGAAGTTAGTTGCTTTCCAGAATTGTTGGACCAATTGTTGGACTAATTCACAGTTCCTTCAGTGGTGCATCAATGTTCCTGTTTCCCTGCAGCCTTTTGAATATTTGCCATGTTTCTCTTTTTCAATCTTTGCCAATCTAATGGGTGTGAAGTGGAACCTCAGTGTTTCTTTCATTTGGCTTTCTCTAATTATTAGTGATTTGGAGAATTTTTTTTCCATATAATTGTTCATAGATAGCATTCCTTCCTTTGAAAACTACCTGTTCATATCCTTTGACCACTTTACAAGGAAATTATCTTTAATCTTATAATAGATGGAACAGTATCAATAATGACAGCTATGAGGATATTCACAGGGTGACACAAAATGGGTGAAGTGAACATTAAAAAAGCAAGAGGTAGTGAGTGATATTTCCAGGAACAGGGCATGACATTGGGAATGGGTAATAATGGATATGTCTACTCTTCATCCTTGAACAGTTTGTTGGAAGGAATGAGCAAAAGAATGGTTGTTACTCAAAATGTTCACATGGGATGAGATGCCTACAGGAAAAATTAGATATTTTGTGAGTCTCAGAAGAGAAAAAAAGATTTATATTGAAGAGGATCTTGTTGATTACAGAGTAGAGTTCAGGGTGGCTAAAGGAGGATAGAGACTGAGAAGGAATAAGGCTGGGTCAGATGGGGTAAAACAGAGTCTAGAGATAGCAGGGACAGTTTCTTTCCCCTCTAGATGTCCTGGCAGATAGTGACTTAAATCTCAGGTATTAGAGGAATAGGAGGTAGAAATTTGTTAGCCAGAAGGGAGAGAGAGTATTAAATCCAGAAAAGTATATAGATCAAATTAGTCCCAAACCTCTAATCACAAATTGGGTCTGAAGGTGACTTTGCTTATGTAGTCTCTGTGAAGCACTCTTAAGCAGTTGATATGGCAGACAACGGTAATGGCAGCAGAAGGCCATCTGACAGAAGGAAGTGTCTGTGGTTACTATTGCTTCTGTATTTATTTCCAGATGGAGCTCCTTCAGTTGATCAGAGACTAGAAGGTCAATTACAGTGGTTATTAAGAAGGTTTTAGAGTCAAGATAAGCTATAATCTGAAATATGGAATATTTGTGAACAAGATAGAGAGATGTGGCATTGTGGTGATTAAGAACTGACTGACTGATGAAATGCAGAGTGTGGATTAATAGCTCCATATCCATTTGGAAGCGGGACTCTTGTGGAGTGTCTGGAGCTATACCCTACTTTGGTCTTGTTCAACCTTATTATCAATGATGTAGGTCAAAGTCTAGATGCTATGCTTATGAAATTTACAATTGACTGAAAGCTGAAAGAGATAAGATAGACATTAGAAAACAGTATTGACATACAAAAACATGCTGACAGAGTCAAACAGACTGAAATTTAATAGAGATAAATGTAAAGTCCTACACTTGGGTTAAAAAAACAAAAACTAACCAGGCAAGTTCAGGATGGAGTAAATGTGTGTAGACAATAATTCATGTGGAAAAAAAAAACCCTGGGGATTTTAATGGACTGCTAGATCCTTATGAATAAACAATGTGACATGCTAGTCAAGAATATAATCCAATCTTGAGATCCATTAATAAAAGCACAGTGTCCTTACCAGGGAAGGTGTTATAGTTTTGGACGCCACAATTTTGAAAACACATTGACAAGATAAAGAGAGATCCAAGAAGGGTAAACAGAATGGTTAAAGAAACTTGAAACCTCGCCATGTAAGGATTTGTTACGTAATCCAGTTTATTGACTGGACCTGTGATTCCACTGGTATAGACACATCACTACAAGAAGAAGCCCTTTCAACTTGGAGTCTTAGAAAGCTGTCTAGAATACTGACAGCTTATGTACATGCCCAAAGACACAAAGCCAATCTATGTCAGAGATAGGCCTTGAAGCTAGATCTTCCTGCCCACTCTTTCTGTCACATAGCAAGTACTTTAACATTGTTGTTGTTGTTATTGTTGTTATTACTACATACAGTCTTCTCATTTCACAAAATCTTTACATTACATGCTTGTAATAGCACAGGAACCTAGTTACTTAAATCTGCATGTTATCCTGAATGAGCCACTTTGAATAGCAATGAGGGCCCAGCTGAAGATGAAGAATAATATTGAAAGTCCTCATCACATACTCCTCTCAAAACACTGCTTCCTCATCACTCCTCATTCCACATCTTTAACCTACACCCATTCATTGCCATCTTCATACCTTTAGTCATGCTATTCCTCCTATTGGGAATATCTGTGCTCCTTCCTCCCTCATAACTATTCAAGCCCTACCTGACTTTTGAAACCCAACTCAATTCTTTATTTAAAAATTTTATTAATTTATTTTGATTTATCAACAATCACATATAGTAGGAAATTAAAAAAAATGTTTGGTACAAATGGGGTAAAAGACATTTAAAATACTTATAAACTGATTGACCAAACCTAGTCCTATTACTATGAGTCTCTCTCTCTCTCTCTCTCTCTCTCTCTCTCTCTCTCTCTCTCTCTCTCTCTCTCTGTATGTATGTGTTCTTTTATATACTATCTCTGAATATTCTGCCCCAGACTAATCCTTCTCTTCTTTGAGCCTATCACAGCATGTATTTTCTCTTTAATGACTTAATGTGTATTTTGGTTTAATTTCTGCAGATAGATTGAGTACAGAGAGGGATGTTTTATCATTCTTTATTTCATTGTGCCTCATATATATTGTTCTGTCAAAGGTTATCAAAGATCTTTTTATCTGTTGAATCCAATGGTTTCTTCTCAAATTCCTTTATCTCCTTGTAGATTTTTTTTTTAACAATGTCAGCAACCCCTCTTCTGTATGAGCATTTCTCATTGGTTCTGGGACACTGGTTTTCTTTTTACCTGTGTACTACTTCCTTCTTTGTTTCCTTAGCAGTATTGTAATCTACCTCCTGCCCGCCAACTGTGGTAAGGTTTTCCTTTTCTCTCTTTATCCTTCCTCTCTTGTTGTTTTGTTCGTCCCTGGGGTTTAATCATTATATCTAGACTTCCAAAATCTATATACCTAGCCCTAATTATTTTTCCATGCTATCACCACATTACTAACTGGCTGATGGACAGCTCCACCCATGTGTGCCATCAGCATTTCAAATGCAATGTATGTGAAACCAGAACTCCTTTTCCTGAAATAAGTATTTTGTGGATTGGTAAGAATTGCATAACTGGAATGTGTATTGAGTGGCTGTGAGTTTGGGATGAAAGGAGAACAATTGTAGACAAAGAACAGAAGCAAGTTTTATTTTTTCCCATAAAACTAATTTCTCCTAATTTAAGCTCTATTTTCCATCTCCACTCCATGAATCTAGTCCAAACAAGCCACCAATCCATCAGCTTCTGGTTAGGAAATATTAGTGGTTATGTTGTAAACTTTTAAAATTAAGCTGGCATTTGTAGATCTGATCATCTTTCATACTCTAGATGTTTAGTTTCTATTCTCTCATCTGTACAATACAGAAAATAACTTATATGCTTATTGCACTTCACATTTTTTTAAGTGTCATTAAAAGTATTTTATACCCATTACAGCACTTGAGCTTTGCAGCAAACCTGTGAGGTATTATAGTTCTTATATCTATGGTATACTATAAGTACATTAAGGTGCTTCTAAATGAAGTGCCTTAAACTAGTAAAATAAAGGTTCTACAAAAAGTATCATAGAATTTTAGCATTGAAAGAGAACTTCGTTACCTCATCTCATTTTCCTCCTGAGAAATGAAGGCCAAGAAAGATTTGGTGACTTGACAAGTGTCATACAACTAGTTAGTAGAAGGTTTAGGACTTGAACCCAGGACCATCTTACTCCTAATATAGACTATTTTTTTTACTATAAAAGTTGATTCTAGAAATAACAATTTCTGTCCTTTCCCTTGTCAAAAAGAATGTTGTCTTTCAAGGGAATGCATACTGCAATATTTAGGGAAGATATAGCTTCTCTCACCTTCCATTAAAATGCCTAAGAGGTACACATGGCAGCAGGCAGAGGAGGATGTGCATGTTCTGGTGAAGCTCCATTTGCCAGACCTCCATTACAGCATTATAATACTATTATAATACTATGATGTACAATATTATGACAGTTGGTTTTTTTTTAAATTTTACACTCCAAAAGTATACAATTGAATAGAGAGTATTAATATTAATAGAGAGGACACAATATAATGGTACAATGGATAGCCTTATAGACTTGCAATTAAGAAACCTACACTTCAACCTATTAAAAGTAAATGACTTATTCTCTTTGACTCTCAGTTTCTTCAACTTTAAAATGGGAACAGTTATATTTATAGTACCTAGCTGTAGGGCTGTTACTTAATTGATACTTAAGAGAGGTGGTTTTTTTCCCTCCTTTGGGAAGAGGAAAATGACTGAATCTGTGTTTTAGTTCATATGTGAACCTCTAGGTGCTCTGTAACTTAGAGTCTCAGAGAGCTGCCTAATCACTAGGAAATTAAATGATTTGCTCAGGGTAATGCAGAAAATGTGTATAATAGTACATACAGGAAACATGTGGAACTACGGAAAGAGCCAATGAGGAGTCACACCAGGAAATAATTTCTAGGAATATCAGAGAGAGAAATGTGTCTATTTTGAAATGTAACTGACTGTATACATGTTGTTTTCCCCAGTAGACTGTAAGTTTTTTTTATTTGTTTGTTTTCCTTTTTTTTTTTTTTGGTGAGGCAGTCAAGGGTAACTGACTTGCCTAGGGTCACACAGCTTGTAAGTGTCAAGTGTCTGAAGCTGGATTTGAACTCAGTGCCTCCTGACTCCAAGGCCAGAGCTCTATGCACTGCGCCACCTAGCTGCCCCAACTGTAAATTCTTTGAAAGCAAGTGTCATTTTGTCCCTTTATTCCCAGAAGTTAAGTGCAGAGCAAGATGCCTACTACACACTCAATTAATACTTATTAAACTGGATTAAGAGGATTGCTTATTGAAGAATTATTTTTTCTAAAGTTTGTTTAAATATCCTTAAAATTTTTATTAATATTAAATTTTCTTGAAATTCATGAATTGTGCCCTTGCAAGGAGAGTTGGTGTCAGGATATGGTATTATATCAGGTGCTGGTTTTCCCTGTGGGGGGCCCCCCACTTTCCTGGTGTGGGAGAGGGAGTAGTAAAACAGAGAAGTGAGGAATTCCTCAAAGTGAACCTATTTATATGAAAGTGACAATATGGAGAATTAAAGAAGAAAAGTTTAGTAATTTTGGGTTGAGAAAGATCTGCTTGAAGTCCTTCAAGGTGTTAACAAATACACACACACACACACACAAATGTTTTGTACCAGCCCATCTAGAATATGTTAATTAAGATTCAAGAAAACTTCTAGGTTATTTCATTCCCCAAATCTAGAAATACTATTGTTTCTCCTTCTAGTCCCAAAAGTAGACTAATTCTAAGTTTAGATGTCCATCCCACTAATGAAAGGGCTTTCTGTTCTCTAGCTCAGATATAACAGGAGAGGGGCAGAATTAGTCTTATAGGATGCCATCACATAAAGATCTGTCCACATTTTCTGATATGAGAGAAGCTTTGGGACCATATCTACTTTTTGTTGTCTTTAGATAAGACTACTTTAGCTGCCTATTTTGTGCTTGTCATTAATAACAACAATAGCTGATATTTACATTGTTATTTGAGGCTGACAAGCTACATTGAATACATTTTCTGATTTGAGCCTAGTAACAGCCCTACAGCTAGGTACTATAAATATAACTGTTCCCATTTTAAAGTTGAAGAAACTGAGAGTCAAAGAGAATAAGTCATTTACTTTTAATAGTTTGAAGTGTAGGTTTCTTAATTGCAAGTCTATAAGGCTATCCATTGTACCATTATATTGTGTCCTCTCTATTAATATTAATACTCTCTATTCAATTGTATATTTTTGGAGTGTAAAATTAAAAAAACAACTGTTATAATATACCATAGTATTATAATAGTATCATAATGCTGTAATGGAGGTCTGGCAAATGGAGCTTCACTGGAATATGTACATCCTCCTCTGCCTGCTGCCATTCCACATGGGAGGAACTGGGAAGTCTACTTCTGCAGGAGTCTGATGGAGAAGTCCTCATTGTTGTTGAGTCATTTCAGTGTGTGTCTGACTCTTTGTGACCACATTTGGGGTTTTCTTGGCAAAAATACTGGTGTGGTTTTCCTTTTCTAGATCATTTTGCAGATGAAGAAACTGAGGAAAATAGGGCTAAATGACTTGCCCAGGGTCAAACAGCTAGTAAGTGTCTGTGGCCAGATTTGAACTCAGGAAGATGAGTCTTCCTGACCCTAGGCCCAATACTCTGTGCACTATGGTGCCATCTAGCCATCAATCTCAGGAAGAGTCCTTTTGGTCCCCAATTTGGAACACAGACATTCTAAAACTGGCTCTTGTCTGCTAGCCATATAATGAAGAATAGGATTGTTGACTGGCTAGTGAACCAGAACTGAGGTAGATTCAAAGGACACTAACTGGCCAAAGTAAACCTCTTGCTTTTGTCCCACCATTTTACCATTTCCTTTTACCGTCTCCCAGAAACTGAACTGCTAGATTTGACTCCACCTTCATTATGCTCCTAAGAAAACACATCACCAGGAAACTCATAATCCCAGCGACTGCACCATCTTTGGTACTCACACCTTATCAGTATCCTCAATAGCCTTTGTCCCTCTGACTGAAGGTCAGAGCAAAACTTCTCAAAACCTCTATCTGAAAGGAATTCAGAAAGCCAAAGCCCAACCATTTCCTATGAGCTACATTCCAGGATTTGACTCCATCATCATTATGTTCCCTCATACCTTCTCTCTTCTAGCTTCCTTTTTTCTGTTTTCTGGATTCTCTCTCCCATCACCCAGAAACTTCTTCATAACAGAAGTTCACTCCATGCCTAGAATTTTCACATTGGAAATACTCTCTGCCTTGAGACTTCTCCTTTGCATTGGATGACTTTTCAGAACCAAATGGCTTCTCTATTTAAGAAGGGTGCCCAGGCCAGCTAGTCTTATTCCTCTGCAGACTTACTGAAGACTTTTTATATATCATTCCCCCTCATACCTTGTGTATTCCTCCTCTCTTTTCATGTGCTGTCTTCCTCCATTTAGAAGATGAGCTCCTCAAGATGATGGAATAGAGAAGCATTCAGCTGAGCTCTCCCCAACATTCCTTACCAAACAACTTTAAAATAATACCTCAAAATAAATTTTGGAGCAGCAGAGCCAAGAAAAAAAGGTTAGAGTGAGACATTCTTCCAGGCCATGAAAACACAGGAAGTCAATAAGAGAGATCAGTCACATGGAGGAGGAGGCTGGCTCAGAACCCATGTGGTTGAAACACCAGTGGTGGAAACAGGTGGTAGTGACAGAAGCTGCAGCAACTTCAAACACTCTTGAGTAAGAGATAGGCCTGGCAAATGGTCAGAAAGAGATTACAGGGTATCCACGTGCTCTGACTGGACATAGGATCAGACGCTGTTTGGCAACTTCCATTGCCTATATCCACTTCTGGGTTATAGTTCAAGAGAAGAGAGTAACACTTTTAATCAAGAGGGAGTAGAAGCCCTGAAGGGAAGTATTACTTCTGGCTCCAAGGAATCAGGGACCCTGAATGGAACTATCAGTTGCAAATCTAAGGGGTCAATAGCCCTTCCTGGGTAAGGACTAGAGTGCAGATGGAGAGACCAGTAACCACACTTCTCCCCAGATCACACCACATTGGAAGCACTGAAAAATACCAAACCACCAGAACTAACTCTGAAAAAGGCAGTAGGAAAAAACCTGGAGCTTGAGACAGACACACTGTTTCCCCCTCCCCCATCCCTGCTGGAAGCAAAAACCAACGTTAACATAAAGTTCAAAATTAGGGTGCAAATAAGGGCAAATAACAACAAAGAAGAGCCTGACCATTAAAAGCCACTATGGTGAAAGGGAAGATTGAGACAAAAACTCAGAAGACAATGAAGTCAAAACAGCTACAAGCAAAGCCTCAAAGAAAGGATGTGAATTCAATGCAAGCCCAACAAGAATTCCTATAAGAGCTAAAAAATCATTTCCAAAAATGAAATGAGTGGTACAGGAAAAAATAGGTGAAGAAATGAAAGCAAAGGAAGAAAGTTATGAAAAAACAACACCTTGGTAAAAGAGGCATAAAATACTAAAGAAAATAACTCCTTAAAAACATAGTAGGCCAAATGGAAAATGAGTCATACAAATCAAATCATTAGCATCAAAAATGAAAAGGATAAATGCACAACCAAGTAAAGATGAAATTAAGATAATTATTAGGAGTTATTTTGCGTAATTATATACCAGCATAACTGACAACTTAAGTAAAATGGATGAATATTTATGGAAACTGCCCAGATTAACAGAAGAGGAAATAGGATACTTAAATAACTTTATCTTAGAAAAATAATTGAACAAGCCATGATTGAGCTCTCCAAGAAAAAAATCCCCCAAACCAGATGAATTCACCAATGAATTCTATCAAAAATTTAAGGAACAATTAATCTGAATACTAAATAAATTATTTGAAGAAATAGGTAACAGAGTCCTATGAAATTCCTTTTATGACAACAAATATAGTTTCGATACTTAAACCAGGGAGAGCAAAAACAGAGAAAGGGAACTATAGACCAATTTCATTAATAAATATTGATGCAACATTTTTAATAAAAAAAATAGCAAGGAGATTGTAGCAATATATCACAAAGATCATACACTATGACCAAGTGGGATTTACACTAGGAATGCAGGACTAGTTCAGTATTAGGAAAGCTATCAGCATAATTGACCATATCAATAAGAATAACAACAAAAATCATATGTTTATATCAATAGAGACTGAAAAAGTCTTTGACAAAACACAACACATAATTCCTATTAAAAACACTAGAAAGCATAGGAATCAATGGAACCTTTCTTAAAAGGGTAAGCAGTATCTATCTAAAACCAAGTGGAAGCATCATCTGCAATAGGGATAAACTTGAAGGCTTCCTAATAGGATCAGACATGAAGCAAGGATATCCATTATGACCACTATTGTTTAATATTGTATTGGAAATGCTAGCTATAGCAATGATAATCACCACTTTTCACACAAATAAAGTTAGATCTAAACAATTGGAGAAATATTAATGGCTTGTGGGTGGGTCTAGCCAATATAATAAAAATGACAGTTTTTCCTTAGTTAATTTACTCATTTAGTGCCATGCCAATCAAATCACCAAAGAATTGTTTTTTAGAGATAGAAAAAATAGTAACAAAACTCATCTGAAACAATAAAAGGTCAAGAATATCAAGAAAATAAACGAAAAAAAAATGTTAAAGGTGGCTTAGTGTTCCAGATTGCAAACTATATTACGAAGCAATAATTCTCTAAACAGTCAGGTACTTGCTAAGAAATAGAGCAGTAGATCAATGGAGTAGATTAGGTCCATTATACACAGTAGTAAATGACCATAGTAGCCTAGTGTTTGATAAATGCAAACATCCAAGTTTTTGAGGTTAAAACTCAACATTTGACAAAAATTGCAGGGAAAACTAGACAGGAGTTTGACAGAAACTAGGTATAGACCAAGACTTATCTTATACCAAGATAAGTAAAAATGGAAAAAAAGATTTAGACATGAAGGGGGATATCATAAGTATATTAGGGGAGCATAGAAAAACATACCTGTCAGATCTATCAATAAGGGGAGAGTTTATGGCCAAACAAGAGATAGAGAAGATTAGGGCAAGTGGAACAGATAATTTTGATTATATGAAATTAAAAGCTTCTTTACAAACAAAACTAATGTAGTCAAAATTAGGAGGAAAGGAGGCAACTGGGAAAAAAAAAGATTCCCAATAAATTTCTCCGATAAAGCTCTCATTTCTAAAATATATAGGGAACTGAGCCAAATTTATGAAAAAAAGTGAGCCATTCCCCACTTGATAAATGGTCAACACGTATCAACAGGATGTTTTCAGAAGAAGAAATCAAAGCTTTTAGTAGTCAAATGAAAAGATGTTCTCAGTCACCAGTTGATTAGGGAAATGCACATTAGAACACTAAAACGACTATGAGACACCATTTCACACCTATCAGAATGGCTAACATGACAGAAAAAATGACAAATGCTGGAGGGAATGTGGAAAAATTAAGACACTAGTTGTGAACTAGTCCTACCATTCTGGAAAACAATTTGGAACTATGCCCAAAAGCCTATGAAAACTATGCATGCCCTTTGACCCAGCAATACCACTACTAGGTCTGTATTCCAAAGAGTTAAGAGAAAAGACTGATTTGTGCAAAAGTGTTTATAGCAGTTCTTTTCTTTTTTGGTGGTGGCAAAGAATTAGAAATTGAGGGGATACCCATCAATTAGGGAATGGCTGAACAAATTGTAGTATATAATCGTGATGGAATAGTATAGTCATATAAGAAATGATAAGCAGGATGCTTTCAGAAAACAACAACAACAACAACAACAATAGCAACAACAACAACCTGGGAAGAGTTATATGAATTCACTCAGAGTGAAGTAAGCAGAACCAGGAGGAAATTGTACATAGTAAGAACAATATTGTAATGATAACCAAGTGTGAAAGACTTAGCCACTCCGATCAAGACAATGATCCAAGACAATTCCAAAGGACCTACGATGAAAATTGCTATCCACCTTCTGGAGAGAGAATAGATGAACTCTGGATGCAGACTGAAGCACGCTTTCCCCCCTTTATTTATGTTGTTTTATTTTGGTTGTGTTTTATTTTGCAGCATGGTTAATATGGAAATATGTTTGGCATGACTTCACATGTGTAATCAAAATTAAAATGATTGCCTTCTCAAGGAAGGGAGAGGGGCATGAAGGAGGGAGAGAATTTGGAACTTAAAATTGAAAAGAAGTGATTGTAAAAATTCTTTTACATGGAATTGGGAAATATTTAATGAAATAATTTAAATAATTTAAAAAAGATGAATGGCAAAAGAAAAAAAAGATAAACTCCTTGAGGGCAGCAACCTCTTTTTCTGCTTGTATTTTTATTCCCAGCTCCTAGCATAATACCTGAGGCATAGTAAGCTCTTAAAAAAGTATTTTGACTGATGTCTGGAAAAGGCCTTTAGTAGAGGCCTTTTCTACTACTTCTACTTAATTCTTACTTACCCTAAGTAGATGAATGGTGAATTTCCTTGTGTGATGGCTCCAATGTCAGTTGTTGGTACTTGAGGTTTGGAGCAGAAGTTTAGCTGAATATAAATTCAGGCCATCTCAATAGAAAGGAGACAAATAAGGGATATAGTAAAAGATTAAATAAAGAAGGAGATGCCTTTGCTCTTTAAGTTCCATTGAAAATGGTCACAGGTTAGCTGTGTGACTCTGGGCAAGTCATTTAACCCTAACTGCCTCACCAAAAAAAGCAAAGCAAAACAAAACAAAACAAAAAGAAAATAGTTACAGGTTTAAAGGATGGAAGGTACATCAAATGTCATCTAGGCCAACTCCTTATTTGCAATTGAGGAAACTGAGACCTGTGGAGGCTGATTCACTTACCTGAGGTCACACAGATATCAAGAGGCAGATCTAGGATTCAAACTCAGATTCTTTGACACTATAAAGAATTATTTTTACTCCAACATGTTGCTCACAATGTCTGTCTATTTGTGATATTCTTATGTAGGTTATCCCATAAGTATTCCACAAAGGATCTACTTAAATAAAATGGAGGCCTTCCTATGGTTCTTTTAATATTACAGAGGGACCCATACACCACCTCTTAAAAATCTATTATCTCTCATTGTTATATTTAAAAAGATGCTCATCCCATCTCCTTTATCAAATCTGGAGTGATGTAGAATAGGAAAAAGGTAGATGAGAGAAAGAATGAGAGATTTTCTATGAATGTGTCTTTAACAGAGCATTCATATCTAATTCACAGTGTGTCTCAAAGGTCACAGTCTAGTTTTAAACTATTAAAGCTTTTTTGGGATACACTGTATATTTAAGCTTCAATAGCTTAAAATTGCACTAAGATTTTTGGGACACTTTAGTATTTAGTATTTAGAGTGATCATATTTAAGATAATCCCATCTAGACTGAAGGAGAAAAAACAAGACTGGTATGTAAAGATAGAAGGTGGGAAAGAAAAAAAAGATGGAGAAAAAAAGGAGAGAAAGAAAAGATGAAAAAAGGGATTCAGAGAAAGGAAAGACTGGTTGAGCCTTTGCTCTGGTTTGCAATAATTTTTTCAATGATTCAGTTATTGTTATTTTGGGAGATGCTAATAATAGCACCCCATAGACTAGCAGGCCAACTCTTTAGTCATTTCTGGATCATGGTGGAAAAGGCAAAGGGTATGTATTTGGAGGAGGGTGAAGATAGAACAGGATTATAGACTGGAACCCAGTGGCAGTAAGTTAAATTGGAGTCCACAAATAAACCTCTTGCCCTTTAAAAATAATTAGTCCCTGGAGTTAGAAAGACTTGAGTTCAAATCAAGCACTTACTAGCTGTGTGACCCTGGGCAAGTCACTTAACCCTGTTTGCCTCAGTTTCCTCATCTATAAAATGAGTTAGAAAAGGAAATGGCAAACCACACCAGTATCTTTGCAAAGAAAACCCCAAATGGGGTCCCAGAGAGTCATATACAACTGAAATGACTGAACAACAACAATAATAACAACATAGAATATAGAGGCTACTTGGCAGTGTTAAGTTGAAAGTAAATGTATTATTTATGGTTCTTTATAGGTATTTAATAACATTGAGTAAATTAATAGGTTTATTTGGAAAGTGGGATCATAGTACATACACTTACTGATCCACTTTGGATTTTAAAATTTTCTTCCCACTCCTAGAGAAAAGAGAAAAACCCAAACCTTTTAAAATATTAATATAACACCTTTTATATGATACTCCCCCTAGGGGTTGACTAATGCCTTTTTATTCAAGGGATACACTGTGGTATTCATTACAAAAAAAACCCTACTGTTCATAAGTCCCCCACAGGTGCCTTTCCTATAACAGTCAGCCAGTAGACAAAATTGGCTTAAATCAGTCATTCACTAAAATGTCATTGTAAGAAAAGCATCACCAAAATATTCCCTTCCCCCAGAAAACTGGGATATGCTCTCACACAAATACACTCAGTATACATGGGGAGAGTGGGCACAAACTTAGAGCCCACTAGTAGTGATGCACATGACACAGAAAACGTATCCATGACAACTCACACTTCTTAGACTGTAGGAACTTGATGTCCTTCTTTGTCTCACGGATTCCTCATAAAACTCACTCTCGATTTTCATAGCTAGTTAGTTCCCTTTTGAATTCATAGTTGACTCTCTTTTCTGCTGCCAAGGGTTAAACTCTTTCAAATTGCTCCTAGCCTTAATAGGCTGCCTCTTTGAATTCATATCTGCCTAGAGATTACTTCTTTGCTCCTTCCACTGTGCCTGTAACTGTCTCGAACTGATTTTCTATTTGCTAAAAGGGATATCATTCTAGACAAGCAGTTCCACTGCTAGATGTTGTGGCCAATGAAAGAGAGAGGAACAAAAATCCCTCCTCACTCCCTTGCTGCTTTCTGGTAATAGCGAGCCTACCTATTTAAAGTCCTATAAGGGAGTAGCCAATTTTCATATGGCTTCTCTCAACTCAATTGTAGAGAAGAGTGTTCACACTTCATAAAGGCTTAAGGGCACAGGGGACCAAATTCTGGCAAATAATTTGAAAGATGTTCCTTTGCCAAAATATAGTATCATAAAATATAAACAAAAAATGAGGGCACATAAGGAAACATAGAAATATCACTTCAAATATGTCGTATCCAAGAGCCAATTTTTTTTTGAGAAAGATGAGAAAAAAGGATTTATCTATAGTGTTTGATGTGAAACTATGCCCCTATTGTTAGCAAAAGCCCTGGGAGGCAAAGATCTATTCTTTGCTCTGTCCCTACCCCACAAATAGCAGGAACAAAAATAGTTAAATGTTGTAAGATCCTGTTCTGGAACATGTTAAAAATCCTCATTTGAAGTTACAACTGTCCTATAATTCTTTACAGTATCATCTTTCTCTATGTTTCTATTCTCTTGGTTTTCTGGGACAAGGAAAGTTTTCTTCTTTATTCAGGCTCGCAGGATTCTGTTGGGGTAACCCCTTTATTCCCCCTCCCCCTTTGACTCCATCAACTCAACTTACGTCCGTCAGGTGAAATTTGTGACTAACTTTATTTTTCTTATTAAGGATAATCAATCAACTTATTTGCAATTAGAGAAATTCAACCAGCCACCAAGTCAAAGCATGTTGTATCATTCCACATAGACACCTTGTGTCATTCAAAGCAAGAAAATATTTTTGATCAATTTTAAAAAATCTTTTCTAGGGAAAGACATCATTATCTAAATGTGAAAGCCTTAGTATAGCACCAATCCATACACATGAAATTAAATTTCTATAGGTTTTATTGTCTCATGTTTCTGAAAACCAGTGGTAAAAACATCATTAGATTTGGCAATTAAGAGATCAATTTGTTACTATGGAGAGAGCAGTTTCAATTAAATAATGAGACTGGAAGTAATATTGCAGAGGATTTAGAAGAGAGTAAGAGTTGAAGTAGAGACATCAAGTGTAGATGTCTTTTTCAAGGAGCTTAGAGGAGGAGAGGAAAGATATATGATGATAGCTTGTGGATATGGGAGTCTCTTGTGAAGATTTTTTTAAGGCTGGAAAGATGAATGTGTTTGTAGGCAGCAGGTAAGGAACCAGTAGCGAAGGAGAAATTGAAGATTAGATTGAGAGTGGAGATGATGGTGCAAGTAATCTGCTGGAGAAAATGGAAAGGGAGGGGATCAAGGGTGTATTCATAAAAAGAACATTGGTACAGAATAATCATAAAGTTCACTCATATTCTGGAAAGGAGAGAAAGCATGGCATAACTGATAGAGGATTGACATAATTTTAAGTCAAGTCCTAGGTTTAAATCCTGTTTCTGACATATACTGGGTATATGACTGTGATTAAGTCACCTAAACTCTCAGCTCCCTCCAAACCCCTAGGCAACTGCCTAGCACTATAATTGCAGAAGAATTACTGAGCTACATTGATGGATGCTGTTTCCTTATCAAGAGCTCGCTGCCTTGATGAAATCACAACCTGGACCAAAAATGAAAAAAAATGGGAAGAGCACTAGACCTGGTGTCAGAAGATGTTTGTTCAAATTCCATCCTAGCCATGTGACTTCGGTTAAGTTACTTCATCTCTCTGGGCCTCTTTTTCCTTATCTATAAAGTGAAAGAATTATATTAAATGATATCTACACTCCTTTCTATTTCTAATGTCCTATGTTTCTGTGATTCTGTGGCTTATGATTTCTAAGCACTTTTTTTTAGTAGCTGCTTTTAATGATTGACAAGTAGCTAGAAGTCCATCAAGTCAACTGCATCAATAATCACATTTCTGTTCAATTTAAATTTGGAATGATTATATTTCTTAAAATTTGGTTTACAATCGTTCTTTTATTTTTTGGATGATTCCCCCCCCCTTTTTTTTTGAGATACAGTGCATTGTAGAAACCCCTGCTATTGAGTGAAAAAAGGAAAAAAAAGTCACTTGTCTTTAGATTGCAGAATAATCTTGGGGTAAAGTTGTTTTTTGTACTTTGTTCTCAAAGAGGATTATGACATCAGGAAGGTGATGTCATGACTTGCAAGTGAATTGGATTTAAGTGAGGCGGGGATGTGCAAAGTGACCAGCCTCACTCTTTCCTTTGGAGCCATCTGGGTCCAGCAGCAAGATATAGATCACAACTGGAGATGGTCCTGGATGTAGTGGGAGACCTTGGCCTTTTTTAGGCTAAGGTATTTCCCAGGTCTCAGTTTGTCTGAGGCAATGCCCATTCAGTAATTAAGAGTAGGCAGGGATGAGGCAAAGAATGGCCTCTTTTACCTCGTCAGTAAAATCAATCTGGGAGAGGAAGATCCTCAGGATTTCTGGCCAAAACAGGAACAATGGCTATTTATACTCACTCTGGGCCATCAGGGCCCAAATAATGACCCAGTGAGGCTTGGGCTGAGTGTTGGCTAATCAATTAGAACCAAAGTGCTTGAGTTTAAGAGATGGTCCATAAAAAAGAAATTTAGCTTATAACCCCAATATATCTTGTTAGGTTTCAGTGAGCAAATTTATATTCCTTTGGGTAGAGCACCCCCAGGTAAAGGTATAAGTCCCTATGTGGCCAGAGAGAGAGGAGGGAGAGAAGAGAGAGAGGCATGAAGGAAGGAAGGAAGGAAGGAAGGAAGGAAGGAAGGAAGGAAGGAAGGAAGGAAGGAAGAAGGAAAGAAGAAAGGAAAGAATGAGGAAAGGAAGGAATTGCATAGCTCAACTGAAACTGGACAGTTGAGTACCCAGTGGGCAGCTCATGCTATTCAGAGGTCATTGTTTGTCCTTTGTTCTCCAAGAGGAGACATCAGGAAGGTGATGTCATGACTTGCTAGTGAATTAGATTTAAGTAAGGTAGGGCTGTGCAAAGTCACAAGCCTCACTCTCTGCTCCAAGGCCATCTGGGTCCAGTGGGAAGATATAGATCAGGACGCCTGGAGATGGCCTGGGATGCAGTGGGAGGCATTGGCCTTTTAAAGCTAAGGTACTTCCCTGAAATGGAATCAGAAAAGAAAATGAATTTAACCCTGCATATTTTGGTATTCCCCCCTACCCACCACAATATCAGCTTGCTCGGTATCCTTCATTTCTGCTAGGGTTTTGGATTTGGAAAACAACAACAACAATGAGAGATAACATAGATCACTCAGTTACTATGTGTTGACATGAAATTCAAATTATAAAAATGGAGAGAATTATTTTTTAAAATATCAAATGAGTTTAAGGAAACATTGCCTAATTTGGCAACTTAATTTAGTTGAAATTTTAGATCTATCTAAAATTCAATAAATATGGATTTGAGCCCATCCATAACAATCTACCATTAAATGCCATCACCAATGCATCAAAATGAGATTGAATCTTGAATAAATCAAGTTACAAATTCTGATGAAAATAAAAAGCAATTGAAAGCCATTAAATATTGGCATAAATGGAAATGTTTCTATGAATCATTTCCCAACATTCTTATAAGTCTGAAAAAATGATTGCCACATGTCAATATGCAGTAGTATATAAATGGATTTTAAAGACATTCTCTACAGAAAAAAAAAAACAAACAGCTGTCATTCTAGCAATCCTACTGGATTAGATTTATTGAGGGACTAATTTTATGAAATTTAAAAAAAATCACATTCAAAAATAAGTTTTTAGATACTTCTGAGTGGTGAACAGTTGTAATTTATCAACTCAGATATCAGCTGATAAGCAGCTTTTTTGGTTCATTACATATTTTGGCTGGCTTAGGGTCATATCAAGCAGTTAGGTAGCACAGAAGATAGAACACTGGTCTTGGAATCAGAAAGTTTCATCTTCATGAGTTCAAATCCAGCCTTAGATACTTACTAACTGTGTGACCCTGGACAAATCACTTAACCCCATTTGCCTCAGTTCCTCATCTGTAAAATGAGCTGGAGAAGGAAATGGCAGACCACATCTTTGTCACAAAATCCCCCAAATGTGGTCATGAAAGGTTGGACACTACTGAAATGACTGAACGGCAGGGTTATGTCAAAATTTAAAATGCAAAACTACTTGACAGCTATGTATGTGTTGGAAGAGGGTCCTCAGTTAACCTCATGTCTGTATAGTCAATAATATTATCCATTTGTGACTTTTGTTCAACCAAGCAAGATAGATTTTCTATAGAAAAATAGTTTTAGAAGATTCCCTTAGAATATGAAGGGCTGTCAGTGCTCTGTCCTTTGGAAGAGCCTCCTAGATGGTGGTTATACAATTTGATGCATACTTAAATGCCAGAGGGTGCATGGGGAATCATGTTGTGCTGAGGACACAGACTCTCCAGATATTGTTGTTCTAGGGGGTTAGTATAAGCCAGAATATCTGTTCTTGGTCATCCTCAAAAACCTTGGAGAGATGGAAGCAGTTCTAGGGTCTTCCCTGACACTTCGAGCCTCTTGCGAGTTCCAGGGGGTTCTAAATGCTTGAGTCCTTCCTGGCTCTGTTAAAAAAAAATCCTTGGTTTGTAAATTCTTTATTTGTTCTGCTTGGTCTATTAGAAGTTTCAAGATCAAACTCCTGAAGCCTTATATGGTTTATTTCTTTTAGCCACTTTTCACCACTGCACCCTATGTTAGTAGGATTCCTTACAGTTCCTAGGAATATAAGCCCTAAAGGCAATGGTTCTCTCTTTCCTTAGGAAATTCATTCTCTCCTATCTTTCTATGTAAATCAAGGCTTCTGGGAAATAAAAAGTACCTCTTCCTCAGAACAGATTGGGCACCCTCTGAGGGATCATGAGCTGCCTAATATTGAGAAAACAGACCCAATCCTTCTTCACATTAAGGGGAAACACCCCCTATTGATCTGCTTCAGATCAAATCCATAACCATCCATGCTTTGAAGCCATTTTATGCTGTCTGGATGCATTAGTGGCTCCTAGCCCAGGTTGCAGTGCAGTCCTTATCAAATACAAGTATTTATAGAAAACCTATTACGTGCTCATCACTGTACATGTGCATGTACACTGTACATATCTCCTGGATCTGGTATATATGTATGTTCTAGAAGATACTAGCTTTTTGGCTCTACTTCCCATATAAATTGCAATGTTATAGGAAAGATGGCATACTCAAGTGAAATGGATTGTTATTCTGACCAAATCCTCTCAACAGGTGTGGATTTATGAATAAGAGGAGTAGGTACACTGGGAAGGGCCTTTTGTCCTCAGCTCCACCACACTGTCTAAAATTCTTTACTTTGATATACTGCTTGCAATTCCACCATTAGCAATTCATATCTTTGGGTTAATAAGAATTACTTATCCAAATGCAAATGTTCCTGAGATAGATAGCACAAGAAGTCTGACTTAGTCATTTATACTCCAGTGTAAATTAATTAGCTAAACTCATTTTATTGTAACCATCCTATCATCATGGAAGATTATCATCATGGAAGTTTTGAAAAGGGGAATCAATGAAAAGGAACAACTGTGAAACACGAGAACGACTGGATGGACAAACAGTACAACATGAAGAAAAAAAACATCTGGAGGTAATCAGGGAACGGTGGTAGAGAAGAGGTACCCCCAGGTCGTGGTGGAGGGATGAAGAAAGGGGAGGTGGAAAGGGAATAAAGAATAATAAAAACCGTCACCACTTTGCCTAGGGTTGGCCTTGCACAGATCTCGGACACCCAGGTGGCCCATTGTAACAATAGCTAACAGCCCAAAGAGATGCTTAATTCTGTGGGTGATCCTGTGTCAATATCACCCGAGAGAGCCAGGCAGAGAAGGCAGCTGGTAATAATGTGGAACAGTCTCATCCCTAGACAATGAAAATCTTGGTTTGTTATCTCCTGAAATTCTCAAACAACTAAGATTTGTTGTTTGATA
The DNA here is from genome assembly GCF_003287225.1 of Phascolarctos cinereus. Lineage (NCBI taxonomy): Eukaryota > Metazoa > Chordata > Mammalia > Diprotodontia > Phascolarctidae > Phascolarctos > Phascolarctos cinereus. The sequence goes on from NW_027555847.1 coordinate 232,474,183, forward strand.
TATGTGTGAAAGGAACTGAAGAGCCTGATACTGTGGTAGGCAAAACACTCTTTGGGAAATAGTACAAGAAGAATTAACCCTTTCAGAATATCAGCATGCCAGTTGATAAGTTGCCTGTACAACTGAGCCCTTTAGAGTCAATTTTGTGTAGTGGATAGAGTGCTGGCCTTGAAGTCAGGAAAGCTTGGGTTTGAATTCTGACTCAGACACTTACCAGCTGTGTGGTTTCAAGCAAGCCACTGATCCTCCTCTGCTAAATTGGGTCAATGATAACAATAGCATTTCACTAGGCTGTTGTGAGAATAAGGTGATATGATTAATGTAAAAAAAGTTGGGGGAAAAGGACCCACATGTACAAAAATATTCATAGCAGCTCTTTTTGTGGTGGCAAAGAATTGGAAATTGAGAGGATGCCCATCAATTGGGGAATGGCTGAGCAAGTTGTGGTATATGAATGTAATGGAATACTATTGTGCTACAAGAAATGATGAACAGGCTGACTTCAGAAAAACCTGGAAAGACTTATATGGTCTGATGCTGAGTGAAGTGAGCAGAACCAAGAGGACTTCGTACACAGTAACAGCCATGTTATGCAATGACTAAAATTGTTAAACTGAACCCTTCTCAGCATTATGAGGATTTAAGACATCTCCAGAGGCCTCGGGATGGAAAATGCTGTCCACATCCAAAGAAAGAACTATGGAGGTTGAAGCACTATCACTTATTTTTACCTTCTGTTGAGTTTTGTTTCCTCTTTCTGATGGTTCCTCCTGTTGGTTTTAATTTTTACTTAAAACTTCACTAATGTGAAAATATGTTTAATGGGTATGTAAATGTAAAGCTTACATCAGATTGTGTATCATTTTGGGGAGGGTGGGGTGAGGAAAGGGGAGAAAAATTTTCAACTCAAAAGCATATGGAAGTGATTGTTGATAAATCAAAATAAATTAATAAAAAAAAGTTGGAAATCTTTTTATTTTGAGGGGGTGGTTTGTTTCTGTGATTTCATCAATATAGAGACCTTCATGTATGGGAACTCTCTGTATGTAGTCATCAGATCCTCTGTAGAAAGGGGTACATAAACCCTGGGCAAGTCACTTAACTGCAATTGCCTCATCAAAAAAAGAAAAAAAAGAAAAAAGGGGTACATGGGGGCACTGAGAGTTAAAGTAACTTGTCCATGGTTACAGTCTTAGTATGTGTTAGAGGCAAGATTGGAACTCATCTCTTCCTGACATGAAGACTGTCTCTCTATCCAATATGAAACTAAACTGAAAGCTTTAATGTACTACTTAAAATGTCAGTTATCATTATTATAGGTAAGATGAATTAAATATTCTCTTAGTCTAACTGTCACAATTTTTATTCATGCCCTCAGCCACGGGCATCTCTTAGACATTGCCAACATCTACTGGGGTGGGTAGGTGAATTTTCTAGTTCCTGCTTTCATTCGCTCACCTAAATCTTAGTTCATCAAAACTTAGGAAAATGATGTAATTTCAAAATTGCTAAAATTTACTTTAAATTAATTCCTAACCGGAACATGTTTAATACTTAGAATAGGGACTGCATCTATGATCCCAGGTAAAGAAACACTTTCTACCAATTGACACCTTCTCTGGGTTTAGGCAACTAATGGTCTTAGTTGCCTAGACCACTGAGAGGTGAAATGATTTGGTGGTGGTCACACAGCCAGTATGTATTTGTGGCAGGACTTGAGACCAGGTTTTCCTGACTTTGAGGCCAGCTCCTTTGTGCACTATGCCATGCTGTCTCTCAATACTATTTTAAAAATGATAGTCATTTCTCACATAGGCTGCATATTTTCTGAGTGATATCTTAAAGCTATTGCATCCAAGAGATTAAAAAAAATTTTTTAGGTTCCCCTTAGCTATGTTATATGAGTACTATATATAAAAGGAAGAGGAATTATGCTGGAAGAGGTATGTTAATGAAAAATGATTTCTGTTGATGTCAGTTGACTTAATAGATTTCAGAAAGGGAAGAATCAGAAAGCCCACACATGCATCAAAGTGAACAAATACTCCATGGACTGAGATAGACTGAGAGTAAAAAAAAAAAGCCATTCATCTGTCACTTAGGAAAGAGAATCAAATAGCGGGAAATGAGGGCAATACTAACTATTGGGGTAATGTATGAAAGTAGATTAACAACTAACTTTTTGACCCTAAACATACTTTTATTTCTTCAAGATTTACTGAAGCTTACTGAAGGCCAGGACCATGTCATTTTTTAATCTCCCTTCAAACATCGTACAGTGCTTCCTTAAACATGTCTAAATATTTCTCCCAATAGAATGTAAGCTCTCAGAGCCTAGGAATTTTATATATATTTTTTCCTTTGTATACCCAGAGACTCACACATAATAGATGCTCCATAAATGTTTGTTGATTGATTAAGATCTCAATAAATAGTCATTGAATACATTTTGTGAATGTTATGCTGTCAAGGACACCACCATCCTTTTAGGCACCCAGGCTTGAAACTTCAGGGTCAATCTCAACTTCTCAATCTCACTTATTCCACATCTCCAATCAGTAACTCAATCTTGTATAGAGTTTCTAACTACAACATCTATCACACGTGTCCTCTTCTTTCCACTCACACAGCCATAGCCCTCGTTCTGTATCTCATTACTTATAGTCTTGACTACTTGCAATAGACTTCTGATTGTTTTTCCTGTTGCAAATCTCTTTCCACTTCCATCCATTCTCCTTCAGTAGCCAAGGTGATTTTTCTAAAATATATGTCTGACCATGGGCTCCTAGGTGGTACAGTAGATAGAATGCAGGTCCTGGAGTCACGAGGACCTGATTTCAAATTTGGCTTCAGACACTAGCTGTGTGACCCTGGGCAAGTCACTTAATCATGTTTGAGTCATTTCCCTCATATATAAAATGATTTGGAGAAGGAAATGCAAACTGCTCCAGAATCTTTGCCAAGACAACCCAAAAATGGGATTGCAAAGAGTCAGACACAACTAACTGACAAAATCAACAAAAACAAATGTATGACCATATCACCACCACCTCTTCTGCTTTGTCAACTTTAGTGGTTTCCTGTTACCTCCAGGATCAAATACTTTGTCATTTAAAAGCTCCTCAAGATTCTTACATTTTACTTTCTTTCATATATTTACTATATAGTCTCACTGGTCTACTTAAAGTTCCTCAAACAGGATATCCCATTTCTCATCACTCTGTTTTTGCATTGGCTATCCCTTATGCCTAGAATGCTCTGCCTGCTCAGATTTTCCTCTTGGTGTCCCTGAAATCCTTCAAGATTCAGCTCAAAGGCTCCCCTTCACAAGACATCTTTCTTTGTCTCTTCACTGTTTAGTGCCTTCCATTGTCAGATTACTTTTCAACCACTTGCTATATCTTATAACTACCTAGTTGTTTAGATGTTGTCCCCCCATTAGAATGTATGCTCCTTGAGAACAGGGACTGTTTTTGCCTTTCTTTGTATTGCCAATGACTAGCAAAGTGCTTGACATACCATAGGGATTTAGTACAAATGTGTTGACTAATTTACTATTATCTATGACAGGTGTTAAAATCCCATGAATCTTTGAAGGGAGGCACTGTGTCTATTTAGCTTAGCTCTACACTTAGTAAAAGCTACCTGGAGATGAAAAGAACATTAGGAAAGTGATGAAAAGAACATTAGGAAAGTATTGAAAAGTTTGATTCAAGCAGGGAAGTCAAATAGAACAGGAGTGAATTAGATTGAGTATAAAACCCCAAAGCCATGCTACGTCTTTGAATGCTACATCAGTTTTGGAAGTAGTTGCAGACCTACAACATCTGTATGGAAGATCATTAGATATCAGGCATTGGTGAAGAAGGGCTAATCATGCATTATTCAGCTGACAAGAGCATGGAGTTGTTTCACATAACTTTTCAGAGTATATGATGTGTTTCATGTACACTTTTTTCTTTTCTTTCTCTTTTCGAATCAGAAAATGAAAGAGCCATTCAGTGTTGTGGTGGGATTCTCAAGTGCCTTGCAAGTTATTAGCTCCACAGGGGACCCTTGTTAGAGCCCCACCACAAAATGAATAGATTTCAGGGAATGAGAAATACTATCACAGTATGATTATAAAAGCCTATGATTTAAAAAAATAATCATGGGTGATGTGGCCACCAATACAGACTATCTCTAGTAAATACCAATTTTTCAGGGTTAGGCTATAAAAACAACCCATCCCAAATCAAACTAAGCCACCCAATCTCCAAAAACATTAGTCTTAGTTAATTTTCATTTGCCTTTTGAAATGTTCAGGTACAATTTTGAGGGTACTAAGGGATTAATTCTCAAGATAGCTGAAATATTGAGGAAAAATCATGCAGTTTGTTACTGTAAATGGCTATTGAGAGAATATTAACACTGACCAATCCGTATATCTCTTTTCTCATTTCTAAAAACAAGTTGTTATGAAAATAATTTATTCATGTTTCAATAGCATCCTTAATGGGGTATAAGAAGGGAAGGAAAGACATTTGCAAATGATATTCTACAGCAGATAAAAATCTTTTTAGTCACATAAATGAAAGTAAAGAACAGAGAATGCACAATTCACTATGCTTATTGTTGACTGACCATAAAAATGTCAATTTGATAAAGAAAATTGCCATTGCTGAGGTTCTAATCTAACATGGTGTCTTTCATGGGTATGCTAAAATCATACAAGATTCCTTGAAGACCATAACAACAATGAAGTTTATTTGGCCCTCTGATTTTTAATATCAAATGAGGGACAAAAAGCAAGATGTTTGTTCATCAAAATGTTTTCCATAGTAATGGAGGATGTCTAGTACAAAGCCCAAATGGAAAAAGGAAGCCCTATAGACGATGAAGTTGTTCATGCACTCCTGCTTATAGGTAACATTATTCTCAACACAACAAGCCATTGAATATTGTGTGTGTGTGCATGCACGTGTGTGTGTGTGTGTGTGTGTGTTCGTAATCATTCAAGTATTCAACCTTAATATACTTACAGGGAAAAAATGTGTATGAAGAACAACATAATCTTCAAACTATGACATGCTCTTGGATGGAGAGCATAGAAAGCTTTCTCCATAGCACATATCTTAGTCCAATACTGTAGATGGTAAGTGAACTGGGCCCAAAACTGAATATGTAAACAATAGCAGTTTGTATTGCTTTTGCAAAACAACACAGTGCCTTTGATGACTCCAGGTTCCTCCTTGAAACTAAGATTAATCTTTTTAATACTTATATTCTCCCAATGATGTTGCATGGCATTCTCATTAAATTTGTAGGTGCCACAAGGCTGGTACTAACACACTGAATGAATGAGTCAGAATTCAAAAAGACATTGACACTGGGCTGAATCTGATAAGAAACAACTTAGTAGGGATAAATATAAATTTTTATACTTGTTTTCAAAAAATTAACTTTGTAAGATAGTTGAGGCATGGTTAGATAGCAGTTCTTCTGAAAAAGATCCGGGGTTTACCAGGTGGCAGGGACAGCTCTACGCCCAAACCCAGCAGGAAGTAGTTTCAGAAGCTGAGACCTTTGTTCCTTACCCCAAAAATTTTGGGTCCCATCTGTTTAAGGGGGGAATGTTGGGGTGTTTGGGTGCTTGTACTTGGACCCCAATTTCTCCCTAGTCTCAGAAACACTGTCCCTTGATAATCATTTAAGATCAATTGAGCCCCAATAAGGGCCAAAAACCTAAATTAATCTTTTTCTCTGAGTGAACTAAAAACACCCCTTCCTGTGTCAGCAAATTCCATGACCAGGTAGAGCTGATCAGTATTCTTCCTTTTGTTATCGCTGGGCTCAGGATGTCTGGGACCAGATACTCTCTGGGCCCAGGATGTCTGGGACCAGGTACTCTCTTGAATAATGGGACTTTATCTTGAGTTTCAATTGAGAACTGACCACTCCTTAACCACTCCCTAATCCCACCCTAAATCACCTAGTTAGCACATTTGGCACATGTTTTATTGTATTTTATCCTACATAAACTTTAACTGTACCTCTCTAAGGTTGCAGGATCCTTTAAGAATCCTTGTCCGCTGAAAAGCATAACAATAAATCTTTGCCACCTTGAATTAAAAAAAAAAGATCTGGGGTTTGAAGCAGACTGCAAGGTCAATATGAGGCAGCAGTATAACACAATGATGAAAAAAGCTAATGCAGTATTAGTGTGCATTAAGAGAGGCATAGCTGCAGGAAGGATGAAGAGTAAAGTACACTGCTTCAGACCTCATCAAAGGCATTGTATTCAATTCTGGATGTAGCAATATTGGAGGGGCATTAATAAGCTGAAGAGTGTTCAGAGGAGGGAAAACAGGATGCTGAAGTGCCTTGAGTCTATGTCATTTGAGGATGACATGGGAGAATTGAAGATGTTGAGACTGTAGAATAGAAGACTCAGGGGAACATGATAGCTGCAATATGTTGTGAAGGGATTAGACTTGCTCCATATGGATTCAGAGGGCAGAACCAGGAGAAAGATAGAAGTCGAAAATAGGAAAAATTTAGGCTTGATGCCAAGAAAATTTCCTAACAATTATAGCTGTCCAAGAGTTAAATGGGATGTCTTGAGAGATAGTGGGCTCCTCTTCCTTGCAGGTCTTCAAGCAGAGGCCAGATGACCACTAGATAAATAGCCATCACTTAGTTTTTCTGGAGATTTCTTTTACATATTGTGGACTGCACTAAATGGTCACTGAGGTTTCTCCAACTCTCCAACTCTGTGATTCTGAGGAAACCATGTCTCTTAAGAGGTCAAGTTCAAGACCATCTTAAAAACAAGGGGGAAGACACATTAGATTTGAGAAGGCTGAAGCATATTACCGACAGAGAATTGTACAGAAGAAGCAGAGTAAAGGATATCACTAGAGAAAGTAGAAAAGAAGATGGTCTTATTGCTGTTCAGTAGTATCCAACTCTTTGTGACCCTATTTGGGATTTTCTTGGAATAGACACTGGAGTAGTTTGCCATTTCCTTCTCCAGCTCATTTTACAGATGAAGAAACCAAGGCAAATGGGGTTGAGTGACTTGCCCGGGTCACACAGAGAGTAAACGTCATCCTGACTTTAGGCCTGCTGTTCTATCCACTATGCTACGAACCTGCTCCATTTAGTCATGTTGCAAAAGCAAGAGAAAACAGATGGACAGTCCTTTTGCTGCATTGGTACTCACATAATGTCAAGAGATATAGAAGATCTATGAAAAGGTATGGGAAGAGTCATATGCTATATGAAGAGTTCAAAAAAATTTATAAATGTCTTTAAGCATAATGGCACTTATGACAAACCAAGATATGTTAAGAATGGAATTAGCCTGTTTAAATGATTAATGGTTTAATAATAGCAATCTGAATACTTCAGTGGATCTACAATCAATGCTTGCCTGCCTCCACTCATAATTCCAGACTTTTCCTCCTCTACCCCAGATACCTTTATTTTTTTTTTTACTCTGGAGATTTCTCCATTGCCATGGCCCCCTCCTCCTATCGGTGAGTTCTTGCTCAGAAACTGCAATTGAAGAAGTACCCAGGCCAACCATGCTTATCTCTGCCCTGCATCCATTCCTCCCTCTCTGGGCTTTTCCACCTTCTGCCCCAATTGTCTTCTCCACCACCTCTGTGGCCCCTTTCTTGGACTGGTGATTTCCTACCTTCGTTTAATGAAGTTCCTAGGCCTGCTCTCTTCTTTCTTTTGACATTCTTGACCCTGCAACCTTTTCTCCTTCTGCTCCAGCTGCCCTCCCACCCTGGAGATGCTTGTAGTCTTGTGGCCTCATATTCAGATTGGCAAGTTCCTATTCAGAACTTCTATTGGAGGAAGTTCCCAAGGCAGCCATGCTCACTTTTTTGTTAGCTCCACTCCTGACTCTGGACTTTTCCACCTTATTGCTCTGTGTGAGTATCTGTTCTCTCCCTCTCCTCCACTTTTTTTTAGCTTCCTTTCCTATGTTGTCTTCTCTCATTAGAATTTCTTTACAAGTTAGAAGTTTATTAGAAGTTCTTTGAGTATAGGAACTTTCTTTTTCCTCATATTTGTAGAACCAGTGCTTAGCTGAGTGCCTGGCACAGAGTAAATACTTAAAGAACGCTCTCTTATCTGTATCTGTTTGTCTATCATCCATCACGTAAATGTGGTACTCACTCTAATCACAACCACTTCATATTTGTCCATCCTTTTTGATTTTTGTCCACTTCTTCCAATAGATTCTCTAGGTCTCTTGATATCATGGGAATAGTATAGGAGTATATACATCTCTGATTATATGCTCTCTCTACGTGATCTACATTGATTTTCCTATGCAAGTATTTGCTTGTAATATGCCATAATTCTTGAGAATACAAACATGTTCTTATTAGGAAGAAGTCAGTTCACCATGTACATGACTCTTCAATTTGCCAAGTACTTGTAATTTTATTTAGGCAACTACTTCCTTGACTTATGGAAATTGTAATCCATCTATGCCATTGTACACAATTTCTGGACTTGTTATGGACAAATTTTCAATGCCTAGTACTCTTCCTTTTGTTCAAGATTCTGAACTTAAGTATGTTGGTCCTTCATCAATAGACATATTGTCAGTCATTGGGACTGCATTTAAAACCTTTAAATCTTGGTGGGACAGGTGATTGTTTTTACTCCATTTGTTTTGAAGTGGTATACTTTAGGAAATGGTTGGGGGAAGGCCAATCCAAATCTTGAGTTTGCGAAAAGCCTTTAAGGAAACCCATTTTATATATCATAACTACATATGCTATGAATTAGAGCAGTATCAGAACTACAAGTAGGCATAGATTCAGTGAATCATTATAGAATCTCAAACTTCTTTTCTTCCCAGACTGCCTTCACTTTTAAGCTTTCTGGGCTCCATCATCTTGGAACACTTCCAGAGGTGATTGATCAGGACTGTTCTAAAGTTTGATGGCTTCATGCTTCTCTAGCAGGCCTGTATCATGATCATATAAGCTTATACAGTGCATTTATGAAGGCTTGTCTTTGTTCTATGTCTTTGAACTGTTTCATACTTTATTTCACTTTGTACTCAAACTGGGTATCTGTAGTTCTGATGCAAAGTCCAAAGTTCTCATTCTGACCACTCCATTATATCCATCCATGTCAGTTTTATCCCTCTTATGGTCCTATACTATTCTATCCTACCTTTCCATTCTGTCTTCTGGAACCTTGCTATATTGTTAATAAACTGCCCTTCATATTTGGCATATGCCTTCTGCCCTTTCTCCTAAGTTTAGAGGTTACTTTGTGTATTTGTTGGATTCAATATTCTATGTATGTACTTTTTGTTTCTTCCTTTCCAATCCCCAGTAGAATGTGAACTCAAGGGCATAGACTGTTTCCTTTTTGTCTTTGCATCTCTTGCACCTAGCATATTGTCTGTCACATAGCTGGCACTTAATAAATGTCTGATTAATTTAATAGTACTGGGTTCTCTTGTTACAACTGGTGAAGACATAATATTTACCTATGCTACAGTATTTGTTCCTCATTGAGTTTTTCTTTGATTTTGTAAACCAAATACTGTAAGTATGCTGCAGCATTAATAGTATTGATCAAAAACTTCCCTTTAGAGGGACAGTGTAGCCAAGATGGTGGAGTACAGGCAACAACTCAGCTGAACTCTCCCAACATTACCCTCCAAATTATTAAAATAATTTCTCAATTCAAATTTTTTGGAGCATCAGAGCCCAACAACAGGTCAGAAAGAGACATTTTTCTAGCCTAAGACAACTTGGGAGGTTGGCAGGACATGTCCGTGATACTGTATAGGGGCTTACCCTGATCTCAACAGGAGTACTAGTGGTAGGCTTTGGAGATGACCACAACAGTGGCAGCAGCTTTTAGAGTTCTCAGCCCAGAGACTGTAAGGAGGTTTAATAGCTGGTCAGAAAGAGATTACAGGAGACTCTTTTCTGTCACTGAATACAACTCATGCTGATTGGCAACTCTAGTGCCCATCAGCAGTTCTGGGTCGCAGTTACAGGAAGAGAAGAGTATTTATGATTTGTCACAAGGGATCAGGGGCCTGGTCTCAGATCCAAGGCAAAGAGGATCTATAGCACTTGTGACTGCAGGGGATCAAGGGCCCTTCTTATGCAATGACCAGAGCATAGACCAGGAGAGAAGTGAGCACACCTCTCACCAGATCACACCACCTTGGAAGCAATGAAAACTCGCAGATCCTTAGAACTAGCTCTGAAAACAGAAGTACAAAAAGCCAGAAACTTGGGACAGTGCCCTTCCACCACCAGGTGAATGAAGCCTAACTTTGACATAAAGTTCAAAGTGAAGAAATAGGCTAGAAAAATGAGTAAACAACAACAAAAAAGAACTTAACCATTAAAAGCTACAATGGTGACAGGGCAGACCAAAATGCAAACTCAGAAGATAACAACAATGTGAAAACAGCCTTCAGAGATGTGAAGAGTCAGAGATTGTTTTCAATAATGTGAAAACAAAGCTTCAGAGAAAAATGCAAATTGCACTCAGGCCTAACAAGAATTCCTGGAATAGTTAAAGAAAGAGATAAGAGTGATAGAGGAAAAGTTGGGGAAAGGAAGGAGAGTGATGCAAGAAAATTATAAAAAGAGAAGTAGCATCTTGGTAAGAGAGGCACAAAAAATACTGAAGAAAATATCACCTTAAAAGAAAACAGAATTGACCTAATGATAAAAGAAACATAAAAATCCATTGAAGAGAAGAACTGCTTAAAAAGCAGAATTAGACAAATGGAAAGAGGTACAAAAGCTCACTGAAGAAAATCATTCTTTAAAAACAAGAATTGGGCAAGTAGAAGTTAATACTTCCATGAGAACAATAAAACAAACTCAAAAGAATGAAAAAATAATAGAAGATGATGTGAAATATCTTATCAGAAAAATAACTGATCTGGAAAATTGAGGAGAGAGAGTTTAAGCATTATTAGACTATCTGAAAGGCATAATAAAAAAAGGAGCCTGGATGTATTTCAAGGAATTTTGAAGGAAAACTGCCCTGATATCTTAGATCCATAACGTAAAATAGAAATGGAAAGAATCCACTGATCACCACCTGAACGAGATCCCAAAATGAGAACTCCCAGAAATATTACAGATGAATTCCAGAGCTATCAGTTTAATGAGAAAATAATGCAAACAGACATTAAAAAGCAATTCAAATATCATGGAACCACAATCAGGATCACACAACACTTAGCAGCTTCCACATTAAAGGAGAAGATGACTTGGAATATGATATACAAGGAAGCAAAGGAGCTAAGATTACAACCAAGAATAACTTCTCCAGCAATAGTGAGTATAATACTTCAGAGAAAAATTAGGGAGTTAATGAAGTAGAGGACTTTCAAGCATTCCTGATAGAAAGAGCAGAGCTGAATAGTAAACAACATTCAAAGAGAAGACTCAAGATAAGCATAAAAATGTAAACATGAAAGAGTAATCATGAGGGACTCAATGGAATTAAATTCTTTATATTTCTCTGGGAAGGTGATACATGTAACTCTTAAGAACTTTATTATTATCAGGGAAGTTAGATAATGTCTATATACTCAGAGGGCATGAGGGTGAGTCAATTATTTTGGGATGACTGTTTTGAAATAGGAGTAAGAAAAGAGAGGTGCACTGGAAGATTGGGGGAGGGAGAGGTAGAATGGCAATATTTTTTCATACGAAAGAGACACTCAAGGAAAAGCTTTTATAGTGCAGGGGGAAATGAGGGTGAGGTAGCAGGCAATGCTTTAATCCCATTCTCATTGGAATTGGTTTAAAGAGGGAGGAATATTTATACACACTCAACTGAGTATAAAAATCTATCTTACCCAATGAGGAAATATGAGGGGAAGGTGATAAAAGATATGGGAGGGGGTGAACAAGTTGTGGCATATGATTGTGATGGAAAACAACTGCATTATAAGAAAGGATGGGCTCAATGATTTTAGAAAAATATGGAAAGACCTGATGAAAATAATGATAATGAAGAGTGAAATGAGCAGAACCAAGAGAACATTGTGTACAGTAACAGCAACATTAGGAATGACTTTGAGTGAATAAGTCATTTTGACTATTATAAATATCCAAATTAACTTTAAAGGACATATTAAGAAAGATGTATCCATATATGAAGAAAGAACTGATAAATAAAAGTTTATATAGAATAATTTTACATACATATACCTATTTGTAACTAATGGTAGTCATCTCTAGCATTGGGGGGAGAGGGAAGAAAATAAAAGAAATTTACATGATAACTATTATACATTTAAAAGGAAAAACAAGTTGTACATACTAGATTTACAATTTTATATGCAATCATTTTTATTATACTATGTTATAGAAGTGCTTGTTTTATTCTATAAATTAAAAATTAAATGAATGTGATAAAAAGAGATATGGCGAGTGGGTAATAAAAGGAGGGTGGATTAAGGGAGACAGTGGTCAAAAGCAAAATAGACTTTTGAGTGGGGACAGGATAAAAAAAGATAGAGAAGAAGAAAACATGATGGAAGGAAACATACAGTTAGTAATTGTAACTATAGATGTAAGTGGAATTAACTGACCCATAAAACAGAAGTGGATAGCAGAGTGGATTAGAAACTATGATCCAACAATATGTTAAGTATAAGAGACACACTTCAAACAGAAACGCACACACAGAGTTAAAATAAAGGGCTGGAACATAATCTACTATTCCTCAGCTGAAGTAAAAAAAAGGCAGGGGTAGCAATCATGATCTCAGACAATGCAAAAGCAAAAATAGACCTAATTAAAAGATATAACAAGGGAAACTACATTATGCTAAAAGGTAATGCTAAAAGACAATGAAATATTATAAAATTTTTACAGCAAGTTTTTCTGATAAAACCCTCATTGTTTAAATTTATATTGAATATAGCATGGATTCCCTAGTTGATAAATGGTCAAATGATATGAACAGGCAGTTCTTAGAAGAAGAAATCAAATCTATTTCTAGTAATATGGAAAATTCTCTAAATTGCTATTGATTAGAGAAGTACAAATTAAAATTATTCTGAGGTACCATCTCACACCTATCAGAAATGGCAAATGCTAGAGGCAATGAGGAAAAATAGGTGCACTAGTGAACTGTTGGTGGAGTTGTAAAGTGGTCCAAATATTTTGGAGAACAATTTGGAACTAGGTCTAATATGCTATAAAACTGTGCAGACCCTTTGACCCACTCATATCTCTACTAGATCTGTACCCCAAAGGGATCAAATGAAAAGGAAATGGACCTATATGTACAAAAGTATTTATAGTGGCTGTCTTTATGGTGGCAAATAATTGGAAACTGAGGGGAATGCTCATAAATTGGAGAATGGCTAAAAAAGTTGTGGCATATATTGTGATGGAGCATTATTATGCTATAAGTAATGATGAGTGATATGGTTTTAGATAAAACATATTAGACCTATATTAGCTAATTAATTAATTAACTAATGCACTTGGTTGTTGTCCTTTGTACTTGAAAAGAGCCAAAATGACATCACTATGTCAGGGTCAATGTACAGTGGCTGATGGGATCAATGTGAGCTCAGAAGGCTTTACCACAAATTGGGCTCAAATAGTCTGAATGGACATTTGGAATGGAGATATCTCAATTTGCACACCTCAAATGGCTTTTAAGCTATTGCAATTCTGTTTTACTCATAGAGCACAGCATCTTCTTGAATGTAGGCAAGTCATACTGAGTGCTCCTATGTCAGCGTCTTCTGTTTCTTCAAAACTGATTCCAAAGTTCTTTAGAGAGACCTTGAGATTATTCTTGTATTGCTACTTCTGACCTCTATGTGAAGGCTTGCTTTGTGTGAGTTCTCTGTAAAATTGTCTTTTAAGCAAAAGTACATTTGGTATTTGAACAATGTGGCCAGTCCATCAGAGTCACACTCTCTGCAGTAGAGTTTAGATGCTTGTTAGTTCAGTTTGAGAAATGACCTCAGTGTTTGGTGATCTTTGGTGATCTCACTAGGTGATCTTCAGAATCTTTTTAAGACAATTCAGATGGGAGTGATTCAATTTCCGTGGCATGGTTCTCGTGTACTATTTAAATTTTACAGGCTTACAGCGATGAGATCAGCACAATGACTCTGTAGACTGACGGTTTAGTAGTCAGTCTAATACTTCTCTCTCACACTTTCCTTCAGAGCCTCCCAAATACTGAGCTAGCTCTGGCAATAAGTGAGTCAACTTCATTATCTTTGTGTACATCCCTGGAAAATGTACTGCCAAGGTAAATGATCTTATCCAGATTTCTCCATTTGCTATAACTGATGGTTCCACATATGGATGGTGTGGTGCTGGTTGGTAAAGAACCTCTGTTTTCTTGGTGTTAATTGTTAGGCCAAAATTAGCACAAGTGGCAGGGAATTGATCCATCCTTTTTTTCACCTACAAAAAAAGGCACACATCAACTTTCCCTCCACTTTTGTATTGTCTTGTAGTCTTTTCAAGTTAAATCATTTATCATTAGAACTATAACAGACCTTGATGCCATTTTTGTTCTCATTGAAGGCATCTGTCAACATCACTGAAAACATCATGTTAAAAAACATGGGAGTAAGCACACAGCTCTGCTTCACTCCATTGGTGACTGAGAAAGAATAAGAGCATCATCCATTATCCAGAACCTGTAAAAGCATGCTATCATGGAACTGGCATACAAGACTAATGAACTTCTCCAGGCAACCAAATTTTGACATAATTTTCTATAAGTCCTCATGACTAACTATTAAAAACCTTGGTCAGATTGACAAATATTGTGCATAGACCTCTGTTCTGCTCCTAGCATTTCTCCTGGAGTTGTCTGGCAGCACTGGCTCTCAGGTAGATGAACATCTTCCAGGAGAAGGATCAACCTGTTGAGAAGGACTCTGGCAATAATCTTGCTAGCAATGACCTATGAGAGAGACCTCCTTGTGATTGTCACGGGACAACCTATTTCCTTTTCCATGAACAATGGAGGCATCCTTGAATTTTGGGGGGATAACCTTCTCTTGCCATATAATATAGACTTCAGTCGGCTTTTGTATAAACAGTGGACCCACTGCCTTGTAAATATCAACTGGAATAGAATAAACACCAGGCACTTTGCCACATGAGAGGAGCTTAATGGCATTTAAAACTTTCTTCAGGCTTAGATTCTTAAAATCTGCCTACTGCTCAGATTCCTAAAATCTAGCCACTGTTCACCCATGTTCAGACTCCTTAAGAGTCTGCCCAATATGACAGTGTTCTAATAAATCTTGTCTTTGGCTGAAAGAAAGCTTGGGTCGAATTCTGTCAGACAGGATCTGCGTGTTGTGATTTTGGGGTCCCAGGACCCCAGAACCCCTAAACTGTATATTTTGGTGGCCTGTGTGGGGAAACTGCCTAACCCCAAGTTCTTCTCCATCCAAGACTGGAAGGTATGTAAGCCTTTTCCCTCCCCTGCTTTCTTGTTCTGCAGTTGGGGTTGCTCTCCAAGCACCAAGGCTTGGAGGTGCTTTTCTGGCAGACAGTGACAAGGCTGTCTTGCACTTGGCCTGATGCTCTAAGGCTTTTGGTCCACTGGGTTGGTTCAAGGTTGTAGACCTGGGTACACCTTCCGCAGCATAGAAGACAAGGACTGATACCCTATCTGGAAGTGCATGGTCAATTCTGTTAATTCCCTTGGCCCTAGGGAATTGGGGAAAACCGCAGTTGCTTTTTGGTTCCCTGAAGCTTACTTACTCCCTTCCCTCTGCACTTCTGAATCCTTCTTCATGAAAGTCACAGGGAAAATTAGAACAGCTAAAAATATCTTGGCAGATTCTGGAGGTTTTGTGATTGATCTTTAAGGAGTTTTGAAACAACCTGGTCACTCCTTTCCCTTGAGTCAAGAGGGTATCTGTTAACCCCTCTCATAGGAGAAGAGTGTCTCACCATTTACCCCTCACTTTTGATTTTGCCCTCACCCTCTTGGGGAAAAGGAAGGAGAGGGGAGGGGCAGCAGCTACAGCATGTGCCCCACTGGCAATGGCCTTGGGCTCTGGGGCAACTTTTGCCTGGAAGCATCACCCAGGTTCAGCACATCCTGCTCAAGGTAAAGAAGCTGGCCTCTGAACTTGGGTAAGGATCCTTTTTAAAAAAAAATTTGTGGTTTTAACTGTTAATGATGAGATGTTGATTCTCTGTAAAGTAATTTGGAAGTGCATTTAACAAAACTGAAGTCCCCTGATTGGTAATGGGTTTGTTTCAAGTTTCAAAATGGTGAACTTTTTGTATTGGTTATATCAAGCAACTTTTCATGATTTGGTAAATGCTAAAATAATGTAGCTATTGTTATTGTTCTAATGTATAAACTAGTCAAAAAGCTTGTTTGGGTTATGTATGGCTTGCTGAGAATTTGCAAGTGTATAGAAATCTCTAATGATTGGCTTTTTACATTAGGATAAATTTAAGTTTGAGATGTCAATCCTCAAAAAGTTTTCCTAACCCGTGATTAGTAAAACTTGCTGTTTGTGGTAAAAACTAATAGGATTTTATTTTGAGTTTTCTGATGGGTCATAACGCATCGATAATCAATCCACCATCTGAGAAGAAATGCCACAAGCTACTCAGAGAAGGTAGTACTGGTGGGAAGTCAGCATGGGGAAAAGCTGAGAGGACAATTTCAGCTTCAGTTTAAGATGGGATCCTCCTGGCTCAGTTTCCCCATTATGTTCCTTTGAAAGGGAATGTTACCACCTGGCTATTCCTGAGTCTGGCTATGAGGTGGATTTGATATTGCATGGTTGGAAAATTCAATTATCTGAATCCAAATAGAGCTAAGGATGGTTTATCTTCTTAAAGTTGGGCCCTAAATCTAATTCCTGCTTTATATGTTGGCCCTGCAGTTTTTTTTCTGTCAGATTTGTGTCTTCCAGACTACAAGCCATTCACCTACAGTTGGTAGCGAGCAGCGAGTACCAGCCCAATGTCCCCCCATTGTTCCCTGGATGCAGCTTGTGTTCAGTTCCAGTCAACCTCTTCTTTGGAACCCCCTTGAGGCAGGAACAGCTCTATGCCCCTTGCCAGCAGGAAGCAGTTTCAGAAGCTGAGACCTTCGCCCCTTACTCCAAAAGAATTTGGTTTGAGGGGGGAATGATAGGGTTGGGATCTGGGCCCCAGAAAGGAAAAACCCTGGACTTTACCAAAAGGCCAAATCTCTGGCTGTCCAGGTCTCAGGAGCTCTGTTTACCCCAGTTTACTGGCCACTCCTAGGTCCTTCCCACAGTCTTTCTGTATATAAAGTCCACCTCATCTACATTAAGATGCTCAGATTCCTAAAATCTAGCCACTGCTTACCCATGTTCAGACTCCTTAAGACTCTGCCCAATATGACAATGTTTTAATAAACCTTGTCTTTGGCTGAAAACAAAAAACTTTCTTCAATTGGAAGTTCAGCTAGAGGGTGGTTGATTTCAACCTAAGGTATATGGTCACTGGTTTCAGCATTGGTTAATGACGGGTTGTTGAGAACATTATGGAAGTGTTCAGCCCATTTCGCAAGGATTATGTCCTTATCACTAATCAATGTGGCCATCAGCACTGAGTAGTTGAGATGTATCATAGCTCTTTGGCTCATAAATAGTCTTCAGGACATCATAAAAAAATATTGTTATTAGCAGCATAAAACTGAATTTCATCTGCATTCTTCCTGAGCCAAGAATCCTATATCTCTCTAAGCACTCTCTAAGCTTTCTTTGCTTGTACTTTACTTTGGAGGGAATTAAATACTGTTTTCTTAGAGAAGAATAAACTATCCTGCTGGTAAATCCTGTAGAGTTCTAATTTTTTTTAAATTTAGTGGCTTCTGAATTTCCCCAACATTTTCATCAAATCAATCCTGATATTTGTGTGTTCTGTCTCAGCTGAGTAAATATGGTGCTGTACACCAAATCTCAGAAAACTGCTCTCTCCTTTTCTGCTCCACTGTTGCCAACCATGTGTTGATTCAGCTTTCTCTCCAAGTTAGCAACAAATTGTTCATGCACAGAGAAGCACTCTAATCTGTTGACATTAAATATTCTGGTAGCTGTGCTGTCTTGAGGCTGCCACTTTTGTTGAATTTAAATGTTTAGTTGGGAGAGGATAAATCTATGATGGTCCAGCACTCTGTGCCACACATTGCCTTCATCACTCTCACATCCCATTTGTCTCTTCTCCTTACAGCAACATAGTCTACTAAATGTCAATGATTTCTGCAGAGGTACATCCACAAAGTTCTATTGTGTTTAGGTAAATGGAAGACAATATTGGTGATGAGAAAGAAATAAAACACACAAGTCTTCAGTAGCAAGAAACCACTGTTGTTGCTGTTTCTTCCTCCATTCCTCCCAATGACTCTCTGTTATGTCTGATAGTCTGTGCCTACTCTGGCATTAAAGTCAACCAGAATTACAAACTTGTCCTCTTTTGGCACATTGATGATTAGGGTCTCCAGGCCTTCCCAATTTTTTTTTTCTTTATTGACCTCATCAAGGTTCTTAATGATGGGAGCATACACACTGATAAAGATAGCATGGCACTTTCCAGCAAATGGCAATCAAATTGTCATGTTCACTCCTTTGGGGAGGCATACATTCTTATTGACTAGATTAGATTTGATTGGGAAATTATGCTGGCTTCATGGCACCGTGAAGACATGACAACTGTTACAGAAAAAACATATCTCCAGCTCTGACTTTAGTAAGCTGGCTGTCATTTGCCAGTGTTATTTCATTCACTCTTTGGCTTTGATACCTGCTGAGTTCTTTTGCAACAAAAGCTGTTCATCTTTCAGGTCTACTGGATTTCATGTTGTCTACAAGTGCGAGCACATTCCATATACCAATGGTGAGTAGAATCATCTTCACAAAAAGTTTTTCTACATTTTTGTACATTTTTTCCCTGTGTGTTTTGACCACAGGGTAGGATCCCTGCCCATCACTGTAAGTATTCCAGTGTTAGGTTGGGTGAAGCAGATAATTTTTAGGGCACCTTTTCTAGCCACTTCCTCATGCCCAAAGGAGAGAAGTATGATCCTTTAAAAAGGCTCCTCAGACACTCAGGGGCTGCTGCATCCCATTGTTGCTTCATTTCAGTGAGAAGATAATCCTATGGCCCAGCCTGCCTGTGAGCAGGGTTGTGACTACAGGTCCCAGTGAACACACACCTGCTGTTCCCAGTGTAGATACATTTGCCATTTGCCACAGGACTTTGAGGTAGGTAAAAATGGTGTGGATCTTTTAACTTGTACAAAAATTGGATTTAAGTGGAGCAGAGTTGTGTGAAGTACTTAATCTCACTCTCCCTTTCAGAGTCATCAGAGTCTAGTAGCAAGACAAAAGTTAAGATGACTGGTGATAGCTTGGGATACAGATGATGACCCTGGTGTCTTTGATGCCTAATAAAACTCTAAGCATTCCACAGTGCCTGCTTCTGCCACCTGCGTGGCTTGTTAGAATAAATTGTTTACATTTACGTGTTCTGCTAGGGAAATCTTCATGTGCTTAGAGTAGACACTATCATGCCCCACTCATGGACTGGTTTGAGGCCTGGAAGTTAGCCTCAACATGGTTGAGTCCATCTACTGAAATGGTTTTACCAGGGTGTAGCTGCTGAACATCCTACAACTTTTTATCACAGGTGAAAGATGGGTGTACACCAAAAACAGAAAGCATCCCCATAAAGGGCTCAGTAGCTCTTACACCAGAGGTGCTAGTCTTCCCTTAATACATCCTATGAACTGATGCAAAGAGAAGTGAGGAAAAACCAGAGACCACTGTACACAATAATAGCAATGTTGTAACGATGATCAACTGTGAAAGATGTGACTGCTTTGATCAATAAAATGAGCTGATATAATTCCAAAGGGCTCATGATGAAAAAAACTGCTACCCACCTCCAGAGAGTGAACTGATGAGCTCAGTGCAAATTGAAGTATAATTTTCTCACTTTATTTATTTATTTATTTTTTGTTATGTAGCTATTATGGAAATATTTGCATGACTTTATGTGTATAATTAATTGATATATTGTCTTCTTAGTGGGCAAGGCAGGGGCAGTGTGTAGGGAGAGAATTTGGAACTCAAAATTAAAAAAAAAAGAATGTCATAAATAAATAAATAATAAATTTAAAAGGGAAAAAAAATGAATGCTCAAATTAGAGTCAAGGGTCTTTACTGCTTGCTACCTCTTTGACCTTGCATGGGGAGGGGGAGGTTGAGTAACTTTTGGACCTCAGTTTACTCATCTATGAATTGAGAGGATATGATGATGACCTGTAGGGTCTTTCTCTTTGTAAATCAGTCATCTTACAAAGAAAGAACTCTTAAACTCAAAACAACAACAACAACAAAAGCTTCTCCTTGAATTCATGGTTGTATCACCTCATCTCAGATCCTACCTTCCCAAATGGTACTTAGGCATTTCTCTCTTAGTAAAATCTCTGACTTCTATGTTGCTGCATGTCCCAGAATTCAGGAATCTTGGGCTTTAAGAATAACTGTGCCGAGTATTGGTATGGTATATTCTTTGGCTCTGATCTCTGAGACCATTATCAGTTTGGCCAATACAGATGCTATTCTATCTGGCCATTTCTCAGTCATAGAAGAGACCAGGAAAAACTATGTAGCATGGTGTGGAGTAGTGAATAGATCCCTAGAATTAGGAGACCTGGATTCTGGTTCATACTCTACTCCTAACAAATGGTGTGACCTTGGACAAGTCACATGAACTCTTTTGGCCTTTTCCACATCTGTGAAAGGGGAGAGCTTGACTGTAATCTCTTTGTTATCTATATTCTACGATTGTCAAAGAACTGAGAAATTTAAAGGCACTTCAGAGGTCATTGGTCCAACTTCTACCTGGTCAACAATCCCTTCTACTATATCTCTAACAACAGCTTTAGCTTGAAGAATTTTGTGGAGGGGGAACCCATTGCCTTCACTTTTGAGCAGCTCTAATTCATAGGAAGTTTTCACTTACATCAAACTTAAATTATTTTCTACCCACTATTCTTGGTTTTTTACCTCCTGGAACTAAACAAAACAGCTCTAATTCATTTAGCAAATAATAGCCCTTCAGATAAGCAAAGACAGCTGTCACGTCACTTCTAAGTCTTCTCTTTTCCAATCTAATCATCCCAGTTACTTCACCTAATTCTCATATGACACAGTCTCATGGTCTTTCATTATTACAGACACCACTTTCTGGACATGTTTCAGATTTTCTGTCTTTCCTAAAATATGGAACCCAGAACTTAAGACACTACTTCACATATGACCTAATCAGGGCAGAATATAGCAGAACTATTACCTCCGTTATTCAGTTAATTTTTTTTTTCTGGAAAGAAGTATTGATGTCCTTTCAAGGCTAGAGTTTGGCATAGTAGAAACTTGGCCATAGAATTTTCTTACAGTTTAATTTACTTGTCTTATTTAAGCCTAAGAAAGCATTTGCTTTTGTACTTGCCATGCCATGCAATTATTGACTCATATAGAGTTTATAATTCATTAAAACATCAGATCATTTTTTTCCCTATAACAGAACTCTTGTTTCACCACATCTCTTCATTCTGTGCTTATAAAATTCATCTTTTGAGCCCAAAAGCAGAAATTTGCATATTTCACATCACATTTAATCAAAATTAAATTTCAGTTAAATGTAAACATCTTGAGGGTATTTTCTTTTGTCTTTGTGCCCCTAGTGCTTCATATAGTGCCTGAAACATAGTAGGTTATTAATAAATAAATACTTTTTGAATTTAATTGAATTTCATCTCTCATTCTAGCTTTTCAATGTTGTGGATCCAGACTTTGTCATCCAATGTGGCAGTTATCCCTCCCAGATTTTTGCTATCTGGAAATCTGACAAGATTTCTTTCTATTTTGCTTCTTTCTATTTGTCCATCCAAGTTAAACATGTTGAACAGTATGAGAAGGAAGACCATACTACTAGAGACCTCCCAATAAGTTAGCATAAGCAAATTAATGACTACTTTTTGGGTCTATTCATTCAATAAATTGGAAATCTATTAATACTATTATCTAACCTGTATGCCTACATCTTCCCACAAATCTAAGTATACTATATCAGCAACAGTCCTAGTTTCATTGCTCTGTCAAAAGGGAAATGATGTTCATTGGGCATGACCATTTCTTAATGAAACCATGTTATTATTCTTTTTTCTTTTACTAATCACTTTTTCTCTTTCAAAATGCAAGTAAATCATACTCAATGTGTTTTAGGATTTTGCCGTGGAGAGAAGTCAAGCTCATTATTTTTCAAATTAAGAATTTGTCAGTAAACAAGTGATTTCTCCCCTCCCCCCTCCATCTTCCAGTGTCTTTTCTCACCTTGGAGCACCATAGAGAAAAAAGTGAACGAGTTTCCTTGACAAGCCTTTGGGTATAGGAACTTTTCTTGCTTTTCTGTGTATTCTTTATCTTGCTAGAGCCCATCAAATTTATATGGGTATCATATCCATCTGTGTTCCCCATTAAAGGTAGTGGGGGCCAGAAGGATGTCACCAGTCTTGTCAGTCCAGGGCCCTGGGGAAATGGGTTAGTGCAGGATTAGGGGGTACTTCTATATTTCCCTTTGATATAAAACAAGGCAACATGCATATTTACCATATGTGGGAATCCCTCTAGACCAAGACATTCCTATTTCTAGAGCAACCTTGACTCAGTGACTCCCCAGCAGATAAAAAATGTTTAAGCCATCTAGGGCACTCTAAGAGGGGGATAAACCACAAACAACAGATAACTTTGATATACAATATTACATTATGACTGCATTAGAGAGGTACAAAACAAATGCTCTGTGAGGGGTAAAGAGAAAGGTCATTGTGACCAACATGTAGGGGGAGATCAGGAAGGAGGATCTAGGGCAGAAGGATGTTTATCCTTTAAAAAATATCTTTAGGACCTGAGACTACTCAGTCCCTTTGGAAGTCCATCCTGGTGCTTTAATGATGCCAACCATGTCTAACCCAAGTGTCTTCTGTTTTTAAGGGCATTTCCTCTTATTGAAGACTCCATGAAAATGATCTGCATTCTTTTCATAAAAATCTTTAACGTAATTAAGGGATTAAATCACCAGGCTAAACAATCTAATTTCTGTATAACATGGAGAGAAGTAGAAAACAAGGATGGAAAGAAAGAAATGGGGAGGGGGAACAAAGTGGAAAAAAAGGAAATAACAGGCAAATAAAGGCCAAGGACACACACAAAAGGCGGAGATTTAGAGATTGAAGCATATCCCAGAAATCTTTTCATGGTCTGCCACAAGTTCCTTCAGTACCACAGTGTTCTTTTGCTACACAGAGAATTCTGGACTGTACTGAAAAGGCTGAGAAAAGGTATTGCCAAGTTCCATTTCCCCTCAGTATGAAGCTGAGACAGA
Organism: Phascolarctos cinereus; assembly: GCF_003287225.1. Lineage (NCBI taxonomy): Eukaryota > Metazoa > Chordata > Mammalia > Diprotodontia > Phascolarctidae > Phascolarctos > Phascolarctos cinereus. The sequence goes on from NW_027555847.1 coordinate 232,497,627, forward strand.
TGCTTCACACCTTACATATTTTCTTTTCTTTTTAAAGGAAAAATGCTAGGAACTAGTATCTAGATGATGACACTAAATACCAAAAATGCATTGACAACAATCAAGAAAACAAGATCACAACTATTTTTTTAACCTTTAGAGAATCTCACTTTCTGAAAAAAGCAAACTCATATTTTGGCAGAAGATTATTTAAAAAATATTTAAATAATTTCAATAATTATTACCTGTGGAAACTGGAAAACCAAGAATTATGAATAATATAAATCCACTGATAATCTCCAAACTTGAGTTTAGTTTTGCCCCCAACCCCATCATGTATTTCATTAGACGATTCATATATTGAGTTGTTTATTGAGTATTATCATGTCTTTTATTCAGATTGCCCAATTGGGGATTAAAGGCTATATCCTATGTGTCAATAAAGGACTCAATAGCCCTTTGAGAAATTGGAAAGTGTCTATATTTTAGTCCTCTATGGTGTGAGATGATGGTGGTGGTGGTTGCTATGAAAATATTTGCTCTATCTGAGTAGACAGAAAGACTTGATGGGTGAAAACCTTCATAAGAGCAGAGAGAGGCTAATAAGCATTGAGATGTCCAGTAGGCAGGCAGAGGATTTAGGTAACCCCCAAAATTTATTAATTAACCACTGAATAATTAAGAGATGAATGCAGTAAAAAGGAAGTGACTAAACAACATTTCTGGGAAACTGATGAGAGAGAGAAGGTAGGTGAAAATGAGAGCTCAGCAAAGTACATTAAACTATTGTTACCAAAAGAAAAAAAAAACTTGGATTATTGAATTTCTTAATAGGAAGCAAATTTATAGTCATTCTATAGTAAAGGACAGTTTGTGCCAATAGAAACATTTTTTATTGTTTTTTCATACTATTGCAAATAGGGCAGCTAGGTGCTACACTGTATAGAGCACTGGGATTAGAGTCAGGAAGACCTGAGTTCAAATGCGGCTTTAGACACTTACTAGCTGTGTGACCCTGGGCAAGTCACTTATCCCTATTTGCCTCAATTTCTTCATCTGGAAAATGAGCTGGGGAAGGAAATGGCAATCCACTACAGTATCTTTGCCAAGAAAACCCCAAATGAGGTCATGAAGAGTTGGACACAATTGAACAGCAACTATTGCAAATGAAATAGACTCAAACTATGACTTTTATTCACAATCTAGTTGCATATTTTCTAATGGGGTCTTCCTACTAGGAGAACAGAAGTTTCTTAAAGTCCCTTTTTCATTGTATTTCTAACACTGAAAGGAATACCTGGCACATAGTAGACACTTAATTAATCAATCGAGACTAATGACTTATTTTGTTTGTTTCTATATATTCTTTGTTCAAGGTAATATGGATTTCTCCTTGTCACTTGAACATGAACATGCTCTATGTTTTCTCAGCTCTGGGCTTTTGCTCATGCGAAGCTTTACTTAAGGCTTTCCCACTCTTTGCTAATTGAATTGTTATGAATTCATTAAAGTTCACTTTAGATACCACTGCTTCCACAAAGCCTTCTGTGATAATTCCTGCTGGTCAGGATCTCCACCTTGGATTTCACTTGGCACTTACACACACACACACACACACACACACACACACACACACACACAAACTTCTTATTAAAAAAAATCTGTATTTGTTTCTTATCCCCCTACAAGATTGTAATCTCTATGGGAGCAAAGGCTGCATCTTGTCTGAATTTTGTATATACCTACAACCTAGCACAGTATTCTTAACAAAGTTGACACTCAAACTATGAATACCAATTTGAATTGTATTGGTTTTGCTTTCTCTATGACAAAATACAAGAGTTAGTATACTGAATCATAAATATCCAAGTACTTGCAACCAAGGCCTTTGACCTACTTTTGTCAACAGCAAGGGAGAAGAACCTGAGGGTGGGACAGGAATCCAAGGCCCCAGGGCTTGTAGATTTCTTTCAGGGCTCCCTATTCATATGGAGAAGGTGTGGTTGTGTGATTTGGTCTTCCAACTTGAAGAGGACCCTGACTTCAGGAAGATGATGCCATGACTTGCAAGTGAATTGGATTTAAGTGAGGAGGGCTGTGCAAAGTCACCAGTCTCACTTTTTCCTCCAGAGCCATTTGGGTCAATGGCCAGATATAGATCAGGGCAATTGGAGATGGCCTGGGATGCAGTGAGCTACTTTCACCTTTTTAAGCTAAGGTCTTTCCTTTTTTTAAAAATTTTATTAATTTATTTTGATTTATCAACAATCACTTCCATACGCTTTTGAGTTGAAAATTTTTCTCCCCCTTCCTCCCCCCCACCCTCTCCAAGATGGCACACAATCTGATGTAAGCTTTACATTTACATTCCTATTGAACATATTTTCACATTAGTGAAGTTGTAAGTAAAAATTAAAACCAATAGGAGGAACCATCAGAAAGACGAAACAAAACTCAACAGAAGGTAAAAATAAGTGATAGCGATTCGACTTCCATAGTTCTTTCTTTGGATGTGGACAGCATTTTCCATCCCAAGGTCTCTGGAGATGTCTTAGATCCTCATAATGCTGAGAAGGGTTCAGTTTAACAATATTAGTCATTGCATAACATGGCTGTTATTGTGTACAAAGTCCTCTTGGTTCTGCTTACTTCACTCAGCATCAGATAAGGTCTTACCTTGACAGAGTGAATTGGCAATGAGAGAGTTTGGTAGAAAACACTGAGGACCCTTCAAGTCCTAAGGAACTTATTAAATACCATAAGGAAATGCATATCAGTCTGAGATGTCTTAGTTTAAAAAGTATGGATAGAGCATTGGCTCTGGAGTCAGGAGGATCTGAGTTCAAATCCAGCCTTAGACACTTATTAGTTCTGTAACCCTGGGCAAGTCACTGAATTTCCATGCCTCCAAAGAAAAAGTAGCAGTGACCATAAAGAAACTATTGGTGCAACTACTGCCATGTACCTTTACTGGCTGCTAGGAGTCCACACAAGCTTCATTGCATTAATCCTTTGACACTAGTATAAAGTATAGGGGATACAAAGTAGGGAATCCATAGGAAAGAGGAAAGAACTGAGGTCGTTTTTTACTAGGTAAAGGGCTCATGGAAGTCATTGGAGAGATTTCTGACTGATGGTCTTCTAAGTCAGTGGTTTGTAGGCTTCTACTGCCTCTTTGACTGAGGTCTTTAATTTGCACTGCCTTATCCTCATGTTGTATAGTCAGCTCTACTGAGCTCAAATGCACTTTAGGGGTGCATGATCAGAGACCTCTAATCGCTTGAGTAAAACAGTCAAAGGCCTGGGAAGAGTCATGAAGGTGTGTTCAGCTTCTTGCAGGAAGAAAGGTTGGCCAGGATTACATGTGTTGGGTATCACAAAGATACCCGGGGAAGGGAGGAAGGAAGGGAAAGGCAAAGGGGAAGTGACACAAAATTAATTGGAAAATTCAGGCAAATTTGCTTTTGCTTCAATTTAATATAAGGTAATTTATACCTAATTTCAATCAAAAATATTTTTTAAGTACCTACTATATACTAGGCACTGTGCAAAGGCAAAAGTGAAAAACAAAGAAAAAAATGAAAAAAAATCTCTTCCATCAAGGACCTTAGTATCTACTGGGGAAGCAACATGGATAGATGTAAAAATATATAAAGTATATATATACAAAATAAATGCAAGGTAATTGGTAAAGGGTGATGATGGAGGCATCAGCAGGTGATACTTAGGAATCCCAAGATGCAGAGGTGATGATTGGATGCATTTCAGGAATGGATGACAGACTGTTCAAAGGCAATGAGGTGGGAGAAATGCAGTACACAAAGCAAATTAAGTTTTGGTGGGTAGGTAACTTGGCTTGTCTGTATAACTGTGCTTATATAGATCCAGCTGTTGGCTTTGGCATTTTTGAAAACCAGATTCTTGTCTTATAGCTATGTCTTAGTGTTAAGTAAACCCTGAACATAAAAATACAGATTTTCATAGAGTACTTCTTCACTTTGCCGACAACTTTTGTTAGTTTTACGATAGGATTTATAAAAGGGTCCCTTTAAAGAGTCACCTTCCTTATTGTACTTTAAACAATTTTCAGTTAGAAAAATTGGATTAGCAGCTTCCCAGAGACATGTCCATTGCATAAAACAATGCACACCTGAACACTGATATGTGGGGTTTCTCCTGCCACTGGTAATTAAACCCTTGTAAATCTATACGGGGCAGGTTTGGGGCCATAGTTGACCTGCCAAGCCTGAGGTGACCTGAAAGTAGGGTCAGAAAAATATTCACTTCTCTCTTCTTGCTCCTTTCCCTTTAACTCCTACAGATCTCCCCTGTCCACAGGGCTCAGTAAGCAGGCACAATTCTGAATTGCTCCAGTGTGAGGAAACACACATTTTCTCTCATTTTGCCAAAAATGCTGAAGGCATTTTCTAGACAGGGCGATGAATGCATATTAAATCAACTGTAATTGTCTGCTAAATGTATTTGATAAACAAGCAAGCCCTAGCTAGATTTTTAGATCCTTTAAAATAGTTGGTATACTAAAAATATCCTGTCAACCTTGAGCACAAAGCTGTCAAGTTAGAAACATTAAGAATCACTGATAGAGAATTCTGAGTAGGTTGGTAAAGGAACATTGAAATTCATTGTGAATCTCATTTCTCCTTTTTTAAGAATGAGAAGATAGCTATAACATTGATGTGTACTTATTCTAAATGAAAAGAATGAATGAATACTACTTACATTATGGGGCACACAATTCAATGGTATTTTGTACACTATGGAATTTTCTCTTGCTTTCCCAAAGAGTGGAACCAGAAGATTGTTTGTTTACCAGCCCTATGGAAATGATAAACAGGTTTATGTCGTTAGTGTTGGCAGCATTAAAAGAAAGATGAAAAATCATCTAATGTGGGGAAAAACCATAATGTGAAAATGTCTCAAAAGGTTTTGCAGGGTTTGACAATTTCTTTAAATGTGCTGGTTTGAAAAGTGTCTACAGTAATGAACTGCTAGACAGTAGTAAGACTGGGTGAAAAAAAAAAGGAAAAGAAAGGTAGAAATGATCTCTGCTGAAGAGCATTTTCCACTGGGGAGTCCGTTGGCATTCAGTTGTCTCATTTAATTATCACTTTTGTGATTCAACCATTATTTATGAGCTCCTTCTTGTTCTTAAAGAGCTCTGTGCTGTGCTTGCCAATGCTGTGGCATATTATGAAGCACAACTGTGCAGCAGGGATGTGTGTGTGTGATAATGCATTGGTCTACACTCCTGGCATGTTTTCTATCTGAACTCATCAGCTGCCAAAAGGATGCGGAACTCCTTTCTTGAAAGATAAAACATTAACTGGGTTTTCAACATTGTGTGGGATTTGGCAGGCACCACACACTCCTGCATTATTTAGGTAAAATACTGCCACTGGAATTCCTGCAGTACATGTGCAGGAAGAGTCATTTGCATGGCATTTTCCACTAGTTCCATCAGATTGCACTCCTGTCAGTTAGGGAGGAAAGAATTCATAGAAAGTAAAGATCCCAATGGACACAAAGGGCAATTAAATTGGCTTGTGTTTTAAAAACTGATGTGAGAAGAGTAGGTGCCCATAGGCTAAAGGAATGGCTGAATCAATTAAAGCCAATTGAACAACAACATACATTTATTAAATACCTACTATGTGCCAGGCACTGTGCAAGGGATAAGGGTGTAAATACAGTAAATGAATCAATCCCTATTCAGAAGGAGCTTACATTCTGAGGACCCAGTCAGTTAACAAGCAAATATTTATTAAGTGACTACAATGTGACAGGTGCTATGCTAAATTGTGGGACACGAATGTAAAGGAATACTATTGCACAGTAAGAAATGGCAAATATGAAAGATTCAGAGAGACTGGGGAACACTTGTATGAACTGATAATGAACAAAGTAAGTACAACAAAGATAACCTTATACATGACTTTGATAAGGCAAAATAAAATGACACTAAAAAGATTGTTGTTAAAGGAGTACTCAACATGGCACAGAACCAATAACAATAGCAACAAAAAAAAATCAAAACATTTATTAAGCACTTACTATATGTCAGGCACTGTGCTAAGAACTGGGGATACAAATAGAAAGAAAGGCAAGAGAAATTTACAACATATTAAAATGGAGTTGTAAATAGATTATTATGTTATTATTTTATGCTATGAAGGCAAATTGTACGGAATTGTAGGAAGTGTCTGGGAGAAGACTCAGGAACGTGACCTGAAGGGGAATAAAGACAAAGATGGCCTGGGTGTCTTTCTTAAAATAGTGAGGAACTGATTCTGGGACAAACCAGCTAATCAGTGGCCAAAGGGAGAGAGGGTATTTCCAATGTGTTAAGCCCAGAGGGACAGTGAACTTCCAGGATGAAGAGATTTCTGAGGAATGTTAGAGGTCTTGGAGGACGGTCAGAAGTGAAGCCTGCAGAGGAATAAAGTAGCCAGACCTAAGTCCAAAATCTTAATTTTTCTACTTGCTATGTGTATAACCTTAATCAAGTCACATCTGCTGTAGCCCTCAATTTCCTCATCTCTAAAATAAGGGAGTTGGACAATGACCTCTGAGGTTACTCTAGCTCTAGAGGTATAATCCTGTGATCCTATGACCAATCCTGATCCAGGAGAACTGATGATGGAATACAGTTCTCAGTTCTAGTTATTGAGGTGAGGCACTACAGACGTGAAATGGTGCATATGCTGTCAGATGGGATTGTGTGAGTTGATTTTTAAATGATTTTTTCTTTGTTACGAAGTAGGGTTCAATTTGTGAACAGAGGATATATTTGGAAATGACTAGCATAAACAGCTAATAAAACCTTTTAAAATAATAGACAATCAGTTCAAATTTTTTTTAATTTGTTTTTATTAGAAACTTTTTTTGTTGTTGACTTGTGTTCTGAAGACTTAAAACATGTATTTAAACACAGACACTAACTCTGCCATACAAAAACTAATTGAAAATAGCTCCTCAGGATCCTGAAAGGTAAGAAAGAAAAAAGAAAAATGGAAAGGGTAGGAGAACAGAACCATTAATAACTGAAAAATAATATTCCCCACATAGAATTATTTCTTCTCTATCTCTAATTATGTAATATATTAAAAAAACACATGTAAACACAATTAAATTGTATCATTTCTGTTTCAAATCATTGGATGTAGTTTATAATGGTAATAATCCTGAAAAAATTGGTTATTAATGAAGTTAACAACCAGCTTGTTACAGCGTTGGCTGCCCTTGGCTTCTCCTCAGGTTGTTAGTAAAAAACCATCACTTGTTAATAATGACGGATTTTGGGGGAGATGGAACATTATTGCTTAAGTAAGAAGAAATTGGCACTTTTTAAACTTTTAGTAAAAATGAATAGCATAATAATTTTTATTTTCATGTTGAGAAATTCACTAATACTTCAGAAATCTCTAATTGGCTTAGGATATAGGAGGTTATTACAACTCAATTGTTTAGATTCCCCTGGTAAATCCTTCATTCACCGGCAGTGTGTAGCCAGTTTGGGAGAATGCATTAACTTTACCAGACTGGCTACTCACAGAAGCACTTAGTGTTTTAGAATAGTAATTTCTGAAATTATTCTCACAGATAATGCAAGGATGACATGAGGGAATTAGACCTATGATTACAAAAATTCATTTGGTCTATATAAATGGCATTGTTTTAATGGAATGCAAATAGTAGATCTGGTTTTCTCACCTCCACCACAGCTCTGCCTTACAAATCCAATTCACTTTCCAGTCAAGACATCACCCTCCTGCTGTCATTGGTCTTATTCAAGAATGAAGCACAAACAAAAACAACAACAGCAAATTACAGCTATATTAAGAAGGCATGATGAAATGGATGAAATGAATATTTTAATAAAATCAGAATTACTCATATCCATGTAGCTACAGTTAAGGGACTTAAAAGAGTTAACCCATGTCTCTGACTGAAATGGATCTCTCCAAAGTCATTAGAAATATTCTAGTTTTCAAATGCAATGATATTTTCTCAGTGGTCATTTTTCCCCAACTATCTCTAGCCTTTGACTGTTAACTATCCTTTTCTCCTGGATACTCTGTCCTCTCTAGGTTTTTTGTAACGTTTCCTTCTCCTAGTTCTTTACTTTTTTGGTTAAGTTTAATTTTCAGTTCCAAATTCTCTCCTTCCCTCTGCTATTTCCCCGCCCCCTTGGAAGGCAAGCAATATGATACTCATTATACATGTGAAGTTATGCAAAACATATTTCCACATCAGTTATATTATGAAAAAAATTGAGAAAAATAAAAATATGCTTCAATCCACTCAGAATCCATCAATTCTCTCTCTGGAGGTGGATAGCATTTTTCATCAAGAGTCCTTTGGAATTGCTGAAGATCATTGTATTGATCAGAATAGCAACATCTTTCACAGCTATTATTGTAGCAATATTGCTGTTGCTGTATGAAATGTCTCCTTGTTTAGCTGATGCCGTTTTGTATCAATTCATATAGATCTTCTCAGGTTTTTCTGAAACCATCTCATTCATCATTCCTGATAGCATGATAGTATTCCATCACAATCATATACCACAACATGTTCCCTCTGATTGGGCATCCTCTTAGTTTCCAATTCTTTGCCAACACAAAAAAGCTGCTAAAATATTTTTTGTACATATGGGTCTTTTTCCTTTTTCTTTGATCTCTTTGAACTGTAGATCTAGTAGCAGTATGTCTGCATCAAAGGATATGCACAGTTTTATATGGGCATAGTTACGAATTGTTCTCTAGAATGGTTGGATCACTTCACAGCTCCACCAGCCATTCATTAGTTTGCCTACTTTTCCACATCCTAGCACCTGTCATTTTTTTCTGTCATCATAACCAATCTGATGGATGTAAGGTGGTACTTTAGAGTTGTTTTAATTTGCATTTCTCTAATTATTAGTGATTCAGAGCATTTATTATCTGACTATTGATAGCTTTCATTTCTATTTCTGAAAACTGCTTGTTCATAATTTTTGATGACTAATCAATTAAAGAATGGCAAAGCAGTAATCAAAACAATCTGGTATTGGATAAGAAATAAAGTGGTTGATCAGTGGAATAAATCAGGTGCACAACATACAGAAATAAATGACCATAGTCATCTAGTGTTTGATGAACCTAAAGAGCCTAGCTCCTGGGGAAAGAATTCACTATTTGACAAAAACTGCTGGAAACACTAGCTCCGCACCTACCTGTCAGACTGCTAATTTTCAGTTTGCTTTGCAACTTTTTCCATGCAACTCATACCTACTAACCGTCAATGTCCTCTAAGGCTCAATTCTGGCTCTCTTCCTCCCCTCTATACTATGTCACTTGATGATCAAGTTGATTTGAACATCAATTTTCATCCCTATGCAAATGATTCCCATATCTCTATATCTAGTCTAACTTCTCTCCTGAGCTCCAGTTTTGTATCACCAACTACCTTTTGGACATCTCAAATTGGACGTCTTGCAGATGAACTCAATTAAATATGACCAAAATTGAACTCATTATCTCCTCCCCCTTCCCCAAATATTTCCCTTCTTATGAACTTTCTTAAGGGACTATCATCATCCTTACCGGAATTGACTACTCAGGTGTACTCACACATGTTCTGTACCTTCTGGACACTCATACAGACACCACCATGGTGCCTGCTCTTTTTATGTCACATAAAGACTATTGTAACAGACTTCTGCTTGGCTTCTCTGTCTCAGGTGTCCATCAATTCCAGTCTACCATCCACTGAACAGCCAAAGCAATGATGCTGCTGATGTTGATGATAGCTAGCATTTATATGATCCTGCAAGGTTTGAATAGTGCTTTACAAAAGTTATCTCATTTGATTTTTACAATAACCCTTAAAGGTAAGTGCTATTATCATCCCCATTTGAAGGCCTTGCCCAGGGACACACAGATACTAAGTAACTTAGGGAGAATTCTAATTCCCATCTTCCTTATTCCAAATTCAATGTTCTATCCACATGCCACCTGGGCATCTTTGATCAGCAAGCTCCCTAAGGCACAGCTCTAATTATATTACTTCCCCTTTCCAAATGTCCAGTAAACTCCAGTGGTTCCCTATGGCCCTTAGGATCACATATAAAATGCTCTGTTTAGCTTATAAAATCTCCCACAACTTGGCCCTTTCCTATTTTTCCAGTCATCTTGTAATTTACTCTGTTCCATGAAATCTACAAATCATTATGCTTACTTTCTTATTGTTCTTTGTACAGGACAGTTTATCTCTTGACTCCATGCCTTTTGATTGCTGTTGCTAATGCCTGAAATTTTTGCCCTTTTCACCTCTGCGTCCTGGCTTTTGTGACTTCAGGACTTAACTCAAATCCTAATTTCTCTAAGGAGTCTTTCCTAATTTCTTCCACCACTAGTACGTTCCCTCGAAGATTATCTTTTATTTACACTGTATATGTTTTGTATGCAGATGTTTGCATGTGGCTTTGCTCTTAGAACATCAACTATTTGAGCTGTAGGGATCATAGTTTTATCTTTGTATCTCCATTGATTAGTGTAGTATCTGTCACATACTAAAGTACTTAATTAATGCTTATTGACTGACTTTTGACAAATAATAATTTACATTTAACATTGGATAAATTTCTTTTTCCATCTTTGTGAATGGTGTAGCTGTAGCATTACTAGCAAATATCCAATAACAGAAGAGTTCCAATTCAATTAATTTTAACAATATAGTTCTTCAATAATAAATGAATCAATACTTAAAGCTTCCCTTATGAGGAATTGAGTGTGTGAAATTCATATTCTTTGTATTTGTTATCTTTTCACATGAGCACAATTTGATGAAATGTGTTTTTTTTCACACAATCTATGTAACAGTTACTAATAATTAATTGTCTTGATAATGGAGAGTCAACCCAGTACTATGGTCAGATGCCTTGGAATTAGAACTGGTTTTATTTCTTGCTTCCGAGGCATAGCACTTTTGTGGCCAAGGACAAGTCATTTAACTTCTCAGTGCCATTTGTACACTAGGGAATTTCCTACCCCAATAAAATTATGGGCCTGGAAAATTCATTGTACTCACTTTGCTTAATAATTCATAACAATTTCTATAATGTCATAATGGTAATGGAATATAGTAGCTAGAAAACTGAGTTTAGAATCAGGAAGACAGTTCAAATCTTGCCTTTGAGATTTATTGACCAAGTGACTCTCAGAGTCACTTAACCTTTATGTATCTCAACCAGTTCCTTAGAACTTATCAAATATGATGGGTTGATTTATTGATGGAGGCAGTTCTCACCCTAGGTTACCTAAGCTAACATAATCACAGATCCTTTGTATATTTGCAATATAAATTTATAAAATGAATGTATAAATATAAAATTATTAATCATAGATATAGCAAAGACAAAATAATAAAAAATAAATGTTGTAAAATTATAAAGAACACTCATTGCCCCCAAAGAAGAGATATAAGAAGATACCCTCACCTACTCCTTTACAGAGATACAAGGTCCATAGATATGGAACATTACATATATTTTCAGTCCTTTCCAGCACATTAATCTATTTCATTGATTGTTCTCTTCTTGTTCTTCTCTTTCTTCTCAATTAAATATTATTTTACTATCAGTTGGATCTCTGGGAAGAGTTGGAGAAATATATTGGAAAGACACTAATGTGATGTAGAAACAAAACATACCAATAACAATTATTTTTAAAAAAACATATCATGACAGGCTAAATCCATTTCTTCTTCTTCTTCTTCTTCTTCTTCTTCTTCTTCTTCTTCTTCTTCTTCTTCTTCTTCTTCTTCTTCTTCACAACAATAATACCAACAACAGCAGGGTTACTAGACAGGTATTTCAACAAGTCAATGAATCTGTGTTCTCATTGGTATGAGATATCCCTCCATCAGTGCAGACTACATCAATTGACACCTTCTCATTGGTGTGATTCCTACCCATGCTTTCTTTTCTTCCTTCCCTCCCCCAGAGTTCCTCAATGGAGAATCTACCTAGTATACTGGAGTCCTTCCTATAGGCCTTTTTATATTTCATGGCCACCTGTGTGGCCTTCAGGATATCATCTGTTATTCCTTATTCACATGACATGATTAGCCAATCACTTTTTAAACTGAGTTTTATAAATTATATATTTTTTTCATGTAGGCGGCTAAGTGGTACAGTGGATAGGTGGCTGGACACAGATTCAGGAAAATCTGAGTTCAAATTCATCTTCAGACACTTACTAACTGTGTGACCCTGAGTAAGTCACTTAGCCTCTCTCAATTTCAGTTTCTTCATCAGTAAATTGGGTAAAATAATAGCACCTCCCTTCCAGGGTTGTTATGAAGACCAAACGAGATGATAAAGTGCTTTATAAAACTTAAAGTGCTAATATTATGCTAGCTACTGTTATTATGTAGTAGCTGGGTCTCTGTCCACCATACTAGGTTGCTTCTCCATTATCAACATAACAAATTCTTAGTATCCATTTTATGAATCTTATGTGAAGAAATGGATACATTTTATTAAATTGTACTCATTTGCATATATAACATCAATTAGCAAATAATGTTAATTTTAAATATTTAATTATTTACAAAAGGAGCTTCACATATTTATTATTGAATGAATGAATTGCTTTAATTAAATAATTGAGCTAGAACTATTTTATCTTGTTTTTTGTTGTTAATGATGCTAGAGTGTGAGGTATTTCTCAAAAAAAGACAGAAGGATAAATTTAGCCAATATTAAGTATGAATCTTGATTGACCAGGGATATGAGTTAACTCTTTTCAAGTCCTTCAATCATATGTCTAAGTGATGGTCAGTGTAGGGATTGATTGAGTAAATCACCCCACTCCACTTAAAATAAATAATAAGATACTATACCCAGATACATTTATCAAATGAGAACACATCTTGATTGACTCAATCAACCCAGAGGTGAGAAAAAAGGCCTAGACACTTTTATTTTTTCATTCAATCAACCAAAGACTAGATTAAATGCAAAAGTCCTTAAATAAACTGATGTGTATTGACAGGAAGTATATTCTGATTGGTTGAGGAAACTGTCGTGTCCTGTGGGTTGTCTATAAAATATTGAATCAATTCAGGTCTCAGGTCATGTAGAGCAGAAGAAGCATTCCAGGGAAACCCTGAAAAAGAATTAATTTCTTGGGGAGGGGTAGAGCAGATCTTTGGGTCTCACCCTTAGTCTCAATCTCACCTCGCCACTTGAGTAGAAGAAGACCTCATGAGCTGAGAAGGGTGAAGGGATTTTGGTCTTTCTGTTAGCATCTGAGCAATGTCCCAGGAACTATTGTAATAGTATCTACAACAGGAGTCAAGTACATAATGGACACAGATTTAAGGATCTACAAAGAACCCAGCAGAAAAATATTGAACCATAACTTAGGTTAGTGGTATCAAACTCAAATATAAATGCATAAGGATCTCTGATGAGCACATATTGACCTAGAAAGCCACGTATAAACATTATGTCTATTCTATTCTATTACTATTTATTTTGTTAATTATTTTCCAATCACATTTTAATCTGGTTTGGGCTGTACTTTGGAGTATTGGCCACTGGTGTTTGACATCTTAATCTTAGGAGAACATACATCTAGAGCAGAGGTTTCCCAGAATGAACCACATTAAAATAAAATTGGGAAATATTCAATCAAATAAATAAAACATAATAAAACATATACATAGCATTAATTTGTCTTTTTCTATGTCAATATGCAAAGAATCCCCATTTCTGTTTGAGTTTAAAACCACTGATATAAAGACTCTAACAAAAGAGATTTTAGAAGTTGTGAGTGATCCTTTTGCCATAAATACTTTCTGAACTTAAACCTAATTTCCCCTGGGCACCATATGTATTTGAGAGAGGGTGTGTTATAGACTTCTTTAGGGGAATATTTATACAATTTATTTTATTGCTGTTATCACCTTATCGTTTCCCTTTCTAAAAGTATTAACTGATAATCATGGTTAGAAGCACAATGGTGGTTGTCTCATGGTCTACATGTGGCACTTGAAAAGTTAATGCCTCAAACCCCATGGGTGAATTGTTGAGCCCACAGGGGAAGAGGATGGAATAGCCTTGTTCTCAGGAGCTGAGCTGCCAGGGTCATGGGAGTCAGAAGAATAGCTCCAGAGCATATGCTACATATATAACGTAGGACAGAGGACAAAGATGGGCAAAAATATAGGAAAACTTCAAATGTGTAGTAGTAGATATCATAATTATGTGTTCTGAGACTTTGACACATCACCTGAAGCAAAAGAATATTTCAAACACAAACAAGAGCTTAAGTAATTTGTTAATGAAGTTCCGTAATTAAAAAGTATCTCTACAAATAGTGAGGAATAAATTAGAATGGACTGAAAGATAAGTTCTTAAAGATGATAATATAAATTCTCAAACCTCCTTCCAATTATTTTTATAAATCAGCTTCACTATTTCTTTCTTTGTCTTATTCAGATCAAGTACTTTTTCTTTTGAACTTCTTCTACCCCTTGGAAACTTCCTTGTAAGTAGATAACAATTGCATGAAATTATTAACTTTAAAACACAAATCCTTGATTTCTATTAATTAATGATGAAATATAAAATTGGAAAGTGACATGTTCTATTAGTTACAATCACTGCAGTTTTATTTAACTGCCTTTAGTGAATGCATTTCATAGGAAATTGGTTTAAAATTTTATTGGAAAGTAAAACAGACTATATTAACAAAAAGAAATAAAAATTAATGCTAAAAATGAAAACAAAACAAAACAGAAATAGTAATAGCCATAGCATCATAGTTGGAATCCAGCCAAAAAACATAGTTAAGAAGAAATAGACAAAAAATAATGGTAGGGAGCTTTACAAGACCATGATCTGAATATGTTTGTTGTTCAGTCATTTTTCAGTCATGTCTGACTCTTAGTGACCCCATTTGGGGTTTTCTTGGCAAGCATTTTGGAGCAGTTTGTTATTTCCTTTTCCAGCTCATTTTTTACACATGAACTGAAACAAACAGGGTTAACCAACTTGCCTAGGGTCACATAGCTAGTGTCTGAGGCCAGATTTGACTCCAGGGTTGGGCCCTCTGCACTGCACCACCTAGCGGCCCTGATCTGAATATGAGAAATCTACAAAAAAGATAAGCAATAATGGAACCATAGAGGACTTGAAACATTGGGATATTCTAGAAGACTAGAGCTGAATAGATAATTTGACATTTAAACACAAAACTTAATGTAGATATGAAAAGGTAAATATAAGTGAGATATCATTAGAGATTTAATAACTTTAAACTGTTTACATTCCTTTATGGGAAAATGAAACATGTAACTCCTAAGAACTTTATCATTATAAGGAGCCTACTTAGAGGGCATGGGT
Organism: Phascolarctos cinereus; assembly: GCF_003287225.1. Lineage (NCBI taxonomy): Eukaryota > Metazoa > Chordata > Mammalia > Diprotodontia > Phascolarctidae > Phascolarctos > Phascolarctos cinereus. Next base: position 232,513,021 of record NW_027555847.1, read on the forward strand.
ATGAATACAAGAGTGAGAAAAATAGACACAGTGGGAGAAGGGGAAAAGAGAGGAAAAAAAGGGGGAAATTATTTCACATAGAAGAGACACGCCAGGCAGAGTTTTTACAATGGAAGGGAAAATAGGAGGGAGAGTAGGCAATGCTTGAACTTCAGTCTCATCTGAACTGGTTCAAGGGAGTAAGAATATATAAATACCCACACATATGAGTATAGAAATATCTTACTCAACAGAGAAGTAGGAGAGGAAAGGGGGTACCATAAAAGGCAGGGTAGATTAAAGAAGTCTGAGTGGTCAGAACAGATTTTAAATTTTGGAATAGGGTAAAAAAGATAAAGATAAATAGAAGAGAATAGGATGAAGAAAAATATACAGTTAGCAATAGTAACCATGAATGTGAATAAAATGAAAGAGAATATTAGAATGAATTAGAAAACAGAATCCAAATATATATTGTTTACAAGAGATACACTTAGAACAGAAAGATACACACAGAATTAAAATAGGGGGCTGGAGCAAAATCTATTATGCTTCAGTTGAAGTAAAAAAGGCAGAGGTAGCAATCATAATCTCAGACAAAACTTAAGCAAAAATAGGCCAACTTTAAAAAGATAATTAGTAAAATTAAAGATCAGAACTAAAAGCCAATCTATTTCAAAAAGTCAAAAGAATTTTTAAAAGATATTATTGCACTAGTACCATATAAAAAAGCTTTAGGGATGCAACTGAAGCTTTTTTCAGGGACAAATTTATAGTAAAATGGGCCTACATTAATAAGAAATTAAAGGAGAAACCAAAAGAATTAATTTTTTAAACCTTCAAAGAACACAAAATGTTTTCATTATATGGATTATTTAAAAGCATAGCGAAATTTGGAAGACTAATACAATTTATAAAAAGAATATATTATTGATTCAAAAGGCTAGCAAAGTCATCCTAAAAATTAAGTTACGGACAAGTATTTCTTATGATTAGAGATATAAAAATACAGTGTAATAATAGCTACCAGAACACAGCACTATATTAAAATATTAATTGTGACCAAACAAGATATTTATTCTATGAATGGAGGTTGTTTTAATATTAAAACAACAGCAATGAAGCTTGTTAAACAAATAGAACTTAAAAAAACCCTACAATACAATTGAATCAATAGATGCCAAAAAGAACAGCAAAAGAAAATAATAATAAAAAAACTTTAGCCACTTTTTGAAAACACTGTATCAAAAGTGCTAGCAATGATGAGGATAAAAAGCTGTTAGAGGAATTAACTTTGGAAATGAAGAAATCAAAATATTATTTTATGTAAATGTCATCATCACATTCCTAAAACACCCAGTTGCTTCAGCAACAATGAAACATGGCTTTATTTTTAACAATGTTGCAGGATACAAAATATACTAAGAAAAATTATTTTCATATGCATTAAAATATAATTCAAGAAAACATAAAAGATGCACTGTTTCTAATAAGAAACACTGTTAAAATTAGATAATTATCCATACTTACATATAAACTTTATTGAAACTATAGAATTTTACTGATATAAACAGTAGGAGTAACAATATTTGGAAAATCATTCAATGCTCATGTAAGGCTGACAGCAACATAGTAAAGATCATATTCTTCAAATTAAAGTACAAATTTAAAGCAACAAAACATTTATTCATTTATAATACTAGATATAATTATGGCAAACTTTCAATGGAAAAAAAATAAATGGGAAGAGGTATTAAGGGAAATTTTTCAAGTCTGCAAATGAAAGAAGACTTGCATATGAGGATTTTGGAAAATGTTATAATATGATACTATCTAAACTACTTGGTACTTGTCTCCAAATAGAAAAAAAAGTGTCGAATGGAACTGTAAAATTCCATAAAGCAACCAAAATAAGAAAAAAAAGGAATTTCATAAATCTATAGAAAACAAAATCTTGTTAAAGATTCATTAATAAACATAATCAGAAAAATTGGTTAGTGTTATTAGTAAAAATAAACTGCAACCAACCACACTTTATGCCTCAAAGAACATTAACTTCCAACTGTATTACAGACACAAACATATAAGACATGCTAATATGGGAAAGAAAACAGAATACTTATCTCACTTGTGAAGATAATATATGATTTTTTTTTCAATATGCATATGCATTATGAAATTTTGCATACATTATACAATAATACTGCTAATTTTACATATTTTATAATGACAATGATATTTATATAATAGAAATATACAATTTTATCTCAACATTGAAATGAAATTATTGGACTACTTTCTCACTTAAAATACAGGAACTTTGTTAACAAGAATAAAAATTTCTATAAAACAAAAAATTAATCAAGGTAAATAATAATTGAATGAGGATGCATGGCATGCTATAGGAAATGCTATAAAGAAAAGAAAATAACTCCTAAAATTGGAACTTGGAAGCAATTGAAGTATTCAGGATTGGTAGAATTCATTAATAAATTGACAATAGAATACTATAATATGATCAAGTTTGATAGGTATGAGAATATAAATAATTCCAAAAATACACCAAATATGTGAAATGAAGTAAATAACTAAAAAAAGGAAAACATGTACTAAGATATGAATGGGATTCAAAGAACAAAATGGACATTTAATATACCGAAATTAATTTATTCTATTGTCAATGTTTTTAAAGTAATTAATTGGTATTTTTATTATAGAAAGTTCATATTAAATAATTAAAAATAACAACCATAGCAGTAATAGACATCAGAGGAAATCTCCAGCACTATAGGAGTATCTGGAATGACAAATGGTTCAGGGCAATATTTGGAAAAGACTCACATAGGGTTGAAAGGGTAAAAGTTAGTTGCAAACTTTGTGATTCTCTTTAATTGAAGGAGTGCCCACGACAGCGAGAACATCACTCATTGTAGTCTATTGAAGGAGAATTCATAACATTTGAAACCTAATGCCCAGGAAGTTAATAACCTGACCATATGCTGTTTTTGCATTAGATATCTATTATTATACATTGGAATAATTAAGGGAAATAAGGTAAGACTCAAATGAACTGTTGTAGCATGAAGTAAGCAGTGCTAGCAGAGAAAAATATACATTGACTTTAATTATGTAAATAAAAACAATATTGAAAGTGAGATTAATTGCAATGTCCAGTTCTGGTCCAGGAGAACAGACTATGAAAGGTATCTCTCTTCTCTCTGCATGAAGGTAGATTTTAGGTAGGGATGGTACATATATTGTCATATCCAGTTTTTTTGTCAATGAATTTTGTTAAACTATTTTTCTTTCTTAAAAAGAGGGCAGGAGACTTCCGCTTCTGGGAGCCAAGATGGTGGAGAGAAAAGGTAGTCACTCTCACTCTCCCCTATCAACCTCTGAAAATCCAGAAAATGTCACCCCAGAAAAAAAAAACCCTGGAACACCTGAACTAGAAGAAAGACAAGGAGCAGTAGTGCAGTAGCCCAGCAAACTGGTCTCCCAGTGCCTCAGCAAAAAAAGGGGCCCTAGGCAGATAAGTACCCTGCGCATTCATCTGAAAGGAGGTGAAGAAAACAACCCTAAAGCTTCCAACCCAACAACCAGGTGAGCTGTAGGAGCCCTAAAGCCCCCAATTGTGAAGAGATCCTGAAGCCCAGGTGGTAGAGCAGGCAAACACCAACACATGGACCTCCGAGTGCCTCAGTGAGGGCAGGGGGAACTGGTGGAAACCAGCTCAGAAAACCACCAGGAGTCTTGGCAATCCACCGCAAAGGAATCTCCTGGTGCATTAGCAGAAATGAGGGAGACAACACTGCAGGGGGCCCCAGGCAGATAAACACCTGCAGCACCCATCTAAAAGGAGCTGAAGAAAGCTAAAGGAAAGGAAAAGCAGGCAACCTAGAATTGCCTGAAAGTTCCAGCCTTGCTGATTCCAGGCCAACATGAGGTAAGCTGCCAGAAACCTACAGCCTCCAATTCCAGCATAAGAGGCCCCAGCAACAAAGCCAGTGACCAAGACCTAGGCTCCCAACACAAGAAGCTTGGGTCAGTACCCTCTGTTCCCCAGCAGGAGAGCTCAATCTCTTTAAAGGCCAGGGAATAAAGAAACACCATGAGTAAAAAGAAACATACCATAGATTCATATTATGAGAAGAGTGAAGATCAAGACAGAAATTCTGAAGAGGACAACATTGTCAACAAACCCACATCTGCAACAACAAAAGGGAATATGAACTGGTCTGAAGCCCAAAAAGCCTTCTTAGAAGAGCTCAAGAAGGATTTTAATAGTCAAATGAGAGAGGTAGAAGAGTCCTTCAAAAATACAATTGGCCAATTGGAAAAAAAATACACTGAAGAAAACAAGTCCCTAAAAAACACAATTGGCCAGTTGAAGAAGGAAGTACAAAAACTAACAGAAGAAAACAATCTGTTAAAAACTAGAATTGGACAAATGGAAACTAATGTCTCTATGAGAGAGCAAGAATCAGTCAAACAGAAACAAAAAAATGAAAAAATAGATGAAAATGTAAAATACCTCATCAGTAAAACAACCGACCTGGAAAATCGACTCAGGAGAGACAATTTAAAAATTATTGGACTACCTGAAAATCATGATGAAAAAAAGAGCCTGGACAGTATCTTTCAGGAAATCATAAAGGAAAACTGCCCAGAAGTCCTAGAACCAGAAGGGAAAATAACCATAGAAAGAATCCACCATCACCACCTGAAAGAGATCCCAAATTGACAACGCCAAGAAATAATAGCAAAATTCCAAAATTACCAGATGAAAGAGAAGGTGCTGCAAGCAGCCAGAAAGAAAGAATTTAAATATCATGGAACCACAGTCAGGATTACACAGGACCTTGCAGCTTCTACATTAAAAGACCACAGGGCATGGAACATGATATTCCGTAAGGCAAAGGAGCTTGGAATGCAGCCAAGGATCAATTACCCAGCAAAAATGAGCATCATTTTTCAAGGGAGGAGGTGGATATTCAATGAAATAGGAGACTTCCAAACTTTCCTGATAAAAAGACCAGAGCTCAACAAAAAATTTGATCTTCAAGTACAGGACTCAAGAAGGACTTAAAAAGGTAAATGGGACAGAAGATACAATATGTTGTTAATAAGGGGGGGGCTGTTTAAACCCCTACAAGGGAATATGAACTTGCAACCCTTGAGAACTGTATTGTTATTACACCTTGTTAAAGGAGTATACATAAAGAGGGTGGATATTAGTTGACTTTGATGTAATGATAAAAAAAATCTAATCAAGTGGGTTAAATGGATCCAAATAAGTGGATCAATCTGATCTTAGAAAAGTACTGAGAAAGGAGGAGGCAGACAAGGGTAAATTACATTACAGGAAAAGATACAAAGTCCTGTTACAGCAGAGGGAAAGAAGAGGGGGGAGCATTGTTTGAACCTTACTCTCATCAAGATTTAGGCTCAAGAAGGGCATAATATAATCAGTTAGGTATAGAAATCTAACTTGCCCTATAGGCAGTAGGAGGGAAAAGGGGAAAGAAAAGGGAGGGGGGAAAGAAGGGAGGGAAGCAGCAGTAAGACTAAAGGGGAAGAAAAGGGAAAGGGATAATAAAAGGGGGAAGGGACTGAAGGAGGGGTGGTCAAAAGCAAAACACTAGTGAAGGGGAGAAAGGAAAAAGGAGAAAGAAAAGCATAAAGGGGGGAAAGGATGGAGAAAAAGACACAGATAGTAATCATAACTGTGAATGTGAATGGGATGAACTCTCCCATAAAAGAAATGGATTGCAGAATGGATTAAAAACCATAATCCTACAATATGTTGTTTACAGGAAACACATTTGAAAAAGAGTGACACATACAGGGTAAAGGTAAAAGGCTGGAGCAGAATATATTATGCGTCAGCTGAAGTAAAAAAAGCAGGGGTAGCAATCCTGATCTCAGATAAAGCAAAAGCAAAAATAGATCTAATCAAAAGAGATAAGGAAGGAAACTACATCCTGCTAAAAGGCACCATAGACAATGAAATAATATTACATTAAATTGAAAAGTTTTTGCACAAACAAAGCCAATGCAACTAAGATTAGAAGGAAGGTAGAAAATTGGGAAAGAATTTTTACAACCAGTCTTTCTGATAAAGGCCTCATTTCTAAAATATATAGAGAATTAAGACAAATTTATAAGAACACAAGCCATTCCCCAATTGATAAATGGTCAAAGGATATGAACAGACAGTTCTCAGATGAAGAAATTAAAGCCATCTATAGTCATATGAAAAAATGCTCTAAATCGTTATTGATTAGAGAAATGCAAATCAAAACAACTCTGAGGTACACATCACACCTATCAGATTGGCCAACATGACAAAACAGGAAAATGATAAATGTTGGAGAGGATGTGGGAAAATTGGAACGCTAATACATTGTTGGTGGAGTTGTGAAATGATCCAACCATTTTGGAGAACAATTTGGAACTATGCCCAAAGGGCTACAAAAATGTGCATACCCTTTGATCCAGCAATAGCACTTCTAGGGCTATATCCCAAAGAGATCAAACAAATGGGAAAAGGACCCACATGTACAAAAATATACATAGCAGCTTTTTTGTGGTGGCAAAGAATTGGAAATTGAGAGGATGCCCATCAATTGGGGAATGGCTGAGCAAGTTGTGGTATATGAATGTAATGGAATACTATTGTGCTATAAGAAATGATGAACAGGCTGACTTCAGAAACACCTGGGAAGACTTATATGGTCTGATGCTGAGTGAAGTGAGCAGAACCAAGAGGACTTTGTACACAATAGCAGCCACGTTATGCAATGACTAAGAATGTTAAACTGAACCCTTCTCAGCATTACGAGGATCTAAGACATCTCCAGAGGCCTCGGGATGGAAAATGCTGTCCACATCCAAAGAAAGAACTATGGAAGTCGAATCTCTCTCACTTACTTTTACGTTCTGTTGAGTTTTGTTTCATCTTTCTGATGGTTCCTCCTATTGATTTTAATTTTTACTTACAACTTCACTAATGTGAAAATATGTTTAATGGGTATGTAAATTTAAAGACTATGTCAGATTGTGAGCTGTCTTGGGGAGGGTGGGGGAGAGAAAAAGGGAGAAAAATTTGCAACTCAAAAGCATATGGAAAAAAAAATTTAAAAAAAAGAGGGCAGGAAAGATGGAATATGAGAAAATGACTGAAGTATAAAAAGCACAAGAAAGTCATAAAACATTTTTTAATAAAGGAAAAATCGAGCCTAAATCCAATGCCCCAACATACATTTTCTATACTTTTCACAATTCTTAACATGTTCATATTTTCTAAAGAAATGAAAATGCGTGGTTAAAATTTAAAATAAAATAAGTTACACTAGTAATATTATATCAATGTTCTATTTTTTTTAATACTAGATGTGATCAAAACTACTGACATGGCAGAAAAATGACTAAATCTGTTTTTCCCCCAGAAAGAAAGTTTCTTGTAACATCTGTAAGGAGAATTTACATAACAATGTTACAAAGAAGTGAAAGCAGATTGCATAATAGAAAATTCTGAAAGGTACATTGCTGCATCTAATATAGTGTCATGTGTCGGAGTAGAAACACCGTCTGTAGCAAGCTAAACTACTTTCAATACATATTGTTGAAGAGATTGATTTCTGCAACTGAACTTGCTTTGTATTCTCTAGGCAGATTTTATTTAGGAAATGAGATTATTATCCTTTTGGAAAGGCACCTTACTACTCAGTAGCATTTTGTGTAAATGTCCAGAATCAGGGATTCTTTTAAATAAATATTCATTTTGCTGGTTTTGTGTGTTAAAAGGGAAACCAAAAAGACCATCCATGGTGTTGGAGATCCCTTGTGGTAATCCCAAAGTGTAGACATCAGACTTCAAATATGCATTGTTACCTACAAAGCTGTCTTAAAAATGTATACAGACACACACACAAGTATATGTATATTATATATATATATATATAAAATTCTTAAAGCAAATATATATATATATATATTATAACGATAACATACAATTATGGCTTAAAGCAAACATATACATGTGTGTATACACACACATTTAAAGGTGAGTTAAGTTTTGATCTGCAGTTAGTATTCCCTTTTGTGATAACAGTTCAGTATACACAGAAAACTACCTAACCAGAAAACACTACTGTAATAAAGAAAGATTGCTCTTTGTAAATTCCTTTGAAAGGTGTTTGCTTAAAATAGCTTTTTACAAAGATGATGTGACTTTTAGGACAAACTTCATAAGTCTATAACCTTTCCATTGTATTAAAAAGTTCCACCATGTTTTGTGAAGTGTATCATTAAAACTGTGTTTGGGACCACATTGTCATAGCAATTGATTTCCTTTTGGGGGGACTTAACCTGTTGAAATTTATAGGGTTATCATAAGCAAAAAAACATATAATTGATGGATACTTGTCTTGTCTGTGAATGGTGACCTATGTGGTGCAATCTGAAGGGAAAAAAATCCTCCCCATTATTCTTCCCTAGTGTCAGAAATTCTATATTGATTGACTGGTTGGCTGGTTTATTGGTTGGTTGGTTGAATCATCCATCCATCCATCATCCATCCATCCATCCATCCATCCATCCATTCATTCATTCATTCATTCATTCATTCATTCATTCAGTAAATGAATAATTAGTGAGTAGCTACTATAGTTCCAGTTATAAAACTACTAGAAAAATATGCAAGGCAGGAGTTACACTAGGAGCTTGTGATGTGAAGACAAAAACAAATATTCCTTGCTCTCAAGAATCTTACATTGGGAGGGAGAAGACTACCACATATACACAGATAAGTGAATACAAGTTAGCTCATATTTACTTTGTGTCTATTATGTGTATACTCATATTTAGAGAGCAATATATACACATTTCTTTATGTTGTTTTTCTGCAATATGATCAATCAGTCCAACAACAAGCATTAATTAAGCACCTACTATGAGGTAGACAGTGGTGTACAAATATAAATAGAATTGTCCCCTCAAGAAATTTACATGTTTTATTTTAAAATTTTTATATTAAATTTTTTATTTTCAATTACAAATTCTCTCCCCTTTCTCCCCTGTTGAAAAAGCAAGAAGTAACATGCTCATTATATGTATGATGTCATGCAAAACATTTTCATATTAGTCATATTACCAAAAAAAAGTAAGAAAAATAAAACGAAGTAAATTATATTTCAGTTTGTACTCAGAGTTTGTCAGTTCTCTCTCTGAAAGTGGAGAGCATCTTTGGTCATGAGTCCTTTGGAATTGTCACGGATCATTGTATTTATCAAAGAATTTACGTCTTTTAGAGAGAAACAACATATGTCCATAAATACGTATACCAAAAAAAAAAAAGCCCCAAAACAACACAAGATAAGTTTGTTGAAGGAAGCTCTAGCAAGGAGAAACTATTTAAAAAAGCCTTATAGAGAAGGTCACATTTTGGGAAGAAAAATTTCGCATCTTTGAGGGTGGAGATTGTTTCAATTCAATCTTTTTATCCTTATCATCTGGCACAATTAAGCAAGAATTTAATAAATGCTTATTGATTGATTGATTGGAATTTATAGAGTAATTTCAAGAGGCAGAGAGAAGGATCAGGAAAGGCCTTATGTAGGAGGTAGATTGTCATTGCAGGAGATATAAGCAGTTTGAATTCTCAAAAAAACCTTAACAATACAGTAGAGAAAATAAAAAATATCCATAAATAATGACAATGTATAGCTGGCCAGATAAATTTGAAATATACATATATACACATATGTTATTGTTCAGTTGTTAGGCTGTGTCCAACTTTGTGTGACTCCATGGACCTTGTTCATGGGGTTTTCTTGGCAAAGTTACTAGAGTGTTTTGTCATTTCCTTCTACAATGTGTCCCCATTTTGACAGATGAGGAACTGAAGGCAATAGGAGTTAAGTGACTAATCCAGGGTCACACAACTAGCAAGTGTTTAAGACCAGATCTGAACTCAGATCTTCCTGATTGCAAGCCTGGTGTTCTATCCGTTGTGCCACCCAGCTGCCCCATACACATATGCACACATACATACATATATACATATATGTGTTACAGATAAAAATAAGGTAGTACTTTGAAGAAATTCAGCATAATTTTTGGATGAGAGATGTCTTTTGAGCTGGGCCTTGAAAGATAAGTAGCTAAAAGATAGGGAGAAGAATTACATTTTTTAAAAAATGGTATGAACAAAGGTGCTGAGGTGGGTAATTAAACTATATGGGCAATAGAGAGAAGGCTTCTTTGGCTAAAGCTGAAGATTTGTATAGGAGACTAATAGAAGGTAAGCCTTGAAAAAGGGAGCAACTCCAAATTGAAAAGAATCTTGAGTGCCAAAGGAAACAATTTACTTCCATTTGGCAGACAATGGTAACCAATGACAGATTTTGCAAATGTAAATGAAATTATTTAAGTATATTTGAGAAAATTAATCTGATGCAGTCAAAAGAAACACCATTTTAAAATATAAAATAGTTTATAACATTTTATACAGGATGAGGAGGGATTAAGATTATGGGAAATATCAACTGATAAAACAAGAAGAAACAATATAAAGAAAAACAAATTTGTAGAAAACTTAGGAAGAGGCTCAACTAAGCAAAATCATCCATGGGTTGTTTAAAGATGAAATGGGATGGAGGAACAATTCTCTTATACTCTAATATACAAATGGATTTTATTTACTATAATTATTATTAATTTATTTTTTTAAACATTTTTTCTTTTGAAATTGTGAGTTCAAGGTTTTTCCCCTCACTCCCATTCCTCTTTTACCCACTGAGAAGGAAAACAGTATATCAATTATGCATGTGAAATCATGCAAATAGTATGAACATATCAGCCATGTTAAAAAAAGAAAGAAAAATTATACTTCAATTTGCATCAGTTAATATGTCTTCTTAGGTTTTTCTGAAACCATCCTGATCATCATTTCTTATAGCACAGTAGTATTCAGTCACAATTATATACCACCACTTGTTCAGCCATTCCCCAACTGATGGGCATCTCTTCAATTTCTAATTCTTTGCCACTACAGTAAAGAGGTACTGTTAATGTTTTTGTACACATAGGTCTTTTTCCTTTTCCTTTGATCTCTTTGGTGGACAGACCTAGTGGTGGCATTGCTGAAAGGGCATATACATTTTTATAGCCTTTTGGGTAGAGTTCCAGATTGTTCTCCAGAATGGTTGGACCAGTTCACAACTCTGCCAACAGTTCATTAGTGTACTCATTTTCCCTTGTTACCTCCAGAATCTGTCATTTCTGATAGGTGTGAGGTAGTACCTGAGTTGTTTTAATTCATCTTTCTCTAATCAATAGTGACTTAGAGCATTTTATATGTAGCTACAAATAACTGATTTCTTCTCAAACTGCCTTTCAGTCTTTCAAATGGTCTTTCAATCATTTATCAATTGGAGAATGCTTTTTTAAATATAAATTTCACTCAATCCCTCATTCTGCCATTCCCTTCTGTTTTATGGGGGAGCTCATCCCATTCAAATTCACACTTATTATTATTAAGTATGTATTTCCCTCCAACTATTTTTTTCTACTTATCCTCCCCTTTCTTTTTATACTGTCCTTCCTCAAAAGTCTGTTTTGCTTCTGACCAGTGCCTCCCTTAATCTGTCTTCACTTTTATCACACCCTCCCATATTTCTTATTCTCTTCCCCTCTTATTTCCCAATTGAGTAAGGTAGATTTCTATACCCAACTAAGTGTGCATATATTCTTCCCTCTTTTAACTAATTCTGATGAGAGTGAAGTTCAAAGATTGTCTGCCACCTCACCCCAATTTCTCCCTCTACTATAAAAACTCTTCTTTGTGCTCCTCTTTTATGTGAAAACAATTTCTCCATTCTACCTTTCACTTCCCCCTTCTTCCATTGCCTCCCTCTTTTTTTTTTACCCCTACATTATTTTGGAGATCATCCCAACATAATCAATTCATATTCATGCCTTCTGTTTATATAGACTCTATTTAATTGTCTTAATAATGATAAAATTCTTAGGAGTTACATATATCATCTTCTCACATAGGAATAAAAAGATTTTAACTCCATTGAGTCCCTTATAATTATTCTTTCATGTTTACCTTTTTATGCTTCATTTGAGTCCTGCTTGAATGTTAAATTTTCTATTCAGCTCTGGTCTTTTCCTTACAAATGCTTGGAAAAATCTCTATTTCTTTAAGTACCCATTGTTTTTTATCCAAAGAATTACACTCAGTTTTGCTGGATAGGTTATTCTTGATTGTAATCTTGGCTTCTTTGCCTTACAGAATATAACATTCCAAGCTCTCTGCTCCTTTAACATGGAAGCTGTTAGATCTTGTATGATCCTGACAGTGGCTCCTTGATATTTGAATTGCTTCTTTCTGGCTGCTTGCAATATTTTCTCCTTCATCTGATAGCTCTGGAATTTGGCTATAATATTCCTGGGAGTTTTCATTTTGCGACCCCTTTCAAGAATTGATCATTGAATTCTTTTATTTTCTATTTTGTCTTCTGTATCAAAGATATTGGGCCAGTTTTCCTTGATAATTTCTTGAAATATGATAGTGGAGCTCTTTTTTTTTTGATCATTGCTTTCAGGTAGTCCAATAATGTTTAATCAATCTCTCCTCAATTTATTTTCTAGGTCAGTTGTTTTTCTGATGAAATATTTCACTTTTTCTTCTATTTTTTCATTCTTTTTACTTTGCTTTATTGTTTCTTGAAATCTTATGGAATCATTAGCTCCTATTTGCCCAATTTTAATTTTTAAGTACCAATAAAGAGTCCTCTGTGATCTCTTTCTGAACAGTTGTCTCTGGAATGAGAGCTCCTGAATCTGCTGCTGCTGCTGCCACAGCTGCCTCCAAGGCTCACTGATGTGATCATGCTTTGCTCTGGGACTGCACCCATCCCAGTGTTATCTTTCATGGACCTCTTGAATTGTCTTAGGCTATAATAGAGGTGGGGAATGTGTGGTATTCTAGGTCTTTGGGTGTGGCCTTTTGAGTGAATCCAAGTTTTGCAGAACAAATCCTTCTGTGAAGTTTGGATTCAGTCAAAGGATCATACTTGAGGACCTAGAGGGCCACATGTGGCCTTGAGGCCACAGGTTCCTACCCTGGGCTAGAAAAGTGTCTCCCTCTGACCTTTTGTTGGCTCTGATGCTTCAAAAATTGATTTGAGGTGTTATTTTAATGTTGTTTGGAGATGAATCTTCAGAGAGTTCATCTGGGTCCCAGCTTGTACTCCACCCACCAATGGGTTTTAAAAATCTCATTGATGCATGTTTATCCTCTAATAGTGAAGATCACAATCCATTCTTTTCATAGACTACCCTATGTAACATTTGTTCCTGTCCTACCATGAATCACCCACCAAGGATCCTTCCACCATATTGAGAGTCTTCCTCTCTTTCTCTTGATGTACCCATAGTTGATCACTTACTTTTACCATATAATGCTTAAATATTAGTTCTTCTCATACTTTTATCTGATGAAATCCTTTTATCCACTTCTGTGGCATATTTCTTTTTTTATAATGTAATGTGGCCTGCTCATGCTCATCATAATATCCACATATACAAAGTACGTCATAAGTGTATACATGTTTATATATGTGTGTATACATATGCATATACATATCTATATCTATCTATCTATCTATCTAGAGACATAAAGAGAAACAGAGAAAAGAGATGGTGACTCATTGGGACAGAAAAGCACCAGAGACACAGAGACATATGTGTCAGTCACCCAAATGCATATCATAGTCTGTATAATGGACATTCTTCAATTCTTCTGACTCTATCCTGCTTAGATAATAAGGCAAAATGATTTTACATAATTATAGATCTCATTTAAGAGGCTCATTAGTTTTTAAATATTTGATATGATAAAGAAAATGGCATCTATAAACGTGAACATCAATATTGCCTCAATCTACATTTCTTGACTTGTACTGTATTGCATCTTCACCATGACAATTGTGATCATCTCTGACAATAATATCACTCCCTGTTTTATGCCTCACTTGATATTTATAATCAATGTTTCCCTAAACAAGATTATGTACATTGTTATAGCTTTTAAGGAATCTTATATAATTTTTATGTATGTGTAGAAATACCTGGAGGAGAGAATTTAAGGCAGCATTTTGCTCTACTAAATTAAATATTTTTCATTGCAAACAAACATTATGGTAGGTTTTGAATTCTCTACCTCCTTCTTCAAATATATGATTATAAGCTGCAGTCCATTGTGGAATATTTCTGATGAAATTCTACCTGTTTCCTTCTAATACCCTCATGAAGCATTCTTTCATGTTTATGTATATGACTCTAATAAAAAAAAACCCTCTCAATTATTTCAATGACTTCCTAATTGATCTACTTGCCTCAGGTCTTCCTTCACCTCTAATCCATCTCCACATAGGTATTAGAATGATTTTCCTCAAGCATAGATCTGATCATGACGCTTCTTGGATTCTGGTTGTTCTCTCTTGTGTTTACAACAAAATATAGATTCTCTTTAGCTTTAAAATACTTTTCAACCTGCTTCTGGCATCTTTCCAACCTCAATGCATCCTTCATTCCACACTCATGACACCTCGCTTCCTGACTCCCTGCCTTTGCATTGGCCATGTCCTATGTCTGAAGTTCCCTCCCTCTTCATCTTCATCTCAGGATCCTTCTCTTCCTTGAAAATATAGCTCAAGCACAACCTCTAACAAAAGACCTTTCCTTATCACCTCCTCCTGAATTGTGATTGCCCCTCCTTCACTGTATTGTATTTAATTATCTAGTATTTATTTTTATTTATTTTAGAAAAAAATGTCATCCCCAATAAAATTTAATTTTAAAAATTATTTTTTTTGTGTTTGTATTCCCAGTACATAGTACAATGGCTGACACATAGTAGAGACTCTTTCTTAATAAAACTTTGTTAATTAATTAATTGATTGATCTAGGGATGATATTATTTTTTGTACCAGATAACTCATACCAAATCACCCCCCTGGACAAGAATTGGTATCTGGGGGACTGGGATGCTGACCTTAAACCCCTTCCTTGTGTCCTCTTACAGAGAAACCTGGCTTTGATCAGGTAGAACTGATGAAAGGATTATGTAAAATAGATTAGATTGGGATGGCCAAGGAGACTCCTATATTTGGGGTATACACATTAGGTGGAGGGGGTGTTTCTGTGGTGATCTTTTTTCTTTGTGGGGCCTGAGGGGACCCCAGAGGAAATAATATAATACAGCAAAAATATCTTCCACTATATTTTTTATTTTCCACCCCTGAAAACTTGAGCATCTCTTGGTATGGAGGACAATGTAAGTTTCCTTGGAGAGGAAGAGAGAATTGTGAAATATCAGGTATGACTCTGAAGAAGTGGTAACTTACAATTCAGTAACTCAGGAATACTGTCAAAGACTGGAATAATTATACCCTGCATCAGTGGAATGAATATCTTCATGGATGAAGTTATACTTTGAAATTTATAGATGATCAGTAGCTTAAACCATAAAGTTCCTACTTGCTTTGGGTTCCTATATAGCATGCTGAAAATGGAAGATACACTACAAAACACTGTTATTCAGTTGTATCTATTTGTGACACCACTGTTCATGGAGTTTTCTTCCCAAAGATACTGAAGTGATTTACCATTTCCTTCTCCAGTGTATTAAGGCTAACAGAGCTTAAGTGATTTGTCTAGGGCCACACAGCTATTAATTATCTGAAGCAGGATTTGAACTCAGGTCTTCATAACTCCAGGCCCAGTGGTCCATCTACTAGGTGCCTCTACAAAAAAAAAATACACAAACATAAAAACAAGAGTTGTTAAGCTCAGATTTATTCAGAAATGTTTATCAAAGGGGCCTTTCTACAGGCCAGTAGATTAAAAACAATAATTTCAATAATCCTCATAATACCTTGATCCTCCATTCCTAGTCCTTAAAGCAATGAAGGACCTGCTTTGCTGGTAACACAACTTATGGTTGAAGGGATAAATTGATGAGATTCATTGTGTTCCAAAAGAATTCTGTAGACTTGTTTCTGAGTTGTAAAAGGCAGATGGTTGCCAAAGACTCAATTTAAGCTGATGAGCAATTACTTTTGCTCATTATAGATTTGGGATGGTTTTTAACTGAATCTCAATTCCAGCTACTGAGATAACCAATCCCCTAGCCTCTTTGTTTTCTGTCATGAAAGCCTTTCCATTTGTGAAAACAGACCCAAATCTGTGTGTACGTTCTTTTCTTTGTTTACCTTTTAAAAGTTATTATTTCTTTTCATTTTTTGTACTTAAGTTTTAGCTCTCGAATACATTTACATCTTAGTTTTTGTCCCTTCCCTTTGTTTCTTCCTCCTTTCCTCCCTTCCTCCCTCCTTCTCTCCCTTCCTTCTTTCCTTCCTTCCTTCCTACTACGTGCATTCATAGGTAAAATAAAAAACAATCTATGAATGACACTATATTAAATTTAACTTCAACTGAGCTTATCAATTTTTGGTTTTGAAGGATAGGTTTTTTGATGGTTTATTATATCAAATATGCCTTACAAGTTCAATTTACAAAACATCTAAGTAACTTCTCTCTTTTTTTTTTTTGGAAACAAGTGGACTAGCAATAAAGGCAACATAAAATCAAACTTTGAAAAGCCACCCATTTAGATAGAAATGGAAATCACATCACAGCTCATGATGTTCTGTAAATTCCTTTTACTTATCTTTTTGTTTTATTAATTTTTTAATGAATAGCATTTATTTTTATCTTTTTCCATCCAAAAATAATGAAAACAAAAACAAAAACAATTTTACTTATGTCTAGTCAACCAAAACAAATTCTCACATTGGTCCTGCTTCCAAATGTTTATGTTTCTCATTCTGTATGGTTGGTCTATCACCTTTCTGTCAAGAGGTAGGTAGCATTCTTTGTTACTGGTCTTTTAGAATCATGATTGATCATTGTGTTTATATAAGTTCTTAAGTCTTTCTAAGATTATTTTTATGATATTGTTTTGGGATAAATGATTATCTTGGTTCTGATCACTTGGTTCTGATCACATCAGTTTATACCAGTCTTTTCATATTTCTCTGCAAAGATCCTCATTTTAATATTTATGGCAAAATGGTATTCCATTAAATTTACACGCCACAATTTGTGCAATCATCTCACAATTGGTAGGTGTCTTCTTAGTTTCCAGTTCTTTGCCATAAAAGAGAGAGTTGCTATAAATATTTTTGTTCATATGATCTCTTATCCTACTTCTTTGATCTTTTTGGGTACATGCTTGGTAGTGCTAATACTGAGTCACTTTACATGCATTCATGAAGTTTCAGACTTAAAGAACTTTTAGCCCTTTGCCAGGAGCAACAAATGATAACATTATAGCATTACCTGAGAAGAAAAGACATTTTCAGACTTTAGTTCAACAATGGTTTATTACTAAAATTCAACTTGCATACCAGATACTTTGGTGTATTTTTTCAGTTATGTGCCATTTCCTATCCTGGATTGTATCTGATCCCATTCCCTCAATAAGTTTCCTAGTCTTAATATCTATTCGTATCAAAACCTGATCTCAAGAAAGTATTTCAAACTCACCCACATTAACCTATAAATGGCTGACAAGAGATTCAAATGCTACCTCTTTCTGATATATGCATAGTCTTTCCAAAGGGATGAAATACCTAAGTAAAATTTAAGGTATTTAGAAGCCAATTGGGGAATCATCCTAGGTGGGGGTATTTTCCCAGCCCTCTAAAGTCAAACCACTTAGGCATTGTTTGTGCTATTGGAATTAAGAAGGCATAAAAGCAATGGTCCTTCTTAAGGGAATTACCACCTGGAGTTGACCTAAAGGATTTTAGATCAGTAAAAAATATCTATCATTATCATTATAAAGAAAATGAACATGAGAAAAAGATCATCTCATAAAATATTTTATGAATAACTTATTTCACATTAACATTCCTTTACCAATTTGTTTTTTAAAATGCACAGCTTACCTACCAAATATTTACTTAGTCTGCAAATTCACTGATTTCATGTGCCCTGTAGTTTCAGCATGGCATAGAAGAGGTTTGACTTAAGACTTACACATATCCTTTTTGAGCCCAGAGATGGTACAAAATAAATATACCGACACTTGGGAGCTAATTAATCTTAAATCTACGTATATTAGCCATGACCAGACAGACCTCAGTTTAACTTTATTGCAGAAATATACAGTGATACTTCAATTAACAAATCCTCTGGGAATAACATTCCTTTTAAATAAAGTCAGCCTGGATACAGAGAGGCCTAGGAGAAGACCTACAATTCTTTATACTGAGTTGGCAGTGGCAATAGATGAGAAGTAGGCAATGATATTTTCCCCTGAGAGACAGAGAATCTATCTAGGGCCACTTGTATAGTACAGTAGAAAGAGTTATGGATTTAAGTAGGGTTAGATCTTGATTGGGTAAATCAATGAAGTCACTCTACCCTATCTAAAGTGATATCATAATGAAGTGAGAACCTATCTCCATCAATCAAAGACTAGACTGTTTGGGAGGAAAGTCTTTGATTAAAGTGATATTGCATAGGAAGTTAAGAAACATGTGTAGGTTGGCATTGAAAATTTGGTTACATCTCAAGGGTCATCTACAAAATACTAACCTAGTTAAAAATTGACAGATTAGAATGCCTTGCTACAGGAAGCAGAGAGTACTCTAGCCAAACTCCCCAGAAACAATTGTTTAGGGGAAGGAGTATAGTTCCTACCTTTGGCTTTAGGCTTTTTCTCAGTCTCCTCTACATCTTTTCCTTTTTGGTCTGAAGAAGATCTCATAAACTTTGAAGTGCTTGGAGAATTTTGGATTTCCCATCTTCCTATGGCCATCCTAGAAGCATCCTAAGTACAACTGGATGCAGATTCAAGGTTCTACAAAGAAACCAGCAGAAAAAGGACTGCACCATATGTAAGAAAAACACCTTGACCACTCCAGAAAAAGCACTTCCAGGAGTTATGAATTGGCCTATTGCCCCACGTGTTCTTGAAGCATAAGTCCATTTTCTTCTAAATTCTGTACATACTTTTTCTGAGAGTGTATGGCAGATATTGGGGGGATGGGATATTTTGTACCATGTTCTTCCTATGCCATTTTAATAAAATTCCTTTCTAAAATCTAATTAAATCTGGCTTACTAATTGTATCAGTTAAATATCTTGGACAGGAAGCATAAATGGTCATGAGCAATTTAGTATTAGGAAGACAATCCTCACTCATGAGGGCTACCTCAAAACCCCTGAGGGGACATTGTAGCAATCAATAATCCAGGACCTTGTGAAAACTTGTCAGTGAAAATGGGAGTTGGGATAAGTACCCTCAAAGTATATGCTACTTTTATAGTCAAAGGATGTTGTTGAGAATCCCAGACTACCTTTGTGACTAGATAAGTCACTAAGCTTTCTTGGCTTCAGTTTTTCATATGTAAAAATGATGTGGTTGGGCTAGATGATGCCTGAGGTCCCGTCCAACTCTAAATCCAAGACCTCAAGACTCCTGAATAGGTGGGCAAGGGGGCTCCAAGGTCTTATCACATGGTAATGGGTAAGGGACAACTCAGTAGGAGTCATATAAGGTTTCCAGGTAATAGGGCCATCAAAAGGATATAATGTCTGTGCTGAGAGGATGAGGGAATTAAAACCCAGGTCCCCTAAAGAAGAAGGAGAAGGTCAGTAACCAATCAATGTGAGCTAGATATGAAATGCAAATATTACAAAAGAGCCCCAAAGTGCCTATATTATTTCTTCCTCAGTTAGTGACATTTTCCCCAAGAATGTGTAGGAATATCCTCTTCATCAATAGAAGTACTACTTGAAAAAATGCAAATTTCTTATAGAATTCTAAGAAAGTCACTTATTTTTCCACTCCCAGACTTGTCCCCTGAAACACCAAAGACTATAAACTTTGCTTGGCTCAGAGGGGCAGTACGAGAACTAGAATTGATGAGTGAGTATTATAGGGTGGCTGATCTTGGCTCAATTTATGAACTTTCTAACAATTAGACCTGTCTCATAATGAAATAAACTGCCTTCAAGGTAGCAAGTGCCTCATCCCTGAAGGTATTCAAATGAAGGATAGATGATCATCTGTTAGGGATGCTGAAGAGGTGTCAGTGGTGGCTCACTGGTAATTAAGAAGAGTAGTATCAAGAAGTCAGTTGTGGACTCTTGTCCAAGGACTGCAAGCCAAGTAAGTTTAGTAGACTTGCCCTCAGGGAGCTTACATTTAACTGGGGGTGGAGTGCATAACATGTATTCAAATAAGTAATTACAAAATATACATCTATCCTAGCTCAACCATTCTATGATTTTAAGAAAAGATCATGGGTTTAGACTCTAAGGGTTCTAACCAAAAGCAAATTCCAGGCTGGCAGTTTGGGAAAGTTGTCCTGGAGCCCAGCAAAGCAAAGTGGTTCCACATAAGAATAATAAGGCTTTAACCACTGATATGGGAGCAGAACCCAACAGTCCTCTGTCAAGTTTTATATACCCTTCTGGATGTGGATGGTCAAGTGTTAGAAGGACTACATTAGGAGATAACAAAGAGAAAATTTACCACTACCTCTCTCCTCAAGGCAGTTGTAGCAACTGATTGAATAAGAAAAGCTAGACTTAACATCGAAACAAGATGAAACAAAGCAAAATAAAATGAAATTGGGAGAGGAGGAGTAGGAAGTCAGGTTACACAACCCTATATTTCATAGCAATGCTGTCAGGTCATAGATTTAGAGAGGAAAAGGACCTTACAAGATGTCTCATTCAATCATCTCATCTCCAGATGAGGAAACTGAGGAACAGAGAAACTAAATGATTCATCCAAGATTACTGAAGTAGTAATTGTCAGAATCAAGATCTGAATCTGCACCTTCTGATTCAGGGCTTTTTTCAGCATACTATTGTGCAGGAAACACAAAATTTAAGGAGGAAATTTGAAGGTAAAGTATCCCTTAATGTGAGATGATTGAATGAGACATCTTTTAAGTTCTTTTTCACCTCTATATCTGAGATCTTACAGCACTGTTATGAAATGTAGGGTTGTGTAACCTCAATTCCCAAGCCCCTCCCCCATTTTATTTTGTTTTGCTTTAAATCATCTTGTTTCCATGTAAGCCTAGCTTCTCTTATTCAGTTAGTTACCATAAGATGTAGTAACAGTTGATCTTACCTGTGGGGGGAATATAATGAAATAGGTGTTACACATGCAAAGCACTACATTAAACTATTGTAAGCTGTGAATCCTTGACTGCTACCTCATTTAATTCATTAGATTGGATTTGTCAGAGATTAGAAACAAGAGAGATAGAGACACAGAAATCCTGATATAAAGGGAAGGATTCAGAAAGGATGTGAAACACTGCTAGAAGGGCATTCCATTCTGTGCCTACAGGTAAGGACATTCTGTCTATGCATCTGAAAAGTTGGACCTGCTTGTGGCAGAAGCAATGTAACTTGCATAAACTTTTAAGAAATCTCCCATTTTTCTTTAGAAAAGAAAGTACATGCAACCACTGTATGGTCACAGAGAGTCAAATAATTCTCTACTTTACGCTTCTCATTAGGTATCTTCTCATATCATTGTCAAATAAAACTTATTATTTCCAACTACAAATTGGAACTATGCTTACTACATTCTATCTACCAGAGGAATGTAGCACCAAGTTGGCCATTGTAATAATAAATCAAATTTTGCTAGCCTTCCTAAAAACAGGCAGATGTTGGAGATGGACAAACAGTTAGGCTCAGAATTGGGTAGAAATTTATCACTTCAGATTGTATTAGGTAAATTGGATAGTGTTTTCAATAATTCCAAACCAACTAGTGCTCCAAAGCCCATTTCTTTAACACCAGTACTCTCTCACTGATAGATTGTAGTGAATTCTGTTGTTCCATGATATTGGAAGAAATAAAATTATATGTCATTCAACGGTCAATGGAAAAAAAACCCTGCCATTCGTAAGGAGATTGTAGTATGTTACCTGAAACAAATCACATTCATGAAAGGGAATAAATTGAGCACATATATAACTGGAGGTGGGTCATGTATAGAGAATGAGAGCCTATGGTGCCTTATTAATATCCTCAAGATATCAAAAGATCCACAGGAAAGCCCCTAGTGCATCTTCTATGGAGCATTCTTAGAAATACATAGATGAAAACTGTAAAGGATAAGAAAGCATGGCAGAGTTGTCATACATATTAA
The DNA here is from genome assembly GCF_003287225.1 of Phascolarctos cinereus. Taxonomy (NCBI): domain Eukaryota; kingdom Metazoa; phylum Chordata; class Mammalia; order Diprotodontia; family Phascolarctidae; genus Phascolarctos; species Phascolarctos cinereus. The sequence continues at coordinate 232,535,270 of NW_027555847.1, forward strand.
TGGAAAGGTAATATGACAAAAAAAAGCTGTAATTTAATTCAATTTGGAACCAGAGATCTTGGGTTTGTAGTTCAGTCAGTCAACAGTCAAAAAGCATTTGTTAAGTGCTTACAATATGCCATATATATATATATATATATATATATATATATATATATATATATATATATATATATATATGTGTGTGTGTGTGTGTGTTTGTGTGTGTGTGTGTGTGTGTGTATATATATATACACACACACATACATATATATATTTGGTGCCTCTAAAGATATTGAAAATAAAGAAATTCTAAATATCGATTCACAAATAGTATATTTTCTGTCCACCATCCTGCTGATAACTTATCTGTCTCACTCTGGATCACTATATCCAGCTTTAAATTAAGCAACAGAGGGGCACTTGTGATTTCTTATAAGCTTATTCAGACATTTACAGGAAGCATTTATAAACTGCATTTTTTTTTTATTATTGGATGGCTTAAAGTATTCTGATCATCTTAGAAACTTTCATTTGGCTCTTCTCTTCTAAGTCAAACCATTGTTATGGGTTCATCTATAATTTTTCCATCCATGTCTGTCAAGAAACCACCATGATTTTGTGGGAATTCCCCACCTCATGTTAAATATAGGCCCTTTTCTGTCTCCCCCTACCCCCACTTGCATTTGAGCATGTCATTTATCCTTCTGCCCATTTTTCTTATATTAAAAGGTCTCCTGATGGAATTTAATTTCAAGTTAAATCTTTACCCCACCCTTGGGCTGTGAGACTGAATTAAATAAATCCCACTAAAAGTAATAAACCACTCTTAGCTGTGGTCTTGTGATATCAGTTGTCAGCCTGTCAGAGCAAATCTGAGAGCTAAATTCACTGCCTTCTTTCTGGAAAGGAATCTGAAGGTCCCGAAGTCCAGGATATCAGAACTGTCTGAGCCATTTGAGTTTTATCTAGGCAGTGATAATTAAGCACCCACAAAAAAGATCTTAGAAGATGATAAGACACTCTTAGAAAAGATCATATTAATTCTAAAAATATAAAGACATTCATTGTCCTTTAGCTGGTTCAGTATTTAACGAGGCTGTGAAATCTACTATGGAGCAGTCGTAATTCTTTGTTCCCCTCCTTTTTTGAGGAAACAAAGAGAAGTATACATACTGGACAATAACTGTAACTTCTGCATTTCAGGGGTCAGGCATAAGTTAGTTAACATATGGTTGAAAAGCAGAAAATTGTAGGGAAGAGAGGAAAAAAGTGATATGCTACAAATGTCCCTATTATGGGAATGTGAAAAGGAACCAATCCACACTGTGTAGCCCATTGCTTAGTGCCTTAAATAAAAGCTTTAAAAATAAAATAATGGAAAAATAACCCTGAAGCATCATTCCCACCTCCCCCTGCCCCAAAACCAGGCTTTCTTTTAATACCCTGTCCATGACTCAGGAACACTGGGAAGGGAGCACTATAACCACTGGATTTATGGGTGTGACTAATATAACGTGACAGCTCACTTCAGATCTGGCGGCTCATCCTTCACTAGACCAATTTAACAAAATGGTTATTTACCCTTAGCTGGCTGATTTTGTGCTAAAAGGAAAGTCTTAAAAAATGCTAAAAACAAAACAAAACAAAACTGTTTCTCTGTGCCCATCCCTGAAGAACTATTTTTTAAAAAATATACAACTGATAAGCCACTCTGTCAGTGAATTGGTGTTTTCTAGGGAAAGGAAGACAACTCATCAGCTGAACTCCCGCCTTCCCACTGAAGTAAGCATATTATTGATTTCAGGAGCCCTGTAGCTGTAGGAATTCCCCAAGGGTGCCTGAACACAGAAAATACCTCAGAATAGTATTTCAAGGGAGAATACTGGAGCACAGAGGGATGATAGGCTATTTCCAATAATTACCATAGTAACCATCAGCCTTCTGTCTTCTTGATTTAAGGATGGGAAGGGGACCTAGGATGGGATTTCTGAATGTGTCCTCCCATTTCAGAGGGAGTACCAGCAGTTGAAAATTATGTCTGGTCAGCTGAATCTGTAAACACATAGTTCATGGTCAAAGTCATTTCTATAAGGTTTCTCCTACCTCCCCCTGCCCCACGCCCTGTCTCATCCCCTTGAAAGAGCTCTTCAAAACAACAGTGGGGAGAAAATAATTTTCAGCTTCTTAGGGCAATAAGCCACATACAAAGTGATGCTACTTTATATGCCTTGCCTTTCAGATAATAGGAAAATATTTTTCACATTAGTTCTGTTCAAGGACATTTGCAGAAAGGTTTTTTTTGCTTTTTTTTTTTAACTGATGAGGCCCAAGGTATTGTCATGAGACACATAAAAAATGGAATTAACTGGGGGGAGAAGGTGGGATCCATGCATTATCAGATGAAATGGTTCACAGCCTCCAAAGATTCTAATAGGGAAATAGTATGTGAAGGAATGATTCCTTTAAAATTTTGCAGTAAAGCTGTTTTTGGCTTTAAGATGGGGAACTAGTCACCCTTATTCCTGACAGCTTAAATGTTTGATGGGATTTTCCTCTGTACATTTACATGTCCTAATATAGTCTTACTTTAGTTTTATTCTTATACTACTCACAGCTTCCTCATCTAAACACATTTCCTCTTCTAGATTTCCAAATCTGTACCACCTTTCCTATTTCCTTTACCCTTGATGACCTTACATCTTGCTAACTATGAATAATACTAATTGAAGAAAAAAATCAGCGTTTAAACAGGAACTCTAGGGAAACAGAGAGGAAGTGGGGAGGGATGGAAGGAGAAAGCTGGAAGGGAGAGAGGGAAAGGGAGAGAGAGAGAGAGAGAGAGAGAGAGAGAGAGAGAGAGAGAGAGAGAGAGAGAGAGAGAGAGAGAGAGGCAAACAGGCAGATACAGGGACAGAGAGACAGGGACACACACACAGATACAGAAAGACAGAAAGAGAGACAGAGACAGAGAAAGACAGTGGGAGGTAGAAGACAGAAAGAGATAGGGAGAGATTAATGGAACATTTTGGAAGTTTTATATATATGTATATATGTGTATATATATGTGTATGTGTGTATATATATATATATACACATACATACACACACACACATGCATGACAGACCACTTTCAAATTTTCTCCAGTGTTTATTACCTGATAAGGACCAAAAGAAGTTAGAATGTAAAGTTCCATTTTGATAATTCAATAATTTATTTTAAAATATTACTTATTAAATATTATTTTCTTTTTAAATTTCCTTTCTTCCCATCCCCACATACTGAGAAGGCAAACAATACGATGTCAATTATATATGTGAAATCATGCAAACCATATTTCTATATTGCCCATATCACAAAGAAAGTGAGAAAATTGTATTTCAATTTACATTCAGAGTTCGTCAGTTTTCTTTTTGGAGGTGGATAGCATTTTTTTTTTCATGCAGGGATCTTTGGAATTGTCTTGGATCACTGTATTTATTGAGGAGCCCAGTCTTTCATAGTTGATCATAATTATGTCATTGCTGTTACTATACACAATGATCTCCTGGTTCTTCTCACTTTACTTTGTATCAGTTCATGGAGGTCGTGATATGTTTTTTTGAAACCACCTCCCTCTTCATTTCTCATAGCACAATAGTATTCCATCAAAATCATATGCTACAACTTGTTCAGTCATTTCTCAATTGATGGACTTCCCTTCAATTTCCAATTCTTTGCCACCACAAAAAGAGTTGCTATAAATATTTTTGTACATATAGGTCCTTTATCTTTTTCTTTGATCTCTTTGGGGTACAGACCTAGTAGTACATTGCTGGATGAAAGTGCATGCACAGTTTTGTAGCCCTTTGGGCACAGTTCCAAATTGCTTTCCAAAATGTTTGGACTTGTTCATAACTCCACCAGTAGCTCATTAATGTACCTATTTTCCTTCATTTTTTTTTTTAGCATTAATCATTTCTGATAAGTGAGAGGTGGTACATGAAAGTTGTTTTAATTTACTTTTCTCTAATCAAAAGTGATTTGGACCATTTTTATGTGGGTATAGATAGCTTTGATTTCTTCATCTGAAAACTGCTCTTCATAGTCTTTGACCATTTGTCAATTGAAGAATGACTTGTCTTCTTATAAATTTGACTTAGTTCTGTAAATATTTGAGAAATATGGCCTGCATCAGAGTAACTTGCTATACTTTTTTGTATTACTTCATTGTCTATGGTACCTTTAGTAAAATATAATTGCCCTGAATATCTTTTAATTCGATCTATTGCCACCCTTGCCCTCCTCCCTTCAGATGAAGCAGAATAGACTTTGCTGCAGCATTTCACTTCAACTCTATGTTTGTCATTATGTCCCAAGTGTTTCTCTTGTATACAACATACTATCAGATTCTGGTTTCCAATCTACTCTGCCACTCACTTCTGTCCTATGGCTTAGTTTATGTTATGCCCATTCGCAGTTGTGATTATTAACTATATATTTCCCTTCCACATATATATATATATATATATATATATATATATATATATATAAAATTAACTATATATTTTCTCATTCTCCTCTTTATCCTTCTCTCTCTCTTTATCCTATCCCTCCTCAAAAGTTTGTTTTGCTTCCAACCACTGCCTCCTCTAATCTGTCCTCCCTATTATAATTCTCCACCAAATCCCTCATCCCCTTCTCCTTCTATCTCCTTATTGGGTAAGCTGGATTTCTATGTGTAAGTGAATGTGTACGTGTATCCATCCATCCATCCATCCATCCATCCATCCATCCATCCATCCATCCATCCATTCTTCCCTCTTTGAACCAATTCCCTTTTCCCCCTCCTCTATAAAAGCTCTTCTTTGCATGCCTCCTTTATGTGACAAAATTCCCCCATTCTACCTCTCCATTGTCCCTTCTCCCAGGGTATCCCTCTTTTTCACTCCACCATTTTTTTAAATCATCACAACATAATAGTAATCAACATGACCATGCCCTCTGTCTAAGTATACTTCTTCTAACTGCCCTAATAATGATAAAGTTCTTAGGAGTTATATGTATTATTTTCCCATATAGGAATACAAAGAGTTTAACTCTATTGAGTCTCTTATGATCACTCTTTCATATTTACCTTTTTATTCTTCTCTTGAGTCATCTGTTTGTATTTCAAATTTCCTATTCTGCTCTGGCCTTTTCATCAGGAATACTTTAAAATCCTCTATTTCATTAAATTTCAATTTTTCCCATGAAAGATTATACTCAGTTTTGTTGGATAGGTTATTCTAATTGTCATCTCAGCTTCTTTGCCTTCATGAATATCATCTTCCAAGCGTTCTGCCCTTTAACACAGAAGCTGCTAAATCTTGTGTGATCCTGACTGTGGCACCATGATATTGGAATTGTTTCTTTCTGGCTGCTTGTAATATTTTCTCCTTAACCTGGTAGCTCTGGAATTTGGCTACAATAATTCTGGGAGTTTTCATTTTATGACCTCTTTCAAGAGTTGATTGGTTGATCTAGGTCTAAGACATCAGGCAGTTTTCCTTGATAACTTCTTGAAATATGATGGTGAGGCTCTTTTTTTTTAATCATTGCTTTCAAGTAGTCCAATAATGCTTAAACAATCTCTCCTCAATCTATTTTCCAGGTAGATTGTTTTTCTGATGAGTTATTTCTATTTTTTTTTATCCTTTGGATTTCATTTGATTGTTTCTTGAAATCTCTTGGAATCATTAACTTCCACTTGCCCAAATCTAATTTTTAAGGAATTATTTTCTTCAGTGAAGTTTTGTACCTCTTTTTCCCACTTGGTTTACTGTGCTTTTAAAAGAGTTCTTTTTTTCAGTGAATTTTTATGCCTCTATTATTAGGCCAATTCTGTTTTTTAACATGTTATTTTCTTCAATTTTTTTTGTGCCTCTTTTACCAAGCTTTTACTTCTCTTTTCATAATTTTCTTGCATCACTCATTTCTTTTCCTGGTTTTTCCTCTACCATTCTCGTTTCTTTCTTCAACTCTTCAAGGAATTTTTACTGGCTTGGGTCCAATTAGCATTTTTTAAAATTACTTTATTTTGAATTATCAACAATTACTTCCATAAGCTTTTGAGTTTAAAATTTTTCTCTTCTTTCCTTCCCACCTTCTTCCCCAAGACGGTGCGCAGTCTGATATAAGCTATACATATACATTCCTATTAAGCATATTTTTACATTAGTGATGTTGTAAGTAAGAATTAGAACCAATAGGAGGAACCACCAGAAAGAGGAAACAAAGCACAACAGAAGAAAAAAATAGCTAATAGTATGCTTTGATTTGCATTCCAACTCCATATTTCTTTTTTTCTTTGTGGATAGCATTTTCCATCATGAGTCTTTTGGAGTTCTCTTAGATCCTTACATTGCTGAGAAGAGCTAAGTCTATCAAAACTTGGTCATCTCACAGTGTTGCTTTTACTGTGTACAATGTTCTTCAGGTTCTGCTCACTTCACTCAGCCTCAGACCATACAAGTCTTTCCAGGGTTTTTCTGAAGTCAGCCTGTTCACCATTTCTTATAGCACAATAGTATTCCATTACATTCATATGTTACAACTTGTTCAGCCATTCCCCAATTGATGGGCATCCTCTCAATTTCCAATTCTTTGCTACCACAAAAAGAGCCAATTAGCATTTTTTAAGGCTTTGCTTGTAAATGTTTTCACATTGTTGTTTTCTTCTAAGTTTATGTCTTGGTCTTTCCTGACACTGTAGTCCCTTTTCATGTTTTTTTTTTGTTATTTGTGCATTTTCTCAGTCTATTTCTTTACTTTAAACTTTATGTTAAAATTGGGTTCTGCTTACCTGGGGTTGGGGAGACATTGTGTCAAGCTTCAGGCTTTTTCATGCTACTGTTTTCAGAGCTAGCTCTGGAGGTCTGGAAATTTTCAGTGCTTCCAAGGTGGTGTTATCCTTGGAAAGGTACAGTCACTGCTCTCCTGCTCTGCACTCTAATCTTTACCCAGGAAGGGATCCTGTTCCCCTGCAACCGCAAGTACAAGCTCTCCTCTTCACCTGGCAATTGTGACCAGGGTCCCTGCTCCCTTGTGGCCAATCACAAATGCTCCTCTCCTCCCTGTATCTGATACCCAAAACTGCTTATGGGTTATAGAATTGTTAATCAGGACTAGTGGAACTCAGTGTCAGTAAATGGTCCCCTGTAATCTCTTTCTGACCAGTTGACCTTTTGTTGGTTCTGCTGCTCCAAAATTTGATTTGAAGTATTATGTTAAAATTGCTTAGATAAGAACTTTGGGTGATTTCAGCTGGGTCTAGTTTGCACTCTGACATCTTGGCTCTGTCTCCAACTCTAGAATTTCAAATATTGGCTATCCACACTAAGTCTGGCACCAATATAGTGTGCCCCCAGGAGCTGAATTTTGTGATGTTACCCAAAGAGTGGTGAACTGCTTGGGTTGGAAATGGAGCAGATCACAGATCCCAAGCCAATCAGCAATGGTTCCTCTCTTTCTCTCTTCTGATACCATACAGGAAATGGATAAAGATACGAATCAATGTCTCTTCCAAGGAGACATTATTTGAATACAAATTAATTCTTATACATGCCTACTTGTCCAACTCAAGCAATGTAGATTATTTAACCCTTTAGAGATTATAGCAATGATTATTTTAAAAGTTTCTTTTCACAATTATAGTAGGTAGACATTGAACACAGAATGAAATGATCTCTGCCTGACATTCATTGTGGAGTGGATAATGAACTGAGCTGCAAGCCAGAACGTTCAATGACACATACTTGTTGTGTGACTCTAGGACAAGAACATCTAAGCTTTTGGTTTCCCAGTTAATTCTAATACTATAAGCTGAATGGAAAGTGGTAACCTGTATTGATTAGAGGGAATTCCCTCATCTGGGAATTTGTTGTATCAGTGCTATTGATCCAACAGGTCAATTCCCTATCCCCCTGTGTTGTTTTAGAGTTCTGGAGTAAGAGGACTATTTGCTTTGGGTTTGTACCTTACTGAGTTATCTTTGCAACCAAATGAGTCTTGCTTCACTGATTCCAGCTTGCTTCTTCCCATTATGCATAAAACGTAGTAGTCCTGGGTTGAAGCAAGACCCCCCCCCACCCAGGGATTCTTTTTTCCTCATAGCTGTCCAACATGTTCTCTTCCACCCTAAGCCCTCTACCAAAGTGTTTCCCAGTAAAGCCTCTTGGATTTATTTTCTCAGTTACCCAGGGCACCAAGAAGCTGGTTTTTTTTTAACATTTCCATTTACATAAGGGCCCTTCTTGTACTTTGAAAAACCATTTCTGCTTATCATTTCAACTATTTAGCTTTAATTTTTAGTTGTATTTCCTTAAATGGGATACAGAATATAAAGAGAATCATTTTAGTGGATGGACTATTAGAAACTAGTGCTTTCTCCCACCTCCCCCATTAGAATTTCAGAGAATTTCTAACAATGGAGCACCCATTCTAATCCAAAGTGATTCTCCTGAGAGTAGCTTTTGTTATCTTTAGGGGTGAATATTATAATAACAAGAATAATAACAACTAATTTACAATGCACTTCAAGGCTTAGAAAGCTATATATATATATGACCTTATTATATTCTCTTAACAAGCCTGTAAAATCTGTGCTTTGTCCTGTTTTACAGATGAGAAAACCAGTGGAGAGACATTAATTGATTTGCCTAGGATATCCCAGCTAACAAGTATCTGAGGCAGTATTTGAATTCAAGTCTTCCTGATTCCAATTTCAGTACATCCATTGTGCCACTTCACTGAATTATTTTCTTTTTAGGTTGATGTTAAGCCACAAATCCTACCATCTTTTGGTGAGGGGAAGGTAAATATTAAGTGAGTTTAGGAACAGAAATAATGAGTTCCCTTACTCTGAGTGATCATGTGGGTAAGTCCTGGGACTAACTGATGCTTTGCCCTTGAGGTCTATGTTCTATTTTGTAGAGCCACAAGGGCTATGACATGAACTCTCAATTTATAAAGGAGTAAAAGGGTTAAAATGGACTCTCAACTTAGAGAAACAAGGGAGCCAAACCAGGCCTGTTTACTAATGGTTAAACAAATAGCAAAAAAAAGTTTAAGGACCATTCCATCTGCCTTGGATAGATTCATTTTTTGCACATGAATTTCCTCTTAAAACCCAGTGAGTCTCAAACTTTGTCTTCCTTCTTAAATTATTTTCTTTCAAAATTTCCCATGACTATTAAGAAGACCACCATTATCCTTGTCATCTTGATGAGGATGGGAGCTAAATATGCCCCTTGCCAACAGGAAGCAGTTTCAGAAATCGAGACTTTTGCCCCTTACCCCAAAAGAATTTGGGTCCCATTTGTTTGTGATGGGAATGATGAGGATGGGAGCTAAAACCCAAAAAGAAAAAGACCTCTGGACTTTTCCACATGGCCATATCTCTGGTGTTTGCCTGAAGCTATAATTCCATCAACTGGCCTTTCTTTGTGGCAACACCCAATTTCCCAATTCTGTTATCCTTAATCTAGCCTAGCCCTCCCTATGGCCCCCAACCATTTCCCACACTTAATCCTAGATGGGCTTCATTGTCCAGGTCCCAGGAGTCCTGTTCACCCCAGCTTACTGGCCACTTCCATTCAGATCTTCCTTAGACCCCTCCTCCAGTCACCTGAAACTACTTGGCCATTCCTAGATCCCTCCCACCGTCTTTCTGTATATAAGATCCATCTTGTCTCCATTAAGGTGCTCAGATTTCTAAAATCTAGCCACTGCTCTGATTCTTAGAATCTAGCCAATACCTCGCAGACTCTCAGATTCCTCAAGAGTCTGGGTAATAAGGAGGACCTTTAATAAACCTAGTCTTTGGCTGAAAGAAGGCTTGGGTTGAATTCTTTCAGCAGGACCCACATGCCATGATGTTGGGGTCCCAGTACCCATAAACTTCTAGACTTCATCAATCCGGGGCTCATAACTTCTTCACCAATATCTTATCAGCCTTTGTCTCCACAGACAAAACATACTGAATAATCTTGGAACAGGTTCTAGGGTTTTAAATTTCAAGACTATATCATAATCTCAGCACAAAAATCAGAATGGGCAAAATGGACCATTTGATAGGTGAAATTATAAACTGTAGAATAGGGATCTTCCCTAGTTCACTTCTTCTTTTTCAGCTTATGCTATGTTTAAATAACTTGGCACATTATTAGATGAATTGGTTATATGTCCTCCAGCTAGAGCAAACAGGAAAATAAGCATCCTACTTTGTGCTGATGTCATTTTTTTTTATCTTAAACTAGGAGTAAACCTAAAAAAACATTTAAAACTGCTGGATAATTATTTCCAGAAGGCATAGCTTAGCATCAATTGATATAAGAACTAAAATTGTTACATTTGGTAGACTTTTTTCAATATTTATAAGGACAGTATGAAGCAACATTGACCAATAGGTCAATTCACTCAATACTTGCTGGTGAATTTTGTAGTCAGCACAGTGGGAGGCCTATACAGACTTCAATCCCACTCTAAATCAGAAATTCTATTTGGCTCATATTGAGGTTATTTTATGATAAAAGGTAGTTGATTAGTAATGCCTGGACTAAAAATTATTTCCAAGCTAAAATCATCTGTCCTTAATGCAGAAATGTGGGGTCTCAATTGAATACTTGTCCAAGTACGTGCACGGGTTCAGAACATTCTTTAAAAGAAAGCTGTTGCTCTCTCTGTAGCAAATCCTATGGCCCATCTCCATGCAGAAGTGGGCTGGCCCTCCATCTGGATGAGAATACAAGTCAGGTCCCTAAACTTTCACAACAAAATACTCATTCTACCTCCCATATGTCTGGTATCTGAAGCATATTGATTTCTCTTTAATCAACTACACAGAGTATCAGCACTTAGAGGCACTCATCAGAGAATACAATCATGAACTGACTTTAATCCAGCACTTGCCAAAGGTTGGCTTGGAGACATCTGTTTTTGAGATATGGAAGGAGACCAGATGGACTTGTTAAATTTTCATTCCTCTAGGTTCTCTAAGCACTATTGCTATATTGTTAGACCATCAGAAAATAATGTCCTTAATAACAATAGTTGACATTTTTTATAGCACTTTAAGTTTTGCAAAGAAATTTACCTGTATTATCTCATTTGATCCTCATAGCTGCTTTATGAAGCAGGTGCAATGATTACTCCCATTTTGAAGTTGGGAGTGCTGAGGCTCAGGAAAGAAAGAGACCTCACCAGGGTCACATAGCTAGTGTCACAGTCAGGATTTTAACTCAATTCCCCAGACATTCCCTCATTTTCAACCCAGCAAGACTTATTTTGAAATTTTTTTGACTTCTGTGAAAGTACTCATTTTGGATTCTTTAGTTTCTTCCACTATAACCTCAGTCACTAGGAAACCTTATCATTTTGTAAGATCCAATTAGCCTTGTTACTCACACTTCTTCAGTAGCCTTTATCCCTCTCATTAGTAGATGCATAACTTCTTCCATTTAAGGAGAAAGGACAAAACAAACATGTCACACATCTCTTCATTTCCCACCTGGCTGCACTCATTTTGGACTTCTTTGATTTCTCCAGCAGCTCTCGTCTAGGCTTCTTCAACTTCTTTATCATTCCCCAGAACTAAATACCACCCCCTCCTGCTTTTCAGCATTCTCTTGTGTGTTGTCTTCCCCCATAGATAGTAAACTCCTTTAGGGAAGGGATTATCTTTCTTTTTCATCTTGGTCTCCTCAGTGCTTAGTGTGATGTAGCACATAGTAGGTGTTTAATAAATGTTAATTAATTATTGAGTTTTTCCTGACTCAAAGTACAACACTCTGTGCACTGGAAAGAGTACACATTTTATTCCCTCCATTTTATATACAGGAAGACTGAGTCTCAGAGAGCTATTAAGTATCTGAGGAGGAATTCAAACCTAGATCTTCATAACTTCGGGGACACACTATTCTATTCACTAAGTAACCCTGTCTTTCACTATGATCTTAGATCCCTGCAGAAATACCTTCCCAAAGCTTATTTAATGCTATTTCCTCATCTTTCAGGAGTATGTGGCTCAACAAAAGGAATGCCCATCTTAACATTTCTGTCCTTTCCAAAACCATATTTAAATAACGTGTTTTCTATGTTCTACAAAGTCCCTTATATAAAGACCAAGGCAATAAATTCTTTCTTGGAATTCATTTCGAGACTCCAGAGGTACCTATTTTCTTTCTTTCATCAATTAAAGAAAACTTTATAATCCATGCTTCTTACCTTACTTGCCAGGAAATTCAACACTTAATTCAACATATGCCCTTATACATCCAATCCTAAATCTTGACAATATCAATTTTTCATTCATTTAAACTATTTAAAATGATCTATTTTATATTTTGGATTCCATTTCAAGTTCTTTTAAGCAATAGATTATGAATATTTATGTATGTATATATACATATGTATATCTATGCCAGCATATAGATATGCATATATATGCCAGTCTTTTATTGTTGTTAATGATATTTTTATTGGCATGTATCATCTCTCTCCAAATATATTATAAGCATCTTGAGGGCAGGAAACTTTTGGTTGTTTCCATAGCATCTATTATGATGCCTTACTTATAGAAGGGGCTCGGTAAGTAAAGACTTGTTGGGTCATATACTAAGACATCTTAAAGGGGAGGAGCCAAACTTGATTTCAAGTAGGCGACAAATAAACAGAATTTTTTGAGCTACATACCTATTTCATTTTATTAAAAAAATATTGATGGCTACGGAAAGGAAGCCCTGAGTCTCTAGTTGTGGCTTCTTTTGGAAAACACCAGTCTTTCTCCCTTTCATCTTCAGTAGGGAAGTCTCTTGGTCGGATTTTTTTCTTTAATGTTTTGACAACTCTAGTTCTATGTACTGCACCTACAGACATTGATGAATGAATACATTATGTCATCTTTGGTTAGATATGCAAGAAGAAGGAGGTCCTTTGAGCTTATTTCCATTTTTATTGTTGTTTGTGTGTACATGCGAAAGACCTTACACTATTAAAATAATCAGAAGAGACAGATATTCCTACAGATATACATTTTCTTACACTTTGGAGAAGCTCTTTATATCTCTTTCCAGGACAGGTTTGAATTTTTTCTCTCAGGATCTGGACCAATAACTTTTTAAAACCAGTTGGCGATAAATTGGTTTGCCTTCTATCTCGACTCTCCAGCTGGGATCATCAACAATTTGTTGAGGTCTTTATTTTCAGTGCATTGTTCAGTGAATCCTTTTTAAAAAATGAATGTAAACATTTTCTTTAAGGCGCTTCCTTGGAGACTTCCACCCCTGGTTAAATAACTATTTGTATTCTTCCAAGCACATTATTTTCTGTGGTTAATGTGTCTTTCCTCTTTGTACCTTTTCTTTCAAGAGAAATAGGATGTCACAAAATGTCCCCACATCTTAGAGGGCCTTTAAATGCTCGCTGTAGGAAATCTAGGTCTCTAAAATTAGTGGTGGGGACTTGACAGTATAGCCTCTACCTCTATTATTATTTGTACATGCTATCAGAATTGTTGAAACTTTAGAACCATGAATGAAATCTTCAGAAGTCTAGCATGACATTTAAAATCAGTTTTTGGTTATGAATCATAACCTTTTTATAATTTTGGAAGAAATTATTAAGGTGATCAATATTTTCATCACTAAAAAAGGGTAGTGGGTATATAGCTAGCTCCTAAAAGATAGATTAATTCCTCCTTCATAAATTTGGATTAAATTTCACCACCTGATTAAGCTAACTTGGGCTTGGTAAGTAAACTTTTTTCCCCCAGGCATGGATAACAGAGAGAAGATGGAGAAATACTGATCATAGAATTTTAGAGCTGGAAGGCATTTAAGCCATTTAGAACAACCCTATCATTTTTAATTAAGGAAACTGAGGCCCATAAATCTATAAAATAAGGATAATAATATTTGTACTGCTATTAGCTTACAAAAGGCCAAACAGAGAGTTCAGAAAACTTGGTTGAAATTCTGTTTCTGATACTTGTTAGCCATGTGACCTTGGTGAGGTCACTTTTCTCTTAGCCTAAGTGACTTAATCATATAACACCAGCTCGCTTATGCTTCTTTTATTTTGTTTTTGTAGTTGGGCAACTTGGTGGTACAATGGATAGAGTGCTGGGCCTAGAGTCAGGAAGACTCATCTTCCTGAGTCCAAATCTGGCCTCAGACACTCACTAGCTGTGTGATCCTGGGCAAGTCACTTAACCTTGTTGCCCTCTGTTCCTCATCTGTAAAATAAACTGGAGAAGGAAATGGCAAACCACTCCAGCATCTTTGTCAAGAAAACCCCAAATGAGGTCATGAAGAGTCAGATACGACTGATGCTACCCAACAAGTGACTTGGTCATGTGTAGTACTTGTGGTAAAAAAGATAAAAACAAAGAAGTCCTTAAGTTTACCATCTACTGGGGGTGGGTACAACATGTACAAAGAGAAAATAAATATAAATATATCCAATGCAGGGCACTAACAGCCAAATGGATCACAAATGGTCTTGTGTAGGAGGTTACACTTGAACTGTGCTTTGTTAGAAGTTACATGTATATAGGGGTGGCTAGATGCCTTAGTAGATATAGTACTAGTCTTGGAGTCAGAAAGACATGAGTTCAAATCTGGCCTGACATAATTACTAACTATGTGACCTTAGGCAAGTTACAACTTCTGTTTGTCTTTATCCAGTAGAAAAGGAAATGACAAACCACTCCAGCATATTTGCCAAGAAAACCCCCCATGGACAATATGGCTCATGGGATCATGAAGAGTCAGACGTGACTGAACAACAACAACAGGGAAGTAAAGAGGAGTAAGAAGGTAATAATTTTTCTTCTGATTTAGGTTTCAGTTGATGGCAATTTGACTTAATTGTTTGCTCGTTTCGCTTATCCCACAGAAATATTGTTATTTGTAGTTTTCATAGAGTCATAGCATGTCATAGGTAGAAAAGGTGGACCTCTCTAAGGTCCTCTAAGCAACAACTGACACTTAATAGTGCCTTTAGATTTGTAATTCATACATTATCTCACTTGATCCTCACAAAAAACAGTGAGAGAGGCACTATCAGTATTAGTACCTCCATTTTCCAGATGAAGACCCTGAGGCCCTCAAGGTTTTGGTGACTTGATCCTTCTCACATGGCTCATAAATACTAGAGAGGGATTTGAACTCAAGTCTCCTAACACCAAATCCTACCCCCTAGTCCAGTCATGTCTAAAGGGGAACCTTCTCTTTTCCCCTATCCCTCAGAACATGCTTTGCAAGTGGTCATTCAGCCTTGATCTGATAATCACCAGTCTCCACAATTCTTTTTTTGTAATGTTATTGAATCGTCACATTTAGAATGAATCTACAGTTTTATTTCTTATTTTTATTATTTTAAAATGATATTTTATTTCCCTCAATTACATGTTAAAACAATTTTTAACATTTGTTTTTTTTTTAAGTTTTGAGTTCCAAATTCTATCCTCTCCTCACTCCCTTCTCTCCCCACTCCATGAGACAAATCCATGCTTTTAGAGAAGTTTTGGTGCTTACACTAATAAATAAAACATTTTAAGGGTACATGGTTTTATCAATTTGAAATCTCTAAATTCTATGCATGATATTTGCCAAGGAAATATTTTGAAGCTATTGGAAGCATCTTAACAGCTGAAGCATCACTTTTTGGTGACAAGAGCCGAAAATGTTTGTAAAACACTTGCTGTCCTAGTGCTTTTTAAAACAAATGTTTTCTTCAGCCACCACAACAAAAACACATTTTAGAAGTGTCTGTTGGTAGAGCAAATATTTTCAAATGAAAATCACCACTTTTGGATTGCTGAGTCCACTTGGCTCGAACAAATGTTTTGTTTAGCAAATGCTTTCCAGAGTTCTGTGGCCACACTGTATTCTTCCTAAACGTTACTGTGAAAATTCAATGGAGTAAAAATTTTTGATTCCTAATACAATTACAGAATTAGATTATTAGAATTAGAAATTAAAATTAAAAACCATAGTCTAATGATGTTCAGATTTAATGTTTGTGCCCCCTCAACACTTGAAAAACATTCGAATTTCAAATGAAAAAAAGAACCTCTGGTAAATGGCACAAAGCAATTTATTGGTACCTGGTCCAGTTTGACAAGATATTCAATATAAGGTTGGTTCACCTTGAACCCCATTCAAGCACTAGAAGTACTTTCTGGTTTCAACCATAGAACACTATATTGGTGGTAGAATGTCATTTCCTTGATGCAAGGAATTTTTTTTGTTGTCGTTGTATTTCTAGTGCACTTGTGCAGAGTGGGCAATTAAGAAATGCTTGTTTTGTTCAATTGAAATGGATCCTTATGACGACTTTGACAGTAAGGATTCAGTATATAGGTATATTTTGCTGCCTTTTGTTTGTGATAATTTGGGGGGCATAGATTAATTTGACTGTGATATGGATCATTCTAAAATACTTTGCTTAGTGTTTTCTTTTTCAATGAAATTTGACCTTTAAATTTTTCTTTAGGGCTTTTCTTTGATATAAAAAAGTTGCCAATGATTTAAGCATCATATTTCAAGTATTTCTGATTTCATCAGAGTGGGTACTATTACCTCCACTGATGTAGATTGTAGCCTCTTCATCTCTATTAAGATAGTTTCCATGAATTGAAGGTATCATAAAATAAGTTAAAATTGTGCTGAAGGTTTATTTTTGGACTCATGATTTTATCAGTGTAGGGAGCTCTCCTATGAGAAACTTCCCTTATCAATGAATAAAAAGGGGGCTTGAGAAAATAACTGCCTAGATATTACTACTCGACCAGATATCATGGAAGAGACACAGAGTAGTATCATAGATTTGGAGCTGTAAAAGACTTTGAAAGTCATGTAATATAATCCCTTATTTTTTCAAATAAGAAAACTGAGGGCAAAAGAGGTAAATGATTTGTCAAATGACATAGACAGTAAGTGGCAGAGTCAGAATTTGAACCCAGATCCACTGGTGCCAAATCTAATGCTCTTTTCTGCAATAACAGATTATGGTTGGAAAGAAGAATAGCAGTGGGGAAGCCCAGAAATTCAATGTGGCTTAATGTATACAGGACCACTCTTAAAACAAGGAAGGTCTGAATTCAAGTCATGCCACTGACACATACCAGCTTTCTAACCCTATGCAAATCACTTAACATAGTCGTTTTGGGCAGCTAAGATTATAAGTTGTAAAGAAGGCACCAACTGGCATCAATAGAGGGGGTTCACTATACTAATGAAACTACAAGTCCTGTTCCTATTCTTATCAATAATATAGAAATAGGGCAGAGAAGTAATGATGCTGCTGGCCTCACATACACTAATGTACCAAATATGGGCAATGAATACAGTAAGCTAGTGGTAACATTGCAAGGTGATAAATATTAATGACATGTGGAAGGTTGCTACTTATTACTGCAATATGGGAGAGAACGTTTAAGATGAAAGGATGGAGAAAACATAAAGTATATCATGATAGAATTATTCTAGAAGAATGCAAATTGAAAACTTTATGAAGAGGAAAAACTGTGCCTTCTATATACTTTGTATCCCTTACAAATCAGATGCTGTGTACTGAACACAGTAGGTGTTTAATGAATGTTTATTGGATTGAATTAAGTTTCATTGAATTGACAGGCTAAATGAAGACAACAGACATAGTTCTGATACAGGTCACACAGCTGGCGTACTATAGATTAAATGTAGTTATGATGAGGAACCAACATTCAAGACATTTTCTGGAAGTCTCTTTTAAAAAGAGTATCTGATACATTTTAAATATGATACTGATAATTTTGTCTTTCAAAATGACAAGGGAAATTGCTCTTCTAACTTTTTCTTATTGCTGGTTCTGACCAATAGGAAGGAACTTAGTGCTGAAGGAGAAAAAAAAGCCTGGGAAATTACTGATCATGCTATGCTACTTTGTAATAGATGAGGAGTGCTAGATAGGAGGTGGAGGCTGGTACATAGAAAGATAGGCATATAATACAAAGATTGCTAGGAAACTGGTATCATGGCTCTGGAACAATGGGTTGAATGCAAGGTTAAATTTAAACAGAGAGACATATAACCTCATTCATTCAGGTTAAAAAAAATGGACTGAAATAGTACTAGCAGTAAATAAGTATTTTATGTGTCAGGCACTGTGCTAAGTGGTAGGGATACAAAGAAAGGCAAAAGACAATCCTTTTCTAAGGGCTCAGTCTAATGGGAGGAAAAATATGAAAACTATTATGTACAACAAAAAGCTATACAGAGGATCAATTTGAAATCATCAACCAAAGGAATACATGAGAATTAAAGGGGCTTGGGAAAGGCTTCCTGTAGAAGGCAGGTTTTAGCTAAGGCATCTCAAGAAACCAGGAAGCAGAGGTGAGGAGGGAGAACATTCCAGGAATGAGACAGCTGGTAAAAATGCCTGGAGATGGGACATGGAGTATCTTGTTTGATGAAAGAAAGGAGGCCAGTGTTACTGGATTGTGGGATGAGTGGGAGGGTTAAGGTTATATAGTGATTCATAGTTTAGTTTTAAATAAACCCTGAGAATCCTCATCTAAGTCACAGTGATGAGTCTGATTCCTGGAAAGGCTATATATTTCTATCATGATTGTATGGCTACCTCTTAGGAGTTGGGGGGGTTTCCTTTTTTCTAGTGCTATTGATTCAAGTACTCTTTCCAGAATGTTCTCCCCAATACCAGTCACCAGTGATTGATGCCCCAATATCTTTTAACCAATTAACCATTTTAACCAATTAAAAAAGGATATTTACTGAGAAGGTGTATCAAGAATGGAAGTACAAACATTTGAGGGCATACCACCCCCGTCTCTGTGGAAAGCGGGCTCAAACACAAAGCAGTTTTTACATAACATTTAGCCAAAATAGTTCATTTCTCAATTTGACATAACTGGTCGATGAGTCACTCAAGCTCTCTCTCTCTCTCTCTTTTTCTCTCTCTCCTGCCTGCAACATATACTGTGTCAAACAGGTCCCTTGGAACTTTACTCCTATCATCTTGTCATGGACTGCAACTCCTAGACTTCTGATTTTTTTGAAGCTCACAAAGTCATAACTCTCTCTAATACTAATTGGCACAGTGGATATGGCTCTGGCCTGGAGTCAGGAAGACATAAGTTCAAATCTGGCCTCAGACCCTTACTAGCTGTGTGACCCTGGGCAAGTCACTTAACCTCTTGTTTGCTTCAGTTTTCTCATTTGTTAAATGAGAATAATTATAGCACCTATGTCGCAAGGTTATTATGAGGATCAAGTGAGAAAACAATTGTAAAGTACTTAGCACAGTGCCTGGCAGATAGTAAGTACTATGTAAATATGAGCTATGATTATTAAAAATAGTTAAGACTAAATAGAAAGAGGCAAATAACTGAGGTTCATATTGTAGGGCATATTGGCCCCAAATAGTGAGGGCCCAAGACCTGTCCTTATCCAGAGGCATGGAGCATGTCCATTTCCTCAAATGCAGCTAGGCAGGAAAGAGAAAGAGATCCACTTGGGCTGGTTAGTGCCTTTTAAATGTACCCCAGCTCTTCTTCAGCAACCAATCAACACACTTCTTCACCATATGGTTAGTAGACAGGAACTAGTTATAGAATGCCTGAGGATGCTATAAATCAGGGCCCTTTTATATATGTTATTGCACCATTCTAGAAGTAGGCTTCCTAGTCTCCACATTGCATTGCTGCTCTGGCTTGTTTTAACTACGCTAATAAGATGACCCTCCCAGGATAAGCTCATCCCTTCTTGGCAAAGACATTGGAGTGGTTTGCCAGGTCCTTCTCTAGCTTATTTTACAGATGAGGAATCTGAGGCGAACAGGGTTAAGTGACTTACCCAAAGTCACAAACTATTAAGTGTGTGAGGCTAGATTTGAACTCAGATTTTCTTGGATCAGATTCTTAAAATCTAGCCGCTGCTCAGATTCTTATAATATAGCTCACTAATGTTTAGACTCCTTAAGAGTCTGCCTAATATGATGGATGTTCTAATAAACCTTCTTTGACTGAAAGAAGACTTGGGTTGAATTCTTTTGGGCAGAACTCACGTCTCTTGCTCTTTATATTTTGGGAACATTTTGGTGGCCTGTATGTGGAAACTGCCTAACCCCAAGTTCTTCTCCAGCCAAGACTGGAAGGTATGTAATCCTCTGCCTCTTCTTTCTTGCCCTGCAGTTGAGCTTGCTCTCCAAGCACCTAGGAAGGCTTAGAGCTGCTTTTTGGGGAGGCAGTTATGAGGCTGTCTCGCACTTGGCCTGACACTCTCAGGCTCTCAGTCAACTGGTTCAGTCCAAGGCCAAGGAGCTGTGTACACCTTCTTCAGCACAGAGGACAAGGACAGATGCCCTATCTGGAATCCTATGCCCAATTCTGTCAATTCTCTTGGTGCTAGAGAATTGGGAAAACTGTAGGTGCTTTTTGGTTCCCTGAGGCTTACTTATTCCCTTCCCTCTGTACCCTGAATCCCCCTTCATGGAGGTTACAGGGAAAAGTTAGAACAGCTAAAAATGTCTTAGCAGATTCTGGAGGTTTTGTAATTGATCGTTAATGAGTTTTGAAACACCTCCTTACAACCCTGCTCACTCCCTTTCCTTGAGTCAAGGGGGTATCTTTTGAAACCTCTCATAAGAGAAGAGAGTTTCACCCTTTTCCCTTCACCTTTGATTTTGCCTTCCCACACCTGGGGAAAGGAAGGAGGGGGGAGGGACAGCAGCTATAGCAAGGGCCCCACTGACAATGGTCTTGGGCCCTAGGGCAACCTTTGCCTGGAAGTATCACCCAGGTTCATCATATCCTGCTTAAGGTAAAGAAGCTAGCCTCTGAATTTGGGTAAGCATGCTCTTTTAAAGTTTTAACTATTAATTACGAGATGCTGATTCTCTGTAAAGTAATTTGGAAATGCACTTATTTAACAAAACTGAAGTCACCTGATTGGTAATGAGTTTGTTTCAAGTTTCAAATTGGTGAACTTTTTGTATCCATTGTGTCAAGCAACTTTTCATAATTTGGTTACTTCTAAAATAATTTGGCTATTGTTGGTTATTATTTAAATATGTAAATTTGTGAAAAAGTTTGTTTAGGGTTTGCCTTGTTGAGAATTTGCAAGTAAATAGAAATGATATCTAATAACTGGCTTTTTACACCAGGACAAATTTAAGTTTGAGATGTAAATCCTGGAAAAGTTTTTCCAAAGCTGTGATTAGTGAAACTTGCTGTTTGAGGTAAAAGCTCATGGTATTTTATTTTGAGTTCTCTAATGGATCATAATCCATCAATAATAAATAATCCACCATATGAGAGAAATGGCATAAGCTACCCCGAGAGAATGTGATACTGGTGGAAAGTCAGCCTTGGGAAAAGTCGAGAGGACAATTTTATCCTCAGTCTAAGATAGGATCCTCCTGGCTTAGTTTTCCCATTATGTTCCTTTGAAAAGGAATGTTACCCACTTAGCTATTCCTGAGTGTGAGATTTGATACAGCATGATTGGAAAACTGAATTATCTGAATCCAAACAGAGCTAAGGATGTTTTATCCTGTCATTTGGGCCCTGAAGTCTTTTCTGTCAGAATTGTGTCTTCCAGACTACAGGCTATTCACCTGGTTGGCAGCAAACAGGGAGTACTAGCCAATGTCCCTGAATCATTCCCTAGATGCATCCTGTGCTCAGTTCTAGTCAACATTCTCTATGGGACCCCAGTGAGGCAGGGACAGCTCTACTCCCCTTGCCAGCAGCAAGCATTTTCAGAAGCCAAGACCTTCACTCCTTACCCCAAAAGAATTTGGAGGGGTAAGGAGTGTTTAAGAAGGGAATGATGAGGATGGGATCTGGACCCCAAAATGGAAAAACCCTGTACTTTCCCACATGTCCAAATCTCTGGCATTAGCCTGAGGCTATAATCCCATCAATTGGCATTTCATTGTGGCTACACTCAATCTCCCAATCCTCTGTTACTCTTAACCTAGCCTAGACCTCCATTGTCTTACCTCCCTATGGCCCCCAGCCACTTTTCACCCTTAATCCTAGCCAGGCTCCATTCTTCCTTGACCATATGGTCCAGGTCCCTGGCATTCTGTTACCTCACAGCCCCTGCAGACTACCTGGCCACTCCTAGATCTCTACCACAGTCTTTCTGTATATGAGGTCCACCTTGCCTCCATTAAGATGCTCAGATTCTTAAAATCTAGCCACTGCTCAGATTCTTATAATCTATCCAATAGCTCACTAATGTTCAGACTCCTTAAGATTCTGTCCAATATGACAGATGTTCTAATAAACCTTGTCTTTGGCTGAACTCAGGTCTTCTTGACTCCAGACCCACCACTCCATCCACTGTGCCACCTAGCTGTACCTTTTAGACACCCCACCATGCTGCTAACTCAAGACTTGATTGACATCACTTCTCTCAGCCTCCTCTCCTCTCTGTTTGTAGATCTGAGAACTGAACTCCTCCCAATGTCTTCCTTTATAGAGAGCAGAAACTAGACTTCACCTTACTCTACTTTGCATCTGTTGCCCTGCCTGTTTTCAACTCCACTGAACAAGATGCCTTCTGGGTGCTCCCTGATGTTCTCCCCCACTGCTTTCTTGCCTTCTTTTGTGTGTTGCCTCTCCCTTTAGCTTCTGGAAGGCAGGGATTATTTTCCTTTTTATTAATTGTATCCTCAGTACTTAACACAGTGCCTAGCACAGAGTGGTTGCTTAATTTTTTTTGATTGGATACATTAGTTTCTTCCACATGGGCTAGTATTAGGTAGAACACAGTATTATTGCTATGAGGATAGTAGTCTCATCGGCCAAGAACATATTAAAGTAAGGGAGGAAAACTTTGATGTAAGTCAATATTGTGATGTGTCAGCTAAAAAAACTGAATTGATCTTACATTGCATTAAATAGAGCATCTAGAAAGAAGGAGGTAACATTTTATTGCACTTTGCCTTGGCCAAACAACATCTGCAATATTGTGCATATTTCTGGGTGTCATATTTCACCAATAACATTGACGATAATATCACCAACAATAAGAGTAATAATACCTCACATTCTTGGGGGGCATTTTAAAGTTTAGCTGCTACAAGGCCAAAGGAAGGAACTGACTGGAGAAGAGAAAATTTAGGGTGGTTGTAATCACCATCTTCAAATGTTTAAAAGTTTGATATGTGAAAGAGAGATTACAATATATTTCTGTTCATGTGTTGCAAAGCCCTATCCTTGAATTACTCCCAGGATCCGCCACTTTCGTTATGATTTGTATGCTTTTGAATGGAGCCAGAGAAAATCATAAAGCTATTTTGACTAGGTCTACTATCTATTTAACATAACCTCAAATGGACTGTCACTAAAGCTAAGCTTTTTTTTTTTTTAACATATCCTTAATTGATTCACTGTCCCACTTACTGCAGTGGATATGCTACATTTTTTTCATACTTCCTCAAGCTTTCCATTAGCACTCCCTCCTCCTAAAGTGTCAACTGAGGACCTTGCCTCATAGTTCACTGAAAAAAAATTGAGACCATATGCTGAATTTCCTATTCTGCCTTCAATACCACTCAGATGTCTTTTCCCACTATCTCTTCATTCACTCCTCTCTCAAATAGTGATGTATCCCTTGCCTTGCCATGCCTTTCTATATGCAACCTTGATTCCATTCAATCCCATCTTCCCTAGCAGACTTCCCCCTCTATTACCCTTATTCTCACTTTCCTTCAATTTCACCTTATCTACTGGCCGCTTCTTGCTGCCTACAAATATTCCTGTGTCTCCTGCAATTTTAAAAAGAAAATCTCCCTTGACCCAATTATCACCATTTGCTATTCTTTTATTTATTTCTTATCTTTCATGGCTAAACTCCTTAAGAAATCTATCTATAATCAGTATCTCCACTTCCTTTCCTCTCTAAACTCTCTGCAGTCTGACTTCCTACCTTATCATTCATCTGAAACTGCTTTCTAAAGCAATTTTTCTTTCTTTTAAATATTAATTAATTTTTAGTTTTTAACATTTACTTCCATAAGATTTTGAGTTCCAAAATTTTCCCCCTTTCCTCCTCTGCCCCAACCCCAACACAGGGTGCAATCTGATATAGGCTCTACATATACATTCATATTAAACATATTTTCACATTAGTCACGTTGTAAAGAAGAATTAGAACCAATGGGAGGAACCGTGAGAGAGAAGAAACAAAAAAAAGAGAGAGTAAATAGTATGCTGCAATCTGCATTCACACTCCATAGTTCTTTTTCTGGATGTGAATAGCATTTTCCATCATGAGTCTTTTGGAGTTCTTTAGATCCTTAAATTGCTGAGAAGAGCTAAGTCTATCAAAACTTGGTCATCTCACGGTGTTGCTTTTACTGTGTACAATGTTCTTCAGGTTCTGCGCACTTCATCACCATCAGTTTATGTAAGTTTTTTCCAGGTTTTTCTGAAGTTTGCCTGCTCATCATTTCTTATGGAACAAGAGTATTCCATTACATTTATATACTACAACTTGTTCAGCTGTTCCCCAATTGATGGGCATCCCTTCAATTTCCAATTCTTGGCCACCACAAAGAGAACTGCTATAAATATTTATGTACATGTGGGTCCTTTTCCCATTTTTATGATCTCTTTTAAATACAGACCTAGAAGTAGTATTGCCAGTTCAAAGCATATTCACAGTTTTATAGCCTTTTGGGCATAGTTCCAAATTGCTCTCCAGAATGGTTGAATCAGTTCACAACTCTATCAACAATGCATTAGTGTTCCAATTTTCACACATCTTCTCCAATATTTATTACTTTCTGTTTCATCATGTTAACCAATATGTTAGATGTGATGTGATACCTCAGAGTTGTTTTGATTTGCATTTCTCTAATCAATAGTGATTTAGAGCATTTTTTTTTCATATGACTATAAATGGCTTTCATTTCTTCACCTGAAAACTGCTTGTTCATACCCTTTGGCCATTTACCAATTGGGTAATGACTTGTATTCTCATAAATTTGACTCATTTTCTATTTATTTTAGAAATGAGGCCTTTATCAGATGCATTGGTTTTAAAAATTGTTTCCCAGCTTTCTGTTACCCTTCTAATCTTGGTTGTATTGGCTTTGTGCAAAAACTTTTCAATTTAATGTAATCAAAATTATCCATTTTGCTTTTTGTAATGTTCTAAATCTCTTGTTTGGTCATAAATTCTTCCATTGTCCATAAATCTGAGAGGTTAACTATTCTTTGCTCTCCTAGTTTGCTTATAATATCAGCCTTTATATCTAAACTGTGTACCCATTTTGACTTTATCTTGGTATATGGTATAAGATGTTGGTCTATGCTTAGTTTCTGCCATATCATTTTCCAGTTTTCCCAGCAGTTTTTGTTAAATAGTGAGTTCTTATCCCAGAATCTGGAGTCTTTGGGTTTATCAAACAGTACCAATAATCTTTCAATTGCCAAACCTAATAGTCACTTCTCAATTTCTTAGCCATCTTTGCCTCTCTGTAGCCTTTGACACAGTCAATCATCCTTTTCTGGATCCTTTCTTTCCTTTAGGTTTTCATGACACTATTCTTTACAGGTTCTCTCCCTTTTTGCCTGTCACTTCTTCCAGTCTCTTATGCTAGATCTTGCTCCAGGTCATACCCAGTACCCATGGATATTCCCCCAAGGGTTTGTCCTTGACACTCTTTTCTTCTCCCTTTATATTATCACACTTATTATCTCTATGCAAATGGTTCTCAGATCTATTTATACACCCCTAACTTCTTTCTTTTCACTTTTAATCTGTCCTCCATTCAGCTGCTAAAGTTATTTTCCTAAAGTTCAGGTCCAACCATGTTACATCCTTACCCAATAAACTACAGTAATTTTTTCCCTCCAGAATCAAATATGAAATCCTCTGTTAGCCTTTCAAAGCTTTTTACAAGCTGGACCCTTCCTACTTCTTATTTTCTTTTTGGGAGACATTTGAGATTAAGTGAATTGCTCAAGGTCACACAGCTAGTAAGTGTGAGGTGTCTAGGTAGGATTTGAACTCATGTCCTCCTGACTCCAGGGCTGGTGCTCTGTCTGCTATGCCACCTAGCTGCCCTGACCCTTCCTACTTCTTCAGTCTTCTTGTACTACACATTCTGTCATCTAACATCACTGGACTTCATTCATGTCCTTATATACTACATTTCATTTTCTGACTCTCTATCTTTTCATTGGCTACCCTCCATGCTTGGAATTCTCTCTCTCTCTCTCTCTCTCTCTCTCTCTCTCTCTCTCTGTCTCTCTGTCTCTCTCTGTCTCTCTCTCTCTTCCTCCTCATCTTCAACTCCATCTCCTAGCTTCCCTGGCTTTCTTCAAAACTCAGTTCAAAGCCTACTTTTCACTAGAGCCCTTTCTTGGTCTCCCAACTCCTCTCCTCTGAGTTTACCTTCTATTCACATTGTATATATCTTGCACATACCCAATTGTTTGCATGTTATCTCTTCTACTAGAATATGGACTCCTTGAGGATAGGGATCATGTGCTTTGGTCTTTGTTTCTACATGCAGTACGGATTCGCTGACTTTTTCTGTTTACACCTGGGGGAGCAAAACTAGGAGCAATGGGAAAAAATTGTTGATTGGGTTTTAATTAAAAAACAAAGAAATTTCTCAACATTTTGAACTGACAATGCAATGGGTTATTTTTCTAGTTAGTGAGTTCCTTTTTATCAGAAACCTCCAAGTAGAGACTGGATGATGTAAGCTGTCAGAGATGGTATAGATGTGGGCTCATGCTTCAGGTGGAAATTAAACTGGATGTCATTTGAAGTCCCTTTCAATTCTGAGTGTCTATGATTCTGTGATCCCTACCCTCTTATATGGTAGTTCCATTAATGGCAAAGTTGTCTGGCAAAACCACAAATGGTGCCAGAATACAGTTCTTATGGCACTTTTCCCTTATGCAATCTAATTCAGTTCAATTGAACTCAATTGTAAATATTTGTTGAACAGCTGACATATGCTTAGCACTCTACTATGAGCTTTTGAGGATGGTGCAAAGGAAGTTTCAGTAGTTTCCTCCTTCCGAATAATCTATAAATTCTTTTCCTTTGCATTGAAATCCCTTGCCAAGTTGGCTCCAGCCCACCTTTCCAGAATCTGAAACTGCTTAGTATCACTTCCTCTATGTTCTAGCTAAATAAGGTTATTCTCAGTAATCCCATTTTTATCCTGCCCTCTCCTTTCTTCACATCATTACTTATAACCATGACTGGAAAAGACTCTTCAACAACCTCTAATTTCCATCTCCACTTGTCTAAATTGTCCCTCTTGATCTTCTAGACCGGACTCACATGCCTTCTCTTACATGGAGCCTTATGTCTTAGAGAAAAGTGATTTCTCCTCTTCATATTTCTCATAGCACTTTTGTCCCTTCCATTTCCCCCCTTGTATCATGGTTATTTGTACATGTCTTCATATTTTCCTCTGGCTTTCAAATAGCAAAATCAGCATTGCATCTCTATATTTTGGGTATCAAGCCTTATCCATAAAAGGGTCTTAGTAAATATGGATGTTCTGTTAATTAGGAATTTTGCATATGTAGCTTTTAGTTCCAAATCTATCTCCAATCAGTTACATAACCTTGGACAAGTCACTTAACTATTTTGCATCTTGTATCTTCCCACACACACAAGAAAGAAAGAAAATCATCCTTATATTAACTCACCACCTAGGATTATGGTGAGGATCAAGTGAGATGATACATGTGTTTTGAAAGATATCTAGTGATTTACAGATTTGTTGTACTAATATTATCAGTTGAGATTCTAAGTGGTCCCAGTGGGGTTATGAGCAACTATGAAGCAAGGCTGGGTTATATTTCATAGTCCCTTGATGGGATAGGTGAAGGATTATAATCAAGTACATAAAAAAGCTTGGGAGACAAAAAAAGAGGGAATGGAATAAAGTGGAGAAACTAGTTTAATTACTGATTAGATAAGAATTGGTATTTAATCCTGAAGATGCCAAGTTGTTTTTAGCTATTCAATGGCATATGATAAAATTATCTACAAATTCCTGAAAGAAAAAATATATATTAACTATATGACATATATGCTGATGGAAAGGAAGAAGAACCACTGATTTTGCTTGATTTTCTTTAAGGCTGGTAATCTCTGGTAGGACTGGGCAAGAAATATCCTTTCTCTTCCCCCATCTCACTGTGTAATCTTGGTAGAGTGATCATTTAACTAAAACACGGATTGCTAATAATGGCTCCAATTATTAGACTCTGAGGATGATAGTGTTTTAGCTCAACATTCTACAAAATACACTGTACCCTGTCCCCTGTGATTTTTCAGAGGTACTCACAGCAAGAGGGAAATCTCTGGCTCTTGATTAGGTAGCCAGAGTAGGGCCTTCACAATGTACAAAATGTGTGCAGTTAACAGGGAAGCGACTGGCCTGATTTGAGCAAAAGTTGCATTCTGGACAGCAGAAAGAGGTCCAGTTGACCTTGAACGCAAGATTGAAGGAACTTGGACTTGATTACACAGGAAATAGAAAGTTATAGGTTTCTAAACAGAGGAGCAACCCTGTGGAATTAATATTTTAGGACGATTAATATGGAAACTGCAAGTAGAATGGATTGGAGATGTTTTAATAACCTAAACTCATTAACTAATAATGATACAAATGATAAATAGTAACAATGATAAATCATGGGGATATAGCTGTGAGTCATGGAACTCTATAGTTCAAGAATGAAAGTTGAGCATGATTCGAAGGGCAATGGAGAAGCACATGGTATATATATAAGGAAGAGACATGACAAGAAAGAAACTATAGGGAAAAAAAGAAAATATGGAGAGGGAATTAACATTCTTCTGTGATGATAAATACTTCATATAGAGAATGCCTTAGTCTAGGGGTGGGGAACCTGTGGCCTTGAAGCTGCATGTGGCCTTCTAGGCCCTTGGGCACAATCTTTTGACTGAGTCCAAGTTTTACAGAACAAATCCTTTTATTAAGGTGATTTGTCTGTGAAGGTTGGATTTAGTCAAAGGGCTGCATTTGAGGACCTAGGGGGCCACAGGTTCCCCACACCTGCCTTAGTCAATGTTGAAAAAAACACCTTTTTATGAGAGAACAATGATGCACTCAAAAATCAAGACTTTAAAAACTGGCAAAGGGAATGCTAGGCTATTGCTAAAAGCAAGAATGGACAATTTAAGTCATATTATAAATAAACTGGACAGAAATAGTCTTCCTTATTACTAAGAGATTACATGAGATTAAAACATGATATGATTTGTGAACATACATTTTTAAAAATATTCTTAGGCATGCACACTTACATTCTCATAAAAGACATTTAGACTTAGTCCCCAAGTTAAGTGGAGGACTAAGGTAACATCTATACATCATAGTTATTGCATAATTGTTCTCATGTAGAGTGACCAAGTGTGGTCATCATAGTTATAATACTCAATTTTAATTACTTTTGTGATTATAGTTCTTTTCATTTACATTGTTATGGTCATTGTGCATGTTATTTCCCAAGATCTATCTGTTTCACTTTGTGTCTATTACTCTTTGTGATGCAATAATATTCCATCACATGCTTGTACCAGAATTTATTTTTTTGTGAGATAATTTGCTCCATTCAACGTCTTCCTTCCCTCTTCTCCAGTGTAGCCCTCTATCTCACTCCTTGATTTTATTTTCTTGGCCATTATTCCATTATAGTCAACTCATACCCATGTCTCCTGTCTAGTTATCCTCATTCTAATAATGAGAATAATGAAAAAATTTTTAGGAGTTAGAAGTATCATCTTCCTATGTAGAAAATATAAGGAGTTTAAGCTTATTAAATCCCTTATGATTTCTTTTTCCAGTTTACCTTTATATCTTTCTCTTGTGTCCTGTATTTGAAAGTAAAATTTTCTATTCAGCTCAGGTTTTTTAATCAGGAATGTTTGAAAGTCCTATATTTTTTTCCTGTGAAGGATTGTACTCAATTTTGCTGGGGAGGTAATGGTTGTAACCCTAACTCCTTTGCCCTCTGGAATAGCAAGCCCAATGCCAATTCTGCTTTTGAAGAAGTTCCTTTCTTCAGTTAGTTTTTGTGCCTCCTTTTCCATTTGGCAGAAAGTACTCCCCCCCACCCCCAACACACTTTATGATTTTTTTTTCTACTTACATGTAAAGATAGTTTTCAACATTCATTTTTATAAGTCCTGAGATCCATTTTCTTCTCTCCTCTCTCTCTCCCTCTCTCTCTCTCTCTCTCTCTCTCTCTCTCTCTCTCTCTCTCTCTCTCTCTCTCTCTCTCTTCTCATCCCCTTTCCAAAAACTGCACACAATATGATACAGGGCACACATGTACAATCCTTTTAGACATGTTTCCACATTAGTCACATTGTGAAGGAAGAATATAAACTGGAAAAACCACAAGAACTGTATTCCCCTCCATCCTGTAACCCCAACCCATTTATTCTATTCTCTTTCTCCTTTCACTCTGTCCCTCCTCAAAAGTGTTTTGCTTCTGACTATCCCCTCCCTCAATCTTCTCTCCTTTCTATTACCTCCCTCCTTCTGATATCCTGTTCCCCTTTTACTTTCCTGTAGGGTAAGATAGATTTCTATACCCATTTGTGTGTGTATGTTATGCCCTCTTTGAGCCAATTGAGAGTAATGTTCACTCACTCACCCTCACTTCCCCCCTCTTCCCCTCCACTAAAGGCTTTTTATTTCCTCTTTTATTTGAGATATTTTACCCTGTTCTACCTCTCCCTTTCTCTTTTGCCCAGTGCATTCCTCTCTCATCCCTTATTTTTTTTTTTAGATATCATCCCTTCATAGTCAACTGACATCTGTACTCTCTGTCTATATATACTCCATCTAACTACCCTAATACTCTGGTCTTTTCATCAAGAATGCTTGGAAGTCCTCTATCTCACTAAATGTCCACTTTCCTGAAGGATTATACTTAGTGTTGCTGGGTAGGTGATTCTTGGTTGTAATCGTAGCTCCTTTGCCCTCTGGAATATCATATTCCAAGTGCACTGATCCTTTAATGTAGAAGCTGCTAAATCTTGTGTTATCCTGACTGTTGCTCTACCATTCTTGAATTGTTTCTTTCTGGCTGCTTGCAATATTTTCTCCTTGATCTAGGAACTCTGGGATTTGGCTATAATATTCTTAGGAGTTTTCCTTTGGGGATCTCTTTCAGGAGGTGATCAGTGGATTCTTTCAATTTCTATTTTACCCCATGGTTCTAAAATATCAGGGCAGTTTTCCTTGATAATTCCTTGAAAGATGATGTCTAGGCTCTTTTTTTGACCATGGCTTTCAGGTAATCCAATAATTTTTAAATTATCTCTCCTGGATCTATTTTCCAAGTCAGTTGTTTTTCCAGTGAGGTATTTTACAGTGTCTTCTATTTTCTCATTCTTTAGGTTTTGTTTTATTGTTTCTTAATTTCTCATAAACTCATTAGCTTTCATTTGCTCCATTCCAATTATTAAGGAATTATTTTCTTCAGTGAACTTTTGAACCTTGTTTTCCATTTGGCCAATTCTGCTTTTAAGGCATTCTTCTCCTCATTTGCTTTTTGGGTCTCTTTTACTATTTGGCCTAGTCTGATTTTTAAGGTGTTATTTTCTTCATTATTTTTCTTTTGTGCCTCCTTTACCAAACTGTTGAGTTGTTCTTCATGATTTTCTTGCAACACTTTCATTTCTATTCCCAAGTTTTCTTCTATCTCTTATTTGATTTTCTTTTTTTTCCCAAAAGACAAAAATAGTATTATTTTGACATCTGAATAAGTGTTGACTCCTCAGGACATGGCCTTTGGCATCTTTTCCAACTTATTCATTAGCCTGTTGCACTGTTCATTTCTCAGAAACATAGATGCCATCCAAAAATTTTCTGATATCCTTGTCTTTGACTATGGTGGCCTATGGAATCAGGGCAGCTGAGTTTGATACAAGTTCAATATCATTTTCCTTCAAAAATTAACTCATCTTTTTGGGCTTGAGAAATAGTACAAGCAACACCTGGTCTCATGTGCACTCTTTGGATATATTTTTCACCCCAAAAATTTCTGATTTCAACACGTGAGCCATTCTCTTGAATAACAACATTGATGGGGAAGTGAGAATACACAGACCTTATCTTGTAAAGAAAGCCCAGGGTAACGCCTTTGATCATGATTTGTACTTGACTACAGATTGTGTGTATGGTTGCAAGTTCTTTTCAATTTCCCCACCACTTGTCCACCTGGAGCTTTTTATTTCTTCTTTCCAAGGAGACTGAGCTCAGCATTGATATGGTTGAAATCCCTATGGAGGATTCCTCTGGGCCCCTTCACAACAACTATCCAACTCTTAAGAGAGATGTCAACATTTTCTGGGATGTCAATGGTATGTTTGCTTAGAATGGTCTTCATTCTGGTAGTGAATGGGCTAAGGCTCTTACTTGATTTTCAAAATCCTTTTTGAGCTCGTTCATGGTGTGAGACCAATTCATATTTTTCTTGTAGGCTTTGGATGTAGAAGCTTTGACTTTGTTGTCTTCTGAGTGCATGTTTTGAACTTCCTTGTCACCATAATAAATTTCTGTAGTCAGTTTTTCCCTTGGTTGCTTATTTTCCCAGCTTATTACTTGACTTTTAACTGTTTGTTAAAGTAGGGCTCTGCTTTCAGGGTGGAGGGCACACTGTTCCAAGCTTCAGTGGTTTTGTGCAGCTGTTTTCAAAGATACTTTTAGAGATTTGTAAGTCTTCAGTTCTTCCAAGTGATATGACCTAAGAAGAGGTGTTTACTACTCTCCTGGCCGGTGTTCTGGTCTGTGAGAGACCACAAGCATTCTTTTCTGTCCTGGAATTGTGAGGAGAGTCCCTCTTCCACTGTGGCCATAAGCTCCGCTAATACTAGTGATCTTCTTCACCCTGGGACTGCCACCCAAGACTGTGACCTGAATCTAAGTATAGGCAACGCAACAGAGACCTGCTGCAATGCTAGCAAAAAGACTCCTGTAATCTCCTTCTGACCAGTTGTTCAACACCCTTCCTTTCTGCGGGATGAGAGCTCAAGAAGTAGTTGCTGCCACTGCTACTGCCACTGCCACTGTTGCTGCTGATTCAGTCACTCCAAAGACCTGCTCCTCATTTGCTGTTGCCTGGGCTGTGCTGACAAGGCCTGCATTAGACTGTGCTCCACTCTTGCCCAGGTGCAACAGACTTTTCCTGTTGACCTTCTAAGTTGTCTTTGGGGTCTGTGGGCTGAGAAGTCTGGAAACCACCACTGCTGCCAGTGATTCAGTTGCCCCTGAAGCCTGCTCTGGGTTTGCTGGGGACTGGGCTGTGCTGCCACAGCCTGCACTGGACTGTACTCCTCTCCTACCATGATGCAACAGACCTTTCCTGCCAATCTTCCAAGTTGTCTTGGAATGAAAATTTGTTTCACTCCATCCTTTTGTGGGTTCTTCTGCTCTAGAATTTGTTTAGAATCATTTAAAAAAGATATTTGGAGGGGTTTGGGATAAAGCTCAGGCACATCCTTGCCTTATTCCCCCAAATTTACTTTTTAAGGAGTTCTTCTCTTCAGTGAATTCTGTATATCTTTTTCCATTTGACCAATTCTGCTTTTTAAATTCTCTTCAGTATATTTTTGTTCCTCTTTTATTATTTGGCCTATTTTGTTTTTTTAAATACAATTTTCTTCAGTATTTTTGTGTGCCTCTTTTTACCAAATTATTGACTATTTTTCATGATATTTTTGCTTTATTCTCATTTATTTTCCTAATTATTCATTGACTTCTCTCATTTAATTTTTGAAATCTTTTTTGAACTTTTATAGGAATTCTTTTTTTTTTTTTGAATCTGAGACCAATTTACATTTCTCCTTGAGGCTTTGCGTGTATGTTATGACATTGTTTTTGTTTTGTTTTATGTTATGACATTAGTTTTTGTCTGAGTTTGTATTTTGATTTCCTTTCACCAAAGTGACTTTCTATGGTCAAGGCTTTTTTTCTTTGTTTACTCATTTCTCCAGCTTATTTCTTGATTTTTGAATTTATGTTAAGGTTGGGATATTCTCCTGGGATGGGGGGGGGCACTGTTCCAAACTTCTGTTTTTGCACTGCCGTTTTCAGAACTAATTCTGGGGGTGTTTAATTGTTCAATTCTTTCTAGGAGGAACTATCCAAGGAGAAAAAGTAGTCACTGCTCTCCTGGACTGTGCTCTTGTCTATGAGTGACCACAAGCACTCTTTTCTGCCTGGAGCTATATCCAGAGTCCCTACTCTTTCTAGTGCTCTTCCTCATACTGGAGCTCCAACCTGGAACTATGCATGGGTAATGCAACAGATTCCTTCTCCCAGGGTCAGTAAAGGGACTCCTGTAATCACATTCTAACCAGTAGACTGACCCCCTTGCCATCTGTCATAGCAGAATCAGATGTCCCTAAGGCCTGCTGCTCACTTACAGGGTATAACCTGCACTCGACTCTGCTCCATTCTCACCCCAGTGTGGCAGACCTTTCATGCCAACTTTTTAAGTTGTCTTGGCCTGGAAAATTGTTTCATCCAACACTTTTTTTTGTTCTGCTCTTCAGAATTCATTTTGAGTTATTATTTTACAATTGTTTGGAGGGGAATTTGGGAGAGATCAAGCAAGTGACTGACTTTATTCCATCTTCTTCCACATCTGGCTTTTTAAAGTTTGAAGGTTTTAAAAAGAGAAATATGATTAAAGGCTTTATGATTTTTTAAAAAACTATTTTTACCATTTTTTTCCTTTTAATTTTGAATAAGTAGGAGTACTTTATCTTTATCATCTCACAGGTGGTAGCATATATGCTAGGAGCACAATGCACTAAATATTTATTTTCCTTTTGAATATCTTGCCTTGGAAAAAGAAATGATCATAGTAAATAAATAAAATTTAAAATATATTAGCGTAACTATTAATAAGCCCAATTCCCTTTTCCTTGAACACATTAGTTCTCTGCTTTCAATGACATTTCTTCAATGCATCCACAAGATAAGAATCTGACTCAATAATTTTCAGTAAATAAATAACACCATAAAACACAGCAAAAAAGTTCAACCCAAAAGCTACAGTATATGAAAACTTCCATGTAATTCAAGTTCTAGGGAGGAGATTTATGAGGGAGAAAGATCTAAAGGGAGATACATAGCAAACTATAATTTTACAGAGGCAGGGAAGGATTTAGCATTGGGTTTTGGAGGGGATTTTATTGGGGAAAGAAGAGAGAACACGATAAGAACAGAAGAAAAACAATTACCTATTGACAAGATAAGATTATTTTAAAAACTATCTTTCATGATTTCAGGTTTTCATATTCCCATTTGTGGACCCCCAAAGGACTTCTTGCCTCTCTGAGGTCAATAGTAGAGGTCTAAAAACATCCATGAAATATTTGTTTTTCTTACTCCAAGAAGAAAATTTGTTTTCTCCCTTAATCCAGCCTAACTTTCCCCTGGGTCTTGAGCCTACAAGACCTTGTTTCATTAACCTTAACGTTTTTACTCAGAATATCAATGGTTCAGTTATCTGGTGAATAGTGATTGCTTATTAATATTTTGTTCCAAAATAAAATACTGACTACATAAATTCTTAGACCTAGTTACTATCGCTATTTTAAAATATATATTTAAACATGACTTTACTTAGGGGCCTATAGCTTAGCAATAAGAGCATAGTGGATGTGTGATAAGTAGTCACCATGGGTATATGAATATTTTATTCTTGATCTGGAGGGGTTTCTTCTCATAGAGAATCTTTTCTAGCCCCTTTCTATGTTTCAAATACTCTTATATTTGCTCTCCTCCACAATCGCTCATTCAGCTACATTAACCCACTTGCCATTCCTCATACATGGTATTCATCTCTCAACTCCATGCCATCAAACTGTAAGCCATATTGAAACATTCCCCTCCTTCACCAATATATAATAAAGTTATCATGTAAATTTCTTTTATCCCTCTTTCCCCCTCCTCTACCGATTAGACATAAATGTGTGTATGCATGCATGTATGTATGTATGTATGTATGTATGTATGTATGCATGTATGTAAAATCATTCTATACATACTTTTATTTGCCAGTTTTTTCTCTGGATGCAGATAGTGTCTTACTTCATATGCTGTTTGTAGTTAATTTGGATATTTATAATAGTCAAAATGACTTATTCACTCAAAATTGTTCTTAAAATAATGTTTTTTACTGTATATAATGTTCTCTTAGTTCCACTCATTTCGCTCTTTGTTATTTTGTGTGAGTCGATATATATCCATGCATTTCTTAGATCACTGAGCTCATTATTTCTTATAGTACAGTAATATTCCATCACAATCATATACTGCAACTTGTTTATTCCCCAATTGATGGAGATCCCCACAATTTCCATTTCTTTGCCACCACAAAAAAGAGGTACTCTAAATACTTTATAATATACAGATTCTTTTCCTTTTTCCCTAATCCTTTTTAGAAATACATCCAGTAGTGGTGTCTCCTTCCCTCCCTTTTTGCTGGTTCTTCCATCTATGACCAAACAGACCAAATCTAAGACCTTTCCACATGATAGCCCTTCAAATAGACAGTTTTGATGTGTCTAATTCTTTCAATTGAGTCTCATATGGCATGCATTATAGACTCTTCACCATCCTAGCTGTTTTCTGGCTGTTATCCAGTTTATCAACATCATTCCTAATTTCTGTAGCCTAGAATTGAACAAAATAATCCAGATATGATCTGACTAGGCAGGGTCAAGTGGACCCATTTTCTTTTTATTCTTATAAGTTTTGTCTTTTTGAATGAAGCACAAACTTAGTGTGGCTACCCTATCAAGCTTGCAGTCCACTAGAAGTCCTAGATTATTTTTTCAGACAAAAATGTCTAAGTAAGACACTCCACCTTGTGCTTATGAAGTTAATATTTTTGAAATATCACTATAAGACTTCACATTTATCCCTATTGGATTTCATCTTAATAGATGAAATTCCTACCACACAATACTTAGGTTAGAAATACCCTTCCGTTTATGTAGGACAACCTCCATGATGCTAAAGTCAAAGTTTAACTTATTTTATCTCGTTTGATACTCACAACCATCTTGGTTTTACAGGTAAAGAAACTTAAAGGTGAAAGAATTTTAAAATCTTGTAGGTAGCAAATTAACAGGATTTGGACTCAGGATTAACTCTTGATACCAGGATTAGCTTTCTTTTAGCTACATCACATGATGTTCCCAAGAGGGAATTTTTAAATGACTAAGGTGAGGAAGGTCAACACTGATGCTAACTTTGGTCTGAAGCTTTGAAGAAGAGTCATAGAATCATAGATTTGCAGCTACAAGGGACCTCAGAAGTCATGAAGAACTCTCTTATAGATGAGGAAACTAAGACACAGAGATGTTAAATGCTTTTCTCAGAATCACATACCTAGTATATGTCTGAGGCAGGATTTGACTCAGGTCTTCCTGAGTTAAAATAGGCCCCTTTGAACTCTACCACTCTAACTTCAATGCCACCTAAACAAGCCCTAAGTGGTATTTTCAACAATTTTGTTTTCTTTATTTTTAGAAATTTATAGACTGATTTCTAGGGATGTAACATTACAAGGAAATCATTTCAAAGGTATAGAATAAAGGAATAGGAGCACTTGCTCATTGGGTCATTGCAATAGAATTAATCAGAACTAACAGGAGAAAGGGTAACCAGAAGAAAACTACAGGAATGCAGAACCATAGGACACCAAGACAAGCCAAGTCACTGATAGACAAGTGAGAACGATCACTATCAGGACAATGGAGGAGCTTCCCAGTTGGACCTTGGATTGGACAAAGAAGTTATACAGATGTCAGTAAACAATGCTGTTGGTGTGAGGTTTGTTGGGACTGATGTTTGTTGGGAACTAGGAAAGTGTCAGAGAGGAACAATGCCTGTATGGGTAAGAAGAGTGGCAAGAATATCAATACAGATGTGGTTCAGTTTCTTTAGTAGCATAGCAGCTGTTGGTCATTGGACAAAGATCTCATGGCTATTATGTGGACAGTTAAACAAATTCACTTGAATGGTCTGAACACTGATTCTTAGCAGCCTTTGTCTACTTTTCTACCATTCCACCCCAGTCACTGAGGCCTCATTTACATTTTTTTCTGTTTCATGAGTCATTATGGCCAAAGAATCTATCTCTTACTGGCTAATCTTTTTTTCTTCTTCTGATAATAAGCTTCTCCATATTTAATTAGGTTGGCCTGTCGTCATATGGCATAATTTCCATGACTAAGAGAGATAGATACCTTTCTAACTTAGTCAAAGCTTGCTGTATAGTCTTCAAAAACCCATGGTCACCTGCATGCTATAAATAAAGCACTTTTATAGAGGATTCATCATTCTACCTGTTGACAAAACTAGATTGATCTTTCTTTGGTTACCTGTGATGAGAACAAGATAGGATGATACAAATTCTGCATCAGTGTCTTGATATTGATCTCACTAAGCCTGTGTCCTCAAATCATTATTTGAAATAGTAGCTCACGTTTTTGTACTGCTATAAAGTTTGAAGTGAAAGGGGATATTATATAATGAATAGGGAGCTGGCCTTGAAGCCAGGGTTCCAATCTTGCCTCTAACACATACTTGTTGTGTCTCCCTGCGTGAGTCACTTAGCCACTCAGCACTCCAGGCAACTTTTTTAAGGCTACAAGCTAGAGAAAAAGTGTCAATCTGTATTGGGAG
Organism: Phascolarctos cinereus; assembly: GCF_003287225.1. NCBI lineage: Eukaryota > Metazoa > Chordata > Mammalia > Diprotodontia > Phascolarctidae > Phascolarctos > Phascolarctos cinereus. The sequence goes on from NW_027555847.1 coordinate 232,574,007, forward strand.
AGGGGATATCCTCCCATGGGAGTTCTCTATACCAGTGAAACTACACTTTCAGTATCTAGTCCTTTCCCAATCCTCTAAAGTTTACAAAATACTTTTCTCACAACAATTACTTAAATGTCCAGTTGAAATATTATTGTCCCTTTCTTACAGCTGAGAAATGGCTTCTGACTTCTAGTTGTGCTGCAGAATCAAATGTCTGGATTGGAACTGTGGTCTCTTCACTAAAAATCCAGAGCTCTCTTCCAGGTACCCCACTGCCTCTCTTAATTGAACAGTGGATGCTTTGGCCAATGATTGCCTTCCAGCCAAAGGGGCACCCTGCTGAGTACAGTGACTCACCTGCTAACCCCTGAATTCAGAAAGCTGTAATGGTTTTCCAGGCTGCCAGTCAGAACAATAGTTGATGTTCAGGAGAAAAGAAGGACAAAAGGCTGAACAGCAAGTCACCCCAGTTTTGTTCTTTTCTCCTTCATATTTGCGCTTGGCTGTGATTTGCCGTGCTTTCATGCTGTTCATCCTAAACTTTTTTTTTCCTTCACAATCATAAAATAATAGTAATTTGCTATTTTGCAAATTGGTTCATGTCTTCATTGCATTAAGGACACTTTTACATTTGGTAAAAGACAGGAGAACATAGCTTCCTAAGGCTACTTTATTTTTAACCACATCTGTGCCTTGGTGATAACATGAATATGAAACATTTCCCAAACATTAGACACTGCCATACTTGCACAACAACTTGAAATTCTGAGGGAAAAATTCTACATGCACGTTTTAAATATTTCAGCCAGGTTTTCCATCTTTTTATGTGAATGAGTAATGAGTTTAAAACTATTAAACATTAACTATCCTTCAAGTTAGATGCATATATGTATTTATAAATCTCCATATATTATCTATCTTTATCTACCTATCATCTAACTAATTTATCATCTATCTCTCTTTTTGTTCATCTGTATGTCCATCTGTGTGTTTTTCTGTCAGTCTTTCATTCTATCTATGTCTGTCATCTAGTTATCACTGATCGATAAGGCAGCCAGGTGGCGCAGTGGATAGATTGCTGGCCTTGGAGTCAGGAAAACATGAGTACATATCCAGACTCAGATATTTATTAGATGTGGCCTTGGGTAAGTCATTTAACCTCTGACTACCTCAGTTTCCTCATCTGTAAAATGAGGATAATAGTACCTAGCTCTCTGAATTGTTAGAAGAATAAAATGAGATATTTGTAAAGCCTTTGCAAGTCCTAAAATGCCAGATAAGTGCTACTGTTATCGTCGTCATCATCATCATCATCATCATCAACATCATCATTATTTTTGCTATTGTTCAGTCATTTTTCAGCCATTCCTGACTCTTTGAGACCTCATTTGAAGTTTTATTGACAATGATAGTGGAGTGGTTTGTCATTTCCTTCTCCATCTCATTTTTAGATGAGGAAACTGAGGCAAACAGGGTTAAGTCATTTGCCCAGAGTCACATAGCTAGTAAGTGTCTGAGGCCAAAGTTGAACTTGGGAAGAGGAGTCTTTTTGACCCTAGACAGCACTTTATCTCCCACTGTCCTTCAGCATCATTGTTATTTATTATTATTGATCCCAGGATTTAGAACTGGAAGAGATATTAGAGGTAATCTGGTATAAATTTCTAATTCTAAAGAGAAAATGACTGAGAACCAGAGTATTTATGCAACTTGCTTAATGTCATCCTGGTAGAGTAAATAGCAGAGTTAGGATTCAAAACCCAGTGGAAAGAATTCTGGATTTGGAGTAAGATTCCATGGATCTGCCATTTTCTGGGTGACCATGCACAAGCCATTTCACTTCTCTGGGCCTCAGTTTCCTCTTTTGAAAATTGATTAGACAAAATAATTTCTAAGATCCCTTCCAGTGCTGAACTTCTCATCAGTACACATTTAGAATGCAGAAGAATTACTGTTGTGTCACTCCATTCTCTGAAAGTATAATCACGAATGCGTAATTCCTACAAAAGCAATATATTTATCAGACCTCCAGTTCATAATCTTAGTCACCCAGTTAAGGCAAACCAATTCTCCACTTTCCAATATGAGGCAAAGGTGAAATTTCAGAAGTGCAAAAGAGTTTTGTCTGCATTTTTTAAAAACAAGTTCAGGTTTGAGGAAGAGTGGTGCTTTCAGGATTAAGTTCTGTAAAAAAAAAAGTACTGTAGGTCAAAGAATCTGACACGAGACAAATGTAAGCAGGTAGGGAGAAGAAAGTAAGAGAAGCAAATAAAGGAATAAATATAGCATGGTCATGATCCCAAAAGAAATAGCACGTAGAAATATAAAACATGCCCCAACAGACAAAAACAATTCTGAAGTCTGAAGCAAAGAGCTCTTTTTGCTGGAATATAGAATAAAGTATAGTTATAGGAGAGGACCCATGGGACACCAGATTGTCAGCCTTAGAGCCAAGAAGACCTGGATTCAAATTTCACCTCAGAAACATTCTGGCTACATGACCCTGGGCAAGTCCCTTGATCTCTCCAACTTTCCAAGACTATAACAATGAAGAATACTTGCATTAGTCAAGGAGGTCCTTCACTGGGAGTTCAATAGACCAATGAAATCACAGATTCCATTTCTATCTCGATGTTATAGTTATTTCATTGATGGAGAATAGGCCTGTGACCTGAGCCGTGATTTCATTGGCCTGTTGAACTCCCAGTGAGAAATCTCCTCTAGAAATGCAAGTCAGCACCTTCTCTGCAATTTAAGGTCTTAAAGAGTATGGTCAGGTCCCAATTAATGCAAATAATGAATCCCCTGAAGTGGTTGCATGTATTCCAATCTGCACTATTCAAGTATAATTACATAAAATATTGCAAAAGTCCAATAAAATTTGCAGTACAAAATCAAAAAAATGAGACTACTTTAGGAGATTTATTATTCAACTAATTGGAGCCTAGCTCTAAGAATATATCAAAGAGAGTATATATTTTTTTTCTTTTATAGTAGCAACTCTAATTGAAATGGAGTATATGTATGTATCTATAGTCACATGTACTCAGGAGTACAGTAAAACACTTTTAAGTGAACCTCATTAATTAAAAATTCAGATAATTAATATGTGGTCTGTTTACCTTTATATCATCTCTGAAAACAGTAAATCATTAATATAAGTGAGGGAAAAAAAAACTAATAATGAAAGCAAACCTTCAAGGCAAATTGTTTAGCCCACAACTATTTTCAAGAACTCTTCAAACCACTTTACCCACACCAACTGAAATATAAACAATTAATGTACTAATTACTAAGAAGTGTTATCTCTTAATTAAGGCAAATCTGACAGTATTTTTATTTCAAAACTGTGTAAGCCTTGATAATATTGCTTCATCTGTTTTGAAATTATTAAAATAATATTAATTTGAAAAGTAATTTTTCTTACTGTTTTCCAGAGATGTTTCCATATTATTTTTCTTTCCTCTTATGAGCTAATAAGATTTTTAAAAACTATATTTCTCATTGATAATTTTAATCAACAAACACTAAGTAGTATGTCAGGTACTGGGGAAACAAGAACAAAAGCAAGACAATATCTGCCCTCAAGGTGCTTACTCTCTAGTGGGGGAGGGGTATAATATTGTACACAGATAAGAAAATGAAAAATTACTTGAGGAAGAAGAGAATAGAGACTGAGGGAATCAGGGAAAGTTCGACAGAGGAGATAGAAACCGACCAGAGCTTTGAAGGAAGATGAGGATTCAGAAAGACGGAGTCAGGGAGGAAGTGCATTCCAGGCATGGAGTAAAAGCTTATGTGAATGCACAGGCATCCATTTGGGGTGTAGGTTGGCTGGAAAGCAGAGCACACAAAGAGAAGTAATACCAAATGGAGTCATACCGTGGAGAATTATCAATACAATCTAAAGAATAAATTTTCCCTTATTTCCCATCTTCTAGATAATATTGACTCATTTGACTGATATCAATAAAATTTCTCCTACAAGCAAGATACAGATAAATTAAATATTGTTCTATCCTCAGGGTGTTTGTAATCTAGTGCAGAAGATGAGCTACATACTAGCATAAATAGAGGATAAGTGACAAGTACTGCAATAGCTGCACTAGCCAAAATTTCAGGTAGCATATTCCAGGTATGTGAGAGAGTCAATGCAAAGGTAGGGAGATGGAATGCCATGTGCAAGGAACCAGATGAAGGCCAGAATCTCTGGGAGGTGCTCATCTGAATTCTGATGGTTTTGTGTACAGATTTTTCTTCACTAGTGCATTTTAAGCTTTCTCCTGCAACTCTTGTGGAGGAGACAGGAGTATCTATCAGTTGCCAATTAACTACCTCTGTCAAGGCAGGCAAGGTAGTCTGGTTGAAACAGTAAGGCAACCTGAGGGAAAGACAGGAGGCAGCCTATACTAGATGCAATAAACCACTACCACCATGTTGACTACCATCTCCCCTCAAATCAGGAGGGAGACATCCTAGTATTTTGGATCCTACTGTCCCAGAATATAAGCTCAGTCCCTCTTGCCACTGTCTCTATTTCCAGATCATAGCCTGCAGCCATGATTCCTTGTAGAAAATCAACCTTTGTGGAGGTATGCTTGGCATCTGTTTCTGCTGTTGATTTAGACCCCTGCCTTCTTAGCAGCCATAGTTATTGAAGGCCTATAAACTTGTCAGTTCATTTTCAAATGGTTCCAAATCAGAGCTAGACATGATTTTTTGCCAGTAGAAATAACTTTAAAGATGTGCCCTTATCCACTTTGCTACTCCTCTTTAAGTACCATGATGACTTTCCATCTAAGTTGCAGCTGAAACCTTTACAAGTTGTTTTACTTTATTAGATTGTGAGTTCCTTGAGAGTAGACTGTCTAGCCTTTTTTATTTGTATTTACAGCTTTTAGCATATTACTTTATGTAAAGTAAGTGCTTAATAAAAGCTTTTTTATTCAATTATTAATTCATTGAAAGCCAGGACCTTGTCTCTTAATTTTCCATAACTCTTTCTACAATGACTTGTACAAAGTAAGCACCCAAATATTGTTATTTGCAGATTTAATATATCAATATGTTAAGTGTCTGTGACTTTCTCCTTGATTGTGGATGATGACAAGACATTTGAAAGGGCTGCCTGAGCCATACATAAATATCCATTTTTTCAAAGAACAAGAACACACAAAAATACACTTCCTAGTCTCATCTTATGTAACTTAGCCATTTCCTCCCCAGAACCCCTAATATGGCATCCTCAGACTAGAGAACATGCTTTAGAGGACTTAATCCTGTCACCTCAAAACTCCAGCTCTTGACCCTTCTGTCCTGTTTGATGAAGGTCTCATATGGATCACTAGATCTAGGTAATGCAGTCAAGTAGCCATGCTTCATTTTATTCTGCTGCGGTCTTGTTATCCTTCATCGCTCTGCTGCCTGGAGAGTATCCAATCCCTTTTTCCCATGAGAGCATTCCTGTAGTAGAATGGGAGCTCTGAGTGACGATTCTGTTCTGCTCCTGTTTTATTTTTACTTTATTTTATATTTTTTTGAGTTCAGTTTTTTCCTTTTAAATTATTTAATTTATTTTTAGTTTTCAACATTCATTTCTACAAGATTTTGAGTTCCAGATTTTCTCCCCATTTCATCCTCCCCCAACCCAAAATGACATGCATTCTGAATACCTCTTCTCCTAATCTACCCTCCTTTCTATATCTCTCCCCCTTCTCTTATCCCCTTCCCCTTCAATTTTCTTGTAGGGCAGGAGAGATTTCTATACCCCATTTCCTGTATATCTTATTTCCCAGTTGCATGTGAAAACAATTTTTTTAACTTTTGTTTTTAAAACTTTGGGTTCCAAATTTTCTCCATCCCTCCCTCCCCACCCATTCTCGTTGAGAAGGCAAGCAACTCAATACAGGTTATACATGTGTAGTCATGCAAAACACTTCCATAGTAGTCATGTGTGAAAAACTAAGTTTGTTTTCCTTAATCCTATCCTGCCCCCCCATTTATTCTATTCTCTCTTTTGACCCTGTCCCTCCTTAGAAGTATTTGCTTCTGATTACCCCCCCAATCTGCTTTCCCCTCTATCATCCTCCTGCTCCCTTGTCTCCTTCCCTCTCTATTTTCCTGTAAGGTAAGACAGATTTCCATACCATTGAGTGTGTATGTTATTCTCTCCTTAAGCCAGATCTCATGAGAATAAGATTCACTTATTCCCTCTCACCTTCCCCTGTTTCCCCTCCACTGTAAAAGCCTTTTCTTGCCTGTTTTATGTGAGGTAATTTACCCCATTCTCTCTCCCTTTCTCCTCTCTCCATATAATCCTCTCTCACTCCTTAATTTTATTCTCCAGATATCATCTGTTCATCTTCAACTCACCCTGTGCCCTTAATCTATCTATCTATCTATCTATCTATCTATCTATCTATCTATCTATCTATCTATTTACATACACATAATTTTTTCCCTTCAACTACCCTAATACTGACAAAGGTCTCATGAGTTACAAATATCATCTTTCCATGCAGGAATGTAAACAGTTCAACCTTAATAAGTCTCTTATGATTTCTCTTTCCTTTACCTCTTCATGTTTCTTGAGTCTTGTATTGAAAGTCAAATTTTCTATTCAGCTCTGGTCTTTTCATCAAGAATGCTTGAAAATCCTCCATTTCACTGAATGTCCGTTTTTCCCCTGAAGGATTATGCTCAGTTTTGCTGGGTGGGTGATTCTTGGTTGTAATCCTATCTCCTTTGCCCTCTGGAATATTATATTCCAAGTCCTGCGGTCCCTTAATGTAGAAGCTGCTAAATCTTGTGTTATCCTGATTGTGTTTCCAAATACTTGAATTTCTTTCTGCTGCTTGCAATATTTTCTCCTTGACCTGGGAACTCTGGAATTTGGCTACAATACTCCTAGGAGTTTTCCTTTGGGGATCTCTTTCTGTAGGTGATTGGTGGATTCTTTCTATTTCTATTTTGCCGTCTGGTTCTAAAATATCAAGACAGTTTTCCTTGATAATTTCTTGAAAGATGATGTCTAGGCTCTTTTTTTAATCATGGCTTTCAGATAGTCCAATAAATTTTAAATTCTCTCTCCTGGATCTATTTTCCAGGTCAATTGTTTTTCCAATGAGGTATTTCACATTGTTTCCTATTTTTGCATTCTTTTGGATTTGTTTTCAAGTGTTTTGATTTCTCATAAAGTCAATAGCTTCCAATTCTCATTTTTAAGGAAGCATTTTCTTCAGTAAGCTTTTGGACTTCTTTTCCATTTGGCCAATTTTGCTTTTAGGGCATCCTTCTCCTTATTGGCTTTTTTGGATCTCTTTTGCCTTTTGGGTTAGGCTATTTTTTAAGGTGTTATTGTCTTCAGCATTTTTTTGGGTCTCCTGTATCACTCTCAGTTTTTCCTCTACTTCTCTTACTTGCTTCTCAAAATCCTTTTTGAGCTCTTTCATGGCCTGGGACCAATTCATATTTTTCTTGGAGGCTTTGCATGTAGGAGCTTTGGCTTCATTGTTTTCTTCTGGTTTTGTATTTTGATCTTCTTTGTCACCAAAGTAAGATAATATAGTCTGACTCTTTTTGCGCTGCTTGCTCATGATCCCAGCCCATTACTTGAGTTATAAACTCTTTGTTAAGGTAGGAGTCTGCTTCCAGTGTGGAGAATGTACTGTCCCAAGCTTCAGGGGTTTTGCACAGTTGTTTTCAGAGATACTTCTAGGGACCTGTAAATTTTCAGTTTTTCCAAGGTGCTATGATTAAGGGCAAGGTATTTACTCCTTTCCTTTCCTGTGCTCTGGTCTATGAGTACTCTTTTCTGTCTTGAAACTGTGAGGAGGATTTTCTCTCCACAGCTACTGCAAGCTCCACCACACCAGTGCTCCTCCTTGCCCCAGGACCGCCACCCACAACTGTGACCCAGATCCCAGCAGGGGCAAAGCAAGAGAATCCTGCATCAGTAGAGAGATCCCTGCAATCCCTCCCTGATCAGCCACTTGATTTCCTCTCAGTCCATGGGCTGGAAGCTCTGCAGGCAGCTACTCCCCCCCTCCCCCCCCACCCTCGCCAGGGCCACATTGGGGGATTAGGGCTTGGACCACCCAGTGCTTCTCTCTTACTGCGGATACAGACTTTTCCTACTGACCTTCTAAGCTGTCTTTGGTGTTAATGGGTTGAGAAGTCTGGAAATCACTACAGCTGTCCATGATTCAGTCCTCTGAGGCCTGCTCCAGGTTTGTTGCATTCCTCTTCCAGCTGGGTGAGATATAGCTTCCTGATTAACCATGCAGGTTGTCTTGGGCTGGAAATTTATTTCACTGTTTCTTTTTGTGGGTTCTGCTGCTTTGGAATTTGTTTAAAGCCATTTTTTAGAGGTATTTGGAGGAGTTTGGGGGAGAGCTCAAGTCAGTCGCTGCTTTTACTTTGCCATCTTGGCTCCACCCACCTTGTTTAATTTTTTTGATCTCCAGAGTTTAGCAAAATGCTTGGCATATAGTAAATATTAAGCAATATATGTTTTTATTGATACATTCATATGTCCAGAAAATATGAGACAAACACTATATTATGTCACCTAATATAATTGCACCAACTTTCTACATGCAAACACGGCTCACAATATTGTAGATTACTATTATTTATTCTATTGAACTTTTATTTGTTAAAATATTTTCCAATTACATTTTATTTTTTCACTTTTTAAATAGTATTTTATTTTTTCCCAATTACATGTCAAGACAATTTTTAGCATTCACGTTTATATTTTGAGTTCTAAATTTTTCTCTCTTCCTCTTTCCCCATCTCTATTCTGAAAAGAGTAGGCAATTTGATATAGGTTATACATATGCTATCATGTAAAACATATCCCTGTATTAGTCACAGCTGTGAAAGTAGAAATAGGGCAAAAGGAAAAAAAACACAAGAAGAATAAAGTAAGTAAAAAAAGAGTATACTTAGATCTGTATTCAGAGTCCAATCAGTTCTTTATCGGGATGTGGATAACATTTTCCTTCATGAGTTCTTTGTACTTGTTTTGGATCATTGTATTGCTGGGAAGAGCTAAGCCATAGTTGATCATCACAATATGTTGCTGATATTGTATGCAATGTTTTCCTGGTTCTGCTCATTTCACTTTAGGTCAGTTCCTTTTCAGGTTTTTTTTTCTTTTTTCCTGAAATTGACCTGTTCATTAAGTCTTATTGCACAATAGTATTCCATTATATTTATATACCATAGCTTCTTCAGCCATTCCCCAATTGATGGGAATCCTTTTAATTTCCAATATTTCACCACTACACAAAGGGCTGCTATAAGTATTTTTGTATGTGTAGGTCCTTTCCCCTTTTTTTATGATATCTTTGGGATACAGGTGTCATAGTGGTATTGCTGGATCAAAGGGTGTACACAGTTTGGTTGCCCTTTGGGCATAGTTCCAAATTGTTTTCCAGAATGGATCCGTTCACAACTCCACTGACAGTGCATTAGTGTCCCAATTTTCCCACATCCTCTCCAACATTTATCATTTTCCTTTTTTGTCATATTAGCCAATCTGATGGGTGTGAGGTGATATCTCAGAGTTGTTTTAATTTGTATTTCTCTACTCACAAGTGACTTGGAGCACTTTTTATATGCCTATAGATAGCTTTGATTTCTTCATCTGAAACCTGCCTGTTCAAATCCTTTGGTCCTTCATCTATTGAGGAATAGCTTGTTTTCTTATAAATTCAATTCTCTATATAATTTGAGAAATGAGGCCTTTATCAAAGATACTTGCTGTAAAGATTGTTACCCAGCTTTTTGCTTTCCTTCTGTTCTTGGTTGCATTGGTTTTCTCTGTGCAAAAGCTTTTTAATTTAATATAATCAAAATGACCTATTTTGCATTTTGTAATGCTCTCTATCTCTTATTTGGTTGTGCACCTATAACTCATTTAACTCTTTCTTTAAGAATTTGGATGCTATACCAATTACAAGGGACTAAATAAGGACAGAATGTTTACCTTTTATGTATGAACAATGTCAAACATATGTCTAAGATTGTTACTAGTAATTAGGTAACTTATGAGGAAGATTGGGGTAGACCTGAGTATGATAGGACTTCAAAAAGTAAAACCATTCAAAAAAGTAATTATCTCTTACAAATGAGGTGCAAAAGGAAGAACCAATATAGAGGAATTAGGGAGGGGGGCTGTTAGTTCTGGAAACCTACTGTCATTGGGAATGGGTTTAAGAGGGGAAAATACATATACATTTAGAAAAGTATGAAAATCTAAATTTAGAAAGAAATAAAACTCTAAGGAGGTAGGGAGGGAGAGAGGATAAAGAAGGGATTTTTAGAAGGGTGGGTGTGGGAATAGGTTAAAAGGAGGATATGAAAGGGGGTTTAGATTTAGGGGAATGGGAGGATAAGGGAGGGACTGCTGGAGGGGGAGTAAGTAAAGTAGTAGGAGGGTAAGGTAGCAGGTAGAAGTAAAGTAGAGGAGTTAGGAGAGATAGGAAAAAAAGAGATATGCACAAACATAAACATAAGATTAGGACTAGAATCTCTTAGGGAAAGTATATGTTTATATATGTATGCCTGTATGTGTATATATGTATGTGTATGTATATATCAATACATACATACCTATATACATATACACATATACATTCACATACACACGTACACATATAAATATATCCAATGCTCAATTGTACCTTGGGATAGTGGGTAGGGGGAGGCAGGGGAGAAAAGAACAAAGTAAAAACTGTATAGCAGAGAACAAGAGAACAAAAGAAAACCTACAAGGAAGCAAAGAAAAGATAGACAACTTTCAACATAATGCACAGTATTTAATATATCATCTTTCTTGAAATGAAAAGTTATTGCTATATATTTTGAATCCTCTCCTATGTTCTGCTGTGTGTATGACTTTTTTTTTGTTTTTTCCCCTTATTTTATATTTAAGTTTATAATGTTTCTTTTTCCTTTTTTTATTATGTATTTAGGTTTTAGTATTTGTCTAAAATAAAAATGAAAAAAAAAAGAATTTGGATGCTATAGCACTTGGTGCATACATGTTTAGTATTGATATTACCTCATTGTCTCTGGTACCTTTCAGCAAGATGTAATTTCCTTCCTTATCTCTTTTAACTAGGTCTATTTTTGCTTTTGCTTTCTCTGAGATCAGGATTCCTACACTGTTTTTTTGTTTGTTTGTTTGTTTTTGCTTTAGCTGAAACATAGTAGATTCTGCTTCAGCCCCTTACCTTTACTCTCTGTGTGTCTCTTCAAGTGTGTTTCTTGTAAACAACGTATTGTAGGATTCTGGTTTTTGATCCACTCTGTGGGAGAATTCATCCCATTCACATTCACAGTTATGAATACTCTGTATTTCCCTCCATCTTATTTTTTCCTCCTGTTCATCCTCTCTCTCCTTTCACCCTTTTCCTCCTTGCCAGTGTTTTGCTTTTCTCTATCACCTCCCCAATCTGCCCTTCCTTCTGTCAGCTCCTTTCCCTCCTTTTCTTAATCTCCTCCCATCCTACTTCCCTGTTGGGTAAGATAGATTTTTATATTCAACTGATTGTGTATATTATTGCCTCTTTGATCTAATTCTGAGGAGAGTAAGGTTCAAGGGTTGCCCATCACCCACTCTCCCATCATCTGCTATAATAGTTTTTTCATGCCTCTTCATGTGAAATAATTTACCCCGTTCTACCTCTCCTTTCCTTCTGTACCCAATGCATTCTGCTGTCTCATCCCTCAGTTTTTTTAATGTTACTCCTCAAATTCACCTTATACTCATAGCCTCTGTCTATCTATATTCCTCCTAACTGTATTATTAGGGATATAATTTTCATGAATTACAAGTATCATCTTCCCATGTAAGTATATAAACATTTCAGGTCCACTGAATCCCTTATGTGTTTTTTTTTTCCTTTTTACCTTTTCAGACTTCTCTTGGGTCTTGATATTGAAGATCAAAATTTTTGTTCAATTCTGGTCTTTTTATGAAAGCTTGAAATGCTTCTATTTCATTGAATGACCATTTCCCTTCCTAATTTTGCTGGGGGTAGGTGATTCTTGATTGAGTCCTAGCTCAGGGGTGGGGAACCTGTGACCTAGAGACCACACGTAGCCTTCTAGGTCCTTGGGTGTGGCTTTTTGATTGAGTTCAAATTTTACAGAGCAAATCTTTTTATCAAGGGGATTTGTTCTGTGAAGCTTGGATTCAGTCAAAGGGTCACACTTTAGGACCTAGAGTGCCACATGTGACCTTGAGGCTGCAGTTTCCCCACTCCTGTCTTACCTTCTTTCCCTTCCAGAATATCACATTCATGACCTCCATCCTTTAATGTTGCAACTGAAAGTCCTGTGTAATCCTGATTATGGCTCCCTGATATTTGAATTGTTTCTTTCTGGCCACTTGAAGTATTTTTACCTCAACTTGATAGTTCTGAAATTTGGGTATAATGTTCCTTGGAGGTTTTATTTTGGGGTCTCTTTCCTGAGGTGATTGGTAGATTCTTTCAATGCCTATTTTGCCCCCTGGTTCCTGGACTTAAGGGCAGTTTTCCTTCATAATTCCTTGAAAGATACTGTCCAGATCCTCTTTTTAATTATGGCTTTCAGGCAGCCCAATGATTCTGACTTTGTGTCTCCTGGATCAGTTTTCCAGGTCAGTTATTTTTCCAATGAGATATTTTACATTTTCTTCTATTTTGTTTCATTCTTTTGAATTTATTTGATTGAGTCTTGATGTCTCCTAGAATCGTTAGCTTCCTCTTGCCCGTTTCTAACTTTTAAGGAGTTTTTTTCTTTGTTAGCTTTTGTACTTTTCCATTTGGTCAATTGTACTTTTTAAGGAGTTGTTTTCTTTCTTCTTCTTCTTCTTCTTCTTCTTCTTCTTCTTCTTCTTCTTCTTCTTCTTCTTCTTCTTCTTCTTCTTCTTCTTCTTCTTTTTGGAAGAACTTTAAAAGAACTTTGGAGTTGTTTTCTTCAGTGGGGTTTTGTATTTCCTTTTCCATTTGGTCATTTCTACTTTTTATGTAGTTGTTTATTTTTTCCAAGCTGTTGACTCTTTTTTCAAAATTCTCTTGCATTACTCTCATTTCTTTTCCCAATTTTTCTTCTAGCCCTCTTATATGATTTTTAAGCTCCTTTTTGAACTCTTCCATGAGTTCTTTCCGGGTTTGAGAGCACTTCCCATTTTTCTTTGGGGTTTTGCCCATAGGTATTTTGACACTGTTGTCCTCTTCTAAGTTTATATCTTGATCTTCCTGTCACCATAATAACTTTCTATATTCAGATTCTTTGTTGTTGTTTTTTTCTACTCATCTTTTTTGGCTTTTTTCATTTCTTTTAAATTTGAGGTTTGCTTCCAGGGTGGAAAGGGCACTGTCTCAGGTTTCTGGTGCCAGGGGCTGAAGACTCTGGCTGGTTACTCTGTGCTGCACTGATGTTGCCCAGAGACCCATAGGGGACCCTTGTTTCTGGTGCTATGTTTAGGGGGTTGGCTAGGGGGTAGGCAGCACTGCTGGAAGTCATAGGGGTCTTGTGGCTTACCTGCATAGGGGCCCTAGTGCTAATATCTGGCATGTGCTGAGGCTGGTGGGGTGTTTCTGCATTTCATTGGGGTTAACCTGAAGCATTGAGCTGTCTGACCCCAGGAGGTTGCCTTTATGCCCAGGGCTATTCTGAATGAAGCATGTGGTGACTCTTACAGGTGGAGTCTGCCCATTCCCCTGTCTATGCTGAGGCACATGGTGGTTCCTGCTGCTGAAGTTTGCCTGCTCCACCACAGTGGAGCTCAGGATCTCCAATTGGTTGGCTCAGGTTGGGCTTACTAGGTTTACTAGGATACTTTATGTTCTCGACTGATTCTTCTCTTGCCCAAGTGAGACAGACCTTTCTTGGCAATCTTCCAAGTTTCTTGGGCTAAAAGATTGTTTCACCCTGTCTTTTTGCTGCTTCTGCTGCTCCAGGATTTGTTTTGAGAGCACTATTTTATGGTTGTTAGGAGGCAAATATGGGAGAGTTATAGTGATTTACTGCTTACTCCATCATCTTGGCTCCCAGAATAGATTGATATTATTAATAGAAATAATAACAGCATTTTTGTAGTGCTTTAAGTTTTTCAAAGCACTTTACAAATATATCATTGCATCCTTACAACAACCCTGGGAGGTAAGTGCTATTTTTGTCCCAATTTTACAGATGAGGAAACTGAGGTAGTGATGGTTAAGTGAGTTGGCCACAGTCATACAGCTAAGAAGTGTCTGAAGCAGTATTTAAATTTAAATATTCCTGACCCCAGTTCTAACACTCTACCACTTCACCACTTAGCTTCTTCCACAGAGTTTACTGAAAGAAGTAAAAAACAAATTAAGAACTTTGGAATGAGCTATCTGCAGTCACAGAGATCTCACGATGGAAATCCTCCTATGTATAATTCCAAATAAAAAGTTTCCTCTGTGTGAGGCCTTTACCTATTTTATAATCCTGGCCTCCCCTAATAGTTCTATAATATGAGCAGATTGCTTTGTATAGATTCCTGTTCTCCTATAGCCTTCTTTGGGTAACTCTAACAGGAATTCCACATTGCCTCCATAACTGCCTGCTGGTGGTTTCAGACATTACTATCTTATCTAACAGTACAACCAACCATCTTTTGGTCAGATGAGTAAAGATAGCCAAGAGCTTTCTGCTGTTCAGGATGGACAAAATCTCAGTTTTCCTTGACCTCTAGAATTACAACTCTCGCTGCAGTACTTCACAGCTCCAGCAATATAGTCCAAGACAAGAGACTTCTTCTTGCTAAGACTAACTCCTTTCTCTTTCCAGAATCTTGAATACATAGAGGATTAGCCTCAAGAAGAATCCTTCTCAGTCTGTCAACAAGCATGTATTAAGCCCTTCTATGTATACCAAGCACTGCAGATACAAAGAAAAGCAAAACAATTCCTATCTTCAAGGAGCTTACATTCTAATGGGGAGATGACATGTAAATAAGAATGGGCAAGTTAGGTACATATATGCAGAAGTATGTATAGTTAGATAGGCATGTACATATATACAGCATTGATGCAAGTTAATCTGAAAGGGTAAGAAACTAGACTAGGAGCTGAGGGATCCTACAGAAAGCGGGATTCTGTTTTGTTTCAGTTCCGTTAGAATCCCCATTATCAACCTCAATAAGTTTTTAGATCCTAATTCTGGATTACTTTCCTTCTCTGATCTCTGGCAGAAGTGCCCTCTATCTGAGGAAATGCTTTCTACTTGTTTCTATGAGTCAGTAAAGCATTTGAATTAAGTCCTAATTGCCTCCACTTAATTAAGGACTTGAGTGGGATTATTCAAAACTGTCAAGGTCCTCTGCCATCTTTGCTAGTTCCTCGTACCAGCAGACAATGTTGCTTAAACAATTTCTATGGTGTTTGGGTCCACAGATTGATTCAGTCCTCCTAAATCACCTCAAAAGAAGTGGAGGATTTCCTCACCAGCAACATCCTCCTCCTCCTCCTCCTCCTCCTCCTCCTCCTCCTTCTTCTTCTTCTTCTTCTTCTTCTTCTTCTTCTTCTTCTTCTTCTTCTTCTTCTTCTTCTTCTTCTTCTCTCCTTTTAAACTGGGTCTCTCTGGCTCTACTCACGGACTGTTTCAAATGCTTACCAGTACATAAGCTTTAATTTGCTCTGTTTCTGACCTGAGTTGTTTGTTCTCCCTTTAACCCCTTTACGTAGGCTGGACCCACCCCACTTCCCATCTCACTATATTGACTCTGGACATAGTGTGGATACACAATTAGCTTTAGTTCTACTGTAGCTTAGAACTCCTGAACTCAAGTGATCTATCTGCTTCAACCTCTCCCAGAAGCAGGGATTCCAAGCATTCATCACCACTTCAGGCAATGTTATACTATTAAGAATGAAGTATTACTAGTACTGATGAAAAAAAAAAAATGCTCATTAATAGACTTCTGGTTGAAAGGATTTTGTATAAAATACTTTTTACTGTACATCTTTTTATGCTTGTTTCCCCAAACCATGGATTTAACTGGTATAATGGAACTCTTGGTGAGGAAATACTACCAATGCAGATCAGTCTCTGTTCTGCACCTTTGAGCTTTGGAGCATTACCTGGGAGAATTGAGAGGTTAAATGATTTATCCAGTGCCACACAATAACCATGTGTCAGAGATGGGGCTTGAACTCAGGTTTCCTTACTCCAAGGTTGGCTTTCTACCCAATATGTCATTCTGCTTCTCATTATAGATATATTCCCTTTTCCCCCACTCCCACCCCCCTCACCAAATGCTTTAGTGAAAGTTTTTTTTTCCCCAAGGCTTGATTTAGAGATGTTAGACTTTTTTTTTTTAATATTTCTAGGACAAGGTCAGTTAGAGTAGTTGGTACAATGTAACCAATAGGGAAATAACTATTAAAAACAGTCTAGAATGAAACAAATTGTCCTATGAGCAAACATTTACATTTGTTCTATAAATCATTATGAATAAAAAAATATAATCTGCTTTATAGTTTGATATTATTTTAAAAGGAGGAGGTACTTTCAAATTCTTTTCTTCCTTTTCTGTTTTACTTGGATACATAACCATTCCTTTCAATTATTTTATTATTTGGCTTAATATCCATTGCAATGTCCTTAAGGAAATGTTATCAATAGGAGACATATGCTGCCTGCATCAGTGATCAGTAACATTTTTTCCTCCTTTTTTGATGGTCTTCTCCTAGATGAATTACCTACAGTTTCCTTCATTTATTCTCTGCTTCTGTTTTTATGAGATTTTTCAGACTGTTTCCACCTTTGTTGTTAGTTTTATTGATGAGTTTTACTTTGACTGCTGAGGGGTTTAGGGTTTCTCTATTTATAACCCTCCAATCCTGGTCTACAGTCCTGAGAGGCTGTGCCTCCTTGTCTGCAGTTTCTTCTTCCACTTGAAGACTTTGGTGAAAGTCCAATGTTGCCCTTCACAGCAGGTGAGAGGCTGTTAGCAGGACTGGGTACTAGCTAATATGCATACTGCCATTCATCATCTCTTTGTCCCTTTGTTAGGAGGATGCCAGGAGTCCTGGAGCTGGTCTCTGCTGTTCTTCCTCACTTTCAGGATTAGGTTTGTGGTTCCTTTCTTTATGTTAAGTGTAGCCACTTTAAAGCGAATTTACTATTCAAGAAAACTCCCCAGGCTGATAGCCTGTGGGAACCTCAGAATCTTTTCAGTTTGCAGACCTCTGTGGTAGGACAAACAACTTCGTGGACCACCTACCTTATGAACCTCTGCTTCCTGTAGTAAGTGAACAAAATGCCCCAGGATTAATAAGGAATGAGCTGCCAAGCAGGTGATGTAGAACAGTAGGAGAAAAGCTGGATTTGGAGGAATAGGGTTAGTGTTCAAATCTTGCTGCTGTCACTTACTTCCTGTGTAACCATGAGTAAGTCAAATTAACTTGCCTTTATTAAGTGCTTATTATATGCCAGGCAATGTGCTAAGTGCTGGGCAAACAACAACAAAATGAGAAAAACACAGTCTTTGCTCTCAAGGAGTTCACATTTTAATGGGGCAGAGAAACAAACATCTATGTATATTAAATACCCATCCATATGTATATGCACAGGCATGTTTATATATGTATCTTTCCTTCCTTCCTTATTTCCTTTCTTTCTTTACCTTTCTTTCTCTCCCTTCTTTCCTATTTTCCTTCCTTCCTGTCTTCCTTCCTTCCCTTCCTTCCTTCCTTCCTTCCTTCCTTCCTTCCTTCTTTCTTTCTTTCTTTCTTTCTTCCTTTCTTTCTTCCTTTCTTTCTTTCTTTCTTTCTTTCTTTCTTTCTTTCTTTCTTTCTTTTTTCTTCTTTCTTTCTTTCTTTCTTTCTTTCTTTCTTTCTTTCTTTCTTTCTTTCTTTCTTTCTTCCTTCCTTCCTTCCTTCCTTCCTTCCTTCCTTCCTTCCTTTCTTTCTTTCTTTCTTTCTTTCTTTCTTCCTTCTTTCCTCTCTTTCTTCTTCCTTTCTCTTTCTTTCTCTCCCTTTTTTCCTTCCTGTCTTCCTTCATTTCTTCCTTCCTTCCTCTCTTTCTTTCTTTTCTTCCTTCTATCTACCTATCATAAATTGTAGGTAATTACATAGGGAAGACAATAGTACTGAAGAAGACCAGGAAAAGTCTTGCAAAATATAGCATTTGAGTTAAGACTTTAAGGAAGCCAGGAGGCTGAGTTGAGAAATAAGGACATTTAGGTCACTTAACCTCTCTGGGTCCGAGCTAAAAATTAGAGATTGGCCTAGAACACCTCAAAGGTCAGCTCTAAACGAAAGAATAAATGAAGGAGGATTGGTTGAAGGAACCTAGGTTGTAGAATCTAGTCCAGAGGAGAAAAGACTCAGGGGAAACATGGACTTGTCTTTAGGTAACTGAAGGGCTGTTCCATGGAAAAGGGATTCAACTTGTTCATCTTTACTACAGAGATCAGAATTAGAAACAATGAGTGAAAGTTGAAAAGAGACAAATTTCAGACAGAAAAAAAAATCTTTAGAATTAGAGCTATCCCTAAAGTTAATGGGTTGCATTGAGAGGTAGTGAATTCTCCCTCGCTAGGAATTTTCAAGCAAAGATTGCAAGAACAATTGCTGGGTTTGTTAAAGAGCAAATTTTTCTTTAGGTATGGGTTGGACTAGAAGGCTGCTGAGGTCCTTTCCAATTCCAGAATTCTACGATTCTGTAATGTTTCTCTCTCCTTCACCTTCTCAACTTACCAAAGGCTCAATTACCAACTGTTGCCAATCCAATCAATATGTCCCATCTTCTTATTTTAACTTCCACCACAACATTCCCAGGTCAGGACTTTGTCTCTGGCCCAACTATTCTAATTTGACTCTCTTACTTCAGGCTATTTACTCTTCAATTCAATTTCTATATGGCTTCTAATTACCTTTTAAATTCACAATTCTGATCATATCAGTCCTATTAAAAAACAATCAAGCAAACAAAAGCTTCACTGGTTAGGTATTGTCTAGCAAATAAAATATAAAGTGTTGATGCTAGAATCAACATAGTCCTGTCTGAGCACCAGGTCTGCTATATTTCCACTCCTCCTTCAGAGTTCTATACTACACTCTAGAGGTTATAAAGGGAGTGGGGTACTCTCTTTTCCACCAGTGTCTCAAGACTCCACTAATTATGTTCCCCCAATTTTTGGAGTCCAAACACTCCAATTCTATGTAAACTTACAACAATCAGATTAGGCTTTACAGAGTAACATTTATTTCAAAAGTATAGCAAGAATGAACAAACATCTCCCACAACACCTGGGTGGGGTATAACTCTAGCTAGAACATCTCAATCTCTAGGGAAAGATAGAAGATTAGGTTCATAGTTTAACTCAATTCCTACATAGCATTAGTCTCAGTAACTTCAAGTCCAAAACTCTCCTCAAGTTAGTGTTCTGGGATCCTGGATTCTCAAGGATTCTCTGCTGGGCTGGCTATACCATTTGGCCTGGGATCCTGGACTTCAAGATCCCTGTGGCTAAGCTCCAGCATCTGGGACTCTACTCCTTGAAAGCAGGACTGGAAAAAAGTAAGCAAAACAGATTAGAACCCTAAAACCAATTGGGGCCACATAGCCTGGGGTGGCAGGCAGAAGACTTCAGGCACCTTCTTTCTGTTAGTGCATATCCTGTCCTCTGAGTGAGATAGGTGAGTCCTAAGCATTCTGGAAAGACAGAACAGATTGTCCTAGATAAAGTAGTTTTAGAGTTGTAGCCAGTTGGCCAGGCAGCCAATGGAAACAAGCCATTTCTGCTCCTATGGTAGGCCAAGACCAAATGTTTGCATGTCCCAATCATGTGGCAGATCAATCCAAGATGTCCACATGTCAACCAGTCCTCCTATCTCCCAGAAGCAAGTCTTCAATGCTACCCATGTACATGATGCCATTTTAAGTAGTTTTGGAATACACTAAACCTTCAGTATGCTTGTATCAGTTATTTATGTACAACTTTCCTTCCCATTAGCTTGCAAACTCCTTGATCTCAGGCTCTGGGTCATATTTTTCATTGTGTCTAACACCTAGCATCATACTTTATACATAGCAGATTCTTACCTAATGTATGTTGAATGAAATCTCTGCTTCAGGTCACAGTCAAGATACAATTACCAAGCAGCAGAATTTCCTTGCTGATATGGCTCATCGTTGCCCTTACCCAGGTGGACAGATAGTGATGCGGTATATTGGAAAGAGCAATGAAATTGAAGTAGAGGACTTGAGTTTGAATCCCAGCTTTGATAGTCATTGACTGTGTGACCTTAGGCAAGTTACTTAATATAACCCAGGTCTGTTTCCTCATTTGTTAAATGCGGGGTTGGACTAGGTGACCTCTAAGGTCTCTTTCCTATTTAGATCTATGATTCTTGCATTGTCAGTACTTCTAGTTAGTCAAAATCAATTCATTGCACTTTTAACGGTGCCTACTCAATTCCACAAACATTTATTCAATCCCTACTGTGCTCAAGACACTGGGCTAGGTGCTGGGGCTGTATAGATGAATAACAACAATAGCAGCAGCACTAGCAGCAGCAGCAGCAACAGCAAACCTTGCATTCCAATGGGGGTAAGCAAACTGTACACAAATATGTGTAGTATTGGGAATTGAACTGATATTCTCTTCTTACTTCACAGAGAACACTTTATTGACTTTTATCCAATGTGATTCAGGCATTCAATTTTTATCTACAAAACAAAGACATTTCTGTATTCTGCATTCATGCCTTTGAAACATGCAGAGTAGTTTAATGTATGATTTATCTTTCTTTTTTAGTTATGACACCCTCCTACACACATTGTTTTCAATTTTTATTATATGCATTTTGTATGTAATTACCCTATATATGTTGTGTCTCCCACTAAGAATGTAAGCTCCCTGGGGGCAAGCAAGCACTGTTTTCATTTTTGTTTTTGTATCTTCAGTACCTAGCTCAGTGCCTGGTATATCACAATTACTTAATAAATGTTTGTGGAATTTAATTAAATTTAATCCCTTATGTTTGTAACTCAGAACTAGATTTTTTTTTTTTTGGTCGTGGTGGTGGGGACTCAGCTCAACTGTCACTATCTCTTGGTAACCACATAATACAAAATGTGCTTTTAATTGATCACTTAAAATTTCTCTACTCAGCTATCTATAAATCTCTATTAATTTTTCTTTAGCATGGTGGCTTTTAAATAAAGATTGATGTCTGATTCAGGCTCAGCTGTTCAAAAAAATGACATCCTTAAATAGATATCATATTGTTCTACACACAGAGTTTCAGAACAGAGTCACAACAGGCAGTCTCCACATAGAAGATAAATGCCTTCCCAATGATTTAGGGGAAAAAAACCCACAAAACAAAAACAAACAAAACCAACATTCTTCTCTGTATGTACTGAATGTAGTATATAAGCCTGACAATTCTTGGTCTGAGAAATAACCACACACATCTAAAATTTACCAGTGGTTGTAGAATCAAAGTAGTTCAGAGGCCCTCAGTGGCCAACCACATCAATCCATAACTGAAAAAGATTCCTCTCTACAATCTACCTGACAAATGTCTAGCTAGCTTTCCATGGAAGAGATGCATGGCACAGTGAAAAGAGTGCTGAGTGTGAGAGCAGAGGACCAAGTTTCAAATCGTACCTTTCCTCCTCATTATCTATGTGACCTGGGCAAATCATGTAAAATCTTCAGGTCTCAGTTTCCTGTCCTCAGTTGGACTAGAGCAGTGGTATCAAACTCAAGTAAAAATGGCAATCACTTAACCAGATGCAAAGATCCCTGTGGGCCACATGTTGGTTTAGAAAACCACACATCAATTTCATCTACATTCTATTGTATTTTTAAATTTATTTTGTTAAATATTTCTAAGTTACATTTCAATCTGGTTTGGCAGCACTCCAGAGCGTTGTGGTGGTGTCCATATTTGGACTAGATGAGCTCAGAGGGCTCTTCTAGCACTAAGTCTATTATCTCTGACTTTCAGCAAAGGGGAACTCATTCCTTCCACAGAGCCCATTCCATTTCAGATAGCTCAAATATGAGGAAGCCTTTCCTTACCTCAAGCCTAAATTGCTTTTTTGTAAATTCCACTTATTGCTTTTAGTTCTGTTCTTTAGAGCCAAACAGAATACATTTAATTTCTCTTCCTTGCAATAGTTTCAAATACTGGAAGGTAGTAATCATGCCCCACTTACTCTTCTCAAGGCTAAATAGTCATTTATCCAGTCAATCAGCATTTATTAAGCACCTGCTATGCAGCAAACGTCGTGCTAAGTGCTTAGGATTGAAAGAAAGACAAAAGACTGCCCCTGCTCTCTTAAGGATCTCACAATCTAATGAGGGAGACAATATGCAAACAACTATATGAAAACAAGATAGATATATACATATATGTATATATGTATATGTAAATGTGTGTGTGTGTATATATGTGTGTATATATAGACTAAATTGGAAATAATCACTGGAATTAAGAGGGATTGGGAAAGTCTTCGTATAGAAAGTGGGATTTTAGTTGGGACTTCAGGGAAGCCAAAAGATCCAGAAGGTAACTCACTTGTTATGACATGAGTTGCATGTATGTTGCAGTCCTAGTTGTCCTCTATTTGGTGCTTTCAGCCTTAAAATGACATAGGATCAAAGCATCTTAGATCTAGAGCTTAAAGGACTCTCAGAGGCCATTTAATCCAAACCCTTCATTCTGCAGATGAGGCAACTGAGGTACAAGAAGTTCAAGTGACTTTCCCAAGATCACAAAAGGTATAAACAACTGAAGCAGGATTTGAATTCTAACTCTGGAGCCGTTACTATTACTACCAACACTCCGCCTAAATTGTGGTACCCTAAATTGAACAAAATCCTCCAGATGTGGTCTGATGAGGGCAGAGGACAGTAGTACTATCAGCTCTTTATTCCCAGATGCTATGCCTCTCTTAATGTAGCCTAAATTCACATTAAGATTTTTACCCCTCCATTATTATGCTTAACCCAAAATTATACCCATGCGCATCACAGCAGTATTGCAGGTGCTGTTGTGAGCATTTGCAGACTAGAGAGCTGAGGCTAGTACTTTAAGTTTTAATTAACATTCTTATAGTTTGCAGTCTGGTTTTGTAATAGATCCAACTTAATTTCTTTTGGAGCCCAAGTCTATGGACTTACACAAATTTGCATGGACATAGTGATTATATTGTTACCTTGAGAAAATGCTAAGGAGAGATAACTTGCTGCAGTAGAAAGAACATTGGGGGCAGCTAGGTGGCACAGTGGATAGAGCTACTGGCCCTGAAGTCAGGAGTACCTGAGTTCAAATCTGGCCTCAGACCAGACACTTGACACTTACTAGCTGTGTGACCCTGGGCAAGTCACTTAACCCCAATTGCCTAAAAGTTAAAAAAAATTAAAAAAAAAGAAAGAACATTGCTCTAATACTCAAAAAACTTAGGTTCAAGACCTGGCTCTGTCATTCTCCAGCTGTGTGACTTGGGATAAATCAGTCAGAACTTGGGTCTCAGTTTTCTCTTCAGTAAAATGATCATGAAAAGGAACATTAATGACTGTTCCAGCTCTTAAGTCCAATGATTCTACATGTCTATTATTATGAAGTTAGATAAACAGGACAGAACTCAAATATTTGGATAGTTGCAAATATTTGAAAACAGATCTAGTTAGGGTTTCCCTTTTACTCAGGGATGCTTTATGTAGCCACTCAATACTTTCCATGGCAATTCTCAGCTCTGTTAACTTTCTCCATTTTAAATAACCATACCCTGGCAGTGTTCACTTGCTTAAATATTTATATATCATACACAGAGGGTGCATTATGATGGATCTATTACAGATTCAGATTGGATGGAATGAATACATTATGGATCCTGTCCCTCAAAATCATAGTTTCTGATGTATAGCTGCATCAGGTTGGCAAGGCATTGAATCCTACTATTATGCACCAAGAAACGAAAATACATTACTTTGAAGAGAGGGACATACGTGATGATAACTTTCATTACAAGCAAATGTGGACGGTATTTCATGAGTAACCAATACAGGAAGCCAGTAGTTCTCTCTATGAATTTCTTAGGGATGAAAGTTTGGTTATTCAGTGTTTGGTATTCTCTAAGGAAGCTAGTATTTCTATAGCACTTTAAAGTTTACAAAGCACTTTGCAAAGGTTACCTCCTTTGAACCTCACAAGACCTTAGTGAGGCATGTGCTATTATGATTATTTTAAAGCTGAGGAGACAGAGCCTGAGAGAGGTTAAAACAGCTCAGGGTAAGACAGCTAGAAAGAATTTGAAGTAGGATGCAAATTTAGGTCTTTCTGACTCCCAAGTCCAGCAATCTATTCACTGTGCTACCTTGCTGCCTAGGTTACTTCAAAGACCCATGATTTTGATAGATTATATTCATAATTTGCTGCAGTTGGAAAAAACCATTACAGTAATTTGTATTCCAATAGAATGTAAGCTTCATGAGGGCAGGGGCTGTTAATTTTTATTTTTTTTTCCTCAGAAGTTTGAATAATGCCTAGTACACATAGGCACTTCATAAATATAGATTTATTGGTTAGCACTGTCAAGACCTTTGAGAACTCAGATGCCCTGATGAGGCACTGGAGTAGAATTTTGCATAAGTTATATTATATAACTTATTGAAGGTATTGAAATTCAGAGAATTTGGGTTTACAATACACTTTGCTGTTTCCTTGGAGATCTCTCTCCCTCTGTCTCTCTCTGAGTGTGTGTGTGTGTGTGTGTGTGTGTGTATGGAGGGGAAGCAGGCTTCATATCAATTCCTTTGCATGGTCCTGTAAGCTACTTCTTGAAGTTATGAATTCATCTGTCTTATTTGCAACTGTTGTGGTTTTATTTATCTATTATACTTTCTTTGAATTGAGTTATTAAAATATGTTTCCAGTTGGTTGATTTCCTCTTGGAGTAGGGTTCTTTGATGCATTGAGTCACCATACTTGTCTTTATGTTATGGTTACAGGTGACTGGCTGAAGCTTTTATATTTATATTTATATTCAGAATATGTATTGATTGTTGTTTAGTGATTATAGAATAGAAAAGGGAATCAAGATACAAGAATTTCATCAATGATTACACTTTTGAACAAATCATTTTAAGGATCTATATGACATAAAAGCTGACTTGTGCGGGTGCCCTTATTTATTTATATTGCTTGTCAGTAAAATGGTTGAAGTTGATCTTCAGGAGAGTGGAACAGGAGAGTGCCTTTTCAAAGTGAAGTATAGTTTTTCAATTATATCTTCCCCAAAGGGTACCTCCATTGAATTTAGTAGCTTAGAAAATCAGTCTTATGAGCAGATGGAGTTGTACTAGGAGATTACTTAAATGACAATATCAGAAGAGTATAGCATCTCCCAAATGAAAGGAACTGTATCTGAAATTCTATCATTAGACATTCATTCCTTTATTTCTTAAAGGACTTGGGGCCATCAAAAGGGTTCTATTGGGTAGATATATTGGTTGATCAAAAGATAGGTAGATAAAGTATCCATTAAACCCTTACTACAATGGGCCAGTCATTGTGCTAAATAACAGGATATGAATTCAAGAAAACAAGATGGTCCTTAGTCTCAAGAAACTTATATTTTTGTATTGAAAGGCAAAAAAAAAGGGGAGCCAGAAAGATGGAGTAGGAAGGTTACCTATGAGGGGACAAGGAGGTGAAGCACTACAGAGGTTTTCTTAAGAATAAATTTTCATGTTTTATACTTAATTTAAAGACACATATACCCACAGAAATAGGGGAGTCAGGAGTATTTCTAAATATACAACAGAACAACAAACTAGGATTATATGTGAAAGTTTCTGTTTCATACTGCTCACTTTAAACAAAGTATAAATTTAACTCTACAAGTTATTTCAATGGCCCTCTTTTTTTTGGCATGGTGATTGCTAACCTCACCTTCCCTCCATCTATTCCCTCTCCCCCTCCCCACCCTTCACCATTTAAAACAGGATGAGGGGAACTTGAAGTGAAAAAGTGTAGTCAAGCAAAATAAATACATGTAGTGTCTATATATAAAAATCTCTCTCTCTCTCTCTCTCCCTCTCCCTCTCTCTCTCTCTTCTCTCTCTCTCTCTCTCTCTCTCTCTCTCTCTCTCTCTGTCTCTCTCTCTCTTTCTCTCTCTCTCTCCCCTTTGCACCCAACACCTTTCTAGGTTTCTCTTGACTCTTGTGTTTGCATTTCAAAGTTCCTATTCAGCTAGATTTTTCATCGGAAAAGCATGATAGTCTTTTATTCAATTAAAGGTCTATTTTCTCCTTGTAGAATTATACACAACACTGTAGTCATGTTTTTTTTTTGCCTATAGGAATATTGTATTTCAAGTTCCTTTCCAGTTTAAGTAGAAGCTGCAATGTCTTGTGTAATTTTTACTGTGGTTCCTTGGTATTTACAGCTCTTTGTGGATACTTGCAGTATTTTTTTACGTGAAAGCTCTGGATTTTGGCCACAAGATTTCAGAGACTTCTATTTTTGTTGCTTTGTAGGTATGATTTGTGGATTATCTTTATATTTATTTTGGCCTCTGGTTTAAATATATCAGTGTTGTTTTCATTTCTTATTTATAGAAATATAGTGTCCAGGTTTTCTTTTTAAATTGCAACTTTCAGGGAGGTCAATGATTCTTATGTGAGCTCTATTTGACCTGTTTTCCAGGTCAGTTTTATGTGCTATCAGATCACCTTACATGTTCTTGTATTTTTTCAATCTTTTGACTTCTTCTAATATCTTCTTTAATGGACCGGTTGCTTCCTATTGATCTAATTTTTAGGGAATCTTTTACTTGGACAAGACTTACCATGTTCTGCTTTAAATTATTTTTTGCCTTTTGATTCTTATCTCCAGAGCCTTCCTTCTTTTTTCTCTCTCTCTCACTCTTTCCCTTCCTTCTTTCCTCCTCCTCCTCCTCTCCTCCTCCTCCTCCTCCTCCTCCATCTTCTTCTTCTTCTTCTTCTTCTTCTTCTTCTTCTTCTTCTTCTTCTTCTTCTTCTTCTCCTTCCCTTTTGTCTTTTTCTTTCTTTATCTTCATTTTTTTCTAGCAGTTTTTGTGAAATATCCATTCCATTTTTCCATACCTTCTTACAGTGATTACAACATTCTTTCTTGTTGAATTTGGGGTGTGTCTACATCTATGATAATTCTTTATAAAATTTAGTTTTTTCCTCTTTTCAGGTTTATTTCCAAAACTAGGGTCTTATGACATGGCCAGACTTTATCATCTATTATTGCATTTTGGGGTAAGATGGTAGGCCCTGCTTTATCTTGATCTAGATCACCTGGGTTCCTATGCTTGTCTCCACATCTCAGGGTTAGTTTTCCATAGATTTTTGAGTTCCAGGGCTCTAGATCTTCAGACTATTCTATGTAATGTTCAGTCAGCATGTTAGAAATGACAGAACTTCAAACTCTTCTCATCTGAGAACGTCCACAGTCAGTACTCTAATTCTTGACAGTTTTCAGGGTTTCAGTTATGGGTTTTTGACCACGCTAAATCTTTCTGGAGGAATCCTCCTTCTACTAGGTTTTTCAAAAGTTCCACAACCATTAGTGCTTTTGGTGGCAGTAGGATGTGTATGGGGGAAAGGAAGTGTGGGATAGCAAAGGCTAATATTATCACCCTTCCATTTTAAGTGAGAGTTACCCAGATATCAAAGTCTGAAGGGGTAATGACAAATATAGCTTACTTCCTCTGTCTCTATTCCCACGTTTCCTCTGATGCAGCACTTTGTAAAGCAGGAACACAAAGAAGTTCCTTCATGTTGGACCAGAGGATAGAAGGAATCTTTATATCTTACCTCCTGAGTTGACTGACCTCTCTCTTGAACTCTAACTACATATTTCCAAAGATCTACTGCATTTTTTCTGCTTGGACTACAGAATTAAAAAAAAAAAGAAAGCACAAAAGTTCAGAATTGAAAGGGATTCCAGAGGTCATCTACTTTAACTCTGAAATCTGAGAAAATATCCCCATGACACTCTACTTGGTAAGTGTTTGCCCAGCTTCTACTTAAAGTTCTACGATAAGGTGGAACCCACTATCTCCTGAAGGAACTGGTTCCACCTTTAGATAATTTTAATTGTTGGGAAGGTTGCCTTTATTTAAATTCTAAATTGACTTGTATGCAACTCTCCCCCATTGCTCCTGGTACTTTCCTTTGGGATCATATACATGAAGCCAGCTCTCTTTATCATATGACAGCCTTTGAAATATTTACAGATAGCTATCATGACTTCACTACATCTTCTCTTTAGGCTAAACATTTTCAGTTCCATCACCCTATCCTTATATGGCATGGACTCTAGTTTCTTTAATTTATCAATGTCCTTTTTAAACTTTGGTGCATAGAACCTAGCACAGTACTACATATGTGGCCAACCTAAGAAATAATAGAGTAGAACTATCATCACTTTAGTGTTGCAGGTTATGCTTTTAAAGCAGCATCAAAATCACAGGGTTTTTTTTTTTTGCCACCATATCACTTATTGACTCATAGACTCATGGACTTAAAGCTGGATCTTAGGGTTCATTTTGTTCAACATCCTCAAATTCAAAGAAGAAAACTGAGCTGGGAGCATTAAAGTGACTTGGATGGGATTAACAAAGTGGTAAGTGGAAGAGTTGGAATTTCATCAGCACCCCATTAGCAACAGCATAAAGTCCAGGATACAATTAAAAGATTGGTTATGAACACACACAAACCAAGAGACTTCATGTTATAGTTGAATACACAATTGCTTTTTGAACTGTACCAAGCTAACTGTATAGGCAGATAGGTGGCACAGTGGATAGAGTGCTGAACCTGGAGTCAGGAAGACTCATTTTCCTGAGTACAAATCTGGCTTCAGACACTTACTGGCTGTGTGACCCTAGGCAAGTCATTTACCTCTGCTTTGGTTCCTCATCTGTAAAATGAACTGGAGAAGGAAATGGCAAACCACTCCAGTATCTTTGCTGAGAACACTCCAAGTGGGGTCAGGAAGAGTCAGACACAACTGAAAATGACTGAACAACAACAGCAACCTAACTGGTACTAATGAATTTACTTAAATTAATTAAGAGCACCCCTCAAATAGTGTAGTAATCAGGGAATGTGGAGGTGAGAACACTTTACTTAGGATAACTGCAACACAAATAAATATTAATATTTTAACATAGTACCTTTTTTTTTGGTTGACATGGTGATACTTATTTTCTTCTTTGTTGAAAACAACATGGAATGTGTCAGAAGAATTCAAGTTAGCAACAGTTTCAACAAGTAAGGTCCTTAAGCATCAAAACAGTCTAGGTTAGTCATAAATTAACTGACTGTTTCTTTGTTCCATTTTCTTTAGAAGCTTTAAATTCCAGACAAAGGTAAAGGAGTTATCGCAGGTTGTGCATAATTGTTTTTAACTTTTTTTTTTTTTGGCTAGGCAGTGGGGTGAAGTGACTTGCCCAGGGTCACACAGCTAGTAAGTGTTACGTGTCTGAGGCCGGATTTGAACTCAGGTCCTCCTGAATCCAGGGTCGGTGCTCTATCCACTGCATCACCTAGCTGCCCCCATAATTTTTAAAGATCTCTACAGACTTTTGGTTGTGTCTGCAGCTACTATTATCCTTACCTAAAATCTTTTATGTAGGTTGGTGCTGTAGGAAAGAATGCTTCATTGGGAGTTAGGGGGGATCTGACACTAAGTAGAAATACAACCTGCCTAAGTTATTTAACCTCTCTGAGGTTCAGGATCTTCATCTACAAAATGGAAATGCACAGCATTCCAGAGATGGAAGGTGCCTCAGTGGCTCTCTAGTCCAATATGTACTGCAAAGGAATCCCCAAAATAATTGACAAGTGGTCATCCAACATTTTGTTGAAAACTTCCAGTGAGGAGAACCCACTGTCTTCAAAGGCAGCCCATTCTAATTTTGTAAAGTTATAGAATCATAGATTCATATATCTAGAGCCAGAAAGAACTTAAGGGCATGTATAATTCAGTTCTTTCCTTTGGCAGGTAAGAAAACAGGTCGAGAGAGCCTAAGAGACTTTCCCAAGTTTACACATTTAGTAAGTGGCAGTGTGAGGATTTGAATTCATGTCCCATGACTTGAAGTTCGGTGGGGAAGTTTAGTCCTTTAATTGTTAGGGGAGTGTTGAACCTGCAGTCAGGAAGACCTGAGTTCAAATCAAACCTCATACAGTTACTAGCTGTGTGATCACAGCTAAGTCACTCAATCTCTCTCTGTTTCAGCTTTGTCATCTATAAAATAGGAATAATAGTAGAACCTAGCTCCCAGAGTTGTTGGGAGAATAAAAGACAGCATTTGTAAAGCATATTGTGAGTCTTAAGGTGCTATGTCAATGGTGATGATGCTATCTAAATTTGCCTCTGCAACTTCTATTCATCCCAGTTCTTCCCTCTGGGGCCAAAAGAACATGTCTTACCTCATTTCCTAATGATAACCTTTCAATTACTTGAAAATAGCTACCATGTTCCCCAGAATTTAGTCTTCAAGTTAAACTTTACCAGTCTCTTCAATTGATCCTCATATAATATGCACTCCTATCCCTTTACCATTTTGGTTGTCCTGCTCTGGTTACTCTATCCCTTACCAATATCCTTCCTAAACTGTGGTACTTAGAACTGCACATGGTAATCCAGATTTGGTCTGAATTCAGATGGGCTATCACCTCCTGATTCCTGGAATTTATACCTTTTTTAATATAGCCGAAAAACCAGATTAGCCTTTTTTTTTTTGGCAAATACATCATAATTCTGACTCATATTGAGTTTGTGGTCCACTAAAATACCCAGATCTTTTTTGAATTATTGTCTAAACATACCGTACCCATCTTGGACTTGTAATACTTATTTTTAAAAAACCCAAATGTAGGGCTTGACATTTATCCCTACTGAAATTCATCTTAGATTCAGCCTAGGCTATTGTGACTTTTTTGGGTAGATCATGACTATTTACAGATTTATTGTAGTCACAAAAGGAGATGATATATGTGAAACATTATGTATAGTATATATGCCATTATTAATACTAATGTTACATAAGATTATTTTATTTTATTTTATTTTCAGAGTTGAATGATTCAACTTTCTAGATGACCTTGAGTTGGAAAAGCCATGGCACTTTCCCAAATGAAATTATAAAGATGTGGCAGCAAGGTGAAGTGGAATGAGATGGATTTGTAGTCATAACACATGGACTCTGCCACTTCTTTCAGGTGTGACCTTGGGAAAATCACTTCAATTCCTTTGGTATCAGTTTCGTCATATGCAAAATTAGGGAGTTGCATTTTATGACCTATCAGATACCCTATTTGAATCCTATGAACTCTGCTGAAGGAATAGAATCATTCAAACTGTGGACCTGAAGTGCTTTATATGTAAGATAAATATTTTTGGTGCCATTTGTGATCTATTGGCAAATAGAGATAAAACTAGTCTCCTTCATACCCTGATTACAAATAATATATGACAGTGAAACTGCACATAAATGCTATATAATAAAATGACAAGCACAATATGTCAAGGGATGCATAGTAATGCTACTTTGTAAAACATTTACCTTATTTATCTCTAAAATGAACAACAACAGAAACCCACCAAATGGTTACATCTGTGCTTATTTCTTCCTTGGTTTGATATTTGGAATCTTTTCAATGTTCAATGTCTAAAAAGGGAGTATAGATTTTTATATGGGACACCTTTCTTTCGACACTGCTGTCTGGGGGACCCTCAACTAATGTCTTCCTCTGATGCCTCGATGTGGTATGAAGGTGATCTTAGATTCTTGAAGGTTATGCCAGTGGAGTGCAAGCTCTCATAGGTCCTATTAAATTGGAAAAGTTTTAAGTCTGTACCTGATGATGGATGATGTGTCTTTATTCTTGGGAATAGCCTAGCTAAGTGAAAAGACTCTTATCATCAGAAGAATAACCAATAAATGACTATTTTGGCCTTAGCAACTCATGCAGAATTAGCTATTAAGAAGTGGAGGGGCTATGTTCCGTGTGGATAGAGGTTGTAGCCACACCAATGAATTGATGGTTCTTTTGAAAAAGTGTTAGGAGGTACACTCTGTAGAGCCACATGCAACAGATAAAAATACACTGTGGTTCTTTCTCCATTCTATTTCTAAACATTTAAAAGGAGGTGACAAATAGGTCAAATAGGTGACATACAGGTCATATTCAGGACAACTTTGAAGGTAAAATGAGGTGGAGGAGGTATTCTGGAAAGGCAATGTGCAAGTTATTTCTAGAAGTGAGGAGATGGGAGTGAGTGTTGGGAAGGCAGTCCAAGGTTGTCTTGGCATCAGGGGAGAAGTAGGTTTATATGCTGACTATTTGTAAAATACATGAACATGTTAAGTGCCTCCAGTTTTCTTTTTCTCTTAGACCACTAGGTGGTGCAACTCCTCCCCATTTGCAACCTCCCCAGGTCACTGGTAAACTGAAGCTAAAGCAAAAAGTTTTGTTCTTTATCCATTCAACATGGGGATCAATGCAATTATCCTCTCAGTAGGAAAACTCAGGTAAGGAGACATGGGTACATGATGATGTAGTATGAAATAAATTATAAGAAAAGCAAAAAGCTTCATTGGTAGGGAACCAGCCATGGGAGTCATAAAGAACTGGGTTCAAATCCTGCCTCTGCCACATCTAGATCTATGACTATGGGAAAATTGCTTAATCTCTCAGGGCCCCAAACAATTCTCCAAGACTATAAGTCAAATCTATATTGGTCAGTGGGAGCACCCAATATCAGTAAAATCTCAGGTCTGGTTTCTTGAAAGAGAGGTGGATATGACTTTGCATATAATAAGAGTAAATTCTTGGATATAGAATTGTTTTACAAGAGCTTGATCATATTATAAAATTATTAGCAATTTGGTAAGTCAGATTCCTACAGCAAGGCACATCTTTTCTAGGAAGAAGATCCAGACAACAAAAATTTACTAATTAAACCAATCTAATATTTATTTATTAATACCTACTTACAGTGTGCTATGTGTGGAAACCCAGTTTTTGCCCTCAAGGAATTTACATTGTTCTCTAAAAATACAGTATTTAAATGGGGATCATTAGATATCTAGTCTGATTCATTCATTCATTCACACATTTATTTATTTATTTGTTTGTTTATTTATTTGTTTTTGTTTAGCTGTCATTTAACAGATAAGGAAACAGAGGACTAGAGAAGTGAGGTGAGTTCCCCAAGATCATAGAGCTCATGACATTTTTACATAGCTCTAATAGTTAGGAGATTTTCCTTAACTAAATTGACTTCTCTATAATTCCCACATATTCCTTCTAATTTTACCTTCTGAGAGCAAACATAACTTGTCTCATACTTCTTCAATTTGACATGTCTTAGTAGACCTGAATACAACTGTCATGTGCCTTCTGAGTCTCATCTTGTCCAAGCTAACTATCCTCTGTTGATTCAGCTGATCTTTATATGGCATGATCTTTGGGCCCTTCACCATCCTAGTTATTTCCGTCTGTACATTTTCCAGCTAATCAAAGGCCTTCCTAAATTGTGTTGCCCAGAACTAAATATAAGACTCTAGAAGTGTTTGACTAAGTCAGAGTTTAGTTGGGACTTTCACTAACCTATTTTGGGATGACATATGTCCCTTAATATAGCATTATATATAACATCAGCTTTTTGACTACCATAATCACATGGTTGTCTCATTGAGGTTGGAGTTCACTGAACCCTCTGGATGTTTTTCAGACAGATAATATATAGCTATACTGTCAAATTTTGTACTTGAGAATTTGTATTGTTTTTAAAGTAAGTATAACATTTCAAATCATCTCCATTAAATTTCATTTTAATCCATTTATCCTAAAATTCTAGCACGTTGATTTTTTTAATCCTGAAGTTCATCCAGTACATTAATTCTTTGGTTATAGATTTCTGTCATCTGTAAATCTGATATGCAGGTCAGCTATCCTTTTGTCAATAAATCAAAAACATTTGTTATGCACCTACTATGTTCCAGACACTTTTTTTTGAACCATTGATAAAAATGCTTGATATAGGGCCAAGCATAGATACCTGGGACATTCTAGGAAAGATACACTGAAGATACCTGTTATGTATCTATCCTAACAAATCATCAGATGACACATTTCTATAGTTGTTCAAAGAATAGCATTAGAGATTTTGCCTAATTTTTTTTTTGCCAAAATATAGATTAATCTACAGTATTCTTTCAGGCACATCCTCTCCCTAAAAGCAAAGAGATGAGGATAGTCTTCTTAATGAAGTCATGCTGACTCTTTTTTGTGATCACTGCTTATCTTTTTCTATGTATTTATTAACTACTTCTTTATTAGTATTTTCTAGAATATTACTAAGAATTGAAATCAAGGCTTCTATCCTCCAAAATCGATATGTCACCCTTGACTATCATAATTACATACTTGCTTCTGCACAAAGTCTACCAGATGCAGTCAAAATGTATTTGGGTAGATTGGAGATTAAGAATATAATAAACAATAGGAATGTTTTTCTTGCTAATAACCATCAGGATCAGGGAACTGATGGCAGACCCAGGACTAGGACTTTAACATTCCTGGTTCAAGTTCAGGGGTTCTTTCAATAGTTCATGTACTCTTTTAAAAATTATTCTCTCTTTTTAATAGCATGAATACCCTATTGATGCACCAGTCTACCCTCTAATTTTTTACTCTTGAACAAAACAGTGAAAATTATTTTGGGGGGAACATTTTAAGTTATTCGCTGCCCAGTGGAAAGGATATATTTCCATTCCAGTATTCTTCCAGTTTGGGGAAAGTCAACAGAACCTTTTTTTGTCTCCCCTGTGAAAAAGAGATTTGCGTTTGCCATCTGAATTTGCTTTAGTTACTTTAGTATCCCCCAAACGCTGAAGATCTGAGGTTAATATTCTTTTTCTGCTTTATTAATAACTGATGATAAAGTTAGGTTCCAATACAGTCCTTGTAAAAAAAAAATCTCTGAAAGACATGGCTGATGGATGAGATTGCCCTAAACAATGGGGGATATGCTCCTTGATCCTCTACCAGACCCTACCCACATAGGAGACCTTACTGTTTTTTGGAGTGTAAAGAGAATACAGTTTGGGCAAGTTCTTGCCCCAAGTAGAACAGTCTCTGTCCTTTTACTCATCCATTAGAATTTAGTGTAACTCAGATCATGAAGGGCAAAAATCCACCAGAAATGTCTGGATGGAGATGGGTTACTTTGTCTGGATTGCTGGAAGAGGCTGAGTGTCATAATCAAGACACATTCTCATCAGGAGGAGCTGAAGACTTCTACCCTATTGTCTCCTTAAATGTCCACCAATCAGGATTGATTTTCACTTGCCGGGGCATTTCCTTTAAAAAATATTTAAGGTTTTCAGGCTTTCCATGTTTTATGTTTTTATCTTTGGTTGTCTGAAACCACTGACCATCAATTTATTGATCACTAGCTAGCTTAATTAATAAGTTGATTATTAATTACCCAGAAACTCTCCCAGATTTTTAATTTATCACTATTCCTACTATAAATTTAGGTTTTTTTTCCTATGAGACACACTTATAGTCATCCCAAAGGACTACACATCCTTTTGAGTTGTTATTTTCCCTGTGTTGAGAAGATCAATGCACATTGAATCCCTTGGTGGAAAGAATGCCACTACACATATAGTGCACATGATGGGCACGATTTAGTACAATTCATGCTGATATTTGATACCACACCTTCACAATGCTGATGAATCATGTATACTTTTATTCATAATAAATGTAGAGTCAAGTGCTTTCTGATCCTAGAAAATATGTCTTATCTTGTTTGACACTAGAGAACAGGGGATCTGTCTCTTTAATTCCAGGACATTAGATTGCTAATCTGCAGTCAAGTAGACTTGAATTTAAATCTTGCCCCAGACACTTACTAACTGTGTGAATCCTGAGTAGGTCACTTAATCTACCATAACCTCAGTTTTCTCATCTGTAAGACAGGGCATAGCACCTGTCTAATAGGGTTCGTGTGGGGATTAAATAAGATATGTGCAAGGCATTGCAAACCTGAAAGTGCATATTAATGTGCAGTTTAATAGCAGAATAGGCAATCTGCTATGTGGTGGGATTGCATACAAAGGCTAGCATGCTCCAACCTATAATTTTCCTGCCTTTGTATTCTCACATTTAAAGATTCATTATTTAAAAAAAAGTTTTATGTGTTTTCTGAGAACCAACATAGTATAGTTTATTAAAAAGTTAACTGTAAAGTTTGGAAGATAAAGATTCAAATCCCTCCACTGGTGCATACTAACTGTTTGACTCTAGGCAAGTCACTTAACTCCTCAGTATGTCCAGGCAACAGTCTTAGATTAGAAGTTGCCAAACAGTTGCTGGTTAATTTTTTGGAGGAAGTTTCCTCACTGGGAATTTCTGTTGTGGTGAATATCCAATGAGGAACTTTGAAGAAAAAATACCATCAGGGAATTACATGATAGACAGAGATGTCATCATGTGATGAGCCAGATTGCTCCCCTGCCCCTCTTAGGGTGTCAGGACAAAATGAGAAGGGCCTCTAACTCACTGTGTGGATATCTTTTGGTTAATTTTCAGGGAGAAATGGATGAGAGACAGAGACACAAGATGGGCAGGCATGAATAGGTTGCAAAATGCATGATTGGAGGGATCTTCCAAATTGTGAGATCATAAATCCATTTGAATAAAAAAAACATAAGTCTGAAATTTAAAACAAAATTGCAGTCAATCAACAAAGAATTTATTAAACAGTTGCTATGTGCCAGGCGCAGAAATTACTTACCTGAATGGGCCCCCTTCAATAACTGACATGGTAACTGTTTCTGACAGTGTCTGCGACCTTTCAGTTTTGCAGTCCCCAACCTCTCTACTGAATCACCAACATGCACTTACTAAGTGCCAGAAACTCTGCTAAGAATTTTGGGTACAAATATAAGTGGAAAAAATTCTTCGCCCTAAAGGAGTTTATATTCTAATGGGGGAAGGCTACACATAAAAAAGGTGATGAAAAGTAGACATCAATTCCTGAACAGCATATGGTTGGAAAAAAAGTTCAGAAACTTGAGTGGTGCCAGAGAGGAATGAAGGAGTGAATATGGCTGGCCTGGAGATTCTGTTTTTTTAAATGGAAGTTCTCTGGAGGAAATGACCAGTCAGAGGAAGGAGTTGTAGAGGTGGAAGAATCTTCTAGCATGATAAGGCTGCTGGAGCATGTTGGAAAAAAATGATTTCATGTGTATAATTGATATATTGTTTGCCTTCTCAGTGGGTGGTGAAGAGGTAGGAGGGAGGGAGAGAATCTGGAACTCAATTTAAAAATAAAAGAATGTAAAAAATAAATCATAAATTAAAATGTTAGAAAAAAAAATAAGTGGGCTATTGTAATATTCCAGGAAAGAGGTGACAAGGGGCTGAATTAAAGTAGTAGCTACATGTACTTAATGGGCAAGATGGCATCTACATATGTGTGTATGAGTACAATATATGTAGTAAAAATATGAAGTGAACAAATACAAACATATATGAAGTACTTAATTCAAGATAATTTTGGAGAGAAGGCACTGTAAGTTAGGGAGATTAGAAAAGATTTCACGGAGATGATTATATTTACTCTGTGTCTTAATAGAGAGGGACTCTGTGAGGTAGTGGTAAGAATGAACTGCATTCTAGGCATGCGGGATGGGCAGTTTAGAGGCATAGAGACAGGAAATGAAGTTTTGTGTGTGAGGAACAGAAAGAAGATGAGCTTGGTTAAATCGAAGAGCTTAGGAATGGGAGTAATGTCCTAATTGAACTGGAAAGATAGAGTTGGGCCAGGTCATGAATAACTTTAAAAGCTATATGGAGACGTTTCTATTTTACCCTGGAGCAATAGGATACCATTGGACTAGATTGAGGAAGGGAGTCACATGGTCAGGTCTGTACCTAAGAAAATTACTTTCGTAGTAGTATATAAGAAGGACTGAAGTGAGCTGAGACTTTAGGCGGTGAGACTAATTAGGGGACTACTTTAATAATTTCGGAGAGAGATGGGTGAGGGCTTGAACTAAGGTGGTATTTCTATATGGAGAGAAGAGGTTAAATGGGAGTGATGTGGAGCAGAAATGCAAGATTTGGTCACCTGATTGGATATGTGGAGTGAGGGAGAATGACGATTCAAGGACAATTTTGAGATTAGGAATTTTGAAGGTAGAAAGGACAGTGTTGCCTTTGGCAGAAGTAGGGGAGTTTAGAAATAAGGAGGGATTCTGGAGAAAGGTGAGTTTAATTTTAGGCATATTCAGTTTTAGTTGTCTTTGGTACATCCGGTTTGAAATGCCTAATAGGCAATTGGTAATACAAGACCAAAGCTCAAGGGAAAGACTGGACTGGATGTTTATGCATATATATGCTATGCAATCATCTGCATAGAAATGATAGTTAAACCCACGGGAGTTAGAAGAGAGAGAGAGACAGAGAGAGAGACAGAGGGACAGAGAGAGACAGAGACAGATGGGGGGAGGGGAGTTACAAAAATCCAAAGAAAAGAGAATATTAATGCTATACAACAGTGTCAAATGTAGATGTCAAGAACGATGAATGCTATTTGACTATTGACTGTGATTTGCATTTAGGGAGCAAATTTCCACCGCTGAGAGCTACTCATACACACAGATCATAGTGAAACAATGAGGAGAAAGAGGATTAAAACGTCTCTAGAAAGACAACCTATTCTTCAATGGGTATCCTCGGCTGTTGATCCGTAAACATATCCCATGCTTTCTGCAGGCAGTAGTACATCCCTCGCGGTGTGGCGGTGGTGATTAGCAGAAGAGCTGAAATGGAGAAATTAAATGCCATAGTGCAAGCTGAAAGGGGAATAGCCAAAGACAAGCTTCATAATTTTGGCTCCAGCCAGCTCTATATTTGAATAGATACAAAGTCCATGAAAAAAACACATTTGAAATTTAAACTGAAAGTTATTTCTGGGCTAAGAACTGTACTCTCAAATGACAACTTCTTATTATTTCTTTAAATCTCTCCCTCCCAGTCCACAATATCCCAAGGCATTAGCCTGCTCACTATAGAAGATGTCTAGATGGTGGTAGATTTCAGAGCTGAAACAGTTTTTTCTTTTTCACATAATAGTTTAAAAAAAAAAAAGAAGTGCTCATGATGGTTTGGATGTCTGGGTTCAAAATTTCAAAAATTAGCACCTAAATTGCACCTGTAAAATATGTCCTCCCACATGCAAGCAAGTCATTTCCCTTGCAAATCATTGTTTTGCATATGCAATTACTTTCCTACATCTGGGCATACATTTCATGGGACAATTAAGTGTTTATGGTAGAAAATTAGATCACTAATTTTATGTTCATTCATATAAAACTCCTTTTTTTAGTCACCCAGCAGGCTTCAGCAGCTAGGTGGGAATATGGTGAGGACATGCAAAATGGGAACAACATTCTGAATGTGGCCATTTAACCTGCCACATACTTAAGTCTCAGGAAAGGGACTAGCAATTAATCACATTTTTGATAACTTATTAGCAAGCAAATAGTTTGTAGCACTCATAATCATCCAAAACTCAAATTAATATCAGGTTGAAGATTGGTATTTGAGATTTATTTACTCCTATTATTGCTTGATGGCATGAACATTGGTGAGGTATGGAGGGAAGGGGAAGGGAAGGGAAAAAGCTTTTAAATACCTACAATGTGTCAGGCACTATGCTAAGCACTTTACAAATATTGTATCATTTGATCAGTAGAGCATAGAAATTATTTCTCTCATTCACTCAAACAGCATTGTGAATATTGATGCCTTTAAGATACCTTTGGATTCTTAAAAAAAAACCCAACTAGATATAGTTGATTCATTAAAGCAAAGTTTAGTTACCATTAAAAAATAAATAGATTCTTGGAGATGACCTTTTCTTTAAGGGTAAAGTGCTCAAATTTTATTTAGTCCATGGACTTTCTGGGAACCGTTTAAGCCATATAGAGCCCCTTTCCCACTTCTAGGCTCAAGGCTAAGCCAGGGGGAGATAAATTAGTTTGTTGGGAGTTTGACATTCATGTAAGTATGGAATCACAATCTGGCTTTATTCTACATGTGGGTGTCTGCTTTTAAACATTTTAGTGCTCATGTCATTGATATGAATACTCCTTCTATCACTTAAGATGGCACCTTATCCATGTTTTCTCCTCTATGTGACTCTTACCTATTTTGTCCTGTAAACCCTACCCAGAGATTCTACCTATCAAAGTGGATGATAGGACTCTCTCTCTCTCTCTCTCTCTCTCTCTCTCTCTCTCTCTCTCTCTCTCTCTCTCTCTCTCTCTCTCTCTCTCCTTCCTCCACCTGCAGCTCAACTGATCTGGCACCAGGTGAAAACATTGCTAATTACAACTTTGTTTTCCATTAAACCTAGCTGCCTTCTATTGCATCTGCATCCAACTCCACCACACTCAGATGGGAGAAAAAGTTAAGAAAAGGGGTGTCTTTGAGGTAGGTGATTTGAACTGTTAGTGGTAAAAGTAAATATTTTTATTCCATATGAAAGAGATCCACTTGATTGAGGTAGTCCTGTGGCATCTGATTACAGTGTCACCTTGTCTGAATCTCTACTGCTCTCCCACTTTCTCTTGTGATATTTCTCCTTGTATTCCCCATTTTCTGAATAGTTCCTTCCCATTGCTGATGAAAGCTGCACATCTAACAATCCAGTTAGTGGCGGGTAGCCCTGAAGAAGTAATAACAATTGAATCATTTTCCAACCAACTTAAGGAAGTGTATAGCCCCTAATAGACCATGTAAGCTTGATTTTTTGCCAACTTTATATGGAAAATTGGTGTAACAGAAATCCTCGTGACTAATTCACATAAAATCAGCATTTTCCATTTCAGATGACTTTGTTTTGTATTCTCAGGGCATGTGTACAGGGAGAAGATAGAAACAGAAAGAAACTTGCAGCACAAATGGGTTATAATAGTAAAATTGCTTAGCTCATGGTGCCCTTAATCTGAAAACCTTAAAATATTTCATTTTGAATTGACCTTCTTGTAATCTGGGTGGAAGAGGATATGCATTGTGCATCACAGCTTCTTGTTCATATCCTCAGACTGTTGCTTCTCTAGAAGCAGTTTCTTTGTAGTGTGTGTGATTTTCCTGTACATATATGATGAGACATCATTTACAGCATTAGGAATAACATCCTGTGCTTTTGACACTTAGCCCCTTAGCAAGAAGCAATGGGATGTCATAGGAGCTATGGAAAAGGAAAATATGTACCTCAAGGGTAGGGACCATGTCAGCAACTTTCTTTCTATGTCTCAACAGAGCACTGTAGAGTAGGAGTGTCCAAAATATTGTTGACTGAAGACGGTGGTTAACTAGGCAAGAGGAACCATGTAGAGATGAGAGCAAAAAGAGCAAAGACTGCCAGTGTCAATTTTTCAAAAGGCAAATTGGCCCATAATATGGTAATATTAACTTTTAATTGGAAATGCATATAGCAACTTTTCTAAAAACAGTTCTTTTTTTAGAGAAAGCTACCTATCTATCTATTAATCTCTCTCTATCTTTATAGATATGGTACTCTTATCATCACCAAAAAAAATTCTTGAGGTCATGAATCTAGACCTAGAAAGGCCATCAGAGGTCAACTGGTCTAACCCTCATTTTTTTTTTTTGATACTTTATTTTTTTCCTATTTTTTTAAAATATAAATTTATTTATTTTTAGTTTTCAACATTCACTTACACAAGTTTTGGAGTTCCAAATTTACACCCCATCTCATCCTTCCCTCCACCCCAAGATGGCATGCATTCTGAATATCCCTTCCCCTAGTCTGTCCTCTCTTCTATCTTTCCCCCCTTCTCTTATCCCCTTCCTCTTCTACTTTCCTGTAGGGCAGGATAGACTTCTATACCCCATCTCCTCTATTTCTTATTTCCCAGTAGCACGTGAAAACATTTTTTTAAACATATGTTTTTAAAACTTTAGGTTTCAAATTTTTTCTCTTCCTCCCTCCCATCCACCCTCATTGAATAGGCAAACAACTCAATATAGGTTGTACATGTGCAGTTATGCAAAACACTTCCATAGTAGACATGTTGTAAAAAACTAACTCTATTTCCCTTAATCCTATCCTGCCCTCCCATTTATTCTATTCTTTCTTTTGACCCCGTCCCTCCTCAGAAGTATTTACTTCTGATTACCCCCTTTCCCAATCTGCCCTCCTCTCTATCACCCCCCTGCTCTCTTGTCCCTTTCTCCCCCTATTTTCCTGTAGGGTAAGACAGATTTCCATATCCAATTGAATGTGTATATTATTCCCTCCTTAAGCCAAATCCTATGAGAATAAGATTCATTCATTCCCTCTCACCTTCCCCTGCTTCCCCTCCACTGTAAGAGACTTTTCTTTTCTGCTTTTTTTGGTGAGATAATTTACCCCATTCTACCTTTCCCTTTCATCTTCTCCTAGTATCATCCTCTCTCATCCCTTAATTTTATTGTCCAGATATGACCCCTTAATCTTCAACTCACCCTGTGCCCTCCATCTATCTAACTATATATGCATACATATAATTTTTTTCCTTCACTACCCTAATACTGACAAAGGTCTCATGAGTTATAAATATCATCTTTCCATGCAGGAATGTAAACAGTTCAATCTTAATAAGTCTCTTATGATTTCTCTTTCCTGTTTACCTCTTCATGTTCCACTTGAGTCCTGTATTTGAAAGTCAAATTTTTTGTTCAGCTCTGGTCTTTTCATCAGGAATGCTTGAAAGTCCTCTATTTCACTGAATGACCATTTTTTCCCCTGAAGGATTATACTCAGTTTTGCTGGGTAGGTGATTCTTGGTTGTAATCCTATCTCCTTTGCCCTCTGGAATATTATATTCCATGCCCTGTGGTCCTTTAATGTAGAAGCTGCTAAATCTTGTGTTATCCTGATTGTGTTTCCACAGTACTTGAATTGTTTCCTTCTGGCAGCTTGTAATATTTTCTCCTTGACCTGGGAACTCTGGAATTTGGCTATAATATTCCTAGGAGTTTTCCTTTGGGGATCTCTTTCAGGAGGAGATCTGTGGATTCTTTCAATTTCTATTTTGCCCTCTGGTTCTAATATATCAGGGCAGTTTTCCTTGATAATTTCTTGAAAGATGATGTCTAGGCTCTTTTTTTGATCATGGCTTTCAGATAGTCCAATAATTTTTAAATTCTCTCTCCTGGATCTATTTTCCAGGTCAGTTGTTTTTCCAATGAGATATTTCACATTGTTTTCTAATTTTTCATTCTTTTGGATTTGTTTTACAGTGTCTTGATTTCTCATAAAGTCACTATCTTCCAATTGCTCTATTCTAATTTTTAAGGAAGTATTTTCTTCAGTAATCTTTTGGACTTCCTTTTCCATTTGGCCAATTTTGCTTTTTAGGGCATTTTTCTCCTCATTGGCTTTTTGGACCTCTTTTGCCATTTGGGTTAGGCTATTTTTTAAGGTGTTATTTTCTTCAGTATTTTTTTGGGTCTCCTTTAGCAAGCTGTTGACTTGTTTTTCATGATTTTCTTGCATCACTCTCATTTCTTTCCCAGTTTTTCCTCTACTTCCCTTACTTGCTTCTCAAAATCCCTTTTGAGCTCTTCCAAGGCCTGGGACTGATTCATATTTTTCTTGGAGGCTTTGGATGTAGGAGCTTTGACTTTGTTGTCTTCTTCTGGTTGTATATTTTGATCTTCTTTTTCACCAAAGTAAGATAATATAGTCTGACTCTTTTTGTGCTGCTTGCTCATGATCCCAGCCAATTACTTGAGTTTTAAACTCTTTGTTAAGGTAAGAGTCTGCTTCCAATGTGGAGAGTGTACTGTCCCAAGCTTCAGGGGTTTGTATAGCTGTTTTCAGAGATACTTGTAGGGACCTGTAAATTTTCGGTTCTTGCAAGGTGGTATGATAAGGGGCAGGTGTTTACTCCTTTCCTGGCCTGTGACCACAAGTACTCCTTTCTGTTCTGCAACTGTGAGGGGTGGCTTCTCTCCACAGCCACTATAAGTTCCTCCATGCCAGCGCTCCTCCTCACCCCAGCACCAACGCCCAGAACTGTGACCCAGATCCACACATGGGCAAAGCAAGAGATTCCCACCTCAGCACTGGCAAAGACATCCCTGCAATCCCTCTCTGATCAGCCACTGGATTCCCCCTCAGTCTGTAGGCTGGAAGCTTGGGAAACAGCTGCCCCCCCCAGGGCCATGCTCATGGAGAATGGAGCTGAAACCCTGCCTTCCTCTCTGAGCATGGCAGAAACAGACTTTCCCCACTGACCTTCTAAGTTGTCTTTGGCATTGGTGGATTGAGGAGTCTGGAAACCATCCCAGCTGCCCGCGATTCTGTCCTCTGAGGCCTGCTCCAGGTTTGCTTCAGCCTGCATGCCCATGCAGCACTGTGCTCCCAGCCCAGAGCGATATGCCTTTCTGATCAATCATCCAGGTTGTCTTTGGCTGGAAATTTGTTTCACTCTGTCTTTGTGTGGGTTCTGCTGCTTCAGAATTTGTTTAGAGCCATTTTTTATGAGTATTTGGAGGGGTTTGG
Organism: Phascolarctos cinereus; assembly: GCF_003287225.1. Lineage (NCBI taxonomy): Eukaryota > Metazoa > Chordata > Mammalia > Diprotodontia > Phascolarctidae > Phascolarctos > Phascolarctos cinereus. The sequence goes on from NW_027555847.1 coordinate 232,618,635, forward strand.
GGGAGAGCTCAAGCAAGTCGCTGCTTTCACTCTGCCATCTTGACTCCACCCCTGAAGACTTCTAACTCTCATTTTACGAATGAACATGCCATGGGTTAAATGACTTGACCAAAGTCATACAGGTAGTGAGTATCAAAAGTAGGAGTTGCTCTAAAGTCCTTTGGCTCCAGTCAATGCTTTTTTTTCACTGTGCTGGTCTGTTTTCTTTATTGTCTCAGTATGCCATGTAAGTCAAGGTTCTTGAGGCAGCAAGGTCCCCTGAAGGAGGGACAAGAGGGAAACATGTATGAGGCTTGTCAACCTCCCTGCCCCCACCTTGACCACATTCTTCCCTTAGACTCTGAGACAGCCGAGGATCTGAAAACAAAAGTTTTGGGAATAGCAGTATCTCTCAAACCATCAGGCCTACTTGCAGCCTGGACCCTGCAGTCATCTGCAGGGGAGAAATCTGTGGAGAAGGGGCCCACCTTCCTCACTGTTGTCAGTGACAACTGATAACAAGCTTCTACAAGCAGGCAGATAAGCACAGGAGCCTTGAGAGTGGCATCATTCTGCTGGACCACCTGTCCCACTTCTAACCCATCCCTCAAGATCATCATCTAGGGAAGCAGCAGCTTCTGTGGAGAAGGGGCCAGTCATCTCCACTAACTGCTGAGCCATTGTCACTGATAGGGCAGGGAAGGCAGCCTGTCTGAAACAGCAAGAGCCCCTGAGGGAGAAATAGGAGGGAGCATGTGCCGGGCAGGTCAAACCACCACTACCAACTTGACCACCACTTCCCTTCAGACCTTAAAGGAGACAGTCCATGACTCTTAAACAGCTCTTTGGAATATCAATACTTCCTGGTGGGTGGAGATAAAGGATAGCTATTTCTCCTGGATTGTAATAGCCACATCTATTGAAGACTTAGAAAAGAAAGTTCTTGTGATTTCTTGGTACTGCCACATGGTTAAACAGCAGAAACTGATATGACCATCAGTGAAAATGACATTAAAGAAGAGGCAATACCATTTGTTTTGTCACCCTACCTTAAGGACCATGGGCCCTTTCCATCTTTCTTGAAGCTGAAATCTTCCATATGTGTTATCTTCTTCATTAGAATTTGAGCTCCTTGGGAAAGTCTTACTTTTTTCCACTTGTTACCCCCACTACTTAGCACAGAGCTTTTCACTAAATAAATGTTTTACTTGTGTATTCATTCATTGAAGCTAAAGTCAGCAAAGCCCAAGACCAAGCAGGTCCTAACAAGTTACTGTCCTAGTGACGGCCTATATCTGTTGTTCTAGGATCAGTCTAGGTAAGTTTGGAGGGGATCACTACTAGTAGCTTGGCCAGTAGGTGTTTATTATTATTGTTATTATTATTGTGGCCAAAGTATCCTATAAAACAGATAAAATATTTAAAAAAATAGCCACCAATCTAGCATGATCCTTTTCCTCTTTTTTAAAATATCTTATTTTTTTCCCAATTATGTAGCAAGATACATTTTAGCACCCGTTTTGCAAGATTTTGAGTTCCAAATTTCCCCTTCTCCCTGCTCCCCCTTTCTAAAATGGTAGGCGATTTGATATAGGTTATATATATATATACATATGATGTATGTATATATATATATATACATAATGATATAAAACATAATTGTCACAGTTGTGAAAGAAGAAAAAGAAAATAAAAAAAATGAAAAAAATAAAGTAAGTGAAAAAAGTATGCTTTGATCTATATTCAGAGTCCATCAGTCCTTTTTCTGGATGTGGATAGCATTTTCCATCATGAGTCCTTTGTACTTGTCCTGGATTATTGTGTTGCTGAGAAGGGCTGAGCCATTCATAGTTGATATTGCTGATACTGCACACAATGTTTTCCTGGTTCTGCTCATTTCACTTTGGATCAATTCCTATAAGTCTCTGCAAGTTTTTCTGAAATTGGCCTGCTCATCATTTCTTGTTGGACAATAGTATTCTGTTACATTCATATACCACAGCTTGTTCAACCATTCCCCGATTGATGGACATCCATGAGATGCCAACATTTTGCCACCACACAAAGGGCAGCTATAAATATTTTTGCACTATAGGTACTTTATTATTTGTTATGATCTCTTTGGGATATAGACTTAGTAGTGGTATTGTTGGATCAAAGGGTATGCATAGTTTTATAGCCCTTTCAGCAGAGTTCCAAATTGCTTTCCAGAATTATTGGATCAGTTCAAAACTGCACCAACAACATATAAACATCCTAATTTTCCCACATCCTTTCAAACATTTATTATTTTCCTTTTTTTGTCATATTAGCCAATCTGATTGGGTGAAGTGGTACCTCAGAGTTGTTTTAATTTGCATTTCTCTAAGCAAAAGTGATGTAGAGCACTTCTTTATATGCCTATAGATAGCTTTGATTTCTTCAACTGGAAATTGCCTGTTCATATCTGGTGACTTTTTACCAATTGAGAAATGGTCTGTATTTGTATAAATTTGACTCAGTTTGCTATATATTTGAGAAATGAAGCCTTTATCTGTAAAGATTGTTTCCAACCTTTCTGCTTTGCTTCTAATCTTAGTTACATTGGTTTTGTTTGTGCAAAAGCTTTTTAATTTAAAATAATTAACGCTATCTATTTTACATTTTGTTTGCTCTTTATTGCTTGTTTGGTCATGAATTCTTTCCTTCTCCATAGATCTGACAGGTAGACTATTCCTTACTCTTCTAATGTGCTTATGGTATCACCCTCTATGTCTAAATAATGCATCCATTTTGACCTTATCTTGACAGTATGCTGTGTGAGATATTGGTTTATAGTCTATAACTAGTTTGTGCTCTATTGTTTTCCAGTTTTTTCAGCAGTTTTTTTTTTTGTCAAATAGTGAGTTCTTATCCCAAAGGCTGGGATACTATGGCCACTGACTACTGTGTCTTGTGTATCTAATCTATCCCACTGATCCACTGCTCTGTTTCTTAGTACCAGATAATTTTGATGATTACTGCTTTATAATATAGTTTGAGAGCTGGTATTGCTAGGCCTCCTTCCTTTGTATTTTTCATTAATTCCCTTGATATTCTTGACCTTTTGTTTTTCCAGATGAATTTTGTTGTTGTTTTTTCTAACTCTATCAAATATTTTTTTTCAGTAGTTTGATTGGTATGGTACCGAATAAGTAAATTAATGTAGGTAGATTTCTCATTTTTAATATATTGGTTTGGCCTATCCATGAGCAATTGATACTTTTCCAGTTGTTTAGATCTGACTTTATTCATGTGAAAAGTGTTTTGTAATTGTGTTCATATAGTTCCTGGGTTTGTCTTGGCAGGTAGATTGCCAACTATTTTATATTTTTTATTGTTAGTTTAATGAAATTTCTTTTCTATCTGGGCTGGGCTTTCTATCTACGCTGGGTTTTGTTGGTCATATAAAGAAATGCTGGGGCAGCTAAGTGGCTCAGTGGATAGAGCACCGTCCCTGAAGTCAGGAGGGCCTGAGTTCAAATCTGGCCTCAGACCAAACACTTGACACTTATCAGCTGTGTGATCTTGGGCAAGTCACTTAACCCCAATTGCCTAAAAAAAAAAAGAAGATAAAAAGAAATGCTGATGATTTATGGGGATTTATTTTATATCTAGCAACTTTGCTAAAGTTGTTAGTTATTTCAAGTAGGTTGTGTGTTTTTTTTTCTTTTTTCTTTTTTCTTTTTTGCTTTTTGGTGAGGCAATCAGGGTTTAGTGACTTGCCCAAGGTCACATGACTAGTAAGTGTCAAGTGTTTGAAGACGGGTTTGAATTCAGGTCCTCCTGACTCCAAGGCCAAAGCTTGATTCAGTGTGCCACCTAGCTGCCCCTCAAGTAGTTTTTTTTTTTAGTTGGTGCTCTAGGGTTCTCTAAGTATACCATCTGCAGAGAGTGATAGCTTTGTTTCTTCGTTGCCTATTTGAATTCCTTCAATTTCTTTTTCTTCTCTTATTGCTATAGTTAACATTTCCAGTACAATATTAGACAACAGTGAAGATAATGGGCACCCTTGTTTCACCCCTGATCTTACTGGGAAGGTTTCTAACTAATCCCCATTACAGATAATGCTTGCTGATGGTTTTCAGTAGATACTGCTTATCATTTTAAGGAATGCTCCCTGTATTCCTATGCTATCTATAGTTTTAAAAAAAATAATTAATTTATTTATTTTTAATATAAATTTATTTATTTTTGGTTTTCAATATTTACGTCTACAAGGTTTTGAGTTCCAAATTTTCACCCCGTCTCAACCCTGCCCCCATCCCAAGATGGCATGCATTCTGAATACCCCTTCCCCTAGTCTGCTCTCTCTTCTATCTCTCCCCCCTCTTCTCTTCGGAGGTTTATACAGCTGTTTTCAGAGATACTTGTAGGGACTTGCAAATTTTCAGTTCATGCAAGGTGGTATGCCGGATAAGGGGCGAGGTGTTTGTTCCTTTCTTGGCCTTTCTGTCCTGGAACTGTGAGGTGTGTTTCTTCTCCACAACCACTAGAAGCTCCACAATGCTAGTGCTCCTCCCCACCCCAGGACTGCCGCCCAGAACTGTGACCCAGATCCAAATATGGACAAAGCAAGACATTCCTGCCTCAGCACTAGCAAAGAGACCCCTGCAATCTCCCTTTGATCAGCCACTCAATTCCCTCTCAGTCTGTGTGCCAGAAACTCAGGACACAGCCACCACCCTGACACCCGTGCTCTGAGCTCTGCACTCTGGAAGTGGCTCTGAGACCTAGCTCCTCTCTCACCACAGAAACACACTTTTCCCACTGACCTTTTAAGTTGTCTGTGGAGTTCCTGGTTGAGAAGTCTGGAAACCATCACAGCTGCCAGAGATTCAGTCTTCTGAGGCCTGCTCCGGGTTTGCTGCACCCTGGGTCCCCACAGTGCACTGGGCTTCTCTCCCCACCTGGAGCGATATACCTTTCTGATCAATCATCCAGATTGTCTTGGGCTAGAAATTTGCTTCACTCTGTCTTTTTGTGGGTTCTGCTGCTTTAGAATTTGTTCAGAGCCATTTTATATAGCTATTTGGAGGGGTTTGGGAGAGAGCTCAAGCAAGTCACTGCTTTCACTCCCCCATCTTGGCTCCAACCCGTGAAGGTCCACTATCTATTGTTTTTAATAGGAATGCGTGCTGTATTTTGTTAAAATCTTTTTCAGCATATATTAAGATAATCATATTAATTCTATTGTTTTTTTTTAATTGATAAGGTCAATTAGGTTGATAGTTTTTCTAATACTGAGCCAAACTTGAATTCCTGGTATAAATCTCACCTGGTCATAGTGTATAATCCTTGTGATATATTGCTGTAATTGCCTTTCTAGTTTTTATTCAAAATTTTTGCATTAATATTCTTTAGGGAAATTGATCTATAATTTTCTTTCTCTGTTTTGGCTCTTTCTGGAATTAGCACCATATTTGCAACATAAAAGTAGTTTGGTAGGACTTCCTCTTTGCCCATTTTTCCAAATAGTTTATATAGTATTGGAATTGATTGTACTTTAAATGTTTGATAGAATATACTTGTGAACACATCTGGCAATGGGGATTTTTTCTTAGGAAGTTCATTAATGGCTAATTCAATTTATTTTTCTAAGATGGGGCTATTTAGACATTCTATTTCCCAATCCGTTAATCTAGGTTATTTATACTTTCACAAATATTCATTGATTTCACCCGGTTTGTCAGGTTTATTGACACATAATTGGGCAAAGTATTGCTAATGATTAACTTAATTTCTTCTTCATTGCTGGTGATTTCACTCTTTCATTTTTGAAACTGGATATTTGATTTTCTTTCTTTCTTTGAATCAAATTAACCAATGGTTTATCTATCTTATTGTCCCCCTGCCCCCATAAAACCAACTTCTAGTTTAATTTATTAGCTCAATAGTTTTTTTTTTTTTTTGACTTTCAGTCTTATTAATCTCAACTTTGGTGTTCAGGATTTCTAATTTGGTACTCAATTGGGGATTTTTAATTTTTTCTTTTTCTGTTTTTTTTTTTCCAGTTGCATGCTCAATTCATTGATTTGTTCTTTCTCTATGTTTTTCATGTAAGAATTTAGAGAAATAAATTTTCCACTGCTTTGGCTGCATCCCATAAATTTTGCTATGTTGTCTCATTGTTGTCATCCTCTTTAATGCAATTATTGATTGTTTCTATGATTTGTTCTTTGACCTACTTATTCTTTAGTATTTGATTATTTAGTTTCCAATTAATTTTTAATCTATCTTTCCATTGCCCTTTGTTGAATTTGATCTTTATTGTATTTGATCTGAAAGGAATACATTTAATATTTCTGCCTTTCTACATTTGATTTTGAGGTTTTTATGCCCTAATACATGGTCAGTTTTTGTGTAGGTGCCATGTGCTTTTGAGAAAAATGTATTTTCCTTTCTGGTCCAATTTATTTTTCTCCAAAGGTCTGTCATACCTACCTTTTCTAACATTCTATTTACCTCCTTAGTTTCTTTCTTGTTTATTTTTTTGTTTGGACTTATTAAGTTCTGAGAGGAGAAAATTGAGGTTCCCCACTGCTATAGTTTTGCTCTGTATTTCTTCCTTTAATTCACTTAATTTCTCCTTTAAGAATTTGGATGCTATACCACATGGTGCATATATGTTTAGTATTGATATGGCTTTGTCTATGGTACCTGTTAGCAAGATGTAGTTTCCTTCCTCATCTCTTTTAATTAGATTTGCTTTTGCTTCTGCAAAAATAAATCAGGATTGTTACCCCTGCTTATTTTTTTTTTTTTTACTTCAGCTGAAGCATAATAGATTCTGCTCCAGTCACTTAACTATTATTCTGTGTGTCTCTCTGCTTCATGTGCTTCTTGGAAACAACATATAGTAGAATTCTGGGTTTTGATCTGCTCTGCTATTCGCTTCTGTTTTATAGAAGAATTCATCTCATGCACATTTACAGTTAGTACTACTAACTATGTATTTCCCTCCCTCCTATTTTTCCTCCTGTCTGTCTTCTCCCCTTTCACTTTTTCCCTTTTCACCAGTGTTTTACTTCTATCTACCACCTCCTCAAACTGCCCTCCCTTCTGTCAGGTCCTCTCTTTTACTTAATCTCCTTCCTTTCTACTTCCCTGTTGGGTAAGATAGATTTCTTTATTCAACTCATTGTGTATATTATTCCATCTTTGAGCCAATACTGATGAGAATAAGGTTCAAGTGATACCCATCACTCATCCTCCAATCTTCTCTTCAACTGTAATAGGTTTTTTGTGCATCTTCATGTGAAATATTTTCCTCTGTTCCATCTCTCCCTTCCTTCTGCACCCATTGTACTCCTCTTTATCATCCCTTAATTTTTTTTGTGTGTGTCAGTCCCTCAAATCCTCCTTATACCTATATCCTCTGTCCACGTATATTCCTTCTAGCTGTATTATCAGTGATATAATTTTTAGGAATTACAAGTATTTTCTCCCCATTTAGGGATGTAAACCATTTAGTGCTATTGAATGCCCTATCTTTTCTTTTCTGTTTTTACCTGTTTATGCTTCTTTTGGGTCTTAATGCTGGAGATCAAATTTTTGGTTTAATTCTGGTCTTCTTATGAAAGCTTGAAATCCTTTTATTTCATTGAATGACCATTTTTTCCTTTGAAGTTTTATGCTTAATTTTGCTAGGTAAGTGATTCTTGGTTGTAGTCATAGCTACAGAGGTAACTTTAAAAAAATCATTTTATAATCAGTAGCAATTACAGCATAAAAGCAGAAGACACATGCTCTCCAAAAGGGAACACTCTCAGTGCGCATTTCCATAGAGTTTTAGGGTTTGCAAAACTTTTCACAGTCATTAGGGATTTGATTCTCACAACAATTCTGGGAGATAGGTGCTATGATTATCTCCTTTTTACAAATGAGGAAACTAAGGCAAATAGTAGATAAGTGACTTACCTAGGATTGCACAGCTAGTAAATGTCTAAATTAGGATTTGAATTCATGTCTTCCTGTCTCCAAGTCTCCCATATTATTCACTCTACCACCTACCATCTTCATGCAGGGTGTTTGTGCATTATCCAGAGAAAGGAGGGATTCCCTTGCCAATGGACCTACTCTATGCTCCTATTTGAGGAGCACATTGTACTACTTGCATTAAATCTCAGAACATTATAGGTTCTCTTCAGTAAGATCTACTGTCACTTACAAAAGATCAATCCACTTACCCAAATGTAAAAACATAAGAAATGAATCAATTAATTAGCAAGCATTTATTAAGAGCTACTATGTGCCAAGCAACATATTATGTCCTGGGGATACAAAGGCAAAATCTGAAGCATCACATTTACATATATAGTTTAAGTACAAAATACTTAGAAGGTAAATAAGAAGTGATTTCAGGCTTCAACATAGTTACAAAGAGGATTAGGAAAGGCCTTTTGTGGGAAGTGGTTCTTGAGCTAAGCCTTGAAGGCGCTATGTATTTTAAGAGGTAAAAGAGAGGAAGGAAGACATTCTAGGCATAGTAGCTCAAGCAAAGAAAGGAGAAGAGAAAGGAGATTTGATATTTTGCATTAGGAATATAAAAAAGGAGAAAAATAAATTGCAAGATGATAAAGAATGTATATGCTATAGAGGAGATACAAAGGTTTCATTAAATTAATTCACAAGTGCATATATCTTAGAGGGGCACTAGAGATGGATGAAAAATTAGGCTCAGAATTAAGTAGTGGGGGGATATTTGGGTGAATCACATTTGAAAAACTGCACAGGGCTTTCAATACTGCTCACTTCCAAAAAAGCCTATCCTTTAAACATCAATATTCTCTCAGTGTTGCTCTATTGCTGTGAATTATAAAACACCACGATCTCAAAAGAAACCAAATTGCAAGTGACCCAAAGGTCAATGGAAAGACACATGGTGAGTGTAAGTAGGCTCCAGTTTATTACTAATGATGACTTGCATGCCCAAAGTGGTGTAACAGACATTAGGATATAAATGATTGAAAAGAGAGGTGGGGTAGTCTTGTAGCAAGACAGAACACTGAGAGACGGACTGCTTGTCACTGCTATCCACAAAATATTAGAAGAACCAGAGCAAAAACTTCAGTGAGTTTGGTAACTCTTCTATGGAAGATTTATAGATAGACATATGTAAGAATAACACAGGATGAGAAGGCATAAATGAGTTGTGATCTATCCTGGAGAAAGGAGCATCCATATCCTTCTACTATTCAATAATGAAATCAATTCACTGTCCTTCTCCAATGCCTGTCCAAGATTAATGTTCTTATTGGGGCAATGCAATGGGCTTCTTGTCCAACTACATACGCTAACATAGGTAATATGCATTCTTTATTAACTTGTTTCCATTTTTATTTTTATTTTTGTTCTTCATGGTACATACCATTCCATCTCCCATCATTATACCTTGCAAAGGTTCACGCCATCTTGGAATTCTTAGAATGTACTCCCTACTCACCTATGTCTTGCAGAGCTCCTAGCTCCTTTCAAATTTCAGCTCAAGTGCTTCCTCCTCTAAAAGACCTTTCTTGATCCTTTCAGCTACTAGTACCCTTCATCTTCACTCTGTTCTCATCAGTCATCTTTTATTTATCTTGCATATTCATGGTACTTACAGATCTTATAAACTATTATACTATAGATACCTACCTGGTGGTCAAGGACAATGAAGGAGGTGTCACCCTGGATTCTTTTTTTTTTAAATAAATATTCCTGGAAGTTTAACCAATTTTAGAATTCCAAACAGAATCCAAAGGTATGTGATGCTGATATATATTTTCCTCAAATCATTTATTAACAGACAACTAATTTCTTAGCATTAAGAATTTTGGGGAATTTATGAGTCATGGTGGCATAGTGAACAGGGTGGTAGTCAGAGTTGGGAAGATTTTGGTTTGAACCTTGCATTAAATACTAATTCTGCAATTTTGGAACCTCATTAAACCTCAATTTCCTCATCTGCAAAAAGCAGTCTAATAGCACTTATTTCATAGATATACTGTGAGGGTTAAATGAGATTGTTTATGTGAAATGTCTTTCAGACATTAATGCACTATATAAATGCCACCAAAGCTTCACTATGTTGCACTTAAAGTAAACAGGAGGAAGTGTTTACTGTGATACTCAGCACATATGTTATAATTATAACTCATTCTGTCCAAATCCATCTAAATTGAAAGGAATAATCAATATGTGAAATTGAAAAGTAGCCTAAGAGGGTTAGCCATTTATATTCGATTAGAACATACTTATAAAAGTTGTCATGAGTGATGATTAATGCCCTTTGGAGAATTACCTTTGGCTTGTTTATGGAAAGAGTGAGGTTTTTTTAAAAATTTATACCTCATTATTTCAACCCACTGGCTTGAGCAGTTTTACTGAATGAAATAAAATGTTTCATTAAAATAACTATGCTATGTAGTGCTTTTATTAATAGCTTTGAACAAAAATATTACGGGGGAAAATCCTCAAACTTAACCTTCTAGTTACTTTTTTTTCTGTGCCAAAATATTAATGTAACCAATGTTGTGTATAATTCTTAGAAGGCAAAGTTCACTAGCATGAAGAATTTTAGCTGCTGTTGAGAGCAGTATTAGTTGGAACAGTACATTTACTTAATGAGACAATGATATAGTTAATAATGTGTAAGAAAACTCAGAAGCATGGGAGTGGTGAAACTCTTCATTTGTAAGTTAATCTGTGACTCACATTTATGAGAGTCTCTGCAGCATGACTAACACACTGAAAATACAGATTTCTGAAGAGAAAACAGATGAGAGTCCTCCTCTAAGTAGGATTTACCTATCATGGATTAAGGGCTCAGTGAATTGCTGTTGATTTTGGGGACCTCCTTAGGGAAATGGAGGAGAGCCTTTAAAATAAATAAATGTTCCTTGTGGAGAGAATGACAACTTAAAGGGATGAGACGACAAGTAAACAAATAGAAATATGCAATATGTGCCCTTGAAACCATGAAAAAATGTGCAGAAGTGGAAAAATGGGAGCTCTGTAATCAGAACCTGGGTTCAAATCCTAATAATATTCTGTGCCTATATGCCTTGGGACAAGTTAATTAATCCTCTGGGCTTTTCCTTTTTTTCCCTCTTCCTTTTTCCCCTGGGGTTAGGGGTTTGTCTAGATGATCTCAAAAGTTCTTTCTAGCCTATTATTTATGAAGTTGGAAAGTGTGAGTGGGTTGTGTTTGGCTAATCATTTTAAGTAACAGATTCAGATTTATTTTATTTTATTTATTTATTTTTTGTCAGGGAAATGTTGTAAGTTGAATTAGAGGTTGGTCTCAGTATATAGGAACAAAATAATAACCAAATTGCCAAATATCACCTTGCTTTAGAGGTAATACTATTCTTTGTAATAGGCAAAATCTTGTGACAGTACCTAAAAATTGTTCCTAGGCCTAAAAGATCTCAGGACTGAGCTTTGACCATGGGTTTGCAGTAATTCTGTGGAAGAGCAGACAGCCATAGAGAGTGGTCTTAAACCATATTGCTTTATTCCCAGCCAATAGCTACAGAAATTCCTACTCTTAATTTCAGAGGCTGAAGTTGTGGGCAAAGATCTTGGAGATTTTAACCTTCAAAAGTGGGAGTGTTTTGAAGATCAAAATGGAACTGGACCAAACTATAGTCTTTTGGATTTATGAGGAAAAAAAAAAGAAAAAGGGTCACAGAATCAAGTCAATGATGTCTCATTAGGTCAAGTGCTGAATGTTACTTGAATTGACAAGGGAGGGTCAAGAGGTAGCATGTTCCAGGAGGGTCAAATTACTGTCATCACCTCAACTTCCACCTCCCCACAGACCCCATAAAAATGGCCAGCCCTGTCTGGACCCTTGGAAATTAAAGTCCCTCCCCTATCCCCTGCTGCCTTAAGGCTACCTACCTTGTTTCCAGCATAGCCAACAGAAATCATTAAAGGTAGAAATGGGTATGAAGAAGAGTCATCAACATCACCCATACCAGCTGCCACCAATAGGCAGATAAACCCAAGAGGGCCTGGAAAATCAAGTGTCTCCCCCAACCACTTCATAGATCACAGTACCTGCTTCCAGCTTGGCTCTCCCTAAATAATCCAGGGAAGCCATCTTGGGACATTGTGACCTAGCATAGCATTAAGCACCTGCCCATCCAGTTGCTACAGCCCCAGAATTTTTAACAGACATAGCTGCTTAAAACCCACAAAATGGGGAAGGGTGGAAGGACTCATCACCAAAGTCCCAGACACTGTTAAATATCCAACATCAGAACTGGAAATGGTTTTTTTTATTGGAAGTAACACTACAGAAGATGCAGGTGCATTGCCATCTACTTTGCTTCTGTATTATAAGGACCAGTGACCTTTTCATCTGACTCCAAGTTAAAATTTTCTATATGTATCTCCCCCATTGGAATGTAAGCTCTTTGAGAACAGGGATCGTCTTACTTTTCTATTTGTATTCTCAATGATTAGCAGAGTGATTTACACATAATAAGTGCTTAATAAAAGCTTTTTCATTCATTCATGAATTGTCTAGACCCAAAGTAAAAGCAGATGAGTATGGTCACTTTACTCTTATCAATGGCAATCTTTAAGGCTATCATCCCCAGTTTCTGTTTAGAATTCAGCAGCAAGCGGTCATCAGAAGTAGGGTTAGATTCCACATTTGAATATTTTACAAGACTCGCATATACACCTGCTCTGGAACTATAACTCATGGTAAACTAGAGCTAGGATCTCTTCATCAGAGGCAGTACTTAAACCTGAAGCTCATTACTCCCAATCTTCAAACAAATCAGAGGGCTCAAACAAATAAGGTTCAGTGGTAGAGAGTAAGTCATTTTTATTACATGACTCCAGTTTTCTCAATGGTACAAAAAAGTAGTGGATCAATCTGGCAGTCCTAGAAGAATATCTTTCATTATTTTTTTTAGCCTTTCAAAACATTTTCACAGCACTTTTATCTCACTTTTATCCTTAGTGAAATTTACATAGGAAGACCATCTATAATTATTTCTATTTTACAGAAGAAAAAAGGAAACCTAGGGAAATTCAGTGACATACCTAGGGGCTTGCAACTAATTAGCAAGAGACTTGTTGACCTTTTTTTGGATTGTAAACTCACAAAAGAAAGAAATTGTGTTTTAGGTTATTTTGTGTCATGGATTGTGTTATGTTAAAAGTGCTTTTAACAAATATGTTCTTATTGCTGTTGTTATTATGACCATTGAGGAATAGGGTGTGTTCAGGGAAGACTGGTACCTTTGGTGTGAAGGCTGCTGATCCCTTTTCAGGTCTGCTTTCCAGCATTGGTCTCTGACTATTCCTCCTAACAGTCATCTGTGGCTCCAAGAAGCTGTAGTATGCTCAGCAGTCACACCTCAACCAACCATTTTGGCAGACGGGTTAAATCAGGTCAAGGGCAACCAAGGGGTCTCAAACCTGTTGGTGAATTAGTGGGGTGTCTACACCATGCATATGAAGACTTCCCCTGGTGGAATAGGTGAATGAGAACAATTTGTTCCAATGGCCATGAGGACAGCTGAAGCAGGTGCTGTGGAGTGCCTAGAGCTTGGTTAGGCATAAAAAACACCAAGGCCATCCACTGCATCTTGAGCCATTTCCAGTCATCTTGATTCTGTCCTGCCATGGACAGTGACGACTCTGGAGGAGAGAGCGAGGCCAACATCTTCATGCAACTCTGTTTCACTTAAATCCAATTTACACACAAATCAAAAGATATCACCCATACCATTTTACCATTTTTCCTGTCTCAAAGTCCTGTGGTGATGGGCAAGTGATGAAGCAGCTGGTGTGGCTACACTGGGAGCTGTAGTCAACAGTCCTGCATATAGGCAGCCCAGGCCATATGGTCATTTTCTTATTGGAAGCAGCAATGGGATTTGGCAGGCACTTGGGTGTCTGAGTAGCCATTTAAGGATCTCAGTGCTCACCTTCTCATGTGAGGAAAGGGCTAGAAAAGGTGTCCTAAAATTGTCTGCTTATCCATCCCTGGCCTGATTGCCACAGCAGGTGGGGAATTGCACTCTGTGGTTGAAGCACAAAAAAAATGTACAAAAACATCTGCAAAGACAATTCCACTCACCATCGGCACATGGAATGTGCACATACTTATAGAAAACACAAAATCCAGTAGACGTGAAAAATGAACAGCTCTTGTTGCAAGAGAACTCAGCAAGTATCACATCCAAATAGCAGCCCTGAGTGAAACAAAGCTGACAAATGAAGGCCAGCTTACTGAAGGTGGAGCTGGATACACATTTTTCTGGAGTGGGTGCAGTGAAGGGGAATGGTGTGAAGCTGGCATAGGTTTTACAATCAAAACTAATCCAATCAACAAGCTTGTATGAGTACCGAAAGGAGTGCATAATAGGCTCATGACAATGCGATTGTCACTTGCAGGAAAACATCATGACTCCATCATCAGTGCCTATGCTCCCACCATGATGAACTTTGATGAGGTTAAAGAAAAAAAATTATGAAGACCTGGAGACCCTTATCATCAATGTGCCAAAAGACAACGAGCTTATAATTCTGGGTAACTTTAATGCTAGAGTAGGCATATACTACCCAGACTTAGCAGGGAGTCCTGGTGAGGAATGGAGTTGGAAACAGCAACATCAATGTCACTTACTACCAAAGACTTGTGCATCTCATGACCTTCTCATCACCAACAGTAACTTCTGTTTACCTAAACACAATAAAACTTTGTGGATGCACCCTTTCAGCAAACATTGGCATTTAATAGATTATGTAATTGTAAGGAGAAGAGACAGACAGGATGGGAGAGTGATGAAAGCAATGTGTGGTGCAGAGTGCTGGACTGATCATAGACTTATCTTCTCCAAGCTAAATATTTGCATTCAATAAAAGCAGCATTCCCAAGGCAAAATGACTAACAGAATAATTATTGTCAACAGATTAGAACTCCTCTGAATAAGAACAGTTTGTTGCTAACTTGGAGGGGAAGTTGAGCCAACACACAGTTGACAACAGTGGAGCAGAAAAGGAGTAGGCAGCTTTCAGAGATATGGTGTATAGCACTGCATTTGCTCGTTTGGGTCAGAAAACTCACAAACATCGAGACTCATTTAATGAAAATGACGGGGATATTCAGTAGCTGCCAAATGAAAAAATGAAAACTCCACAGGGTTTACCAGAAGGATAGTTCATCCATCTCTAAGAAGGCAGCATTTAATTCCATTGAAAGTAAAGTGCAAGTCAAGCTTAGAGAGATGCAAGATTCTTGGCTCAGTAAGAAGGTAGATGAAATTCAGTTTTATGCTGATAGTAACAATCCAAAGTACTTTTATGATGCCCTGAAGGCTATTTATGGCCAAAGACGTATGGCACATCTCAACTATTCAGTGCTAATGGAGCCACATTGATTAGTGACAAGGACATGATCCTAGAGAGATAGGCTGAACACTTCCATAGAGTTCTCAACAGACCATCATCAATCAAAGCTGAGGTCATTGACTGTTCAACCTCATGTTGAAGTCAATGTCTCCCCAGCTGAAGTTCCAACTGAAGAAGAAGTTTTGAATGCCATGAGGCTCCTTTCATGTGACAAAGCACCTGGTGCTAATTCTATTCCAGTGGAGATTTACAAGGTAAGGGGTCCATTGCTCATACAAGAGCTCACTGAAATTTTCCAGGTTATGTGGCAGAGGTGGTTGTCCCCCAGAAGTTCAAGGATGCCTCCATTGTCCATCTCTGTGAAAGTAAAGGAAATAGGTTATCCTGTGACAATCATAGGGGGGTATCTCTCTTAGTCATTGCTTTCAAGATTCTTGCTAGAGTCCTCCTTAAAAGGCTAATCCTTCACCTGGAAGGTGGTCATCTACCTGAAAGCTAGTGTGGCTTCAGAAAGGGCCAAAGAATGGTCGATGTGAAAACTCCAGAAGTGCCAGGAGTAGAACAGAGATTTGGACACAATGTTTATAGATCTGAGCAAGGCCTTTGATACTGTCAGTCATGAGGGCTTATGGAAAATTATGTCAAAATGTGTTTGCTTGGAAAAGTTCATCAGCATTGTGTGTCAATTTCATGACGGCATGCTTACCCAGGTTCTGGGTAATGGACAATGCTGTCGTGCTTTCCTAGTCACCATTGGAGTAAAACAAGGCTATGTGCTTGATCCCATGCTTTTTAGCATGATATTTTCAGTCATGTTGTTGAATACCTTCAATGAGGATGAACACGGCATCAAGGTTAGCTACTGCACTGATGGTAAATTCTTCAACTGGAAAAGGGCCACAGGCTAAGACAAAAGTGTAGGGAGTGTTGGTGCATGATTTTCTGTTTGCAGATGATTATGCACTCAATGCAGCCTCTGAAGCTAAGATGCAACAAAGTATGGATTGATTCTCTGCTGCTTGTGCTAATTTTGGCCTAACAATTAACACCAAGAAAACACAGGTGCTCCATCAGCTACCTCCACACCATCCATGCATGGAACCATTGGTTACAGCAAATGGAGAAGTTTTGAATGCAGTGGATAAGTTCACTTAGCTTGGTAGTGTACTTTCCAGGGATGTACACATTGATAATGAGGTTGACACACATATTGCCAGAGCTAGCTCAGTGTTTGGGAGGCTCCAACGGATAGTAGGGGAGAGAAGGAATATTAGACTGACTACCAAACTGAAAGTCTACAGAGCCATTGTGCTGACCTAATTGTTATATGCTTGTGAAACCTGGATAGTATACCAGTGCAGTGCCAGAAAGCTGAATCACTTCCATTTGAATTGCCTTAGGAAGATTCCAAAGATCATCTGGCTGGATAAAACCAGACACTGAGTCTTTTTTCAATCTAAATGGCCAGGCATTCAAACTCTGCTTCATGATGGGCTGGTCATGTTGTTCTAATGCAAAATGTATGCTTAACCAAAACTTTATGGAGAACTCTCATAGGGCCAGCGTTCACATGGTGGTCAGAAGAAGGACATTCTCAAAGTCTCTTTTAAGAACTTTGGAATTGATTGTGTGACATGGAAGACACTGGCATAGGACCACTCAGCATGGCGTGCCCTCATCAGAGATGCTCTATTTTGCAAAACAGAATTGAAATAGCTCAGAAGAAGCACAAGATATGCAAATTTAGAGAATTCACCCCAAATGTTCACGTGGACTATTTGTGCTCAACCTATGGTAGAACATTCTGAGCTCATATTGGCCTGATCAGCCACAGTCAGACATACTGAAAATTGACTCTAGCATAGCGATGTCATTTTGATCCTCTTTGAGACTGAAGGTCAACAACTAACTAACTATTGTGACCATTATTCAAGACCTATACTTTTATTGATTCAGAGAACTCTTGGCAAGGGATTTCCTGTAACAGTGTTCTGAAGTTCATAATCTTAGACAATTGCCTAAAGCACTGAGAATCAAGTGACTTGACTTGGGTCACATAGCAAGCTTATGTCAGAATAGGGACTTGAACTCAGCTCTTCCTGACTCCAAGGCCTATGCTCGATCCAATGTGCTGCATCTCTTCTCTATCCACTGCTACGCTATGCTAGGATTATAAATGACAATAAATACTGATGATGAAAATATTAAACAACAAAAACCAGTTACTTTATCTACCTTTTCCCTAGTCTGTAGTAGATTAAATACACAAGATCAATAGCATAGTAAAGATTTGTTCAAGGATTGTTTCTGTCTATCAATCCAAAAGTCAAGAATCAATTATTAGGCACCTATTCTGGGCTAGGCAGTATTTAAGGGGCTGGAATACAAAGACAAAAATGAATTTGCTTTTAAAACTCAAACAAGATGAGCATAAGATAATAATAATAAATTGTAAGAATATCTGACATTTATGAAGCTCTTCAAAAGTTTCTAATCACTTTGTCATATCACATAATAATATGAACATGTGCTGTTATTCAGTCACATAGTGTTTGAATTTCTTTTTCCTCTTGTTTATAAGGGGGAGAACAAATTAAGATGGGACTCAGTTCAATTTTAGCTGATGTTCTTTGGCAACAGGATAGATGTTATAAGATTCTAAGGCATCCATTACTGTGGTTCTGATGTTGCCCACTGTCCCCCTGGCAAGCTCTTCTGTGGTACCACAACTCTGGGACTTGGGGAATAGATATTCATATTAGATTCATTCTGGCACAGGCCCAGGAAAAGGAGGAAGATGAAGAAGAAAAAAAAACACCCATAACTCCCCAAATATGTGATGCTTAATGAGAATATTTTATTTTTTCTCACATCACATTAATTGTTTTTAATTTTCTTAAACAACTTGGCATCAATGTCATATGGAAAACTGAAGGAGCACCAGGAGGCCCTTTTTTCCACAAGAGGTCAGGAAGCATAATCAGTGGCAGACTGTAGTAAGTCATCAAGGATGCAGTGCACATATTCATTAACGCCCATGTGTTATAAAACTACAAAATGTTAATTTCCCGGCTCTGGCCATTTAGGCCAAAGTGGTTCAGTTGGGGATGTTTTTGGCTAGATTCTCTGAAGGATAGACAAGTAACTTCTCCGGCTCTTGCTTAAGATGCAAAGTTTTATTCTGAGGTTCATCTTCATTTACAACAAGGGAAAAAAAGCTCCCCTTGATGGTTAAATAATAAAGAAGGCTGATTGCTTACACAGTCATGCAACAAGAAACGTTTGTGTGCCATGATCCAATCTCTTCTCAAATCTTGAAATTCTCATCCAACTTAATGATGGCATCTGCCAGGAGGAGAAAATTTCCATGGAGTATCTTTGTAGCAACCCCAAATATCATGGCACCAAGCCAGGAAAAAAAATAAATGGGATTGTAATCCTCTGGGGAAGGTACACTTAGATTTTTTTTTTCTTTTAATGGAAACTTTGTTTTGCAGACAGCGAACAGTTTACTCAGATAATGCCAACAACATCTGCTGCTGTTGGAGGAAAAAAAGAAAGAGCTGACCTCTTAATCATGAGCTACTCATTTCAAAATGACTGCAGGCTGTTGGAACAACACAGATCTCCTCAAGAAGTCTCTTTCAACAATACTGTACAGATTGAATGCCAGAATCATCTCTTACCTTATCGTTTCCAACTACAATGTGCTAAGACACAGAGGAAGACATAGAACAGGAGAAAACAACAGATCAATCAAATGAGATGAATGGAATTTGATTTGTTTGGCACTCACTCTATAAGAGGGATGGTCTGGTGTTAGAAGGAGCCTTCATTTCAGGTTAGATTTGTTAAATTGAGGGAGTCTTCTTTTTTCTATCTCTTCCATACTGCCATTTCAGCTGTGGTCATATTAGCTGCTTTGTTAGTATCCTCTGGTAGTCAAAAACTGCTTCATGCACCAAATAGCTTTAGATTTTATTAGCTTTGCTAATCTTCCCAGGTTTTTCATTTGCAAGTTTTGCTATGAAATGATACTGTTCTGACTTTATGTAACCAAAGATGGGCAGAGAAGAGACGATTATTTTATTCTGGCTCTTGGTCCATTTAAAACAAGGTTTCATTGCTTTCTGTCCCTTCCTTTGCATCATGGTTATTAGATAGATGGTCATTAGTGTTGGGGTAAAGGGCATAGTGATGGGAAGACAGTAGGTTTGAAGACAGGCAGCATTGTACAGTGGTAAGAGGACTGTCTTTCAAATCAGAAAACCTAAGTTCAAATGACACTTCTGTGACTCTGATTGAGTTACTTAAACTCCTTGGATCTCAGTTTCTTTGTCTGTAAAATTAGACAATTGGGTTAAATGGCCTCTGTGTACCTCTCAATTTTTGATCTAGGAACCTATGTTCCTGTGAAGAGCTCTGTCCAACTTTCCAAATGACACACTTTACTTCCTGCTTGGCAGGGATAAGATTGGCAAAGAAAGTAAAAGTAGAAATTCCTTGGATGTTTCTGGGAGATGTTTGTATTTTAATTAATAAAGGATAAGGAGCCTTAAGGCTTTTTAATATTTTCAATTTCTACTGGAATTAATATTCATCCATCACATTATAATCCTCCAATCCTGACCCCAACTATTTAAAAATTTTATCCCTCATGCAAGGATTCCAGATTTCTGGTTCTGGGAGAGTCACTACATAAATAAAGCTTATCATAAACCTTCAAGCATGACATTGCTGTTTTAAAATTAATAGTTTTAAATAAAACCATGCTTTTCCATATTTGTAACATTCATAATTTTTTACAGCATACTAATGCCCCATTACATTCAGGTACCACTATTTATCCATTCTCCAAGCAATGGGCACTGTTGAGCATTTTAGCATCTTTTAGTATTTAGCATCTTTGTAATTTAACATCTGGCTCCTCAAACACATTTCAATCAACATTTTTTTCAATCTCTGCCTTAACATTCATTTATTAGGAAACTAAAAAGATCAGTTTAAGGATGGAAACTACAGGACAAAATGTGGTATTCTTTTTCCCACCATCACCCTTTTGTTAAAGTTATCTTCCTTCCTGGAACGTCCTCCCTCTATATTTTTGCCTCTTGGAATCCTTAGATCCTTTTAAGGCTCAGCTCAAGCTCTTCCTAATATATGAAGCCTTTCTAGATTCCCTTTCACTCCCAGTTGTCAGTGTTCTCACTTTGCCCCTGAAACAACTTCACTTTTATTTTTGTGTACATGTTGTTGCTTCTCCCCACTCCTTCTCTACCCCTCAGGGCAGTATATCCTCCTTGAGAACAGCTACTTTTTAATTTTTGTCATTGTACTTCTAGCATTCAGCACAGAACCTTTTATATAAAAATCCCTTAATAAATGCTTAGTGAATTAAATACAATTGATTCAGTGAAACTACATACTGTTTAAATAAATAAGATAAACAGCAATGTATATGGCATGTTAGTTATCATTAAGAATTTTTTTAAAAGAAGTATTCAATTGAATAAATATTGATTAAATGCCCATTCTATATAAGGCATTGTGTTAGACACTATGGATACAAGGACAAAAATGAAATAGCACCTGCCTTCATGGAACTAACATTCTACTGCCCATAGTTATATAATTAAAAAATAGTTTCTCTTCTCAAGAAAATTAGAGTCTTATTGAAGATGAAAGAGTTGGCTAAGAATGGTAGCACATATAGATTTCAAGTTCAAGAGTTCTAATTTACAGCGGATTAAGAAGATAGGGTGTCCAAAATGAATTTGGCATAAATATGGTATCCTCCCCTCTCAGGGTCTTGAGGAACTTCCAGGCTGTCTATGAAGAGGCATACTAAGCCAGGTAAGTCAAAGCTCCCATGCTGATCCAAGTGGCATCAGGCCACATGAGTAGTCCTTGTACTTCCAGCTTGGGAGAGATAGGAGACCTAGTTTTTTTTCTTTTTTCTTTTTTTTTTTATGAGTAAAGTATATGAAATCATTAAGGAGTGATAGAAGCCGGAATATATTTAAGTGCAAAGAAGAGTTTAATAGCTTAATTAAAAAACAGGAGAATGATGGAACACCATTATTATTCATGGAATAAAAATTTATTACGAAATGAATTTCTAGTGGTTATCTTGGCCATGCTAACTGTAATAGTACATTGGGATTAATGGTGTGAGTTTAAAGGTAGGATCTTTAAACAAAAAGTCCATAAAGGTTTGATGGTAACTGAGAGGTCATCTTCTAGTCCAAACCACTTATTTTACAGGTGAGGAAACTAAGGCCGGGACAGATTAAGTAACTCATTCAAGGTCACACAGCTTGTTAGTGTCAGAGATATTAGCATTCAAATTCAAATCCTCCAACTTCAGAATAAGTGTTTTTTCCACTATACCAAAGGAACCTCTTATCCTTTATTAATTAAAATATAAACATCTCCCAGAGAAAGTAGTCCCCTCTTTCTGTTGGAGCCTTGGCAGTAACTTGAATGATATTAATAATTTATATTAATTAATCATCAATAGATGTTTATTGAGTAATTACTACATGTTATATGGCATCACTTGAAGAATATTGACCCCTTTGCTTCAGAAAGTAGCTTGGTGTGATTAAAAATACTGAATTACATCTCATAGGCAATCTATCTATTCAACTCAGGGTGGAATTCATTGTCCATCCATAGTGTTTATCTATTTTTTGGTGAATAAGCTCTATGAGCTGCCATTTCAACCACACAATGTTGTCTGGTCATTAGGAATTGTTCATCCACTTGGTTCTCCTGCTTGCATAGTTAGGTTAAGCTCTTTTGAATGATTATGTATCTCTTTTAAGAATCTTTGTAACAGTCTAGGATTTGATACAGTAAGCATGATGTCATGTATAAACAAAAACACGTGGAAGACCTTACCATTAATGCAAATATAAAGTTGATTAATATGAATTACTCCCCTGTACAACTCAATTCTCATCTATTTGGACCCTAGACCACAATGTAGAAAAAGAAACCTACTTGAATCAAATTGACAATTTCTGCCTTCCTACTCAAGCTGACCTTTTCAATCTTATTGCTCTAATCTGGTGTTGCTGTTGATCCTGCATTGATCCTACAACAAACAACATTTTTAGTTTGCCTGTTTGTCAGAATCTGGGTTGGTCTCCCATATTCTCTGCAAAATCCATGTGCCACTAGTAGCTGCTTTTTTGTATCTCCTGTGCAAAATTTATTCAGGCTGAGGCTTTCATGACTGTAAAAGAAGTTGTTTGAACTGGTGCCATCTTTGGAGCCAGGTAGGCTCAGTTTGAAAAAACAATCTTCTTTCGAAGCTACAGACTTCCCTTGAGGCGTTTTATTTCTCAAAGATGATCCCTTGGGGGATATTGGGCCAAGTGAAGCATTCCCAGGAGAGATAGAAGGCTAAAACAGCTAAGTATAATCTTTTATGCATTCTGTCAGCTCAGAGCGTACTATAAAGACATTGTCTCAAAACCTCTGCAGTCCCTTGCCTGTTCCATCTCCTTTTCCTCTATTTAGTTTTCTCTTTCCTCTTTATTATCATGTTCCTTCACTTATAGGCAGCTAATCTTTCCCCACTACCCCCTATTCTTTTATTTCTACTTCAGAATAGGTTTTTCATATACCTGATTTGAATCACTTTTTTGTTGTGTCTTACCCTTTATAGAAATTATTAGAATATTTAATAAGGAGGTCTTAATTTTGGGCTTCTTTCTAATTACCAGATAATGTTTGGGAGACAGTAATAGTAAATACTGTTTGGGAGAGAGTAATCATACCATCTGATTAGTCTTTGTTACTAAATGGGCGGTAGATGGGTGGTAGCTTTAGAATTGGGGAGAAAGAATTCAAGGATTTGAGAATGCAAGTGACACTTCAAAAGATACAATATTTATTCATGAAAGTACATTTTTGTTCTCCCAAAAATTATTCTCCTAAGAGATGCATAATTAATTAATCTTTTGTGCTGCCATCTATGACTTGACACCAGCCCCAAGGATCACCATTCCCATGTAATGTAATTCTCTGAACAAAAAGAATATAAAATATCAGCCCAAAATTCATGTGATGTCAAGGAGAGGAGTGTATTTCAGAGGCAGCCATCAATACTATTTGTGTAAAAAATTATTTTGAAATGAATTTCCAGTGGCTATCTTGGTCATGCTAACTATAGTAGTACATTGGGATTGATGGTGTGAATTTAAAAGTAAGATTTTTAAACTGAAAGTTCATGAAGGATTGATGTAACTAAGAGGTCATTCTTTAGTCCAGCTACCTTATTTTGCAGATAAGGAGCTGAGAGGTTAAGCGACTACAATAATTATCCACAATAAATCCACAATATTCACAATTAAGGTACCAAGATGTGAAGCAAAGCAATCTATTTGTCAGCTTGTAGTTTCATTTAGACAATGGTCAATTGCTTCTCCCCTTTCCTTCCCTCCACCCCCCCCCACCGCTTTGATAGAATTCACTTATTGCTTGAAAAAATTATTAGAGATAAATTAAATGACAAAAACTAGGCCTCGGAAAATAGTGTCAAAACAACCATAAAATAGAGAATAGTCCTTTGGGTACTTGGCTTCAGTTCAAGACATGTGATGAGCTAATTGTGTCAATCAGTGTTTGCCATCATTGTTGTGACTAACCACCAAATAATGCATGGATTGTGGTAAATGAATATAACAAAATATGACTGCACTATAAGAAATGCTTAAAACATTAAATATGTTGAATACAGAGAAGTATAGAAGGAATTTTATAAACTGACACAAAGTGAAGTAAGCAGAACCATGAAACCAGTATACATGACTGCAAAAATGTAAGTGAAAGAACAACAATTTAAAAAAAAAAGAAAGTCAGTGCTGTGAGATGATGATAACCAAGCTTGACCCAAAAGATGATATATGAGAATGCATCTCTCTTTCTTCTGTTCAGAGTTTGAGGACAACATATTTGGAAAATGCACAAAATATAAGACTTAGTTAATAGGTTGATTAGTTTTGATAAACTATTCCCTTCACCCCATTTTTATCCTTTGTTGTAAGGATGATTCCCTGGAAGAGAAGTTGAGGAATATAATCTTAAGTGTAGGTAATGAAAAAAGATCTTTATATCCTTTAACCAATCAAAAAGCATTGAAGTGTTTACTATATGCCAGACTCTGTGTTTATCATTACAGATGCAAAGATTAAAAAGTGATACAATCTTTACTCTCTGTAAGCTTATATTCTAGTGATGTGACTGCGTGTGCATGCATGCGTGTGTGTATGTGCATATTTGTATATGCGTGTAATTACATACATCAAAAATTTTAAATAAATGCAGGGCAATGAGAGAGAGGACACTGGAAGGTGGAAAGGTTTGGAGGGAATCAAGAGAGGGTAATCACCCCTCATACTTATCTTTCTCCCTGAACCCTAGAATTTGAGAATTATAAGGGGCTTTAGCAAAGCACATATCTACCTCATGCCCCTAAAGGAATTCCCATTATTGTGTACCCAACTTATGCTTGAATATTGCTAATGAAGAAGAATCTAATACTTCTCAGGATCACTCATTTCATTTTTTTTATAGCTCTAATTGTTAAGAAATGTTTTCCTGATATGATATTAAAAATTGTCTTTTTGTAGCTTTTAACCACTGCTCCTTGTTCTGCCTTTGGGCCGAATACAACAAATCTAATATCTCTGCCACATGAGAGAGCTTCAAATACTTAGAGAAGATAGTTATCACTATCCCCTGAATGTTCTCTTCTTTAGGGTAAATAGCTTCACTTCCTTCACCTAAGCCTCATATGAGGGACTCAAAGACCCTCCCAAACATGGTTGTCTTTCTCTGGATGATCTACACTTTATTAATGTCCTTTTACTGCAATGCCCAAAACTTGACAGAATGCTTCTTATGTTCATGGCAGGAGTCAGAAAGACTATCACTTTGTGTTCCTGGAAGCCTTTCCTAATACAGCTACAAGATCACATTAATTTATTGTTGGTGGCCCCATCTTCCTGCTGACCCCAATTTATTTTGAAGTCCATTTAAAGTCTCAGATCTTTTTAAGACAAATGGCTTTAACCATACCTCCTCCATGTTGCTCTTTCGCAATTTTTTTTTCTCTTTAGGCAATTGGGGTTAAGTGACTTGCCCAGGGTCACACAGCCAGTAAGTGTCAAGTGTTTGGTCTGAGGCCGGATTTGAGCTCAGGTCCTCCTGACTTCAGGACCAGGACTCTATCCACTACGCCACCTAGCTGCCCCTCCATGTTGTTCTTTTGAAGTTGATCTTTTGACCCCCCACCATAAGATTTTACATTTATCACTTGAATTTCATTCTAAATTCAGTCTAGTCACATAAGCTAGGAAAGGGAGACTTATTTTTTGGTCAAGAGCCTTTAAAATTCTGACTCTGTCAACTATTATGTTGCTAATTCAGCTCAGCTTTTTGTAATATAATGGCATAATATTATATTAAATTCGTATTTATTTAACTATTCCTCCATTATTGGACATTGAGATTTGCTTTGAGGTGTTTTTTTTTTACTATTATGAATATTGGTCCTATTAAAGATTATTGAATTCTGTTATTGTTCCTATTAAATATACCCTTTCAGGATATATTCTCAGTAATACAGCTGTGGAGTTCTTATTTTTCTTCAGTTGATTAGAATGTTCTTTGAGGAAAACAAATATGCTTCCCCTCCCTACCCTGCTATGCATGCACACTAAAAAGATTATGATTTGGAAGTGGGACCTGATAAAAGCTAGAATTTTGTCTTGTTCTTTAGTAATGAAAGTTGTCTTTGAAGCAAAAAAAAGTTTCCGGGTTCTGCAGTGAATTATTTAGTTCTGGTTTCATGCACTCTGCCACTGCAAAAGAAAATGACCACTTTGCCACGCAACAAGCAGGATATTAACAATAGTAATCAGAATAATGGTGGCATGGCTGCTAATATTAATGCTAATACAACATGGGCTATTTTTTTTTTCAAGAAGCAGGGTTGCATAAGTAAAGGGAACAATATCTTTGAGGTCTGAAGTGGTGAGCAGGAGTAATGGTGAAGGGAAAAATAGTGATAAAGGGCTAGAAGTCAGACTCTTTATGCTTTACAGGAGTATTAGATGAAAGTTTTGCCCCCCTCATAAATGTCTAAGGAGCATCTTTGTTACAACTCTTCCTTATGCCATTGTTCCTTCCCAGTCGCCTAAGAACTTATTACAGTTGATGAAACCCGATACTTTCTCACAAAGAGCCACATGAACAGAGTCTTGACTTGACCAGAGTCACACATATAGAAAATACCTAAGGCAGAATGTGAATCTATGTCTTCCCAACATCATTTTCAGCATCTTATCTACTGCACCATATTGTTTCTTTATTCTGAACAGAGGTCCTATTCTACCACGTAGCAGGGTTACTTAACTTGTCAAATTGATCCTTCACATTCAGATCTCTCATTCGTCTTGCTTATTACAAATATGTTGTGTATTTGGGTATAAATATCTAAGTCTGTGAGTTTTCTTGTTGCCACTTTTCTTTGATTTTGTCAGCACTCAATTTCTGAGTGTGTTTATTGCTATTCTTCTTACATTACAGCTGGATTAGGAGTCAGGAAGACCTGAGTTCAAATCTGGTTTTAGACACTTACTAGTTATATGACCCTGGGCAAGACAGCTTTCCTATGAAAAATGAGGATAATAATAGCATCTGCCTCACGGTGATATTGTGAGGATCAAATGAAGTAACAGTCTTTTACATGCCTAAAGCATTATATAAATATAGACTACATAGCACTTTAATGTCATACAAGGTAGTGTTGCACAGTGGGTAGCTCTATCTGTTCACATGTTCATGATAAGATAAAAATAGGAAACTTGGTGTAGGAAGTCTCTACACCAAGATAGATTACTTATTACTTACAACATCATGATTATAGGTGGATGAACTTTCCTAAGATACAGTGGGTTACTGAGGATGACAAAATTAGGAAGTGTCAAACAGCAGTAGTGGCACATATCTGGGTCAAAGGGTATGTACAGTTTAGTGAATTTTGGTACATTGTTCCAAATGGCTTTCTAGAACTAGTGTGCCTGTTTTCCTAAATCCCCTGCAATATGTGCCATTTTCCTGTTTTGTCATTTTTGTCAATTTGATGGGTAAGAGACAGAAACTCAAATTATTAATGATTTGGAGCATTTTTATATGGTGGTTGATAGCTGGAATTTCTTCCTTTGAAACCTGACTTCATATTCTTTGACAATTTATCTATTGGGGAATTCCCTTTTGTTTCAATACCTGAGGATGTAGTTCATCTGGATGAAGTGATTAATTCCTCAAGAGATAACAGGTGGCCTTTACAATCTACTTATGTTTCTTAACTTTCTTCCCCCAAAATTTAACAGGTATGAAATGAGATGTGCATTATCATGTACATAGCAGAATAGAAAAAAAAATTGTGCTTTGAACTGGATCTACTATATACAGCTTGCTTTTATTTTAAATATATAAATTCTACATGTAACTTAAAAAAAAAAGAATCAGACAGGATTTGTTTCCAGGTTTTTCTGACTCTAAGCCCAGCACTCTATCCACTATGAAATACCTCCTCAATGACTATTCATTGTAAGGGAATAAATGTATCCACAGATCCTCCATTTTCTTCACATGGAGCTAATTATTAATACTCATGTCACAATGTGGGAAGTTGTTCCCTTCAGTGATGTAAATGCAAAACACTATTTGGTTCAAAATAGCTTAGTGTACTTTTTTTTTTAAAGTGAATGTGTTGGGGATGTTTAGAAACAACTAATTCCTGGATAAACCTTAGCTTTCCTGTGTCTTCTAAACATCAATGAAGAGATTGTACTCTTTTACTAATTCCAACCCTTTTCCATTCTATTTGTGCTCTTACAGTTAACATGAGACATACCCTGAATACCTTGTTTATGCCATAAAATCAGGAAGAAAATAAACAAGAAAGGAAACGCATCTATTAGGCACCTACTATTTTCTAGACATTGTGGTAGGCACTTTACAAATGTTATTTGATCCTTGCAACCCTGGGTTTCTCTTTACCATTTCTGGAATCACAGCATCATCAACAGCTATTAATTGTGGGTTTTCATTGAAATAATAGACTGCTTTCACTGATTTATTTGATTCATGGGCATTCTCTCTTCATGATATACAGAGCTTGTTATATTTGCCTTTTTTCTCCTACACTGTTCTGATTAAACTTCTGCCTTAAGTGAATAAGAAAAACAAGATCCGTGGAAGTAGATGGTTGACTCTTATCAAGGATAATTTGTAATCATAATAAGTAATAATAAAAATGAACAACTGACATTTATCTAGTGCTTTAAAGTTTGTAAAGCATTTTAGACACATTATTTCATTTGAACTTCACAACAGTTCTGTGGGGTAGATGCTTGGGTATTGTTATCTACATTTTAAAGAAACAAAAAAAAAGATCGTCATAGATATCACTAAGGATAAATATGAGCAGAAAAGAAAGGGAAAAAGCATTTATTAAGTGCCTATTATATACCAAGTATTGAGCTAAAAGATTTATAAATATTATCTATATCATTTGATACTCACAACAACCTTGGAGGAAAGTATTACTATTATCCCTATTTTACAGTTAAGGAAACTGAGATAGAGAGAAGTTAAGTGACTTGCTCAAGGTTACACACCTAGTAAGTGCTTGAGATTGAATTTGAACTTGGGGCTTCCTGACTTCAGGACAAACCTTCTATCCACTATACAATCTAGCTGCCCCCAGCAGAAGAGGGTCATCAGAGCATAGAGTTAGAAGCAGAAGAGAGATAAGATGATCTTGTCCAATGTCCTCATTTTACAGCTGAGTGAAGGCCCAGGGACTTGGAATGACTTACTCAGTCACACTTGTAATAAGGAATAGAGTTAGGATTTGAATCTAAGTCTTGTGTCTCCGGATCCAGCACTTTTTTATGCTGAAATCAGATCTGATCTTATAGTGAAAATGAGAGACCACAGATGAACTAAGTGGAATGATTATTTTTTTGTAGTTTGTTAAGTTTTATTGCAAAAGCTTTTTAGAAGGGTACCATATACAGGGGAGACAGGGAAGAATTATTTCTTGATCTCTTCCTACTTGGACAAAATCTTGATGATCTCCTCTTTCTTACCCTGTAGATACTCTTCCCAATCCTTTTGAGATTCCTTAATACTGAAGCAGTGTGCCTCAGCGTGGTAAACCAGAAGCTAATTCCAGGTCTTGTCCGTCTTCATTTTATGAATGTGCTCCATGAAGATCTGTTTTTTGTTTTCATGTTGAAGTACAGACTGTGGTACACATAGCAGTTGATCTTTTGGATCCATGATATCTTTGGAGCAAACAGTGCAGAATCTTTATTCTCCTTAATCACGTCACCTTCTCAGGCACATGAGCACTGGTAGTAGCCTTTCTCTTGTCATTGCTTTTGTGCCTACCTTTCCATTGAGTCAGTGTTTCTTCTGGCATTGGAAACAATAGCAGGCTTCTGCATAATCAGTCCATCTTCAATGAGCTTCTGGGTCTGTTGCCAGAAATTGGTGTTAGCAACTTCATTGGTCTCACTGGGGTCAAGCCATAGCTTCTTCTTTTCACATTGAAGAACATAAGAGGTAAGCCTCTTCTGAAGCTTGAACATATTCACGACTACAGCTACAGTGCAGAAAAGTAAAATGTTGCTGATTTTGAGATACTAAAAAGTAAAAAACAAAAAAGAAGAAGAAGATCTTTAGTATTTGAGTAGATTCTTTACGTACAATGATGGGAAATGAAATCAAGAATTGAACAAATTGAGAGGAAAGAGCACTGGTTCTGTATGAAGAGAAATAAGAAATAAGAAAATTCAGCCTCTGGTACTAGCTCCTTGTGTGACATGAGTCATTACTCTTAATCTCCTAGTCTTCAGTTTATTCACCTGCAAAATGAAAGGTTTAGACCTGATGGCCTTTGGGGGTCCCTTCTTGCTCCAGACTGAAGTTCCTTTGATTCATGTTGTTGGATCCACACAGATGGAATATCAAGGTCTTCCTAGTGCTGTTGGTTGAAGAAGTACTTCAAACTGATGGAATCACGAATAAAGGTCTTTGTAGTGTCATTCTTTGTAAGGCCTTTTCTAAACACAAATTTGGACAGTTGTGGGATTTTTATCTCAGCTGATTAACATCAATATGTATTTATTATAATTTTTCACACGAGCATATATACCACTTTTAAAACATGTATAGGATCATAGATTTAAAGCTAAAAATAACCTTAATGCCCATATAGTACAGTAACCTCATTTAACAGATGAGGAAACTGCAACCCACGATGGTTAGGAGAGAGGACTGAGGTCACATGGGTAATAACTAGCAGAAGTAGGATTCAAACATAGATCCTATGACTACAAGTCCATTATTCTTTCCATTGTGCAATTTAAAATCATTGTTTATTCATCTCGAACTTTTTTCCTAGAAAATTTTGGAAGCAGGGAGACATTGAGAAGTCTGGGCCAGAGTAAGACCCAAAGGAGCCTCAGTGGCAAGTGACTTGAGAAGTGGAAACTTCTTTTGAGTGTCAGTAATTCAGGTTACAAAATTTAGCAAAACTCTGACCTCACTTAAAAGCCTCAGAGATTAGAAAGCTTTTTTCTAGGAAACATAATAACAACAGCAAGTGACATTTGTGTACACTTTAAGTCTTGTGAAGAGCTTTCCATGGCTTACCTTATTTAAGCCTCATGACATTTGACCTTTACTGTGGGGAGGGTGATAGTAGTATACCAATGGTAACTAATCACTTTTATCCAGAGTTCTAGAGAAACATTTGAGAGTGATGGTGATGACCACAGATTATTTTACATGTTTAAGATGCATAATTTTGAAGTAAAGTTTAAAAATAACAAATACCCATCCATCCATCTACAAAATCTGAACCCAAAAGCTTTTCTAGCTCTCTATCATTTTAATGTGGGGAACTTTTACTGAAAATGAATTCTTTCCTCTCTTCTTCCCTCTCTCCCTCTTTTCTTCCCTATCTCTCTTCCTCCCTCCTTCCTTCCTTCCTTCCTTCCTTCCTTCCTTCCTTTCTTCCTTCCTTCCTTCCTTCCTTCCTTCCTTCCTTCCTTCCTTCCTTCCTTCCTTCCTTCCTTCTTCCTTCCTTCTTTCCTTTTTTCTTCCCTTCCTCCCTTCCTTCTGATTACTTAGTAGCCCTAATTTCTCAGTTGTTTCCTTTCTTTTCTTAGTTAGGTGTTCCTACTTTTTTTTTTCCATAGTGCTCACTACCTTAGAAGAATTATTCAATACTTGATTATATTTATCAGTTATTCTGTACACAATGCCATCTTATAAATCAATTTACAAATCCCAGCTTTATTTCTTTCTAGGGTCACTTTGAGTAAGACATCACCCATCTCTGGTCTTCAGTATTTTCATCTCTAAAAGGACTTGGACTATGTGATCCCTTTCCTTTCAACTCTAAATCTTATAATCACAGATTCAATATGTAGAAGTAAAGAGAGAAGACTGAGCCAGTCAGATGCTTTAAAGTGAAACAATTAAATGCAGTTGATTTCAATTCTAAAAACACTTATTGTTGGGGTTACTATTCACTGAATAGTAACTATTCAGTGACTCAGGAGTACAGAATTCAACTCAATTTTACAAGCCTTTTTAAAGTGCCTCCTCCGACTAAGGCATTGTACTAGGCACTGGGGATACAAAGAAAAAGACATGAAACTCCTCAGCCTTAAAAAACCTAACATCTTATTGAATTTAATGTGCACATAATCGTGTATAAATTAGAGCCATGTATTATTATTTAATTGTTTGATGTGTGTCTGGTATAACTTGCCAATGTATTATGACAGGTATTCCTTTTATGGAGGGGTTGTATTAAATGATGACTGAGGTCTTTTCCAACTCTCAAAGTCTGTGGTTCCCTTTTCACTTCAAGTGGAGTAAAATGTCCACAAAGATAGGGACTATGTCATCTACTCTACTTCTGTCTTTTGTATGTAGCACTGTGCCAGGTACAAAAAAGGCACTCAATAAATCTTAGCTGATTTGATGACTCATAAAACTTGGAAATCTAGTACTTCATCTAACAGACCACTTTTATCAAGTTTTCAAGATGTACATTGTGGAATCATCAATATCATTTTAATAGCTAGAAGAGAACATCTAGATTAATACAATGGCAAGTAGTTTGACCCTTTAATTTTACAAAAAAGCTCCGAGGAGGTCAAATGAACTGCCCAATGTCAGTATTAAAAAGATGTGGAGAAAAAAATAGAAACTCTACTTGATCCTTATGTTTATTAATATCCATCACTTACTATCTTGCCAAATCCAGAAGGAGCTAAAGAACCAATAATTTAAGGGACTAGATGATTAAAAATATATTCCATTGCTTAAGATGCTACTATAATGTTTACCAAAAGATAAATCAAATGAACCCACACAGCAGACTCTTAGAATTAACAAAGTAATTTGGGAAGCTTCAAATTTGACAAAGGGTTTAATTTTTTTTGGTAGGGGGGTGGAATGAAGGAAAACATGATGTCATGGAAGCATGGCTTTAAATGAACTCTTCAGGGTGTAAACTCAATGGCTCTTTTTAGCTTGGGGGGAGCAGGGTGGTAACTTAAGTTCATACAAGGAAAAGCTGAGAGCTTTCACCTTGTACTGAACCTGAATATTTCATATTTTAATTGACAACATTCACATCTTGGAGCTTCTCATTTAGACTTTGATAAAATCAACTCACAGAGGCAGATGGCAGGCTGTTATTTTTAATTCACAAGCCATGTTAAATATATGCCATATGTTATAGAACTTTTCAGGCTCAGCCTTTTGAGTGCTACCACAATAAACTCACCACCTTACAGAAAAGGGAATATGACAGGAAGAATTATGAACTTGTGGGTTACAATTTTTGAAAAACCAAATCACTTACTTGCCTTTTCGCCTGACAAAAATCTCAGCAAATTGAAAAGCCACACATTGAAATGGTAATATCTGGAGAGAAAAGAAGTGAGATCAAGAAGTTTAAATGTTATTTTGCTTTGGAAAGCAGTATGTTGCATGACAGCATGGGGTCTCTGAAAGACATGTCAGAGGTTGGGGCATGGTATAGTGGTGAAACCTTGGACTGGATGTCAAGAGACTTGAGTTTTAGTTTCAGCTCTGTCGTTAACCAGATGGATAAACTACTTAAACTGGCTAAGCCTCACTTTTTTCATCTCTAAAATAGGCAGCATGAACTAAATGATCACCAAGATTCCTTCTAATTCTAATATTTTAAGGTTTTCCGAATCCATACAGTCCAGTCCAGTCCAGTCCAAAGAGGCAGGTCTTTAATTTAGCAAAACCTGAAAGATAACTTATGAGAAGCAATGGATAGGAGTTGTAAAGAAGTTAATTTAGGAATGAAGGAAGGAAGGAAAGAATTTGGAATTAGAAAGACCTGAGTTCAAATAATGCCTTACATATTTACTATTTGACTTGGGCAAGGGACTTAATTTCTCTCAGCCTCCATTTCCTGATCTTTAAAATAGAGAAAATAATGGCACCTGTCTCACAGTTGTGAGTATCATGTACTAAAGTGCTTTGCAAAAGCATCACATGAGATACTATACATAAAGTTCTTTGAAAAATTTAAAAAAGTAAAATGCAAATCATTATTCTTAATAATTATAGCCATCCCCAAATGAAATGTTTTGCCTTGGGGAAGTAACAGATTACATATCATTGACAGTCTTTTTTTTAAAGTCAATTGGGGTTAAGTGACTTGCCCAGGGTCACACAGCTAGTAAGTGTCAAGTGTTTGGTCTGAGGTCGGATTTGAACTCAGGTCCTCCTGACTTCAGGGCTGGTACTCTATCCACTGTGCCACCTAGCTACCCCCATTGACAATCTTCAAGCAAAGGATTGCATGAGTCTGAGATATTGTAGAGGAGATTTACATTTAGATATAGTTGAACAAAATGACCACTAATGTCCTTTCTAAATCTGAGATTCTGTGATTTGCAAATGCTAACAATGAATGGACTTTAACTCAGAAGCTTTATAGCAGTATTGAATTCCTTTTAAAAAAACTACTAATTTACCTCTATATAACAAAATATACTGTCAAGCGTATTGGAAATTAAAGTATAAACATTTTAGGAACACAAGTTAAGAAATAGATTCAATTGCATAAGAAGCTATAACAGTGCTTATATGGAGACAAATAAAAGGAAGCAATATAGCAGTCCCTTAGAATTAGTAAGACAACATTTGAGAAACTTATTTAACATTTCTTTTTCTTTTTTGGTAGGAGGGGTGAGGAAAGAGTAATACATAGTGTCATAGAACCCTGGTTATTAACTACTTTATCTATGGAGTCATAAAATGATGGGATAGAATTACATGAGAGCATAAGGAACTCAGTCTATTAAATTGACCTTTTCATTCTTCAGGCAGACCAAAAAATTGCTATTGAATGCTCAATAAATAAGAATATTTGTTTTAGATAGCACCAGAAATACTTGAACAAACAAATTAGAGGTAAAAGAGAAGGGAAGATCATGGGATTTCAAAGACTTTGCTGCTCTTACTTTCTCCCATTCCTTTATCACCCCCACCAATTTTTCATGCTCTAAGTTTTCTGTTAATAACTTCTGGTATTCCAATATTACCAGAGGTGGTCTTATACATGGGTAGAATAGGTATAGAAAAGGTGGGGTGATTTGAGTGTGTCTACCCAATAGATAAATTAACGAGAGAAGGAATAAGTAAACAAATAAATAAGTGGATGTATCAACATTTCTCTCACTGACCTATTCCAGATTATGAATTTTTACCAGCTGTGGTTAATTTCATTGGGTTAAGCTTTATCCTTTCAAGATTGTCTTTTAAAATGAAAAGTATCTTGGGAATGATATTAAATCATTAATATGATCTCATTTATGCTGTCAATTCCATGGTTTATAGAATAGACAAAGGCCAGTATTATATCGATGGGTACTTGGTAAAATGAGAGAGAGTTGGGGGGCGGGCAGTGAGGGATGTTGAGAGCAGAAAATAGAACAAAGAAAAGACAGTAAAACAATTTGCAGTTTTCCTGATTTCAATTTTTTTCTCAGATTGGAGTGGATGGTTTGCTTTTTTTAAACTGACTAAATACATCCTCTGGCCATGTACTTATTGAGAAATGGCTCTTAATCTCATAAGTTCCTGTCAGCTGAGTATAGATTTTGGATTTCAGACTTTTAAGGAATTCTCATAGGTCAGAGTTTTTGCTTATGGTTTGCTTGTCATTCTAGCTAAAAATATGCCTGAATTTGGCAGAAAAAATCCCCATGAACTGAAGAAAGAGATTGGCCTACAAGACAGGAACAAGGCACAGTGGAAAGATCACTATACTCTAGAATCAGAACACTTGAACCTCTGTAAACTTTGGCAAGTCACTTAACCTTTCTCAGCCTCACTTTCCTCAGCTGCAAAATGGGTCATCTTACAGACGTAAATCTATCATCCAATCTTTATAAAATGGTTAAATGGGCCATAGGGTAAACATTCAGAGTGCAGAATGCAGAATAATCAGGTAATCCTGCTATAAGTCTAGTTACCAGTATGTACTTAAAGATAAACGGTTTCCCATAAAATACTTTGGCTCTTATTCTTGGCTCTTGTACTTTGCTTATATAAATGAAACACCTGTTTCATTAAGCTCTTTCATAAACACTATAGATACTGTAACTGTATTTTTAAGAGGCAAGTGGAATGTTGCAGAGAAGGTAGTTTAAAGTTACAGTTGGAAATGGCACCTGATAAGGTGCTTCTTTTTATGGAGTTACAAAAATGTGTTTTTATATTTGCTCTATGATTATCTATAAGATAAACTAGGGGGAAAAAAGAGAGGGGGAGAGACAGGAAAAAAAAACAGAGAGAGAGAGAGGGAGGGAGGGACAGAGAGAGACACACACACAGAGACAGAGACAGAGAGATAGAAAAGGAGCCAGAGAAGGAGACAGAGAGAGACAGAGGAGAGAGACAGAGACAGGGAGAGGAAGAGAGAATTTCTTTTGAGAACTACCTTAGCTATTATTTTTTTAAGAAACAAAAAGAATTCCAATGCTTAGCACAGTGTCTGGTGAAGAGACTCTTTTGTTACAAGCTTGAGAGAAATAGGAGAAAATAAAAAGAAAGGAGCTGAAGAGATATTCTTTTATGAAGAAGCTGTTTTTATCTTTATCTTCTTATGAGCATTTTTTGAGAAGAGACTTTATTGATACCAAGAGAAACTGAATAGTGTAGGCCTGTGTTTTCACAAGTGAAGAGAAGTAAAACATCTGCTTTTATAGCGATGCTTTGAGGTGACTCTTCTGCCTGGATAGTCCTCGTAGCCAATGTATTGTAAATGATGATCGATGTCTTTGTTTTGTAATTGATTAAATTTGTTAATGAATTGCGTATTTAATAATTTTAATATTAAATTAGAGATGATCAAAGGATTTACTACATGCAGAGATAAGAACAAACGCTATTGGTGGAGATTACTGAAGTTTATTAAATATATAATGAAAATCATATTCTAGATCTCCAAGTCTTGCATCAGAGGAATAACAATCTTTTGTACTTGGGCAACTGGAAATATTTTAACAGCTCATTGATCTCATTGATGTTATTAACTTCCCTTTTTCTGGTCATACATCTCTCTAATCACGTCCTTTACACTGTTAATTTGCTGAGTTTTTGGTAGATATAGTGTTATGGCCTATTCATGCCCATCACACACCTCTTCATTGTTCTTTAAGTCACTCACCACTTTATTTCTAAAGAGACTGTAACATACAATGACTTACAGATAAACAGCCTCACTTCACAGACTTTGGTATCCTGAAAGATGGGCCATTGTTCCAGGAGGAAGTTTCAGGTTATTTTAAAAGCATTAATCCAGTGTCCTTTCTTCTGTTCAATTCTAGACCAGCTCATTGTCCATTCAAAGCATCTGTATATGATGTCATGGTCCTCTTTGAGAATGAAGGACAAACAACAACAACCTATACTGATAGTCTCCCAGCTGTATGGGTTGTTCATCCAATTATTTATTACAGTCTGAACAATAGACACTCTTCATCCACTTAGTCTTTTCTATCGGATAGTTAAGCCAAATTTTTTTTTGAGTGATTACATTGTTCAACCGGCATTTTTGTCATGTGGAAGTTTCTTGATTTTGAAGTTGAATTTAAAAAAGTAAGCAGAATTTCCCTGTAACTCTCTATTACTGAGTGACACAGGAATTTTGACATGACTTATACAATATCAGGGAGGTAAAGAAGGAGGACAGCTAGAATTCACTAGTCTAACTTGCATTTTTATGATGTGCAAAGTTTCGGCTTATATGCTACATAGGGAGGCAGGCTGGGGCATGTTCAGTCAAATATCAAAATAAACTCTTAACATGGAGCAGACTGTTTTGTCAGTTGTGTGCCAGGCATCATTTGATAAAGATAATTGTTGTTTCTGATAATTTTTTTTTTTGCTCAAGTGTTTTGGACTTTGTCAATATTGATGTGTGTTACTTAAATTCTCATTACGCCTTGTGTGTCAATCACCTGAATGTTTCTTGTTATACTTGTGGTGAGTTTGTGTGTCGGTCATCTGAACGGTTTTTGCTGTTTGTGGTAAGCTAAGTCTAAATCTCAGAAGTAATGCTTTTCTAGCTAAGGGGACAGGAATTTTATTTGGGCTGTAAAATAGATGGTAAAGATGAGAATTAGGGCCCTCAAATATATGTCAATGGAAAAGTGATAACAGGGTAAGAGGAGTATGAACATGCTGACTAAGTAGTGCTAGATGATGTTGAGAACAAGTCTATAATGGAAATATGAGAGGAGATAATCAGGAGCTACATTTTAGGAGCACAACTTGAATAAAGAAAAAAATAAGCACTTGATGGGGGTGCAGTGGACAGAGAGCTGGTCATGGAATTAAATCAGGGAGACCTGGATTCAAATCCTACCTCAGAAACTTACTGACTGTATGACTTTGGACAAGTCATTTAGTCCCTTAAGGTCCAAGTTTCTTAATTTTTAAAATGAGTTTGTTGTATTTAATATTCTCTAATTTTCCTTCCAACCCAAAAGCTATGATCCTGTGATTCCTAAAAACATGTTTAAAATCAACACAAAAATATCTTGAGATTCATATATTTTTAGATGTAATAGGGAAAAAAAAACCAAGCAAACTTTTTGCTGCTACTGGTGGTGCTGCTGTTGTTGATATTTTGTTCAATGTTAAAGTGTCTCATCTAGGAGTAGAAACTGGGGGTAAATTCCATTTTACAAAGTCTATTTCCATTCTTATTTTTAAATGGTTACCAAAAGGAGATCCACTTATACACTGATTTATAGTCAATATCTGTCCTTCCATTGAATGGTATATCGTAATATTTAAATTCGATAGGATGATGCGTTCTTGAGCTAATGACAGTTTAGACATTTTTCTTGTGACAATAAAAGTGTGGCACTCCAGCCTACGCTAGGAGATCCCATTACCACCACTCCATCACTCCATCCATGGTGTCATGCCTTTATTTCCATGAACAAACCCAAGACATGAATTCAGTTTATATCCCACTTCTGATGTAGACTTGGATCAGCCACTTAATCTCCATGAACCTTGATTTCCTCATTTGTAAAATGAGGGCATTTTAACAAGATGGCCTCCAGAAACTATCTTCCAGCTCTGAATCTGTGATCCATTAACTTTCTAGCACATGCTTTAAATTTTAAGCCTCTATTCTCTTCCATCTAAAGAGGAAACAGCCACCCCCTCTTCTGTCCCTGAAAACAACATACCTTATTTTATATATTTCAATGAGCTTTGCTACAAAGCATTACAAGAAAACATATGGAGTATGGGATAAAGAAGGTTTATTATAATGATGAACAGAGAGAAGTGAGAGAGGTATTTTAAGCCAATGCTAAAAATTCTGCTTAGCAAAGTCTTAATCTCTCCTCCTCTCACACTGAACCTGTGCATTTGGTTTTAAACTAAGAATCAGCTCATTAGATGTCTTCTTAGTCTGACAATCTAAGCAATGCATATGAGAAGAGAGCATAAGATTTTAAGCTGATAGGAACCTCAGAGATTTTCTAGTCCAGAGACTTTAACCTTTTGGCGTATCATGGACTCCTTTGGCTGTCTGATGACGCCTA
Organism: Phascolarctos cinereus; assembly: GCF_003287225.1. Classification (NCBI taxonomy): domain Eukaryota; kingdom Metazoa; phylum Chordata; class Mammalia; order Diprotodontia; family Phascolarctidae; genus Phascolarctos; species Phascolarctos cinereus. Next base: position 232,658,216 of record NW_027555847.1, read on the forward strand.
TTGATTCCTTCTCAGAACAATGTTTTTAAATGCGCAAAATAAAATACATGGGAATACAAAGGCAACAAATCACATTGAAATAAAATTATTTTTTAAAAAGCTCATGGACCCCCATTTAAGACTCTTGATTTGTAGTCCAAGCTTTTCATTTTACAGGTGAGAAAATTGAGGACTAGAAACCTTGTTTCAAGATCAATTATCTTTTCAATAAACATTGATTTAGCACTACCTACATGCAAGTAAGCCTGCCTTAGCTAGGCTTTGCATACCTGAATAAGTAGCAAAGCCAGGATTTGAACCCAGGTGTCCTGACTCAAAAGCTAATGCTTTACCATACTACTACATTGGTATGTTCAGATCATCAAGAACATAAACATTTTGGTTACCTGGGAATGCCTCTCCCTCACTGGGCATCACCCTTAGAAGTGAATAAAACTTTACTACGTGTTTACATCCTGAAATGTTTGAGTGGCTCTGGGGACTAAAAGAGTTGGGTGTAGAAAAAACTAACACAAACAGCCAGATATTCTCTCTGATGACTCCCCTCCTATTTCTTCCCTCTCTGCCCTGCACCTGCTTCATTATTGAAAATGCACTCCTAATACATACATATTTAAATCATGTGCATGTTTTGCTCTGCTACTATGCAATGTGTCCTAAAAGTCTTAGTGTAATTTTAAGCTTTGATAACTTCAGAAGCCTAAATGATACAAACTTAGAAAAGTATCATTTGAAAGATTATTTGAATTTCTTTTATACTTATTTAGTTTTGTGATTCTAAATAATTAAATTTTAGTATCAATTTTAACAAGATGGGGAACTCTGTAATTATCCTCTGTGTATGTGACAGTTTCTGGATGATACTTTCTCAGACTTGTGGGTAGGGAAAAGAGGTCCTCTTGCTTGGCTACCGTGGTCACCTGATCTATCTTCAACAGAATTTTTATTGTGTGGTCATGTTAAAAATATTGTATATGTATCAAAATTATGTTCTTTGGATGATGGGAAGTCTAAGATTACAGATCCATTATTTTCGGTCACTGAAAGTTTTCATTTCCACAAAGTTACCGAATTAATTTGAGCCATAAATTGTACAATATGGTATTTATGCTGAATTTTAATAAGAAACATAAGTATTTTAATAATTTAAATAATTAACCTTAATTTTTATGTTTATAGCATTTATATATCTGAAGTTGTTAAAGCTGAAAACTGCACTAAGATTTTTGGGACATGTATTATGTATTTTGTAGAACACAAAAAGAAATTAACTAAAGGATTAAATAAAGATCAGTTAAACAATGGTTTATTTTATTTATTAATGGTCCAAAAAGCCCTTGTGAGTCAGAGCAATGGGTATGAATATACCTCATTATTTTCCAAAAATCTGTGTATCTGTGTATCTTCTAGGGTTAGGGCAGACATAAATAATTGATAGTAGTTATTAATTGTTCAGTTAATTCTATCTCTGTAGCTACTCAAGAAGGTAAATATTTAAAAGTATACTTTAAGAACTGGGTGACAAACAATATACACATTTGTGCTATATATGTTGTATGTATTCTATATGTATACATGTATGCACCCACACATGTATTCATAATCACCAAAGAACAAAATAGCTTTCAGCAGGAGTCATGTTCATCTCTATATTAATCCATAATAATGAAGCATTAAGTTCTTATGGTCTAAAGTTACAAAGCCTCACTCAAGTGCCATCACCTTTTTTTTTTTTTTACTAATCAAGTTAAAATTGCATCATTTTGGTGGCACCTATGTGAGGGAGTAAACCAGCAACAAGCAGAAGTTAATTGTCTCTGATTTTGGTGCATCAAGATGCATGGCCTTTTTTCTTCACATGTTTTTGCACGATAGATGGTATCTCTTCTTAATTTTCTATGCATGGATGGGCAGCTGGGGGCTAGGTTGTAAAGCTCTTTAAACAATAAACAGAAGAGTTGATACTTGATTCCAGTGACATTCCACAACCATTGAAGCATTGATTTGAGGGGCATGGTCAGATCTAGCTTTAGGAAAATCATTCTGGCAGGAATATGGATGATGAATTATAGAACAGAGAGACTCAAGGCAGGTTAGGAGGCCATTGCTACATGATATGATGTGGGGGATGGGGAGCAAATAAGGTGGTTAAGTTGGGAAGGGAGTTTTTTCCCAATGATGTCAACACAGCTGTTGCTGTGGGTACCCTGGTGGAGGTTAGGTCATAACTACTGCAAAAGACACAGAAAGAGGGAGGAGGTTAAGAACTTGCATGGCAGTAGGGAGAGGAACAATAGGGGAATGTTTGGTGAGATTTGGTAGAATTGCAGACAAGTCCTACAATTGGCTATTGCTGAGAAAGTGGGATGCAACACATCTTCATTTGATAGGGTAGTCATATACTTATTGAAGTCAGGCTATGACCCCTCTTCTCCATGGGGCTAGGGCCCCACTTTTGAGACTATATTTCAGATTATACCTTTCTTAGTATTAAAAGAAAAAAAAAAGAAACACCGTAGGACCAAACATGTAGAACCAGAAGGACCATAGAGGCCATCTAGTATAGCCTCTTCATTTATTGATATAGAAATTGAGGTATCAAGTGGTGAGATGAGTTGTCCATGGCCACACATTTAGTGAGCCTGGATTTGAACCTAGATCTTTCAGAATCCATGTCCCACACTCTATCCTCTAGGCCTTGCAGCTTTAATAATTCTTTCTACTGATATAGGTTTCAAAGTTTTTTTGCTGCCTTAATAGATGGTCTCTATAAGTTGCTGTCATCACCTGGTGGTAAGCTTTTTGGTGACAAGCCTCCATATATACCACACTATCCATCTTTAGGTAATAGAGATACAGATTGTTACTGACCCTATACTCAGAAATGTGCCGAAGCCAGTTCTAACTAGCTCATGGAGCTGATTGTTAAACATTTACCAGCACATCACTGTGGCCTGTACCCAGAACAATGAGAGCTTGGTAGGACAGTCAAGAGCTTATGCTGTCCTGCAAAAATAGATAAAACAAGATAAAAAAAAAACTTCAAGAATCCAGGGTGTTATGTTGAAGGACTGAAGTTGGATCTCAACACTATAGTAGATATCAACATTTCTTATTAACTCTTCCTTTATTTTCTCCTTCCTCCTCTTCCTCCCCTATACCCTCATTCATCAGGGAAGGGTGATATAGCCACATGAGGACTCTAAAAAAAACTTCTCTTTGCCTTATTTCATAAGCCATCCTCTGTTTCCATGGCAATAGAGGCAGAAAGGCCTATGACAGATAGCACTGGAGTGGGGGCCCTCTCACTTTCAAACTTTGGCTGCTGACTGTCAAATGCTTGTTTGAGAAATCAGATTTTTAAACTTGTAACATTTTGCTAAAGTTTTAAGAGATCTAGAAACTTTAAAAAAAGTAGTAAAGGATAGTCACACATCTTTCCAGCATGCTTTTCAAACTTACTTTTGAGAAACTTCGAAAAAACACTAGATAGGAAACTCAATAACGCGAAAATTCAACACCAATGGCAAATGATAACAATGACAAGGAGGAAAGTATCACAAAAACCTGCTGTCCTCATTTCAAGTTATCAGCATGGGATTTCTCCCTCATTATGAAAGATCATCATTTATTTTGTGTTTCCCTGATTGCCATACATATTTAGCATATGGAGCTGAAGACTTTGTAGTATTTTGTGTTAATGGCATCACAATGAACATATTTTTTAACAAATTCCTAGGAATAATGAACATGGACTCTTTTGGGGCTGTACTAATCCTTATGAATTTAGTGGGTGTACAATAGCAGTTCAATTTTCATTTCAGCAAGTATTTATGGAACCAGATAGGTTGTCAGAGGTTATGACCTCTGCCTGCCCTCAGGGAAAATGGAAAGGCTTCCATAAGAAATACCAGGCAGGTAGCAAGAAGCTGGGCCTGTGCATACTCCTGTTGTTCATTCACCAATTCCCCATTTGGTGTCTGTTTTCTTCTCTGTGGACGTTTATGCTGAAGTGTCAAAATGAGAGAGAGAGACAATAAATACTGTATGATTTTAGAAGTGAAAATATGAATGCAGTAGTAGATAAAGTAGATAAAGAAGAAATTATGATGCAGCTGGAATTTGACATGGACAATGGAAAATATATAGAATCTGGATGGGCATTGGAAAAGTCAGAAGGGTAGCTCCAGTGAAAGAATAGTATGAACAACAGCATGGGAATGGTAATGGAACTTATCTTATAAGGGCCTTCCTAAGGAGACAGACTCCACCTCCTGGCTTCCCTGGCTTCCTTTGTGCCTCAACTGAAGTTCCACCTCCTACAAGAAGCCTTTCCCAGTCCCTCCTTAATCTTAGCTCCTTCCTTGTGAGACCATTCCCAATTTATCCTATTAATATCTTATTTATACATAATTGTTAGCATGTTGTCTTCCTCATTAGATGGTGAGCTCCTTCAGAATAGGGACTATTTTTGCCTTCATTTTTATCCTCAGCACTTAGCAAAGTGCCAGACACACAGTAGGCATTTAATAAAGGTTAGTTAACTGACTAAACTGATAGTTCATATTAAGTATCAGCTTGCTTATAAATTATATTGGGATCAGGTTTTATAGAGCTTTTAATGCAAGATGAGAAGCTTGAACATATTTCTATAGAGAGTGGAAAGATTATAGATCATTAGACAGGGATGTGGTGTGATCAATATCATCTAGTAGGAGCCTAAAGACAGGGAGACCAATTAGGGAGCTACTGCAGCACTTCAGCCATCCGACCTAGGGCCACAGCAATGGGAATGGAAGGGTAAGTCCAATGGACTCTATGAAAGAAAGACTGATTGAATTTGGTGACTGATGGATTGTCAGAGACCAAAGAGATCAGGAATCCAAGATCACTTATAAGTTTAAAGTCAGGGGCTGGGGGGAGTCTACTGACCAGATTTTATGTCTTTCTAGGAAGTTTTATGGGCAGCTAAGTGGCACAGTGGATGGAGCATTGGGCCTGGAGTCAGGAAGGCTCATCTTCATCTGACCTCAGACACTAACTAGCTGTGTGAACCTGGGTAAGTCACTTAACCTTTCTTGCCTCAGTTTCCTCATATGTAAAATGAGCTGGAGAAGGAAATGGCAAGCCACTCCAGTATCTTTACCAAGAAAACCTCACATGAGGTCACCAGGAATCAGACACGACTGAAAAATGACTCAAGAACAAGGGAATTTTAAAATACTCATAATTACCTGGTAATAATAACAAAGATGATGATAACTAACATTTATACAGTACTTACTATGTGCCTGGCACTATGCTAAGCCATTTGCAAATCTTTTCTCATTTGGTCCTTACAATAGTCTTATGAAGTATGTGCTATTATTACCCTCATTTTACAGAAGAGGAAACTGAGGCAATCAGAGGTTAAATGACTTGCTTAGGGTCACACAGCTAGCAAATACCTGAGGTCAGCTTTAGACTCAGGTTTTCCTGACTTCAGGCTGGGTGCTTTATCCATTGCTATGTAATTACCCCTTTGGTAAGCAAAAGCCTTACTTATAGAGACAGCTTTCAAAATGACTATAACTGACTTTTATATAGCACATTTTTAAGTGTTTTACCTTTATTATCTCATTCAAGCCTTACAACTGCTCTGGGAAGTAGGCATCAGAGGTATTATTCTTAGTTTACAGATAAGGAAACTGAGGCTCACACTTAACAGTAAGCATGTCAGTGTGAGAGCTAGAATTCTACTTGTTCTCTCTTGTCTCCAACCAAAACCGTCATGCTTTAGAATATATTACACTACCTTTACACACATTGATAGTAAGAATTCCATTATCTATTGGTTGTAAGAGTACTACAACATATAGAAATGAGAATGCATACATCAGATATTTGTGCATATGTGTGTGTGTGTATACATATATATATATAATATGAAAATAAAATATATGTAACTCAAGTCTAACCTGAAGATGTTAATGGTTTGTTTCATACAGTTGCATGTTCTGAAAAAGAGATATGAAAATGTCATATATAGGATCATAGGGCTAGAGCTTGAAGGGATCTCAGAGACCATTTAATCCAACCCCTTCATTAGATAGGTGAAGAATCAGAGGCACAGGGAGGTTAAATGACTTGGTAGTGCGTACTGGCAGGAGGATTTGAAGTTTGGACCTCAGACTCCAGAACCATTTCTCTTTCCATGGCACTCTGTCTTTGTCTTGTTATCTTTCTCTCAGTCTCTCTGTTTATCTATTAGTATCTCTATCACTGCCTTGGTCTCTGTCTTTATCTCTCTGCCTCTCTCCCTCTTTCCCTCTTCCTCCCTCCCTTGTTTCTGTCTCTGCCTTTGTCTCTCTGTCTGTCTCTCTTTCTCTCTGTCTCATAGAATTGCTAACTACTACTAAAGCTGAGTGTTTTCTTTTACCCTATGGGTGACAGAACTCTAGTTATAACATACGTAGAGAAGAAGGATGTTTCATTTTCTTATGAATTCTTAATAAATTATGGATTTCCTTTAGCTAAAGAAATGAAACCTGAGATGCTTTCTCTTTCTCTTTTATAATAATTGGCTTTATTTTAGGTTTTCTGCAATTTCAATGAAACATTAAAAATTAGTCTTTTAAAGCTGCTATTCATGAATGTGAGAGAAAGCATGGCATGATGGAGACAGCACTGACCCTGGAGTCAGGGAGACCTAGGTTCAAGTCATATTATTGACACATATTGACTCTGTGATTCTGGGAAAGTCTTTTAACCTCTTAGAGGCCCAAGCCTTGAGAGCCTCTATAGAATATCAGAAGTTTCAGAGCAGAATGTGATCTACCTTTGTAGGAGTTCCCTATACCATTGAAATCATAGATTAGATCTTTAAAAGAAAATTAAACAAAACATAAAAGTGATATTTTTACCTAACACAGGCTAGAGTTTACCAAGAGGGCTAGAAGTCTCTTGAGTAGACTTTAGGGCTTTAAGCATGGGTGTATGTGTGTGTTGTGTAGACCAAAGTCCATTTCAGACCAATGTGAAATTGCTAAACTTCATGCAAAATCAAAATTTCCTCCGGGCCCCTAAAATCTATGGCATCATTACTAGATTTTATAATTTGGGAAATGCACACAAAATAAGCATTGCATTTTAAGTCTGAGATATTCAGTTTGAATCTTAGATGTAATACAGCATTTGTGACCTCATGCAACATATCTATAGCTGGGAAATAATAATTTGACCGTATATTACGCCTTACTGGACACTCTCGTTGTGGTCCTGTTTATTTCTATTTTTGTGACTAAATTACTTTGTTTAAGTAATATACAACAGAATAATGAGGATAAAGTGTTCCATCAAAGTACCCCCCTCCCAGATTAGAGTTTTACAGTTAGATAAGAATTTCTTTTTTTTTCTTTTTTTTTATTAATTTATTTTGATTTATCAACAATCACTTCCATATGCTTTTGAATTGAAAATTTTTCTCCCCCTTCCTCCCCCGCACCCTCCCAAGATGGTGCACAATCTGATATAGGCTTTACATTTACATACCCATTAAACATATTTTCACATTAGTGAAGTTGTAAGTAAAAATTAAAACCAATAGGAGGAACCATCAGAAAGATGAAACAAAACTCAACAGAAGGTAAAAATAACGATAGAGATTCGACTTCTGTAGTTCTTTCTTTGGATGTGGACAGCATTTTCCATCCCGAGGCCTCTGGAGATGTCTTAGATCCTTGTAATGCTGAGAAGGGTTCAGTTTAACAATCTTAGTCATTGCATAACGTGGCTGTTATTGTGTACAAAGTCCTCTTGGTTCTGCTCACTTCACTCAGCATCAGACCATATAAGTCTTTCCAGGTTTTTCTGAAGTCAGCCTGTTCATCATTTCTTATAGCACAATAGTATTCCATTACATTCATATACCACAACTTGCTCAGCCATTCCCCAATTGATGGGCATCCTCTCAATTTCCAATTCTTTGCCACCACAAAAAGAGCTGCTATGAATATTTTTGTACATGTGGGTCCTTTTCCCATTTGTTTGATCTCTTTGGGATATAGCCCTAGAAGTGCTATTGCTGGATCAAAGGGTATGCACATTTTTGTAGCCCTTTGGGCATAGTTCCAAATTGTTTTCCAAAATGGTTGGATCATTTCACAACTCCACCAACAATGTATAGTGTTCCAATTTTCCCACATCTTCTCCAACATTTATCATTTTCCTGTTTTGTCATGTTGGCCAATCTGATAGGTGTGATGTGGTACCTCAGAGTTGTTTTGATTTGCATTTCTCTAATCAATAATTTAGAGCATTTTTTCATATGACTTTAATTTCTTCATCTGAGAACTGTCTGTTCATATCCTTTGACCATTTATCAGTCGGGGAATGGCTTGTGTTCTTATAAATTTGTCTTAATTCTCTATATATTTTAGAAATGAGGCCTTTATCAGAGAGACTGGTTGTAAAAATTCTTTCCAATTTTCTACCTTCCTTCTAATCTTAGTTGCATTGGCTTTGTTTGTGCAAAAACTTTTCAATTTAATCAAAATTTTGCTTTTCATAATGTTCTCTATCTCCTGTTTGGTCATGAATTCTTCTGTTCTCCATAGATCTGATAGGTAAACTATTCCTTGTTCTCCCAGTTTACTTATGGTATCAGCCTTTATATCTAAGTCCTGAACCCATTTTGACTTTATTTTGGTATATGGTGTGAGATTTGGGTCTATGCCTAGTTTCTGCCATACTCTTTTCCAGTTTTCCCAGCAGTTTTTTTCAAAGAGTGGGTTCTTATCCCAGAAGCTGGGGTCTTTGGGTTTATCAAATAATAGATTACTATAGTCATTGACTACTGTGTCTTGCATATTTAACCTATTCCACTGATCCACCTCCCTATTTCTTAGCCAGTACCAAGCAGTTTTGATGATTGCTGCTTTATAATACAATTTAAGATCTGGAATTGCTAGGCCACCTTCCCCTGCATTTCTTTTCATTAGTTCCTTTGATATTCTGGACCTTTTGTTTTTCCAAATGAATCTTGTTATTATTTTTTCTAACTCTATAAAATAATTTTTTGGTAGTTTGATTGGTATGGCACTGAATAAGTAAATTAGCTTAGGTAGGATTGTCATTTTTATTATATTAGCTCAGCCTACCCATGAGCAACTGATGTTTTTCCAATTATTTAGATCTGATTTTATTTGTGTGAAAAGTGTTTTGTAATTGTGTTCATAGAGTTCCTGGGTTTGTTTCGGAGGTAGACTCCTAAATATTTTATAATGTCTACAGTAAGTTTAAATGGGATTTCTCTTTCTATCTCTTGCTGTTGGGCTTTGTTGGTAATATATAGAAATGCTGATGATTTATGTGGGTTTATTTTATAGCCTGCAACTTTGCTAAAGTTGTTTATTATTTCAAGTAGTTTTTTACTTGATTCTCTAGGATTCTCTAAGTATATCATCATGTCATCTGCAAAGAGTGATAGCTTTGTTTCTTCTTTGCCTATTCTAATGCCTTCAATTTCTTTTTCTTCTCTTATTGCTAAAGCTAAGGTTTCCAGTACAATATTGAATAACAGTGGTGATAATGGACATCCTTGTTTCACCCCGATCTTATTGGAAATGCTTCTAGCCTGTCCCCATTACATATAATGCTTGCTGAAGGTTTTAGATATATGCTATTTATTATTTTAAGGAAGACTCCATTTACTACCTATGCTTTCTAGTGTTTTTAATAGGAATGGGTGTTGTATTTTATCAAAAGCTTTTTCTGCATCTATTGAGATGATCATGTGGTTTCTGTTGGTTTTGTTGTTGATATGCTCAATGATGCTGATAGTTTTCCTAATATTGAACCAACCCTGCATTCCTGGTATAAATCCTACCTGGTCATAGTGTATTATTCTTGTGATAAGTTGCTGCAATCTACTTGCTAGTATTTTGTTTAAAATTTTTGCATCTATATTCATTAGAGAAATTGGTCTATAATTTTCTTTCTCTATTTTGACTCTTCCTGGTTTAGGTATCAACACCATATTTGTATCATAAAAAGAATTTGGTAAGACTCCTTCTTCACCTATTTTCCCAAATAGTCTATATAATATTGGAATTAATTGTTCTTTAAATGTTTGATAGAATTCGCATGTAAATCCATCTGGCCCTGGAGATTTTTTCCTAGGGAGTTCATCAATGGCTTGTTCAATTTCTTTTTCTGAGATGGGGTTATTTAAGTATTTTACTTCCTCTTCGTTAATCTGGGCAATTTATATTTTTGTAAATATGTATCCATTTCACTAAGATTGTCAAATTTGTTGGCATATAGTTGGGCAAAATAATTCCTAATTATTGTTTTAATTTCCTCTTCCTTGGTGGTAGCTTCCCCTTTTCATTCTTGATACTAGTAATTTGGTTTTCTTCTTTCTTTTTTTAATTAAATTAACCAAAGGCTTATCTATTTTATTGTTTTTTTCATAAAACCAGCTCTTAGTTTTATTTATTAGTTCAATAGTTTTCTTAATTTCAATTTTATTAATTTTTCCTTTGGTTTTCAATATTTCTAATTTGGTGTTTAGTTGAGGATTTTTAATTTGTTCTTTTTCTAGTTTTTTGTTGTATGCCCAATTCATTAATCTCCTCTTTTTCTATTTTATTTATGTAAGCATTTAGAGATATAAAACTTCCCCTAAGAACTGCTTTCGCTGCATCCCATAGGTTTTGGTATGTTGTCTCATTATTGTCATTCTCTTGAATGAAATTATTGATTGTTTCTATGATTTGTTGTTTGACCCAATCATTTTTTAGGATTAGATTATTTAGTTTCCAATTATTTTTTAGTCTATCTTTCCATGGCCCTTTATTACATATAATTTTTATTGCATCATGATCTGAAAAGGATGCATTTAATATTTCTGCCTTTCTGCATTGGATTGTGAGGTTTTTATGCCCTAGTACATGGTCAATTTTTGTGTATGTGCCATGTACTGCGAGAAAAAATATATTCCTTTCTATCCCCATTCAGTTTTCTCCAGAGGTTTATCATATGTAACTTTTCTAATGTTCTATTCACCTTCTTAACTTCTTTCTTGTTTATTTTGTGGTTAGACTTATCTAGTGCAGAGAGGGGAGGTTCAGGTCCCCCTAGTATAGTTTTGCTGTCTATTTCTTCCTGTAACTCCCTGAACTTCTCCTGTAAGAATTTGGATGCTATACCATTTGGTGCATATATATTTAGTAATGATATTACTTCATTGTCTATGGTGCCTTTTAGCAGGATGTAGTTTCCTTCCTTATCTCTTTTGATTAGATCTATTTTTGCTTTTGCTTTGTCTGAGATCAGGATTGCTACCCCTGCTTTTTTTACTTCAGCTGACGCATAATATATTCTGCTCCAGCCTTTTACCTTTACCCTGTATGTGTCACTCTTTTTCAAATGTGTTTCCTGTAAACAACATATTGTAGGATTATGGTTTTTAATCCATTCTGCAATCCATTTCCGTTTTATGGGAGAGTTCATCCCATTCACATTCACAGTTATGATTACTATCTGTGTCTTTTTCTCCATCCTTTTTCCCCCATTTATGCTTTTCTTTCTCCTTTTTCCTTTCCCCCTTCACTAGTGTTTTGCTTTTGACCACGCCTCCTTCAGTCCCTTCCCCCTTTTATTATCCCTTTCCCTTTTCTTCCCCTTTAGTCTTACTGCTGCTTCCCTCCCTTCTTTCCCCCTCCCTTTTCTTTCCCCCTCCCTTTTCTTTCCCCTTTTCCCTCCTACTGCCTATAGGGCAAGTTAGATTTCTATACCTAACTGATTATATTATGCCCTTCTTGAGCCAAATCTGATGAGAGTAAGGTTCAAACAATGCTCCCCCTTCTTTCCCTCTGCTGTAATAGGATTTTGTGTCTTTTCCTGTAATGTAATTTACCCTTGTCTGCCTCCTCCTTTCTCAGTACATTTTCTAAGATCAGATTGATCCACTTATTTGGATCCATTTAACCCACTTGATTAGATTTTTTTTTATCATTACATCAAAGTCAACTAATATCCACCCTCTTTATGTATACTCCTTTAACAAGGTGTAATAACAATACAGTTCTCAAGGGTTGCAAGTCTCATATTCCCTTGTAGGGGTTTAAACAGCCCCCCCTTATTAACAACATATTGTATCCTTCTGTCCCATTTACCTTTTTAAGTCCTTCTTGAGTCCTGTACTTGAAGATCAAATTTTTTGTTGAGCTCTGGTCTTTTTATCAGGAAAGTTTGGAAGTCTCCTATTTCATTGAATATCCACCTCCTCCCTTGAAAAATGATGCTCATTTTTGCTGGGTAATTGATCCTTGGCTGCATTCCAAGCTCCTTTGCCTTATGGAATATCATGTTCCATGCCCTGCGGTCTTTTAATGTAGAAGCTGCAAGGTCCTGTGTAATCCTGACTGTGGTTCCATGATATTTAAATTGTTTCTTTCTGGCTGCTTGCAGCACCTTCTCTTTCATCTGGTAATTTTGGAATTTTGCTATTATATTCTTGGCATTGTCAATTTGGGATCTCTTTCAGGTGGTGATCGGTGGATTCTTTCTATGGTTATTTTCCCTTCTGGTTCTAGGACTTCTGGGCAGTTTTCCTTTATGATTTCCTGAAAGATACTGTCCAGGCTCTTTTTTTCATCATGATTTTCAGGTAGTCCAATAATTTTTAAATTGTCTCTCCTGAGTCGATTTTCCAGGTCGGTTGTTTTACTGATGAGGTATTTTACATTTTCATCTATTTTTTCATTTTTTTGTTTCTGTTTGACTGATTCTTGCTCTCTCATAGAGACATTAGTTTCCATTTGTCCAATTCTAGTTTTTAACAGATTGTTTTCTTCTGTTAGTTTTTGTACTTCCTTCTTCAACTGGCCAATTGTGTTTTTTAGGGACTTGTTTTCTTCAGTGTACTCTTCTGTTAGTTTTTGTCCTTCCTTCTTCAATTGGCCAATTGTGTTTTTTAGGGACTTGTTTTCTTCAGTGTATTTTTTTTCCAATTGGCCAATTGTATTTTTGAAGGACTCTTTACCTCTCTCATTTGACTATTAAAATCCTTCTTGAGCTCTTCTAAGAAGGCTTTTTGGGCTTCAGACCAGTTCATATTCCCTTTTGTTGTTGCAGATGTGGGTTTGTTGACAATGTTGTCCTCTTCAGAATTTCTGTCTTGATCTTCACTCTTCTCATAATATGAATCTATGGTATGTTTCTTTTTACTCATGGTGTTTCTTTATTCCCTGGCCTTTAAAGAGATTGAGCTCTCCTGCTGGGGAACAGAGGGCACTGACCCAAACTTCTTGTGTTGGGAGCCTAGGTCTTGGTCACTGGCTTTGTGCTGGGGCCTCTTATGCTGGCAATTGGAGGCTGTAGGTTTCTGGCAGCTTACCTTGTGTTGGGCTGGAATCAGCAAGGCTGGAACTTTCAGGCAATTCTAGGTTGCCTGCTTTTCCTTTCCTTTAGCTTTCTTCAGCTCCTTTTAGATGGGTGCTGCAGGGTTTATCTGCCTGGGGCCCCTGCAGTGTTGTCTCCCTCTTTCTGCTAATGCACTGGGAGATTCCTTTGTGGTGGAGTGCCGGCTCCTGGTGGTTTTCTGAGCTGGTTTCCACAAGTTCCCCCCACCTCCACTGAGACGCTCGGAGGTCCATGTGTTGGTGTTTGCCTGCTCTACCACCTGGGCTTCAGGATTTCTTCACTATTGGAAGCTTCAGGGATCCTGCAGCTCACCTGTTGTTGGGTTGGAATCAGCAAGGCCCGGGCTTTAGGAAGCCTTTCGGTTGTTTTCTTCACCTCCTTTCAGATGAACGCCGCAGGGTACTTGTCTGCCCGGGGCCCCTTGTAGTTCTGCCTCCCTTATGTTTGCAGAGGCATTGGGAGACCTGTTTGCTGGGCTGCTGCACTGCTGATCCTCGTCTTTCTTCTAGTTCAGGTGTTCCAGGGTTTTTTTTTTTCTGTGGTGATATTTACTGGGTTTTCAGAGGTTGTTAGGGGAGAGTGAGAGCGACTACCTTTTCACTCCGCCATCTTGGCTCCCAGAAGTGGAAGTCTAGGTAAGAATTTCTTATGGCTTACTGTAATTATTTTTAGCACTATCAAAATTTTTCTAGATTGGACCTGCTATTGAGTTCCAAAGGCCTTAATTCATTTACAATCAGGATCTTAAGAACTCAAGGAAAATAAGCAGCTAACCAACTTTGTACAAGTATATGGAGATCACATGATTCTCTCTCCTTCCATTCATCTCCCCCTTCATTTTTCATTCTCTCTCTGTCTCTCTGTCTCTGTCTCTCTTTCCATTAATTCAGTTTTCATGGCTGCTGCAGCAGGTGGGAGTATTTATCTTTTCATCTCATTAATCACTTGTGAGTTGCTGAGGAGAGCTCTATTAATACCTGGTTGGGAGACAGTATAATGTATAATATCTTCCTTCAGTAGCAGGAGCAGCAGAGACAGCTGTGAAATAAGGTGCTATGAGGGAATCTCCTGATGTAAAGTCTTCAAATTCAAATGTGGTCTCAACCCAGAAATGCAAACCCAATCTCCAAAACCAAGAGAGAAGAGTGACTGACTGCTTAACTTTTGCACACAGGATTGGCCTTTTGCCAAAGTATGAAGACAGAAAAAATGGTTTCTGGGCCCTATCCTCTATGTTCTGTACATTTTATCCTCATTCTTTCAGGCACAGAAACCACTCATAGTCATTTCACTTTCTCGTCTACTAGTCCCATAATGAGTAATAATGAGTTATTAGCTTGTAAACTCTCTCACACAGTCAACAGTGAGTATAAGCTCCTTGAGGGCAAGATTAATTTGTTTTTTGTTTTTATATCTCCAGTGCCTAGCATTTTACCTGGCACATAGGGTGTACTCAATAAATATTAATTGTATAGAATAAAATGTCCATGATCTTAGAGTAAGAGATTTCAAAACTGGAAGGGACCCTTTTGGTGTCCATAGAGACTAAGTGACTTGCCAGAGCCACACAGGTAGAAAATGACAAGGAAGGATTTGAAACCAAGACATCTAATATGTACTCAATAAATATTTGTTAAACATGTGAATTATAGCCTGAAGTCATCTCTATCCCCTTGGTTTTATATCTCTACTCACACCACCACCTACATAGTTCAGGACTTCAATTTTCTTTGGATCATTTCAATTGTCTCCTAACTGCCTTCTATGAATCTGTCAAGTTAATAAATGCTTCTTGGTTCATCAATTGATTTATTGCTGTCAGACTTCCCCCAAACTTCTAGAATATCGTGTTGGGAACTCCTTTCCCCCTCTTTGTAATTACTTGTCTTGTGTTGGGCTAGCTGGATGACATAATCAATATAGGCAGCTATCTATGTGGTAGAAGCTCAGGTCTGTTCCAGAAACTTTAAAGCCTGTCTCAATGCCACCACACCCACTGGCTGATGTCTGATGTTAGAACTTCAGACCTTCAACTCTTCATCTTAAGGTTTTGATTGAATGAATTGAATTTATTACAAGTTAGACCATTATCCAGTCAACTCTTGAATATAGCTTTCATTCAGTTGTAAAAATATTCTTTCTAACATAGAGATCTGATCATGATACTTCCTTACTCAAACTTCTTTCTTGGCTTCTTGTGTGGTTTAAAATACACACGTGTTAGCTTGACACTTAAGGTCCTTTATGATAGCTGTCTCCTACCTACCTTTCCAACTTTATTTCACACAACTCCATTTAACACACTTTGTTTCCAGTAGGAATAGAAAATCTTTTATTCCCTGATGCATCCCCATCTCTCTCATCTTTGGCATTTGTGCAGCCTGATGAAATACCTGAAAACAGTCTCTCATCTCTGCCTTTTGACATTGTTCTCTTCCCTTATTGCCCAGCTGAGATGACACCTTCTTCGTGAAATTTTGCCTCATTCTTCCTCTAACCATCCCACCTGGCTGAAAGTTTCTTCTTCAGGTATCCTTCATGGGCTTCATTTGGATCTCACTTTTATTATTATCACATTTACCTTATATGATAATTATTTGTCTGCATGTTTTATCCTCTGCATCATTTTAGACTGCAAGCTCTTTGATGTCAAGGGCTTACATATTTTTAAAATTTTATTTCCCACATTAAACACAATGCCTGACCAAAGTAGGCATTGAATTACTATTTTTAGATGGATTGAATCAAAGCCTTAAGTTGAAGGGATAAAGGTCTGAAGCTCTAACATCAGGTATCAGTCAACGGGTGTGCTAGTATCTGTGGGAAGATGGCATTAAGGCTTTAGAAACAGGCCTGAGCTTTTACCATGTAGATGGCTGTCATCATCTAAGGATCCTGCTTAGATAATGCAGTGAACTTGTCACAGGACTGTTAATTACAAGGAAGAAGAAAGAAATTCCCTATACAGTAATCCATAGATTTGGAGGAAGTTTGACATTGATAAATTATATAAATAATTCAGCAAGTATCATTAAAGCACCTACTATGTACCAAACACAATACTAAGTACTGAGAATACAAGTACAAAGAATGAAACAATTCCTGTTCACAAAAAGCATATGTTCTTATGGAGGAAAGAAGTGTGTGTGTGTGTGTGCACGTGCATGCATGTGTGTGTGTGTGTATAAACATATAGGTGTGTATGTATAATATAATAACATAACTATGTGTGTATGAATGTATGTGTGTGTGTGTGTGTGTGTGTGTGTGTGTGTGTACTGTAAAGTAAATAACTACAAATATATACAGAGTAATTTCAATTGTGGCACTTTGCCAAACACTCTTATTTTTTTCTTTTGCTTTTTTTAAGAAACAAAAGTATATTCAATTGTCAAAGCAGTTAATCACAGTCACCTCATATGTTGATGCAATTTACAATTATGCAGTTACTTTTTGCAATTCAATAGAAAACTGAGGTAGAAATGACTACTATTATAGGTTATCATCCTTAATCAAAGTCCTGCATTGCTATCCCCTGATACCTAGGAGGCAAGAGTGAACCCAACCAAGACCAGGACCATGTAGTTAACTGCCTCTATGACAAATTATCTGCTAGATACTTGTCAACTTGTACAATTCCAATAATATAGATTCTTTATCCCCTTTTATCAAGCATCAAACTTTTATGAAGTTGAGTTGAATTTTCTCCCTCAGATTCTAAGTTCCTCTGAAAGTTTATCTCTAGAACAAATTTAGAATGCTACTTGTTTTAATGATTTTATTGTTTCCTGAAGATATTGAACTGCAAATAGATGTGTGCTATACTTTGCAATTGGGTGACATATAATGATGTTCTGATCATATGATTCAATTCTATTCCAAAATCTTATTAAAATGCCTCCTAATGAAAGGCATTCTATGAGGCTTTGGGTATACAAAGATGAAAATTGAAATAGCTCCTGCCATCAAGAAGCTTATAGGGTAATAAGACATACCCATACAAATAAATGTGATTTGAAGTAGAATTTGATAAGGGCAAAGGAAGGATAAATTTATGCTGATGAGGAATCAGAGAAGATTTCTTAGAGAAAGTGGTCTTGAAAGAAGAGAAAGATTTCAACAAGTTGAGATAATGAAAGAGTTCATCCCAGGAATGAGACTTACTACATGAATGCAAGAAGGTAAGAAATGACAGAATGACCTAGGGGAGCAGCAAGTAGTACAGTTGGAAAGAAATGTAGAGTATATTGTGAAATAGCTCCGGGAAGGTTGGTCAGAAATATATCATGGAGGAACTTACTAGATAAAGACATTTGTATTTTTAGTGTAGAAACAATGGGAAGTCATAGGAGTACACAGTAGTCACAATAAGAAAGAAAGAGTAGTATGGTCAGATTTTGAATTAGAAAAAAATATTTTGCCAGCTGTCTTGATGATGGACTGAAAGACAACGAGACTTGAAGCAGACGACTGTTAGGAGGTTATATACCCTAATGGCTTTGATGAGGTGAGAATAGCAAAGAGGTTATTCCAATAGTCAAGGCAGGTGATGATGAGGGCCTGAATTAGGATAATTTGAGATAAGAAGGTGATTAGAGATAAGGCTATGGATTTGAAAGATTCTGTTGGCAGAGACTTGTTAAAAAGGGATGTGAAAACTTACTTCTTGGTAGAGGGTGGGTGAATGAAAGAGTAGAGCAAAAATGCCATTTTTAGTTTTTAAGCTTGAGTGCCTTGGGGGGAAAAATTCAAAGGAAATAGTGTAGATTGAAAGAAGAATAGATTTAGATGGAGAAGATGATTTCTGTTCTAGATACATGGGCACAAATATTGAGATGTCCATCAGACAGTTGACAAAATGGAATTTGAGTTCAGGAGAGAGTAAGGTTGAATATTTTAGGGAATCATCTCCAGGGAAAATAGGATTGAACCCATGGATATAAATCATATAGTATATATAGAGAAGTGGGTTTAGGAGAGTGCCTTGCGGGAATATCTAAATTTAGCAAATGGGAGGAGAACGATTAGTGAAGGAGATGGAGAAATAAACAGAACTATGGGGAAAGGGAGGGATGCAGAGGGAGAGAAAGAAGAGATGCAACTATGTACAAGTACTTATATATGTGCAATGTAGGCACACCTATGTTTATAGGTGAGACCTCATTATGCTTTTAGATGGTAAAGGAGCTAGTAGGTAGGGGAGAGATTGAAGGGAAAAGAAAGAGACAGAGATGGAGACAAAAGCAAAGAGAAAAAGTAAATGATTAGGAATGGCATGTGTGACAAGATTTGAAGAAAACAAGGTGGAAAGAATATAAGTATAAGAATATAAGTGATAGTATTGTAAGAAAGATTAATCTAATCTCCTCTAGGGGTGGGGAACCTGTGGCCTGGAGGCCACATGTGGCCCTCTAGGTCCTCAAGTGCGACTCTTTGACTGAATCCAAAGTTCAGATGTGTTCTGTGAGTTCCCCACCCTGTTTCATTCATTCAATGAATTATTCAGGGCTTGCTTTGTGTAAGACATCCATCTAGCATTATGAGTACAAAGAAGAAGACATGAGCTTTGCCCTCAACAGGCTTATTGTCTAGGAGGAGAAATTACACAATTATAATATTGCAATTACTGTGAATTGTTCTGTATATATTACTGCAATTACGTGAAAGTGCAATTAGGGTGATAGAAATTGCACGCGGGATCAAGTACACAGTCTCATTGGACTTCACGCTGGGTCAGATATCATTGGAAAATTTTATGTTCAGTGGGTATCACATTTTAATAGGGATACTAACAAATTAGAGCATATCCAAAGGAATATAACCAGAACATAAGATGTGTCATTTTAGAACAATTGAGAGAAATATGCATATTTATCCTACATGAAGTACAAGAGAGGTTGGGATTTCATAGCAGATAGAGTGATGGATTTGAGGCTCAGAAGATCTGAGCTTAAATTCTGCCTCTCACTCTTCCTACCCAGTGGCAAAGTTAGACAAGTCACTTAACTTCTGTGTGCTTCAGTAAATTCCTTAGGACTTATCTACTGTCATAGGTTAAAATCTATGTCGATGAAGAGAATTCCCAAACTGGGAGTCTCCTTTCTTAAGGAATCATCTATCTTTTGTTTATTATGTTTTATGCAGATGAGGATTTTGTACTTTTCCAGAAGGCAGAATTAAGACCATCGAGTGAAAGCTACAGAAAGTGAGATTTCATGTTAAAAAGGAAAGGATGGATAGCATACTCATCAAATTGAGAAAGTTGATAAAAGAGGAATAATTGATCTTGGAGGATTTGTAGAAAGGCAGGCACACTAATGCGTTGTTGGTGGAACTGTAAATTGGAACAGTCATTTTGGAAAGTCATTAACCCTCTGTCTGCCTCAGTTTCCTCAATTGCAAAATGGGGATAATAATAGCACCTACCTTCCCTTGTTGTAAGGATCAAATGAGATACTACTTGTAAGGCACTTAGCATAGCACCTAGTACATAGCAGGTGATTAACAAATGCTTATTCCCTTTTCTCTGATTTGGTATAATAAGCCATTCATTCCCCCCACCCCACACCCATGGAATGCTGGTATAAACTAGTTGAAGTTCACATAGTTACTAAGTGGCAAAGTTAAGATTCAAATCCATATGTCTAATTTCAAAGCCAAGGAACCTTTTAACCACACCAACTTCTATAAAGCTTTTCAGCTATATATCTTTATGACAGGCCAGCAAGAGCTACTGAGATGATTACCCTTATTTTACAGATGCAGAAACTGGAACTCTGAGAAGTTAAGTAACTTGACCATGGGCCCACAGCTGTGATCATCAAAGATGGGCTTCAAAGCCTTGAATGGGGGTGGGTGATGTAGATACTGAGGAGACTAGGGCCAACATAGCATACATAAGTCTTACTCTCATTTTACAGGTGAAGAAAACTTTGGAACTGGAGTTAGAAATATCTGAGTTCAAAGGTGACCAAGATGTATGATGCTGAACAAGTTGCTTAACCTCCATCTGCCTTAGTTTCCTCATCTGTAAAATGGGGACAATAATAGCATTTCACTGCCAAGGCTGTTATAAGGATCAAATGCCTTCATATTTGCAAGGTTTTACAAACCTTAAATCACTATATAAATGTTAGCTAAGCCTCAAAAAGGTGAAGTAATCAAGCTCCCACAGCTCATCAGTAGCAGGTACAAAATCTGAGCTTAGGTATCCTTAATCCAAGTACAAGGTGCTTTCCGTTACACAATTACAGCAAAACAGCGTTCTCTGAAACTTCAATTAAAATATAAGCTACTTAAAGCAACAGACTATCACACTTCTGTAATTGTAACTCCAGCACTTAGTAGGAGGCTTAGTAGAAGCGCCATTTTTAGATGCTCAAGAAATGCTTTCTGCTTGCTGATGTATTGCTCTTCCAGATTTGCATCAGTTGGTGGGAGTTGGAAGAGTGAAGAGAATGAAGTGCTTTTTTTCCCCCTTTCTTTCTTGTAGTTAGGATGGAAATGATCAAAAATTCTTCTAGGTCTTTTGACTCCTCTCCACTATTTCCCTTTTTAAATAAACAAGTATTTATCTCTGAATGAAACAATATGGAACCAAATATATATATTAGGCAATTGAGGTTAAGTGACTTGCCCAAGGTCACACAGCTAGTAAGTGTCAAGTGTTTTGTCTGAGGCCAGATTTGAACTCAGGTCCTCCTGACTTCAGGGCCGGTGCTCTACCCACTGTGCCATCTAGCTGCCCCGAAAGTGAAATTTGTTTGTTTGTTTGTTTGTTTGTTTCTTTCTTTCTTTCTTTCTTTCTTGGGAAATTGGGGTTAAGTGACTTGCCCAGAGTCACACAGCTAGCAAGTGTCAAGTGTTTAGTCTGAATTCAGGTCCTCCTGACTTCAGGGCCAGTGCTCTATCCATGGAAACAAATATTTTTATTATTGTTGATTCCTTCCATGCAGTCTGCAGACAGGAGGACACGGACATGCAATGTAAACTAGAATTGTTCAGTCATATACAAAGAAGCAAAGCCCTGGGAAGGATATCAGAGGTACTGCAGTAATTCATATGCCCATCTAGGCAGGACTATATAGATACCATCCCAGAACATCCTGTTCATAAAGCTCCCTAGGGAAACAAGATTCTCTGACTTGTTTTGATTTATTAACCATGTAATGCTGCGTATTTTTTTCAGCTAATCAGTTCTCTAAGGTGCCTTGTGAAATGGCAGCATTGCTGCACATAAGTTTCTCCTGTTGATGAAGGAATGAAGAAATGCAAGAGAAGTCCTCACTCTCAAGGAACTTATGTGGGCTGGCACTTGTGTAGATAATTACCAGAAGAGATGTGATGATGTGTAAGGGAAGTTCTTATAGGACTAGTCAAATTCTGCTTTCACTCTTGCCTCAGTTCTTTGACTGCTCTGTTCTTGGTAGTGTGAATTCTTTGCCCATAGCTTCAAATGAGAGTTGATGCTGTAAGGGGAAAAGTCATCAGGTTTTCTCCACTCTGAGGCTACATAGCCCTGAAATATGGGCTGCATTCCCTGGCTAGACATTTATTTGTTTGTTTTTTCCCTATGTTTTAGGTTAATGTCTCCAACTTTACAAGTTATGAAGGATCATGAAGGTACTCCGGCATCCCAATATTTTTAATTCTAGGTTCCATAGCAAGCATAGCATTGATACCCCAAAGAACAAGGAGTGATCTTGTAGAATGACCTTCTTCACCCAGGCAGGCCATTGGAAACTGAGATGAAGGCTCATATGCCAGTCATAGTACATCTGGACATGAACTTCATGGCATAGGAACTGAACTAAGTTATAAGTCTCCTGCCCCTAGAGACCAAAGCGGTGTTGGGGAACCATATGCCCCTTTGGTAATGGGGAAAATGTATTTTTTTCTTGTTATAGCTTTGAAGCAACTATCCCTTTGTGAAGATGTTACATGGTTAAATGGAACTCGGCTGTTACTCATTCGTATCTTCTATAACTTTTCTTGAGTGAGTCCACTCACTCAAGACAATTGGAGAATCAACTTGGTGAAGATATCTAAATGGAGTATTTAGAAGTCTACCATTGCTCCTGGCACAGGAAGTCCATCTTATTTTTTTTATCTGGCACTGATTTGATGGTATTTTTTTTTACAGCTTTGCCTGAATAATTCCTTATTTCTGGGTTGCAGCCTATTTATGCCCAGCCTTGTGGAATTTATAATCTACTAAGAGTTTGGGGTATGTACTATGATACAAGGCAGAAAGTGATAGGGGAAAAGGAACATCTGGACAGTATGCTTTTGGAAAATATGAGGAGGTAAGAAATTGTTTTGAGGTGAAGATGATAAAATGACAATGGAAAACATGGCTACTGACATGGTGGTCTGAGAAGAAGACATAGATGCCAGAAGTCTGAGTTAAAGGAAGATGAGTATTCCAAAGTTGCAGGTGGGATTGACCTACAGAAATCTATTAAAATCCAGAGAAGGACAAGATGGGGAATAAATCAGTTTATCTCCATAGAGTGAATGGCCCATTCCCCAGGATGGTTATTTTATCTTCTATCTATATGTTTCTTGCAGGATTTTTGCCTTCATTTGAAATACCTATCAGCATATTATCTATAATATTCTATAGGCAAAGGAGTGAAATAGGATAGCATTCTTTTCTCAACCTCCTCAGTTAAGTGGTATAGCAGAAAGACACAGGAGCATGGGATTACAGATTTAAGAGGTCGTCTAGTACAATTCCCTCTTTTTTAAGATGAGAAAGCAAAATTTGATAAATTAAACAAGTTACCAAAGGTTACACAATAGTACAGAGCAAAGTCAAGATTTGAACCCAGATCCTCTGATACAACATCTAGTGCCCTTTCCCCATTAAATCGTGTTGCCTCCAAAAAGATCAGTGAACTTGGAGTGGGAAGATATGGATTTAATTATTTTTTCTTAAAGTTGCTAGTTGTGTGACCTTGGGCAATTTCTTAAATCTTTTTAGGTTTCAGTTTTATCACCTCTAAAATGGGAATAATAATACCTGTACTATCTACAGTGTACCTTGTAGAATTGTTATGATGATCAGGTGAAATAATGGATTTGGATCACTTTCCAAGTCTTAAAATGTTGTGCAATTGTCTATTATTCTTATGTTTCCATATGTAACATTTTTAGAAACACTTTTTCAAAAAATAGTCTACTTAAGAGAGGGACACTGAAATATCTGGCAGTGCTGATGATCACAGGGACATCAGAGGATGCTCATTTCGCATCAAAGTTTTCCCAAGATCCAGAGCCAGCACTCTTTTTAGTGCTAAGAGCCTCTAGAAGTGATGTCTTGACATACCACTTAGGTCTTGGGCACAAGCAGAAAAGAAGAAAATCAAAAAGACAGAAAAGATAAGGAGGGAAAAAAAAGACAAGGAATAGGAAAAACAAACAGAAAGGAAAGGAAAAAAGAAAATAAGAAAAGGAGAGTGAAACAAAAAAGAAGAGATACTGAAGGTGAAAAAGGTTAGAGTCTCTGTACCACAAGTTATCTGTATTTCCTTGAAATGATGTAGAGCCCAAGCACAATGGAGCATCCAGCATAACCAATCCCATGATCTCTCTGGTTTTCCCCAAAGTGGCATCTCATATGAAATTAAGAACTCAGTGTCTAATTCTGATAGCCCCTCTTTTTCCTTCTCAGAATTAGACACAATCCAATTTTACTATTTTGGGGAGACTTATGTTGTGAGAATCATTGAATACTTTGATCCTTAATCTGGGATAAGAAGGATCTATGTTGGCGCTTTACCTTGGATAAAACTTGGTGGTTTGGGGATACCCAGATGATATATAAATTATTTCATTTTGTAGTTTACACACACGCACACACACACACACACACACACACACACACACACACACACCCTTCTGTGTGTGTGTGTGTATATATAATGTATATATATAAATATGTGTGTATATGTGTATACATATATACACATACACACATACATATATACATATACATATGAATATACATACACACATATATTTTACTAGAGCTGTCATAAACTAGTAAAAATTGGTTTTCTTTAGATCTATATCTGCTTCTTTTGTAGACCTGTCCTAGGTGCTTACTAAACTGTCTTAGGGGTAAGGGGAGGAAATAATCCTTCAGAAAACACTCACATATATTCTAGCCAAGAGGATCAAGGACTGATTCTGGTTGTAAGAAAATTCATTTAGGGGTCAGTCTGTTTGTCTCTCTTCTTTGTCTTTCTCTGTATCTTTCCTCTCCGTTCTCTGCCTCCCTGCTCTTAGTCAGTAACTCTCTCTCCCTGTCTTTCCAAATTGAAGGAGGAGGGAGAAGACTGTGAGGAAGTGGAGACAGTGAATGTATCTCTTGCAGCTCAGAAATGAAGGGGAAGACATACAATGACAGCAGAAGGGATTAGGATAGTCAAATAAAGGGAAATAATCTGAGATTTCATTCATTTTGATATTCTCTGCAACAATTCAGTTTCCAAATCATTCATGCTTAATAGAAGGCTTCATGAGTTTCCACAGTCAAAACATCCATCAACTGTGAGCCATCTTTCTGATTGAAGGACTGATCTTAAATAAACTAGTTCTCAGATGATAAACAGGGAATGTCTGGGACCTCTACTTTGGAATGCTGTTGACAAGACCATTCAAGAGCAAGGATTATATCCATACCACAATGAGGCATCAAAGTAGCAAATTATTGGAGAGATTAGTTTATAAATAATGAAAATTATGCCTAATATGAACATTTTCAAAAATAACTTAAATTATTTTTATTGTCTTTATATTCTTCAATCCACTTTCCTAAATATATCCCCAAATGTTATTTTGAAAGCATATGAACTCAATCATATTTAAACAAAAATTCCAAAATCTCAAAATATATTTGAATATCCATTTTAAAATGGATTAAATAGTAAATTATTTTAGATGAATTTAGTAAAATAGTAGTAACAAGATTCATTTTATCTTCTACAGAATCCACTTTTTCCCAAACCTTATTTAGAAAATCTGTCGGGAAGAGGAGGCACATTAAGGAGGCTGGATCAAAGAGTATGTGCTGAAATATACGGTAGAAAAAGAATGGAAAGGTCTGGGGCGTGAAAGTGCAACTATGTTATAAAAGGATTTGAATGCCAGAGGATTTTGTATTTGATCTTGGGTGTGATTGGGAGCCACTGCAGTTTATCGTGTAGGGGATGGAGTGGAGTGATGTGGCTGGACCTGCACTTTGGGAAATTCACTTTGGTAGCTCAATGGAGAATGGGGTGGAGTAGGGAGAGATTTGTGGCAGGCAGACCAAACTGTAAGCTATTGTCATGGTCTCAGTGCGAGGTGATGAGGACCTGTAGACAATGTCTTCTCCATCCTTCATAGGATCATAGAATCACAGATTCAAAACTCCAATAGACATTAAGTTAGTCGATTTCTTTCTTCCCATACTTCTTACTGGAGTGAGTGTTGGCACAGTTCCTGAGATCAAGAGCCATAACCAGGAAGATTTTCATTATTGTGTACTGTTACCTTGCTCAGTACCAGTCTCATGTGAAATAATGGACCATGGATTTCATGGGTCTCTGTCCTGTGGCATACCCTATATATGATAGACCAATAGTCATTCCCAATTCTGTGATAAATTTGAATACCAACTAATCCACTTTGAAGAGGGATTAGACTTCAATGCAAAAGGAAAGATTCATTAAAATTCACCTCATCAAGATTCAACTTGAATGATATTCTCTATGCTAGAGCAACTCTCTAGTGGCTGTCAACTTCTAGTCCTAACTGCCCACATTACTAATGAATGGAATCCAAATGTAATCAAGAACTTTAATTCTCTGACTCCCCATCCCTCAGAAATTTCCATTTGAAGTAACATGGAGGAATTATTTTAAAGTTAGCCAATTTCAAGACCACTGTAACTGTAACTTGAATAAGTAAATGATCAAGTTACTTTAGGCAATAGTGATTGTGATGTGGGTAGATGAAAAATGAAATGTATATTGCCACCCCCATTATTTTGACTTATGCATCATTCCTGTTGGACTCATAGTTGTCAAGCAACTTTACAAATTCACTATGGAAATCAGATCAGACAATCATCTATCACTGTCTCACATTCTCCGTATTTGAAATGAAACATCAGAAACTACTGGGCCAAAGTTGAATAATAGCTTCCAAAGCTGAGTAATATTTCACTTCAAATGAATCCCATACACTAATACCAGATTTTAAGTTTGGTCACTGGGGAGTTAATCTCCCAAAGCAGAAGTTTTAAGTTTTTTTCTCCATATTTTATATAGAAAATGTATAACTTAGTCAATCATTTCAAATGTAAAAATAATAGAATATACAATATTTTTAAAAGTTTGTGCTTGAAAGTTACTTTACTATTAACTTGGTAAGTCGACCTTCTTCTCCCACTGCAGTGACCATCCTCCTCTCCATTCCAAAATGGTTTATTTACTGAACTTTCCTGTACTCTGAATATATATACATATATTTTTAATTTGGAGACTATTATAGTAACCAGGCCTCCTCAAACAAGTGTTTTCTCTTAATGTCACATTTTTCTCCTGTCATTAGTTTATTGTAACAGTTTAGTTTATTTTTGTGCTTCTAGCTCTCTAGACTGCCAAAACTCAGCTGTCTTTTTATCATGGAACTTCCCTTGGTGCTTGGAGCCATCTCACCTTGGAACATTCATCTATCATCTGGTCCTCTTCTCTTATTGGTAAGTTTGTTCTAGGGCTTTCATTTTGAGAACAAGCCCAGGACTGCCATACTTCATTCCCTTCATGACTATACTTTTGGCTCCACAGACTTTGCTGTCATACCAGCATAGGAGTACTTACCCATCTCCATCTTTGCTTTTCAACTTCCTTTTATGTGTTGTCTTCCTTCATGAGAATGTAACTTCCTTCAGTGAAGGGACTGTTTTTTTTTCTTTTATTTGAATGCCCACTGCTTAGCACAGTGGCTGACACATAGTAAGCATGTAATAAATATTTGTTTCTTGCCTGCCTATTTCTGGTTAGCACAAGAGATAGAATGTGAAATTAAGTAAGTCTACAACTCTCAGCAAACATTCTTCACCACTGGAAAAAAAAAGGCTTTGAATTTTCTTTACTATTTTACTGCTCTCAGAAAAGTGCAACAGTATTCTAGCCAGAAAAAAACAAAACAAAACAACAACACTGTTATTCTTGCTTTCAAACTGTTCACCTCATATTGAGGTAAACAATAACCATATATTTGCAGCAAAACTGAAAGAAGGATTAAGTCAATAGAGGTAAGTCCACAGAAGAAGAGGCTATTGGAACAGCACTAAATCAGTGCCATTTTGCCTTCTAGCTATAGAATAAAAAAATTTTTGACTTCATTTTACATAGATACACACAAACATATTTGTACATATTTATTTAAGTACCTATCCATCCAACTATTTATTCACTTATTTGCTTGTTTTATTTTCCAAAAATATAAGAAATGCTATTTTATTCTACATTTTGTACCCATCAACAAAAACAAATTCAAATGAACAAAGGAAATATTTGTATTTATATATCTTATTTTAAACCACAAATTCCACTTTTTTTGGAGTATAAGATGATAACTGAAAGTTGTGTTAATTTGAGTTTATATAGTTATTAATGTTTGAACAATTTTTCATATGCTATAAAAATGTGTATTTCCATTTTCAGAAAATACATCTTATATTCTAACCACAATGTTAAATAGTTTGGCATTAATATTATATAACTATATTGGCCCATAGCTTTTCTTTGTCTGTCTTATCACTGCTAGGTCTAGGGATAAGAGCCGTATTTATCTTAGTGGAAAAAATATGTGGAATACTATATTTTTTCATTTTTGAAAAGTTTATAGAGTATAGGTATTATTTTAAAATATTTGACAATCATGAATTTATATTGTCTTCTATATTAACTTACATATTGTTTATTGCTATTTTTTGTTTATTATAGTTTCTACTTTTGTAAATATACATTGATTTCTGTTCCAGCCTTAGTTCTGTTGGCATATTACTTTAGCCCCTGACAATTTTCTTCCTTTTTTTCCCCATATTCATTGTAGTCTATCTTTTCTCATTTCTGATTTTGACAATCTGATCCTCCCCCCTCCAATTTTGTTTACATTTGCTAATTGTTTATCAATTTTACTGCTTTTTCAATTAAACTCATCTTTTTGTTATATTTTATTATTTCAGTGTCTTATTCTCTCTTGTTATTTTAACAACTTCAGACTTAATTTTGATATATTAATTGGTTCATAACTGAAAACTTCATTAACTCTCTTTTTCTCTTTCATTAATATAGGCATTTCAGAAAATACATTTAATTCTGAATACTACCTTAATTGTATCCTATATATTTTGATTTAATATATTTACATTTTGTTTACCTTTAGCATAATCTATTACTCTATTACTATTTTTGGACTTTGATGTTCCACTTAGTCATTATTATTCAACTTTACTTTTTTGTTGTAGAAATAGGACAGCACTATTTTTATAGTATTTTGCTTGTTGATTGCTATCTTAATTGGATTATGACATATGCGTAGTGTTTAAAAATTTGCATTTTTAGATTGATTTATCTACAACTTTCTTGCATTCGAATAATATCCAACTCTGTGATAATAAATTGGGGAATCCCTTATCTCAGCTCTTAGTCACTGAATGGGCATGGCCTCAGACAGACAAACCTAGGAGAGGCCTTAATTTAAGAAGGCCAAGATCACCCCCTGCATTCCAGACTATTGCCAATTGTCTTGACCTTTGTATTGCTGCTGGACTTCATTGATTCTGGAGGAGAAAATGAGGCTGAGAATTATGTGCAGCTCTCCCTCACTTACATCCAATTCATATGTAAGTCAAAACACCACCTTCCTGACATGAATGGTCCTCTTTAAAAATGAAAGATAAACAACAACAATATCAAACTGGTGAAATTTAGGAGGAATACATTCCTTGCTTTTTTCATTTAATTTTCTTCATTATCCATTGTATGGAAGATCTTCTGCCCTCTATTCAAGTCTATATATGCTTTGTCATTTAGTTTGAATGTATTTCATTTGTGGTGTACTGAAATCTTAGGCTATTATTAATTTTCTAATTCTTTTTTCAAACTAGTTAATTTTTACCTTGTAAAAAACAATTGCTAGGTAATTAGAAACATCAATATAGATAGTCTCTACAAAGCAAAAATAGATTATATGAATTCAAGATTCATCCATCTTAATGCTTGCTGATTTTAATCTCATAATTTCAAGAATCATCATTGCAACTCCAGATTTCCTTAGATTTCATTCTATTATCTTATATATTTGCTTATAATTACTAAGTTTTATATAATGCTTTAAGTTTTGCAAAATATTTTACATACACTATCTCATTTAATCTTTATGTGTCTGTAAATCATGGAACACCATCATGTTTGAAGAATCAAAATATGAGAGAATTCAACAGGCAACTGAGAGATGCATTGGTGAGCATGATTAAATTTTAGCCCATTTCAAAAATGATGATACAGAGAAAAGTGCCTAAAATATTTTTTCCAGGAGAAGTAATTTTTGGAAGCAGAAGACTGATCATAAAAAGAGTGGTATAGGCAGTGGGCTCAACCATTACCCAGAGAATTTTAAAAGACATCTAGCTCATTAGGTAGATTCTCTATGGACATATCACAGCAGTTCATGAACAAGAATGGTGTGTGATGAGAAAGTGTGGATGGATGGTTATGGTATATATTTTGGAATCATTAATCAGTTTGATGAAGATATGGATTGATTGATATGTTGAGGAGGTAATATCCTCACAGCTGTTTACTGTTTGATCTTTCTAAAAATCCACCAACATTGAAAATGTTATCTTATTTGCTCTCATTTGGATCTTTCATCACTAAAGCTTTCTAGGATTTTCACATTTCTTGATATTTCTCAGTATTCTTTCTTTTTCAAAACACCACCTACGTCCCACTGGAGTGCTATCTACAACTTCATGAAGATATATTACCCTTCTTTTGGGCCACAAATAGGTGCAGAATAGGATGAATTTTTCCCTTGACCCCAATTTGTTGATCATTCCTTTTTTGTTTCATGTACTGTGCTCAGTTCAATTCATTCTGGAAGGAATATTAATATGCAATAATGTTACTAGTATCATTACTTAGCTCTGTCTTCATGAACAAAAACACCTTTATGCATATTTCCTGCTTGTTTTTTAGCCAGGAAGAAGTAAAAAAAAAGTGCTTTCCTAGGAATAAAAGAAAGAAATCTTTTAAATCTCACCTGTAACCCTAGGGCATAAAAAAGACTTGCTTTCAGGCAAGTAACCTATATGGCAACCTAAGTGGCCACCTTCCCTCCCCTTTCCTGCATCTCTTCAAAATGAAACAAAAAGGCGCATGGAACAACTATTAATTTCCCTTGCTAGGGAAAATAGAAGAACAAGAAGTCAAATTATTCTCTTCATTTACTACCTCTGTTGATCTTTCCCTTCCTTCCTTCCTTCCCTTCCTTCCTTCCCTTCCTTCCCTTCCTTCTTCCTTCCCTTCCTTCTTTTCCCTTCCTTCCTCCTTCCCTTCTTCCCTTCCTTTCCTTCCCTTTCTTTCCTTCCTTTTCCTTTCCTTTCCTTTCTTTCCTTTCCTTTCCTTTCCTTTCCTTTCTTTCCTCCTTTCCTTTCCTTTCCTTTCCTTTCCTTTCCTTTTTCCTTTCCTTCTTTCCTTTCTTCTCTCCTTTCCTTTCTCTCTCTCTCTCCTTCCTCTCTCTCCTCTCCTCCTCTCTCTCCTCTCCTCCTTCTCTCCTCCTCTCCTTCTTCTCTCTCCTCTCCTCTCCTCTCTTCTCTCCCTCTCTCCTTCCCTTCCTTCCCTTCCTTCCCTTCCCTTTCCCTTCCCTTCTTTCTTCCTTTCCTTTCCTTTCCTTTCCTTTCCTTCCTTTCCTTTTTTCCTTCCTTTCCTTTCTTTCCTTTTCCTTCCTTTCCTTTCCTTTTCCTTTCTTTCCTTTCCTTTCCTTTCTTTCCTTTCCTTTCCTTTCCTTTCCTTTCCTTTTTTCCTTCCTTTCTTCCTTTCTTTCTTTCCTTTCCTTTTTTCCTTCTTTCCTTTCCTTTCTTTCCTTTCCTTTCCTTTCCTTCTTTCTTTCTTCCTCCTTCCTTCCCTTCTTCCTTTTCCTTTCCCTCCCTCCTTTCCTTTTCCCTTCTTTCCTTCTTCCTTTCCCTTCCTTCCTTCCTCCTTCTCTCCTGCCCTCTCCTTTCTTTTCCCTTCCCTTCTTCTCATTTCACCAATCTTTACCATTTCCTTTTTGAAATAGGACTTCATAGCTTTCATTAGTTTCATGGTGAAAGGATCTGATAGGGGATAGGCCCAAGATGGGCCCCCAACAAACCCTCACTGGACTTTACTTGAACTCCTTTACCTGGTCAAGGAAGTCTAACAGTCTCCTCAGGTTATTCTTATTCCTGTCAACTGGTCTTTCCTTATCACCTATGCCACATCTCCCAATTCTTTGTTACCCTAATTAAGTCTTGCCCTCCATTGCCTATTACTGTCCTGATGGCCCCCATCATACATCATACTTCTCATCTTTGATCTTATCCAGACCCCATTTAACTTCCCAGACACTCCCATTAGGATTCTCCTGGACTCTCCCCCAGTAACCCTAGCTTCAAGATCCT
This sequence comes from Phascolarctos cinereus, assembly GCF_003287225.1. Lineage (NCBI taxonomy): Eukaryota > Metazoa > Chordata > Mammalia > Diprotodontia > Phascolarctidae > Phascolarctos > Phascolarctos cinereus. The sequence goes on from NW_027555847.1 coordinate 232,690,329, forward strand.
CCCTAAACTTCTTCCAGTTACCCCAGTTTACTGTCCACTCCCATCAAGACATCCCTTCTCCCAGCCCCTCATCCAAGCACCCTGAACTACTTGGCCACTCCTAGATCTCTCCCATAATCTTTCTGTATATAAGATCCACCCTGGCCACCATTTAGGGTCTGAGACTTTCTCATGCCTGCTCATCCTTACAAGTGTCACAAATGTTCAGATTCCTTAAGAGTCTGGCCTATATGGCTCATCTCTAGTAAACCTTGTCTTTGGCTGAAAGAAAGCTTGGGTTGAATTCAGACAGGACCCACATGTAATGATTTTGGGGTCTCTGCACTCCTAACATATAAACCTCAACAGATCCAGTGAAAAAATTTATCATAATATATGGAACTAGAAGGGGCTTTAGGGATAATGTAGTCCAACACCTTCCTGATACTATTGTTGAGGAAACTGAGAACCAGAAAGGATATGATTTCCCAAAGGATCACACAACTAGTAGGTGATAGAGTTTAGTATACAAACACAAAACCTATGATTCCAAAACTAGTATATTGTCCATTATATAAAACTATTCACTTTGTGACTTCTTCATTTCCTAAAATAAAGTGATATTATTATTAGAAGTCATCTTTAAGAATATACTGATGGATCTTGTACTGGCTAAGAAATAGAGTGGTGGATCAGTGGATCAGTATCTAATCTATATTAAGTACAAATTATGTTAAATCTAAATTACATTATAGTAAATGACCATAGGTAATCTAGTATATGATAAACTTAAAGATCCAAGCTTTTGGAACAAAAACACATTATTTGAGAAAAACTGCTCCCAAAACTGGAAAACAGTATGGTAGAAATTAGGTATAGGCCAACATCTCACATTATATAGCAAGATAAGGTCAAAATGGGTACGTAATTTACACATAAAAGATGTTACCATAATCAAATTAAGAGAGCACAGAATAGTTTATTCATAAGATTTATGGAAAAGGGAAAAATTTAGGAGCAAAGAAAATATAAAGAGCATTACAAGATGTAAAATAGATCATTTTGATTTATATAAAATTAAAAAGCTTTCACACAAATAAAACCAATGCAAAAAATTATAAGGAAATCGGAAAACTGGGAAATTTTTTCACAAGTATCTCTGATAAAGACCTCATTTCTCAAATATACAGATAACTGAGTCAAATTTATAAAAATACAAGTCATTCCCCTATTGATAAGTGGTCAAAGGATATGAAGAAGCAGTTTTCAGACAAAGAACACAAAGCTATCTGTTGTCATATGAAAAAATGTTCTAAATCACTATTGATCAGAGAAATGCAAATTAAAACATCTTTGAGGTACCACCTCATACCTATCATATTGGCTAACATGACAAAAAAAGGAAAATGTTTGATGTTTGAGAGGTTTTGAGGAAACTGGGACACAGTTCTAAACTGACCCAGCCATTCTGAAGAGCAATTTGGAGCTATGTTCAAAGGTTTATAAAAATGTGCATGCCCTTGGATCTAGCAATACCACTGCTGGGTCTATATCCCAAAGACATCCAAAAAAAGTGAAAATAATACATTTGCACAAAAATATTTATAGCAACTCTTTTTTGTGGTAGATAAGAATTGGAAAATAAAGGGATTCCCATCAATTTGGGAATGGCTAAACAAGCTATGGTATATGATTGTGAAGGGATGTTATTATGCTAAAAGAAATGATAAGCAGGATGACTTCAGAAAAACCTGGAAAGACTTACATGAACTGATGCATAGTGAAATGAACTGAACCAGGAGAACATTGTCCACAGTAACAGCAATATTGTACAATGAAGAATTGTAAATAACAGCTATTCTTAGCAATACAGTGATCCAAGACAATCCCAAAGGACTAATGATGAAGCATACCATATGCCTCCAAAGAAAGAACTGAAAGTTTTTGAATATAGACTGAAGCATGCCATTGTCACTTTCTTTCATTTTTGTCTCTTATTAGGATGTTCTTGTACAAAAAGACTAATATGGAAATGTTTTACATAATTGCACATGTATGACCTTTGTCTGATTGCTTACCATCTTGGCAAGGTGGGGGGAGGGGAGGGATGTAGGGAGGAATAGAATTTGGAACTCCAAAACTTTAAATAAAAATATTTTAAAAGAATAAACTAATGGAAAACAGTGTGGTAGATGAGAGAAAAAATAAAATTCATAATTCATGCATGTGCATTGCAAGAAGGGTCATAAAAGTATTGTCAAGTTAATTTATTTTCACATATTCGACCTCTATGATTTGAAATTTACATTAAAACCACCATATCCTTACCACCTCTTTCTTTTTCTGAAGTTAAGGGAGCATGTATTTAACATCTGCTGGGTGCAGGGTACTATGCTAAGCACTGGTGTGGCATAGGATGCCATGAAGACATGTTTCTGCCCTCAAAGAACTTAAATTCTACCCTCCTTTTCTGGAGTATGACTCTGCAGTTCCCGCATAGGAGGGAGCATAAAAGAAGATAAAATGGCCTATGATGTTGGAAGCCAGGGTCAGAAAAAAAAAAAGAATACTTGTAGTACAGTGCCTATCAAAGGAAGCTATATTATCATGAAATACTTGAAGCATCATGGCATATTGAATGGAGGCCTAAGAACCATGAAGATCTTGGTTCAAACCCACTTATGACATATATTGTTTGAGAGGTCATGGGCATCAGTGACACTCCAGGATGTGACTATATACTTCAATAAGAAGTGGAGACACTTGGCTCCTTCTCAGAGATTTGTATAAAAATGTGATGCTGTATAACTACAACAACTTGGTTAGCCTTGCAGTTTTTCAAACCAAATATGACCAGGTGGAGATAAAGATAGAGACTAGATATCTTTTTTCTTTTTTCGTTTTTTAATTTTTATTCATTTTGAACTTAAATACAAAAAAAAGAACATTTTTATGTAAACAGCACAACATAAGAAGATGATTCAATATAAAACCATGAATTTCCATTTCGTACTGTTTACTTTTTTTGGAAAAAAAACCCTATGTAATAAATACTACATATTGTTTTCCAAGCTGCCCTGCTTTTCTGTTCTTCTAAATTTTCTTTTATTCTGTGCTGTGCACTTTTTTTTCTCTCCTTCCCTCCCCACTCTTCCCTAGAGAAGGCTACCGATAGACACACAAACATATGTTAAATCATACCATACATCTGTGCATCAGTTCTTTTTCTGGATGTGGACAGCATCTTCCTTCATAGGTCCTTTGTAGTTAGTTTGAGTATAATACTCAAAATGACTTACTCGTTCAAAGTTGTTTTAGAACAATATTGCTGTTACTGTGTACAACATTCTCTTGGTTCTGTTCATGTTACTCTTCATCATTTCATGCAAGTCTTTCTATGTTTTTCTAAAATCAACTAGTTAGTAATTTTTATAACACAGAGTACTTCAGCACAATCATATGCCAGAACTTGTTCAGCGATTCCCTAATTGATGGACATCCTCACAATTTCCATTTCTTTGTCACCACAAAGAGAGCCGCTATAAATATTTTAGAACATTTAAGTTATTTTCTTTTTTCCTTTATCCCTTCAGGAAACTGATGTAATAGTGGCATTGCTGGGTCAAAAAGTTTTATAACATTTTCAGCACAATTCCAGATTGTTCTCCAAAATGGTCAGATTAGTTCACAGTTCCACCAATAGTGAAATAATATCCTAATTTTTCCATATCCCCTCGAACATTTGTTATTTTTCCCCTCTATCATTTTAGCCCCTCTGATAGGTTTAAAATGATATCTCAAAGTTATTTTAAATTGCAGTTCTTTGATCAATAGTAATTTAGGACATTTTATATGACTATATATAATTTTTATTTTTGTCAAAAAACTACCTGTTCATATCCTTTGACCAATTTTCAATTGAGGAATGACTCATATTCTTATAAGTTTGACAAAGTTCTTTACATATTTGAGATATGAGAACTTTATCTGAGAAATTGTCCATAAAACTTTTGTCCTGATTTTCTGTTTTCCTTCTTATCTTGGCTTTATTTGTACAAACCCTTTCTAACTCAATGTAATCAAAATCATTCATGTTATGCTTCTAAATGTTCACTATATCTTGTTTGTTCATAAATTTTTCCCATATCCATAAATCTAGTAGGCAATATATTCCATGTTCTTCTAATTTTCTGATGATGTCTCCATTTATATCTGTCTTGTATCCATTTTGACCTTTTCTTGGTAAATGGTGTAAGATATTGATCTATGCCAATTTCTGCTAGACTGCTTTCCAGTTTTCCTAACAATTTTTACCAAAAAATGAATTCTCATCCCAAAAGGTTAAATCTTTATATTTGTCAATAAGAAGATTACTATAGTAATTTACTACTCTGAATTTTGTCTACTCTCTTCCACTGATCTATCTTTCTATTTCTTAGCCAGTACCAGATGGTTTTGATGATTACTGCCTTGTAATATAGTTTGAGGTCTGGTACTGCTAAACCTCCTATCTTTTTTTTTCATTAATTTTTTTTCATTCTTTTTTTCCCATTAATTCTTTTGATATACTTGACCTTTTCTTCTTCCACACAAATTTTGTTAATATTCTTTCTAGCTCAGTAAAATAATTTTTTTTGATGATTTCATTGGGAAGGCATTGAATAGATAGATTAGATAAAATTGTCATTTTTGTTTTTTGGCTCTGCCTGCCCATGGACAATTAATATTTCTCCAATTATTTAAATCTGACTTTATTTGTATTAACAGACATCATATTCCAAGAACTTGTGAGGAAAACTGCCTTAATATCCTAGAACCAAAGGGTAAAATAGAAATTGAAAGAATACACTGATCACCACTTGCAAAAAGATTCCAAAATAAAAACTCCCAGGAAAATTATAGTCAAATTGCAGCATTCCAAGGTCAAAGAGAAAATATTTCAAGCAGACAAAATAAAACCATTGAAACATCCAGATTAATGAAAGAGGAAATGGAATACTAAAATAACCTTCTGTTAGAAAAAACAGAATTGAACAAATCATAAATGAGTTCCCTAAAAAAAAATTCTCAGAATCAGATAGGCTTTTAAGTGAATTCTGCCATATATTTAAGGAACAATTATTCCCAACACTATATGAACTTTTTGAGGAAATAGGGGAGGGGTCATATCCAATTCATTTTATAGCACAAATATGGCTTTGATAGTTAAAATATGAGCAGCAAAAAAAGAGAAAGAAAACTATTGACCATTTTTTCTAATGAATATTGAAGCAAAAAAAAAATTAAATGAAATACTAGAAAGGACACCACAGCAATATATCACAAAGGTCATACAGTATGACCAGGTGGAATTTATACAAGGAATGTAGGGCTTGTTCCATATGCAACAATAATGAACATAATTGACCATATCAAAAACAAAAACCAACAAAAATTATATGATTATATCAATAGATGCAGAAAAAATAATTTTGTCAAAGGAATGGAGGGAGATAATTTGAAATTCAAAATTTAAGTAAATTAATGTTAATTTTTTAAATGGAGTTAGGAAATATTTAACAAAGTAAATAAAAGTATATCAAAAACAGTTTTCACTCAAATTCTTGATGAATGTAGAAATGAATGCAACCAAAGTAAAGTGAGACAAAATGATAAACTTTTCTTTGTCAGGAAGAGATAATAAAAGAAATCACTTTCCAGTATAAATAATTGATAAACATAATACTATAATAATAATAAAACTAAAGGGCATAAAAGTAGATAGAAAAGAAAAATTGAATAGTCTTCAGGTGAAGGGTCTGGATCACCAATTGTTAGGAATGTTGTGATAGGAATTCATTTTGCATTAAGTTGAACTACTTGGATGCTGAGTATTTTTTAAAACTAAAAATCTGTAATTATGTGATATTTCTTTTTACAAGTTTCCAGAAGTGAATGGCCCTAGATTTAAAAAAAGAAGGCAGAAGAAGAAGATGGGAATGAGGAGGAGAAAAAGAATGAAGAAGAAAGAGGAGGTGGAGAAGAAGGAGAAGGAAAAGGAGAAGGAGAAGGAAGAGGAGGAAGAGGAGGAGGAGGAGGAGAAGGAGGAGAAGATGACAGAACCAACAATGCTACAATCTAATGGTAGTCATGCACTTAACCTGGATTGACATGCTTGGAATCAGGCAATAAATGTGGGCAAAATCCAGTTCAGGTTAAAAAAAAAAGATTACTTGGACAAGGTATTGGTGTCCACCAAAAAACAAGATATTGTTTTGACAGAATTGGTAGAAGGAAAGATAGTAGAATGGGCTAGTGGCTAGACTCCTTTCCCCTAAAGAAAATGGAAACATTTCTCCCTTGATATAACTTCAACATATAATTATGTCCAGTATGGTTTCTTCTATGCTTGTGGAAGGTTTCTACTAAGGTCATTTTTGGAACAGGATGGGAGGTATAGAAAGGGACTGCATATAATGAGGCCTAAATGTGCCTTAGGGAAGTGAGACAGTTAAAGAAACACTGAAGAGTCCTCTCTCCTATGTGACTGGTTTTTGCTTTGTTTGCTTTTTTTTTTATAGGCTGATCATTATAGCAGCAATGCACTAACCATCGTAATGGTTGGTTAACTTAACTTAACTTAACTTAACTTAACTTAACTTAACTTAACTTAACTTAACTTAACTTAATGATGTCCTGTACTAACTACCAAATCTGGTTATCTATTTGGGTTTTAATGGCTGTAGTACAGACTTATAGCAGATTGAAGGCCTCTAGTACAAATACTAGACCTGAATCAATCTTTCATGGTATCTGGATAACTGGAAAATTCCAGTCATGATTGAAGATTGGAGTTGGGAGACATGGACGTTGGAAATTTTCATTTCAAAGAAGCATCTAGCTTTATAATCATAGAAGATTTTCTCCTTATTTTTTGACATGTACACAGCTCTCTACTTCAATACATTTGAGAAAATAACTCATATAGAATTTTATTATACATCTTAATTTTTAAACTATGCTTATAGTAAGTCTTGGTGTAAGGAGATCCTAGTGAGGAACTTCTATATACACACATCAATATTTTTTCTGTAACTTACAGAAAATTATTTGAGGGCATCGAGAGATTTAATGAGTTACACAGGATCACAGCCAGTATGTTTCAAAGGCAGAGCTTGAACTCAGGTTTTCCCAGCTCCAAGGGCAATGTCCATTATACATGGCTACTTATTTTTGTTTCCCTTTGCTTTTTAAAATAAATATCAAATGAGAAAACATAGAACATAGGCCAGGGATAGGCACCATTGGTCCTCTTACCATTTATCATGAGATAACTTAATCTTCCCAATATACAATATTGCTGAAGTTTCACTACTAAAGCTAATATATTACCAATTATAAAATGCCTGGTTATTCTTTAGATTGGTTATATAGAGGATTGAATTATTTCCCCTAGGTACAATGTGTTGTGCATGGTGAAACTTTCATGAGATGAACACAAAATGCCTGTAAAGTAGAAATTATCCTTGTCCTATGATGCAGTGTTATGAGGGACTTTTACTGTACTCCTAATGAACTTTAGAGGGTCCCCAAGCCAGGATACAAAGTTCGTATTTGGTTCAAAGTCCATGAAGAGATGACAGAACAATTTAAAAAACTCATTTCAGCTGTGCGTTATGAGCCAAGGTCTCTTACTTCTTATTGACCCAATCTGCTGTGAACTTGATAAAGTGGGGAGTGTGTGTATCAATCAAGTCAATACCCTAAAGGGTAGATTACAGCACAGTACCATCAATGTTTATTATTGTCTTGGTGTAGTGGGAAGTCTCTTGTTTATAAAACTTTATGATGGAAAAGACATATGAGATTGCACCAGCTTACATAATCATTTCTGAAAGAATAAACAAAGAAAACCTTACAGGTAGAGAAGAATATCAGAAATTGATGCTATTGAACATGCATATATTTCTGAGTCTTTGTACAACAAAATTTGTCTAAAATATTATCTATGTGGGCAGTGACAAAGCCATGTGGGATTAATTTTTCTTTGGAAAATAAACAGATCTTTCCAGAAATGGATGAAGCCCCAATAGCAACCTGTCTCAACAGGGGGCTTTGCTTCCTACTTTACTGATAAAACAGTCTGTTTGCCTTGTACTTCCTCTGTTATCCTACTCTGTGCCTCAAAACTTCTCTACATCTTCTCTCATTATCTTCTTCACTACTGTTGTCAAACAAGAGGTGAGTCTTCTTGCCAATGGCAGCTCCTCTATTTTTTGCCTTGGATGCCATCCCTTCTAGCATCTTTTGGGAGCTTGCCCTCTTCATTCTTCTCTTTCTCCTCCAATCTCATTATCCACAGTCTCCTTCCCTGCTGCTTCCAAATGTACCCAAAGTTTTTCCTCATCCTTAAAAATATTCACTTGATCTTGCCACCCACTCAAGGTATTGTCCTGTATCTCATCTCCCTTTAATAATAAAACTCCAATAATATATTCTCTGGATAAATTGCCTTACCTTCTATTATTTTTCGGACTCCTGCAGTTGGTCTTTTGATGTTTGTACTTAACTATAATTCCAGCAGCCATCTTTCTACTCATAGCAGCAAAAGCTGCTGATCCTTCTGTAGCTTTTGACATTATAACATGCTTTCTCATCTTCTAAACTCTCTTCTACCTTATCTTCTGGGACACTTTCTCTCTTGCTTCCCTTCCTCCCTGCTTGTTCTCTCACTATAAGCCTTTTTTTTTGGTGGATAAATATTCATTTTTTACATCCAAAACACTGGAACATTTAAAAGATTTCCTGGGCCTATTCTTTTCTTTCTCTACAGTTTTTGTCTTGATTATCTTATCAACTTCCACGGATGTCTCTCAAATTAATATCCATAAACCTAATCACTTTCTGAATGCCTGTCCTTCATTTCTAATTACCTGCTGGACACCTCTATGTGTATGCCCCATCAGCCACACAAAAATCAATGTATGCAAAAAAGACCTTGTTATTATCCCCTCAATTTCTTTTTTTCTACTGACTTCCCTATTTCTGTTGAGGGGACCACTGTATTTATATTCACCAGTGTTTGCAATTGTGGGGTTAATCCTTGACCCTTGCCTATCTTCCTTCACCCTTCTTATCTAATCCATTAGTAAGCCTTATTAATTTTATTTCTATATTTTCTCTTTTGTGCATTCTTTCACTACATTTACATACTCACTAACCAGAGTCTCACCTGGAGTATTAAAAACAATCTTTCAGGCAATCTCCCTGCTTTCAGTCTCTCCTTTCTTTCATTCATCCTTCACATAGTTGCCAAAATAATATGCCTAAGATATAGATCTAATCATGTCACTCCCTTGCTTAAAAATTTCAGTAGTTCATTTTTTTCCTTATGGACCAAAAAAACCATTTTAGCTCATCATGGAAAACTCTCATCTGACTCCCACTCCCCTTTTCAGTTTTATTTCATTTTATCCCTTTCTACATTCCAACCAAATTTCCCTAGTAACTCTTCCTGATCATGATATTCTATGCCCTGTATCTCTACTGCATACCTCAGATATACTCATGCCTCACTTCTGCTTTTTACAAACCCCAGATTCCATCAAGGCTCAGTTTGGATATTATTTCCTACATGAAAGCTTTACTGATACCCTTAATTTTTAATGTTCTATCTGTTCTGAAGTTAATTTATTTACATTTTTAATTTATGTATATATTCCATCTCTGTTATAAACTGAGTGAATGAAAAAAAAAATTAAGTGCTTAACATGTGCCAAGCACCATATTGAATGCTGAAGATACTAAAATCAGAGAGTCCCTGCCCACAAGGAGATTATATCCCCAAAGATGGGAGATGATGCAACATAGAACCATGATGACCAGGGTTGGGTATTGCCATTTTGAAAATTAGAGAGATGATGAATGGAGCCTTAGAATAATAGTTTGTCATACCTTTTGAGTAGCAGTAGTTGTATTGATTTGAATATGTTTCCAGAAATATGAGATGAGCAATGGTAGGGAGAGGAATCAGGAAGCACTCACATAGCAGCACAATAACAAAGGATAAGATGGCCAAAGAGTAAAATAATTCACAGATGTATTGAAACATGGGAGACGCTAACAAGTCAGATAGTTTGATGGCTTAAAGGCTGAAGCTCTGGACACAAAAAAAGCCCCAACAATTTAAGAATTTAAGTTCTTTGATGACAGGAACTTTTAATTGCTTTGTAACCCTAGTGCTTAGCACATATTTTTAAACTGTTCCTGTGATTATATTGATATAGGGAATCCTACATAAGGAAACTCCATTTACTAATTGAGATTAGCTGCTGCTCTAGAATGTATAGGCTTATGTATTTGCTTTGGGCACTGAGAGGCTAAGTGGTTTGCTTAGGGTTATATCACCAATATGTGTCTGATGCATGACCTGAAGCCAGTTCTTTCTGGTTGGGATGTTAGCTCCCTAGCTATAGTATGTATGTTTGTGTATAAACACGCACATATTCAGAATACAAATACACATACCTATATATGTGTATATGCATGTGTATATGAATATGAGACTGTAGTTGGACCACAGTCATCATCTCCATTAATAATTAATCTTGGACACAACTCTTATTGTCTCAAGATAGAGGATATGGATATTTGGTTCTCTTTGAGACCATTCAAAGTATAGTGAGTTATGGGTTAATGCCCAGAAACTGGTGTTCCCAGGGAGTTTCTCTATACCTAAATACTTGATCAAATACATGTGAGGCAGAGGAAGCAAAGGTGCAAGGAAGGAGAAAAAAAAAGTCTGATTCACAGAGATAAACAAAAATTGAAATCACCTATGAATCAAATATATAAAATAGGATCCTGAGAGAAAACTGGCAACTTAAACAGTAGAGATGAGCAGGGAAAAAACTGGAATTAGAAAGAAAGACTCAAAACTACTTAAAAGTTACGTTCAGATACCTCAAGGTAAGTCATTGGCAACACAGGTTATTGTTCAAATTTTTTAAAAAAGTAAAGTATTTGATGAAGTTACATAAGATTCTAACACAGTTAGTTTGCATCTTTAAGCACTCAATAAATACATGTTGAATAAATGAATCTTTCCATTACTTAGATTTCATAGCAGTATGATGTAACAGAAAGTTATACTTAGGAATCAGAAGAATAACAGTAATTTGTTGTTGGAAGAGAAATAAGGGGCCATCTAGTTCATTGATACCTGAGCCAGAACCTGGACCACATGTAGCTTCTGCTTAACGACCTGTTATTATGAGGAACTCACTGTTTACTAAAGGAAATCACTCTACTTTTGGAAAGCTCTAGAAAGATTGTTCTTACCTAGAATTAAGATCTGCCTTTATGGAACTTTCACTCATTTATTGGGCCAAGTACTCTCATTATCTCCTAATCCTCTTTAGGTTTCAACTTCCCATTAACTTCACATTTTTTTATTTTTTCATTCTGTCACTCCCAGGCAGTTCTCTAAGATTATATGTTGTAGAGAAGGTGCTGATCTGAATTAGTAAAGTTTTTCATCAGGGAGCTTCCTCTATCAATGAAATTATAGGTCCAGAGTCTACTCATTTCCAGTCTAAAGACTATTTTCCTTGACAGAGACACATAAAGGAAAGGTAGAGAGGAATCATTTTTTCTTTCTTTCCATCATTTATTATTATCTCATTGATCCTAAGCAATAGATTCTCCCCTTCACTGACATTCCTCTTGATCCTAAAATATTGAAGTAACACCATATTTATTGCTCTTACCATTCATTGAATGGTAAGAATTCATCTTATTTTGTGCTCTGGTGCTCCTGACACTATTCTTGCAGACCTGTGCCACATGTTTTTCCTCATCAGTAAAATATAGCATAGAAATATTTTGGCTACTTATTTTGCAGGTGTGCTCAGAGGATCAAATATGATATCATATGACTATAGGCAAATTAATTACCCTCATAAAATTCAATTTTAACATCTGTAATATGTGGGCAATAAAAACTGTAGTACCTCTTTCACAGTTGTGAGGATCACTTGGAATAATATATACACAGTGTTTTATAAACTTTAAAGTGCTATGTAAATATTAGTTGCTATTGTTATAATTATAATATATCTAAATGTTTTATGACCATAAAATCATAGGGTAAATTATTATTATTGGCACCTATACTTGAAGGAACACCTTATCATAAAATTGACCCTATCATGAAAAATAGAATAATATCCCAAAAAAGTACAGAATCACAGGTATTAGAAAGTGAAGATAATCATTAGGTTAATAAAGCCATCTCTCTGTCAAATAAAATGTCTCCTGCAGTATAATCTGGAATGCTTTGTCTGGTCCAGTTTTAACTGACTCAAATGATGGGGCATCCCATGGGAGATTATTCTGCAGGCTAAGTGGAAAGTAATTGAGCTCACCATTAGAAAAATTTCCCTGACATTCACCTTGAATTTCCCTTCTATTAATTTCACCCTGTTACTGCATCTTACATTCTTTTCAGGTCTACAAAGTTAACTTAAGTCTTCTAGGCTTGAACTGTATGGACAAGAATCATTCATGATTAAAGCCAAAAACCCCTAATTTTTCTAATCTAAGCATTTTCAATAAATTGACACATGTATTTGTGTAAAGTTGACTTGAAGTATATTAGTATCTGTAGACCCAATCTCTTTTCTGCTAGCTTAAGTAATTCTTTCATTCCATGTCTTATATCCTTTTGCACAAACACATACAGATGCTTTCAGACCTGAAAATTACACTCAGATGTTTGGGACACTATGCATGCACACACATATGCACATATACCCATATGCACATATGTAATACATGTCTGTTTATATACAAATCTATCTAACCTTGCCTTTAGTTACATATTTATATATTATGTCAATGTACATGTTTCATCATTAATACATGTATATTTTTGATATATTTGCTTTATTTTATGATATATTTCTTAAAATTTTTATATGACATATGTACATATATTTAAATATTTAAAGGAAATAACTGAATTTATTTATTGTTTTCATCCTAAAACGAAGTTTATTAGAACATCTGTCATATTGGGCGGACTCTTAAAGAGTCTGAATGTTAGTGAGCTGTTGACTAGATTTTAAGAATCTGAGCCTTTGGCTAGATTTTAAGAATCTGAGCACCTTAATGGAGACAAGATGGGCTTTATATACAGAAAGACTGTGGGAGGGATCTAGGAGTGGCCAAGTAGTTTGGGGTGACTGGAGGAGGAGTCTAAGGAGGATCTGGATGGAAATGGCCAGTAAGCTGGGGTGAATAGAGTTCCTGAGACCTGGACCATGTGGCCAAGGGAGAATGGAGCCTTGCTAGGCTTAAAGATGGGAAATGGCCAGGGCCATAGGTAGGTAAAACAGTGGAGAGCTAGGCTAGATTAAAGGTAACAGAATTGGGAGATTGGATGCAGCAGCAATGAAAGGCCAGCTGATGGGATTATAGCCTCAGGCAAATGTCAGAGATTTGGCCATGTGGGAAAGTCCAGGGTTCTTCCTTTTTGGGGTCTAGATCCCATCTTTGTCATTCCCCCCCCTTAAACAAATGAGGCCCAAATTCTTTTGAGGTAAGGGGCAAAGGTCTTGGCTTCTGAAACTTCTTCCTGCTGGTAAGGGATGTAGAGCTGTCCCTGCCTTGAGGGGGTCCCAAAGAAGAGGTAGACTGGAACTGAGCACAGGCTGCATCCAAGGAACAATGGGAGGATATTGGCTGGTACCTGCTATTATTGCTACCAACTATAGGTGAATGGCCTATAGTCTGGAAGACACAAATCTGACAGAAAAGACCACAGGCCCATATGTAAAGCAGGGACTAGATTTAGGGATCAAATATGAGAGGATAAAACATCATTAGATACGTTTGAATTCAGATAATTCAGTTTTCCAACCATACAGTATCAAATCCACCTCATAGCCAGACTCAGGAATAGCTAGGTGGGTAACATTCCTTTTCAAAGGAACATAATGGGGAAACTGAGACAGAAGGATCCCATCTTAGACTGAGGCTAAAATTGTCCTCTTAACTTTTTCCAATGCTGACTTCCCACCAGTATCACATCTGAGTATCTTGTGGCATTTCTCTCAGATGGTGAATTATTGATTATCAATGGATTATTATGACCCATCAGACAACTCAAAACAAAATCCTATGAGCTTTTACCTCACACAGCAAGTTTCACTAATCACAGTTTAGGAAAATCTTTTCCAGGATTTGCATCTCAAATTTAAATTTGTCCTGGTGTAAAATGCCAATCATTAGAGATTTCCATACGCTTGTAAATTCTCAGCAAGCCACACATAACCCAAACAAGTGTTTTGGCTAGTTTACACATTAAAACAATAATCAACAATAGCCAAATTATTTTAGCAGTAACCAAATTATGAAAAGTTGCATTACATAACTGATACCAAAAGTTCACCAATTTGAAATTGAACCAAACTCAGTACCAATCAGGTGACTTCAGTTTAGTTAAATGCATTTCCAAATTACTTTACACAGAATCAACATCTCATCATTAACAGTTAAAACTACAATTTTAAAAGAACTTGGTTACCCAAGTTTGGAGGCTAGCCTCATTATCTTGAGCAGGATGTGCTGAAACTGGGTGGTGCTTCCAGGCAAAGGTTGCCCTTGGGCCCCATTGCCAGGGTGGTCCAAGCTGTAGCTGCTGCCCTTCCCCCCTCCTTCCTTTCCCAGGTGGGGGAGAGTAAAAATCAAAGGTAAGGGGTAAAGGGTGAAATTCTCTTCTCATATGAGAGGGACTAACATATACACTCTTGACTCAAGGGAAGGGAATGGGAGAAAAAGAGAAACCAGGGTTGTAAGGAGGAGTTTCAAAACTCCTTAATTATCAATCATAAAACCTCCAGAATCTGCCAAGATATTTTTAGCTGTTCTAACTTTTCCATGTAACCTCCATGAAGGAAGATTCAGAGGTGTAGAAGGAAAGGGGTAAGTAAGCCTCTGAGAACCAAAAGGCAACTACAGTTTTCTCCAATTCCCCAGCATTGAGAGAATTGATAGAATTGTGTATACACTTCCAGTTCTGGCATTGATCTTTGTCCTCATTCTCCATGCTGTGCAAGGTGTTCCCAGGTCCATGGCCTCAAACCAACCCAGTGACCAAAAACCTGAAAGCATCATGCTGAGTGTGAGACAGCCTCGTAACTGTCTGCTTGAAAAGTCTTGGTGCTTGGAGAGTGACCCCAACAGCAGAGCAAGAATGGGGGAGGAGGCTTACATACCTTCCAGTCTTGACTAGAGAACTTAGGTTTAGGCAGTTTCCCTGTACAGGCTATCAAAATGTTGAGGTTTGGGAGTTTAGGGGTGCTGGGACCCCAAAATCACAACATGCAGTTCCTGACTGAAAGAATTTGACCCAAGCCTTCTTTCAGCCAAAGACAAGGTTTATTAGAAAATCCATCATATTGGGCAGACTCTTAAAGAGTCTGAATGTTAGTGAGCTATTGACTAGATTTTAAGAATCTGAGCCTTTGTCTAGATTATAAGAATCTAAGCAGTGTCTAGATTTTAAGAATTTGAGCCAAAATTAAAACAAACAAAAAAACAATTCAACTCCTATTTTTATTGTATTGTAAGTCTTTGATGGATCCAGAATCTCATACAGTGTGTCTTCCTCCTACAAGCACAGATTTCAATCCCTCAATATCTTCACATATTAAAATCCTCTTCCTCCTCCTCCTCATAGCTAGTATTTACATGGTGCCTATTATGTGCCAGTAAATACGTTAGTATTTTATAAATGTTTTATCATTTTATACTTAAGAAAATCCTGGGAGGTAAGTACTATTATTATTCTCATTTTATAGATTTTATAGATGAGGAAACTGTGGAAAACAGCAATTAAGTGACTTTCCCAAGGTCACACAACTATTGTCTTAGGCCAGATTTGAACTGAGGTCTTCCTGACTTTGGTCCTGTTGTTTTACTTGATCAGTCACTTAGTTGCCTCAATTATTTTCTTTTTTTTCTTCACATTTCTTTTTCTTTTTCTTTTTTACTGGAGACTTACTTTTAATATTTTTTTCACTTTTGATTTTATTTTTAAAAATTTATTTATTTTTAGTTTTCAACATTTACTTCCACAAGACTTTGAGTTTTAAATTTTCATATTGCCCCTCCCCACACCCCAAGATGGCATGCATTCTGAATATCCCTTCCCCTAGCCTGCCCTCCCTTCCATCTCTCCCTCCTTTCTCTTATCCCCTTCCTCTTCTATTTTCCTGTAGGGCAGGATAGATTTCTGTACCCCATTTCCTTTATTTCTTATTTCCCAGTTGCATGTGAAAACATTTTTTTAAACATGTGTTTTTAAAACTTTGGCTTCCAAATTTTCTCCCTTCCTCCCTCCCCACCCACCCTCATTGAAAAGGCAAGCAACTCAATATAGGTTATACATGTGCAGTTATGCAAAACACTTCCATAGTAGTCATGTAGTGAAAAACTAACTCTATTTCCCTTAATCCTATCCCAACCCCCCATTTATTCTACTCTTTCTTTTGACCCTGTCCCTCCTTAGAAGTGTTTGCTTCTGATTACCCCCTTTCCCAATCTGCCATCCTCTGTACCATTCCCTTGCTCACTTGTCCCCTTCTCTGCCTAGTTTGCTGTAAGGTAACACAGATTTCCATACCCAATTGAGTGTGTATGTTATTCCCTCCTTAAGCCAAATCCTATGAGAATAAGATTCGCTCATTCCCTCTCAGCTTCCACTGTTCCCCCTCCACTGTAAGAGCCTTTTCTTTTCTGTTTTTTTTGTGAGATAATTTACCCTGTTCTACCCCTCCCTTTCTCCTTCTCACAGTATAGTCCTCTCTCACCCCTTAATTTTATTCTCCATATATGACCCCTTCATCTTTAACTCACCGTGTGCCTCTATCTATCTATCTATCTATCTATCTATCTATCTATCTATCTATCTTTATATCCATAAATACATATAATTTCCCCCCCTCTAACTACCCTAATACTGAGAAAAGTCTCATGAGTTATAAATATCATCTTTCCATGCAGGAATGTAAACAGTTCAACCTTAATAAGTCTCTGATTTCTCTTTCCTGTTTACCTCTTCATGTTCCACTTGAGTCTTGTATTTGAAAGTCAAATTTTCTATTCAGCTCTGGTCTTTTCATCAAGAATGCTTGAAAGTCCTCTATTTCACTGAATGACCATTTTTTCCCCTGAAGGATTATACTCAGTTTTGCTGGGTAGGTGATTCTTGGTTGTAATCCTATCTCCTTTGCCCTCTGGAATATTATATTCCATGCCCTGTGGTCCTTTAATGTAGAAGCTGCTAAATCTTCTGTTATCCTGATTGTGTTTCCACAATACTTGAATTGTTTCTTTCTGGCTGCTTGCAATATTTTCTCCTTGACCTGGGAACTCTGGAATTTGGCTATAATATTCCTAGGAGTTTTCCTTTGGGGATCTCTTTCAGGAGGAGATCTGTGGATTCTTTCAATTTCTATTTTGCCCTCTGGTTCTAAAATATCAGGGCAGTTTTCCTTGATAATTTCTTGAAAGATGATGTCTAGGGTTTTTTTTTGATCATGGCTTTCAGATAGTCCAATAATTTTTAAATTCTCTCTCCTGGATCTATTTTCCAGGTCAGTTGTTTTTCCAATGAGATATTTCACATTGTTTTCTAATTTTTCATTCTTTTGGATTTGTTTTACAGTGTCTTGATTTCTCATAAAGTCACTAGCTTCCAATTGCTCTATTCTAATTTTTAAGGAAGTATTTTCTTCAGTAAGCTTTTGGACTTCCTTTTCCATTTGGCCAATTTTGCTTTTTAGGGCATTCTTCTCCTCATTGGCTTTTTGGACCTCTTTTGCCATTTGGGTTAGGCTATTTTTTAAGCTGTTATTTTCTTTAGTATTTTTTTTTGGGTCTCCTTTAGCAAGCTGTTGACTTGTTTTTCATGATTTTCTTGCATCACTCTCATTTCTCTTCCCAATTTTTCCTCTACTTCTCTTACTTGCTTCTCAAACTCCTTTTTGAGCTCTTCCAAGGCCTGGGACTGATTCATATATTTCTTGGAGACTTTGTTGTCTTCTTCTGGTTGTATGTTTTGATCTTCTTTGTTACCAAAATAAAAGATTCTATGGTCTGACACTTCTTGTGAGGTTTGCTCATGATCCCAGCCAATTACTTAAGTTATAAACTTTATTAAGGTAGAGGTCTTCCTCCAATGTGGAGAATGTGTTGTCCCAAGCTTCAGGGGTTTGTACAGCTATTTTCAGAGATATTTTGAGGGACCTATAAATTTGCAGTTCTTTTAAGGTGGTATAATAAAGGGATGAGGTGTTTATTCCTTTCCTGGCCTGTGCTGTGGTCTGTGAGTGACCACAAGCATTCTTTTCTGTCTTGGAACTGTGAGGAAGATTTCCTCTCCACAGCCACTACAAGCTCCACCACACCAGTGCTCCTCCTTGCCCCAGGACCGCCCCTCAGAACTGTGACCCAGACCTGGTACAGGCAAAGCAAGAGATTCCTGCCTCAGCATTGGCAAAGAGACCCCTGCAATCCCCTTCTGATCAGCCACCTGATTCCCCCTCAGTCTGTGGCCAGAAGCTCAGGAGGCAGCCACCACCCCGGGGCTGTGCTGTAAGGAACTGAGGCTGAGAACTAGTTTCTCTCTCACCACAGAAACAGACTTTTCCCACTGACTTTCTAACTTGTCTTCGGCATTCCTGGATTGAGAAGTCTGGAAACCACCACAGCTGACCGGGATTCAGTCCTCTGTGGCCTGCTTCAGGTTTTCTGCAGCCTGCATGCCCGTGCCCAACTGCACTCCTCTCCCAGCCTAGTGCAATATACCTTTCTGATCAACCATCCAGTAAGTCTTGGGCTGAAAATTTGTTTCACTCTGTCTTTTTGTGGGTTCTACTGCTTTAGAATTTCTTTAGAGCCATTTTTTATAGGTGTTTGGAGGAGTTTGGGGGAGAGCTCAAGCAAGTCACTGCTTTCACTCTGACATCTTGGCTCTGCCCCCCCAATTCTTTTTCATATGCTTCCCTAACTACCCCAAAGAGGAACTACCCAATACTTAAAAGGCTTTCCTCTGGTTCTTTTTAATATTTTAAAATTTCATAATATTTAATATTTCAAATACCAATGCAACACCTCAACATTCTATATATTGTATCATACAGTTGCTATGAGATTGTCCCACCTCCTCTTGTGATCAAACTTGTCTTCAAGCACGTATTTTTTATACCATTTTGTATACATAAGCCATCATCGATAACATATTGTGGCCTACTTTCTCCTACCTTGCTTTTTGCCTTGGCCTTGGGTCTTCTGAAATTTTGATTCTTTTAAGACTATGGTAATTGTCATTCATAGCCTTATAGCATTGGGGGGAATACTGATTTTAAAATACAGACTTTGGTATGAAGGAACAGCTTGAAATGATTGAAAATGATGTGAAATTGACCAAACAGGATTCAGACTGAACTCCTCCTCCCTCAGGTATCTTCTTTATTCTCTATCAACAATGTCTTTCCAAACTGTATTTTACTGAGTTACAGAGTCACATAATTTCTGAGATGCAAAGGATATTAGCTGTCTAGTCCAAACTGTACCTGAAAAAAAAAGATACAAAACCCTAACAAATAAGCATCCAGCCTTTGCTTGAAGGCCACAGATGAAATAAGCCTTCTGCTTTCAAAGGCAACCCATTTCATTTTTGGGTAATTGTTATGGTAGGAGGTTTGTTTTTATTCCCGACATCAAACTTAACTATCCCCTTGCCATTTCTACTCATTCCTTCTAGTTCTACTGTCTGTGTCCAAGTGAAACAAGTCTAATTTTTCAATAACTTGAAGACAGTTATCATATGTGTTCTAAATCTTCTGCTTTCTAGGCTTACCACCCTCTCCTTCCCTCTCCCCTCACAGTTCCTTCAGGTAATGATATGAACTCAAGGCCCATTATCATTGTCATTAAACTCTTCAGGATACTCTACAGGTTATCATTATCCTCCCTAAAATGTGATACTCAAAAGTAAACACATTGCTTTAAATGTGGTCTAAATCTATTAGAGTACAGTAGAACTGCTACCTTTCCTATCCTACTAATGCTGCATCTTTTAATTCAGCCTCAGATCACATTGGAATTCTTTGCTTTCATATAACAGTTATGGCTCATACTGAACTTGAAGTCTAGTAACTTTCCAGATCTCTTTAAGATGAACTATTTTTGAGAGGATTCTGGAAAGATGGTGGAGTAAGTCAGAAAATTCCAAGCTCTCAGTATTTTCTCCCAAAAAAGAGATGAAATAGTGCCTCAGGGTGAATATTGAGTTGGTAAAAAATAAATAAGAGCAGGGGCAGAACAGACATCTTCCTGGGACAATCAGAGAACATCTGAAGAAAAATCTCAGGATGAGGTGTGGTCCCTGTGAAGAGTAAACACCTAGGCTAGGTCCTAGTTCCCTTTAAACAACAAGCAACAAGCCCTGGGGTTAGCTGGGTTGGGAGCCTCAGCCCCAGCCCCAGAAACTTTTATTGTTGGGACAGTGAGGAGTGCTGGGAATCTGAGCCAGGGAAGATTGAGGGAACCTCTGCTGACAAGGAATGCCAGACCCAGCTGTGCTGTGGAGATGTAGTGGGGGCAAGAAGGAACCAACACATGCCTAATGAGTACAAAAGCAATGGGGTGGGGAGTCTGCTGGCTGTGGGCACTTATAGGAGGATGGAGGTCTTGGTTCCAGTTCCAGGCCAGAGGGGAAAATTGAAGGAGGATCTGAGGTCAGAGGCACCATCCCCTATACCCCAGGACCAGAGGTAATCATAAAAACTAAGCTACTATAGATTAAAAAAATGCAAAGGTGAAGGAGAAAGAATCCAACCATAGAGAGTTACTATGAGAGTAGAGAAGACTGAGATTCACTTTTGAAGAAGGATAGTGACACAAAGAAACCCTTTTCTACCCCAAAGAGTAACATCAAATTGTCACTTGCTCAAAAAGAATTCGTAGAAGAACTTAAAAAAAAACTTTAAAAATTAAATGAGAGAAATTGAGGAAAAACTAAAAAAAACAAACAAAAAACCAAGAACAATCAAGTAAAACAAAGATTATGAAAAGAAAATCAATTAGAAAAGGAGATCCAGAATTTTAAGGAAGAAAACAGATCCTTGAAAATCAGAATTGGGCAAAGGAAAGCTGGTGAAGTTGTAATAAATCAAGAAATAATAAAAATAAAATATAAAGAATAAAAAATGAAAGAGACTGTGAAACATCTCATAAGAAAAACAACTGATCTGGAGAACAGATCAAGAAGAGAAAACATGAGAATAATTAGGCTACCTGAAAGCCATGATTAAAAAAAAAAAGATTATTATATATTACAGTCAAATTCTGAAATCCCCAGCTCAAGAGTATAATGTTACAAGTGGCAAGAAAAAAAAACAATTTAAATACAGTGATGCCACAAGTAGAATCACACAAGACCTAGCAGCAGTGACACTAAAAGACCACTGGTCTTGGAACACTATATATCAAAGAGCAAAAGAACTGGTGTTCCGGCTGAAAGAAAAGCTAAGCAAAATCCTGAATGAAAATAATGGATATTCAATGAACTGTCAGACTTTCAGGACATTCTTTAAAAAAAAAAACAAAACTGAACTTAGTAGAAGATTTTACATATAAGAGCCAAGAGAAATATAAGGTACATACCAAAGACTAATTATAAGAGATTTAATAAAGACACTATTTACTTTTTATGTATGTGAAATATAAAATGTATTATCTACAATTGTTATAGTAATTAGGTAGTTTGTAAGAAAGATGGGGGTAGACTTGGGTATGATATGACTTTAAAAAGTAAATCCATTTAGGAAGAGCTAAAAGGAATAATTATTTTATACAAATGAAGTTTGAGAGGAGAACCAACACAGAGGAATTAGATGTGGGAGGAAGGCTGTTATTTCTGGAAACCCACTTTCATCTAGAATGGGTTCAAGAGGGAATAATACATATGTATCTAGAAGGGTATAAAAGTCTTCTAAATTCAGAAAGAATAAAATGCTAAGGGGATAAGGAGGGGGAGAGGATAAGGAAGGGATCTTTAGAGGGGAAGGGGAGGGAATAGGTTAAAAGAGGATATAGAAAGGTGTTTAGATTAATGGGAATGGGAGGACAAGGGAGGGATCCTTGGGAAGATTATGGAGGGATCTTTAGATGGGAGTGTGAGGGAATAGGTCAGAGGCAGGCATAGAAGGGTGTTTAGATTTATGGGAATGGGAGGATAAGTGAGGGATTCTTGGGGGGGATAAGTAATAGGAGGGCAAAATAGCAGGTAGAAGTAAAGTAGAGGAGTTAGGAGGGATAGGAATTAAGAGATATGCACAAATATAAAACCAAAGATCAAAAGTAGAATCTGTTATACCATACATGTATATACATATGTATGTATGTATGTGTATATAAGTGTGTGTGTATCTATGTATCTTATACCTACATATAAATATATTCACACTTAACTGTAGCTTTCTGGGGAGGAGGATAAGGGAGAGAAGACCAAAGTAAAATGTACACAGCAGAGAACACAAGAAAACTAACAAGCAAGCAAAGAAAAGATGGACAGTTCTCAACACAAAGGGTAGTATTTATTATATAGGTTTTCTTGAAATGGAAATTCATCGCTACATATTTGAATCCTCTCTTATATTGTGCAGTGCACATAAAATGCTTTTTTTCTTTTCTTGTTTTGTGTTTAAGTTTAAATATGTAAGTTTATAATGTTTCTTTTTTCTTTTCTTTTTGTGTATTTGTTACAGTAATAAAAAAAAGAAAAAACTGAACTACTTTATTTTTTTTATTAATTGTTAATTTATTTTTAGTTTTCAACCTTCACTTCCATAAAATTTTGAGTTTTAATTTTCTCCCCCTCCCTCCTGTCTCATCTCTCCAAGATGGCATGCAATCTGATATAGGCTCTGCATATACATTCATATTAAACCTATTTCCACATTAGTCATGTTGTAATTAGAACCAATGGGAGGAATCATGAGAAAGAAGAACCAGAGAGAGAGAGAGAGAGAGAGAGAGAGAGAGAGAGAGAGAGAACAAATAATATGCTTCAATCTGCATTCAGACTCCATAGTTCTTTTTCTGGATGTGTACAGCATTTTCTGTCCTAAGTCTTTTGGGATTGCTTAGATCCTTGTATTGTTGAGAAGAGCCAAGTCTGTCAAAGTTAGTCATCACACAATGCTGCTGCTTCTGTGTATGATGTTCTCTTAGTTCTGCTCACTTCTCTCAGCATCATGTAAGTCTTTCCAGGTTTTTCTGAAGTCTGCCTGCTCATCATTTCTTATGGAACAATAGTATTCCATTACCTTCATATACCATCACTTGGTCAGTCATTCCCCAACTGATGGGTATCCCCTTAATTCATATCCCATTTTGTAATTTTGGGAAAAAAGAATATTAGAGACAGGTGGAGGAAAATTAAAATGTAACTCATAACTTTAAATGTAAATGCATTAAACAATCCAATAAAATGAACAATAATGGCAGGTTGGGTAAGACAACAAATTCACAAAACCATTTGCTAAATACATTTTTAAAAAGTGAGTAGTACAAGATAAAATAAGAGGCTAGAAAAAAATTACTATGTATAACCTCAATTTACAAAGCAGGATTTGCAATGTCATTTTCAAAGCAAAAATAAACATTCAAAAAATAAAAAGCAATAAAGAAGGAAACACATTATACTGAAAAGAACCATAAGCAATAAACCAGTATCAATATTAAATGTATGTTCTCCAAATATTTTAGAATTCAAGTGTATAAAGGCAAAAGCAATTGAACCAGAAAAAGACATAGAATGTAATACAAATATAAATAGAAAATGAAAGATATATGCTGGTGAAACTAGAACTACAAGACTAATGACATCTTCTAAATGGGACTACTGAAGAATTTAAATATGTCTCAGTACCACAGAACATTTTCAAAAATTGACCACGTATTAAGGCACAAAAATACCACAATCAAAGCTTTAAAAAATCAGAAATAGTAAATACATCTATTACAGACTATATTACAATAAAAAATAATTAGTGGAGTAGAAACAAAAAACACAGACTCAAATGGAGACAGCAACAAAATCCCAAATAATGAGTGAACCAAAGGAAAAAGTCATAGAAACAATGAATAATTATGTGAAAGAAAAAATTTAATGATGAGGAAAAATACCAAAATTTCTAGGACACAGATGAATAATTCTCATGGGGAAAATTATATCCTTATAAATATACACTAGCAAAATAAAAAAAAATGAAAGGATTATGAACTGAATATGTATTTTACAAAATTAGAAATTCAACAAATAAAGAAATCTAAAATAAACATAGAAGGCATATATCAAAAAGTAAAAGACAAATAGAAAAACCAGAAACAAAACCCCTCAAAACTATGATGAAAAAATAAAAAGCTGACTCTTTGAAGACTAGTAAAATTCATAAGCCTGTAGACAATCTGCTTAAAGAAAGCAAAACAAAAAGAAAGCAAAAACAAATTCAATCAACAAAATAATAAATGCACAAGGTAAAGATACTTCTAAACCAAAATAAAAATAATTATCATGACTTATTATATAGCTATATGCTAACAAAATTGAGTAAACAAGAGAAAATTCAAAATATATAAAGTAATATTCCATTCAGATCCATTCATAAGTCTATGAAATCTAATTTTGTTAGCCTTCTATACAAGTTTGCAATTTCTCTCACTTTTATCTTTTTTTTTATTATCTTAGTGGGATCCTCAATTCTTTATTATTGATTTTCTAATTAGTTTTATAACTCAACTAGCTTTCTCTTTATAAATTTAGTTGCTATGTCATTGGGTGCATAGATATTCAAAATTGGTATGCTCTCATTATCAATGGTACATTTGCATGTAATATGATTTATTAAAAAAACTCAATGATTTCTAGTTTTAATTCAGTCTTGTTGGATACCATCAGTGCAACTACGGATTTGCTTGAACTAGTTATTGCATAGTAAATTTTAGCCTATGTAGTTATCTTAAACATATCTTTGAATTAAGTATATCTACTGTGGACAACATCTAGCTATATTCTGGTTTTAAATCAATTATATTTTTAGGGAAATTAAGTTCATTTTAATGAAAAGTTATTTTAAGCTTGATTTTTTTTCATTTGTTTAATATTTGTTTGATTGAACAGGAATATAAACTTCATCATTTCACTGACTCTATCCTCAAACTATGTGTTTACATATATGCACACATAAGCTCAAATCCTATTCCCTGTTGTTGAAGGCAGGATTTTTACATTAAGAATGCCTCCACACCTGCCCTATCAATATGTTGCTTTTTTCCCTCTCTTGCTTTTAAAAACTACAATGTTCACATCCACTATTTATTTTGCTATTCACAATTTCCTCCCATACCTTTTCTTTTAACATCTTTTACACTGTTTCCCAACGTGTGGTCTACAGATGTCTGGGGTTCCCAGAAACCCTTTCAGGGAGTCCACAAGGTTAAAACTATTTTCAAAGTAACATTAAGGTAGTATTTACTCAATAATATACTTTTCCTTTTTCTACCTACATGTGTCTGAGTCCAGTTTTTCTTTATATATGACTAGTACTACTACTATAATTACTTCCCTTGAACATTTATATAATGCTTACTGGGTGCTAAACACTGTGCTTTGCAATAATTATCTCATTTAATCCTTACGGCAACTTTGAGAGGTACATACTGTTGTTATCCTCATTTTATAAACAATGAAACTCTTCTGTATGTTTCATGTAAAACAATATATTGCAACTTTTTTGTCGCAGAAGCAGATATCAGAATCTAGTATTCTATTAATCCAGGCATGAAAAGATTGACAAAAATATGTACAATAGTGCCACAAATCTCACTATTTTTTGGAAAATATTATTATTAAAAATAAAAATATTATTTATATTAACATATAATGAGTTAATTTTTGTTATTTTTAAATGAATTAATAAGCATTTGTTTTTTAAATTATGTTTTGATTTCTAATATGGTAAACATCAACAGATATAATACATATAAATAAAAGCTTTTTGGAGTCCTCAACAATATTTAAGAGTGTAAAGAGGTCCTGATATTACAAGTTTGAAAATCACTGCTCTACTGTTTCATCCAACAGTTAATAAAAACAATATTATAATTGTTTTGTTATTTCCCTCTGGTGATTTCATTAAGATAACAAGTCTTTAATCACATTAGCAAGGTGTCTGTTGACCAAAACATTTAACTCGTTAATCCAGGTCTGTTACAGTACCTCTTTACTTTGTTCTTTCTAGCCTACAAGTCATTGAATGATCTTTAATTCTTCTGTTGATTTTGAGAGTTGAAAGAACAGCTCAGCTGGGCCCTTTATGAGTTCCTCAGTTGTATTTTTTAAATTGCCTATATTTTATTCTCTAAGAAAATACTTAAATTCACAAGGAAAGTGATTTGGGATTAAATCAATCGTTCCTTACCTTCCTAATTTCATGTTCTAGCTTCTGTTGTTTCTTGTTTTTTTTTTAATAGGAATTTAATAATATCAAATTTAATAATTTGATACTTGTTCTAATATCTGATCTCTTGGATGATTATAGTATCATCTTGTCATAGTATTCTCAATGCTTGGTAGTGATATATCTGCATGAATTGAATTTGAAATTTTTTCACTATTCATTTTCTATGTTACTTCTATTTGAACTCTCTCCCACATTTTTTTTTAAATTCTGAGAAATGTTCTTCTATGAGTTAGATAAGTAATGATGATATTATCTTCCCCTTTACACTGTTCAGGAAGTTCAATTCAATTTAACAAACAATACAACTCACATGTGTCGAATACTTACTATATGTAAAACATAATAGTAAACCACATTAATTCAAAGATAAAAATGGTACAATCCCCTTTTAGAAAGGAAATTACCCTCTACTGGAAGTATGCGAAATGTACACAGCAAAACAGAATATAAGGTATTATGTGATAAAGAAGAAATGACAGATATTGACAAAAATTTTACAAAATTTGGTGATGAGAAAAAGACTTTGTGTTTTGGGTTATATTCTCAAGTTTTCTCTTTCTGATCTGTCCTACACATCTCTCAGTCAGTCAATAAATGTTTTAAAGTGCCTACTATTTGCCAAACACTATGCTAAGCACTGGGTGTACACAAAGAGGCAAAATATAGTCCCTGCCCTAAAACAGCTCACTTTCTTTCTCAGTATGCAGCATTCCCCCCCCTCCAATTTTGGTTTATTTTTGCTATTTTCACAGTTTCTTCAACCAGTCAGTTTTCCAATGAAATAGTTCTTCATTTTACTAATATTATCCATTTGTGTTTCCTAAATTTCTGAGTTTCAGTATTATCTTTTCTTTAGTTTTCTTAGCTGTACTCAGAGTTTCTTCTTTATTTATTTTTCTTTCTTTTATGTACATTAATTCCATTTCTTCCTTTAATTCATCCAGTATTCTTCTTATCTTTTTACTGTCTTGAAAAATTGTTTAAATTTATTTCTGATGCTACTATATGTTTTAGTACAGTTTTCTTTTCATACTTTCACTTTGATTTCTTTTAATCCATAGTACTATTTTTAACATGTCAAAGATGTATTTGACTTGTTTATTCATTTAGATTTTTCTTTGGAGAATTTCTAGTATTTTTGCTGTTCTTATTGCTGTTTTTTAAGAGAATATCGAGAAGCTAGACTCCTTTGTTATCTTTCACTCTTTAATCGTAGACTTCTCTATTAGTTACATTTCCAACAGCCACTTATTAAGTTTAAATAAGTAAAACTGACCATATTTTTAACATTTTTTTGTGTGTGTTTAAGGTCAGAATATATTTAAAAAGCAGTATTGCCAGAGCTTTCCTTCACACACTATTTTCAAACCCTATTTATCAAGCAATACTATTACATAGAAAGTCTCAGCCCTTCTTTTTCTTTGGTGGAAAACAGCAACAACAACAGAAGCTGCAACAAAATAGTAGTGAATTTTTCTTTGAGATATGATGCTTTGACTTCACTCTCACCCTGGAACCTCCCTCAGCTCCTGGGATTTCTTTATCCTAGAATATTCATCCGCAATGGTAGGTCTCTTCTCACATTCATGAGTTCCTTCCAGGGCCTCTATCTTGGAGAGGAACTTAGACCAGACAATCTTCATTTCCTTCTTGATTGAGCTTCCAACATTCTGAATGTCAATACTATGGCACAACTTGTACCTTCATTCCTTTTAGCCTTGCCCAGACCTGCCAGCTTTCATTTTGTGTGTTTCTTCTCCATAATAATGTGAACTCCTTGAAGGCAAGGGTTGTCTTTATTTTTGTTTGCGTTTGCATCACCAGAGATTAGAACCATTCCAGACACATAGAAAGTGCTTAATTAATGAAGATTGTCTTACTTTATCTTGGTCCCATACGAACTGCAGGACTCAGACTTTCCTAGGGTATATTATTTCACTTGAACATTATAAGTGATAGCCAGAGCAAGGCTCATGACATGTTAGGAATCTACCTGCTACTGTAATTGAGACAGTCCAGGAAAAAGAAATTGAAGAGCTCTGCTATTTAAAACATTTGGAAACAAGTCAGGCAATTTTTTCCCTCCTCTTTTCAATCTGTACATTGTTCAGTTGGTTTGAAGGAATGGTCATTCTGCAGTAAGAAATAGCTTTGTACTAGTTAGTATTGAAATGCTGATATCCATCCACCTTCCTGCTGATGGTTTTTTAGGTATATACAATGAAGGCAAAAAGGGTAATGGGAAGAGTCTTGCATTTGGAATCAGACAAGTTGGGCTTGAATCTAAGCTCTTCTATAATTCCCATGTAGCCATTGACAAGTCCCTTAAACTCTCTGGAGACCTCACATCCTCATCTATAAAATGGGAGTGTGTCTGGACTATATAACCTTTAAGGTCTCTTCCAGCTCTAAATCTATGATCATATCATTTTTGGTCAATTGATCAATATTTTTGGAGGCCCTTGTCCTTGATCTACTCAGGGGCTGAGTTTGGAGGTTTGTAAGGTCATAACCCTATTGACCTGGACTCTATTTTCCTGACAAAACTAATACAACTCTTAATTATGACCAAGCTAGAACGTCAGAGGAGCTGTCATCAGTGTGCTGACTGGGATCTGATTCTAGACAACAGAATCCTCTCTTCTCCTCTAAGAATCAGAGTTTCTCAGCTCCAGAACCCAAGCCTCAGATACCAAGCTCTCACCTCTAGAGTTCTGCCCAGGATCACAGTTTCAGATACTAGACTTTTTGCCATTAAGACCTTCTCCAAGATTAGATTGGTTCCATGCTTCTGGCTATACATTCTCCTCCTTTCTTTGTCCCCTCTCCCTTGCCACTAACATGGGATGAAGCAAAACAACAACAATAACAACAACAACAACAAAAACCCCAAAACAAATAAACAAACAAAAAACCTCCCCAAAAAACAGAAAACAAAACCTGACACAAAATGTTTCTTATATGCTTCAGTGGGCCTTAATCACTAGTTATTTACCGATTCAGAAGCCTGGACAAATAGAACTGGGGAAGAGCCCAGTTCTTGAGAAAGAATTCACTTTACCCTCTGCTGTCACAGGACTCTTGAGGATGGGAACCCCAGTAGAATAGTTCTACATCTCTGTTTTACAACTAGCAAACTCTTACCTTTCCCTCTTCTAATCCCTATGATACAATGTTTACCAGCTGTCTTGGAGAAACTTCCATTCTCTTTGGGTAATAGTCTCTCTCAGGTGATGGGCATAGTGGCATAGAATATAAAGTAGCATTTCATTTGTTGTCCTTCACTGATGGTAGTACTTATCTCCAGAGCCAAATCTTCTGGTCCTATTTAAAGGGATACAATCTACCCTGGCTTCGTGAATAGAATAGGACTAAAGGTTTTCCCTCGCTATTTAAAAAATGAAAGTTTGAGGCTAATGTCACAGAGTGATAACTTACCCTAGTTTGGATTCTCAACTACCTACTGCTTGTAAAACTGAAGAAGTGCTTCTTAATATAAATTTATTTATTTTTAGTTTTCAACATTTACTTCCATAAGATTTTGAGTTCCAAATTTTCACCCCATCTCACCCCTCCCCCACCCCAAGATAGCATGCATTCTGAATACCCCTTCCCCTAGTCTTCCCTCTTTTCTATCTTTCTCCCCCTTCTCTTATCCCCTTCCCCTTCTATTTTCCTGTAGGGCAGGATAGACTTCTGTGCCCCATTTCCTGTATTTCTTATTTCCCAGTTGTATGTGAAAACATTTTTTTTAAATGTGTTTTTAAAATTTTGGGTTCCAAATTGTCTCCCTTCCTCCCTCCCCACCCACCCTCATTGAAAAGGCAAGCAACTTAATATAGGTTATACATGTGTAGTTATGCAAAACACTTCCATAGTAGACATGTGAAAAACTAACTCTATTTCCCTTAATCCTATCCTTCCCCCCCATTTATCTATTCTTTCTTTTGACCCTGTCCCTCCTCAAAAGTATTTGCTTCTGATTACCCCCTTTCCCAATCTGCCCTCCTCTCTATCACCCCCCTGCTCTCTTGTCCCCTTCTCCCCCTATTTTCCTGTAAGGTAAGATAGATTTCCATATCCAATTGAATGTGTACGTTATTCCCTCCTTAAGCCAAATCCCATGAGAATAAGATTCAATCATTCCCTCTCACCTTCCCCCATTTTCCCTACATCGTAAGAGCCTTTTATTTGCTGGGGTTTTTTTTGTGAGATAATTTACCCTATTCTACCTTTCCCTTTCTTCTTCTCCCAGTATAATCCTCTCTCATCCCTGAATTTTATTCTCCAGATTTGACCCCTTCACCTTCAACTCACCTTGTGCCATCTATCTACCTACCTACCTATCTATCTATCTATCTATCTATCTATCTATCTATCTACATACATACAACTTTTTTCCCTCCAACTACCCTAATACTGACAAAGGTCTCATGAGTTATAAATATCATCTTTCCATGCAGGAATGTAAACAGTTCAACTTTAATAAGTCTCTTATGATTTCTCTTTCCTGTTTACCTCTTCATGTTCCACTTGAGTCTTGTATTTGAAAGTCAAATTTTCTATTCAGCTCTGGTCTTTTCATCAAGAATGCTTGAGAACCCTCTATTTCATTGAATGACCATTATTTACCATGAAGGACTATACTCAGTTTTGCTGGGTAGGTGATTCTTGGTTGTAATCCCATCTCCTTTGCCCTCCAGAACATTATATTCCATGCCCTGTGGTCCTTTAATGTAGAAGCTGCTAAATCTTGTGTTATCCTGATTGTGTTTCCACAATACTTGGATTGTTTCTTTCTGGAAGCTTGTAATATTTTCTCCTTGACCTGGGAAGTCTGAAGTTTGGCTATAATATTCCTAGGAGTTTTCTTTTGGGGATCTCTTTCAGGAGATCTGTGGATTCTTTCAATTTCTATTTTGCCCTCTGGTTCTAAAATATCAGGCAAGTCTTCCTTGATAATTTCATGAAAGATGATGTCTAGGGTTTTTGTTTGATCATGGCTTTCAGATAATCCAATAATTTTTAAATTCTCTCTCCTAGATCTATTTTCCAGGTCAGGTGTTTTTTCCAATGAGATATTTCACATTGTCTTCTATTTTTTTCATTTGTTTTACAGTGTCTTGATTTCTCATAATGTCACTAGCTTTCAACTGCTCTATTCTAATTTTTAAGGAAGTATTTTCTTCAACAAGATTTTGGACTTTCTTTTCCAGTTGGCCATTTTTGTTTTTTAAGGCATTCTTCTCTTCATTGGCTTTTTGGACCTCTTTCGCCATTTGGGTTAGGCTATTTTTTATGGTGTTACTTTCTTCAGTATTTTTTTGGGTCTCCTTTAGCAAACTGTTGACTTGTTTTTCATGATTTTGTTACATCACTTTCATTTTTCTTCCCAGTTTTTCCTCTACTTCTCTTACTTGCTTCTCAAAATCTCTTTTGAGCCCTTCCAAGGCCTGGAACTGATTCATATTTTTCTTGGAGGCTTTGGAGCTTTGACTTTGTTGTCTTCTTCTTGTTATATGTTTTGATCTTCTTTGTCACTAAATTAAGATAATATCGTCTAACTCTTTTTGCTCTTCTTGCTCATGATCCTGCCCAATTACTTGAGTTTTAAACTCTTTGTCAAGGTAAAAGTCTGCTTCCAATGTGAAGAATGTATTATGCTATTTTCAGATAGAACTGTAAATTTTCAGTTCTTCCAAGGTGGTATGATAAGGGGTGAGGTGGTTACTCCTTTCCTGGCCTGTGCTGTTGTGTATTAGTGACCACAAGCACTCCTTTCTGTACTGGAACTGTGAGGAGGGTTTTCTTTCCACAGCCACTACAAGCTCCACCATGCCAGCACTCCTTCTTGCCCCAGAACTGTGACCCAGATTAATGCACAGGCAAAGCAAGAGATTGCTGCCTCAGCACTGGCAAAGAAATCCCTGCAATCCCCTTCTGATCAGCCACCTGACTCCCCCTCCGTCTGTCAGCCAGAAGCTCAGGAGGCAGCTCCCGCAGCAGGCCATGCTGAGGGAATGGAGCTGAGACCACTGTGCTTCTCTCTTAGCACCGCAGAAAGAATTTTCCTACTGACCTTCTAAGTTGTCTTTGGTGTTCATGGGTTGAGAAATCTGGAAACCACCACAGCTGCCCATGATTCATGAGGCCATGAGGCCTGGTCTAGGTTTACTGTGGCCTGTGCGGCCAAAGTGTGCTCCTCTCCCCACCTGGTGTGATATACCTTTCTGATCAATTATCCAGGCAGTCCTGGGCTGGAAATTTGCTTCACCCTGTCTTTTTGTGGGTTCTGCTGCTTTAGAATTTTTCTTTAGAGCCATTTTTTATAGGTATTTGGAGGGGTTTGGGGGAGAGCTCAAGCAAGTCACTGCTTTCACTCTGCCATCTTGGCTCCGCCCACCACCCCCTGCTCAAGTAGTGCTTCTTTTAAGGATTGTTCAACCCTGTTCATAGCCAATGGAACATTTTTGAGCAATAGGCTAAAACCTCATTGCTTTCCTACCAGTCTTTATTCATTCATTCCCCATCTACTTCACCCATTCTGAATCTCTATTCTGTTATACTCTCTCCCTTTCATTGTGCCCTTTGGAACCTCCTCTACTTTAAAAACCTCACTTAATCTTAAATCCGTTCCTCTCCTACTCTTTCTGCAATCTTGCAGATATGAAAAGCTGGCTTCCCAAGAAGACATTCTGCCCCTAGCTATCCTTTCTTATTCAGGTTTCAACTTTTCTCATGCTCTTGACATATTGGATTAATAGAGGAGCAGATATATTCCTTATTTCTATATGAGACCGACCTTCTGTCATTACTCAGAAATCTCTTCTTTGAGCTTCATTCCACCCACCTGTATCAGTCTTCCCATATTGAGGTTAAGATATCTTTAAGTTCCAGTGAAGAATCACTTTCTTAGCAATTGGCTCATATTTTTCTTCTCTATCCCAACCACATGACCTTGGAACTTGCATAGACATGTTGATACACTAATGTCTTATTTAGCTCTCCAGGCTCCCAATTAATTAACATCTTCAGTTTTCATGATCTGTATCTTCAGATCCATAAGAATGCTTATGCCCTTTATCGCTCTGTCATTCACAAGTGCTATATCCTCCATGATACAGAATTCTGAAATTTCCCAATCTGAACACAACTTTTTCCTTTTATCTTTTCTGGTGCTTCACTTCTAAACATTTTCTTCATCTTCACTATCACCTTGTCACTTCACCCCTTCCTCCTTCTTATTCCATGAAGTTTCTGCCTTCTAATTCCATGACACTTCTGGCCTACTTTCTGGCCTCATTTTCCTGTCTTCAGAATGATAGCCAGTTCAAATATACACTGTTATATATGCTTGTATCATCTGCTCTTTTTATCATCCTCTTTTATGCCTTGTCAAGGCTCACAGAGCCCTAGGTTACTCCCCTCTCCCCTCCCCACATCTCCCTTTTATACTCCTACATGTATGCTAATCTGCCACTGAAGAATTCATGTAATCGTATTGACTGGGTCCAGCACAAACATAGCATCCAATCACAGCTGTAGACTCACCGCTACATAGCAGTTCTTTAATTCTTCCCTAATTAATTCTCTATCACATTCTTTATAGCAGCCACTTCAAATCTTGCATTCTGTCAGAAGCCCGTTCTGTTACCCCGCTCTCCTTTGTCATCAAAGAATCTAACTTCTTACTTTGCAGAGAAAACAGGAGTCATCTATCATGAACTTCTCCTCTGTCAAATGCCTCAAAATCCTTGAACATCTTCCATTCTATCTTTCTTTGCCCCATTTTCTGACAAAGAGGTGCCTTTTCTTTTTGCCAAGATGATTCTAATTGTATCTTTGAAATTATCCCTTTAAGGCAGCTAGGTGGCACAGTTTATAGAACACAGGACCCAAGTCAGTAAGACCTCAGTTCAAATGTGGCCTCAAATATTTATTAGCAGTGTGGCTCTGGGCAATTCATTAAACTTCTGTCTGCCTCAGTTTCCTCATCTGTGAAGTAGAAATAATAATAGCACATATCAAAGTGAGATATTTGCAAAATGCTCCATAAATCCAGTTAGTTTCCCCTTCAAACAACCCTGTTATTACCAATGATATCTTGGCGCTAAATTTAATGATCTATTATCAGTTTTTATTCTTTTTGGGCTCTAATGCATTTGATACTGTCTACTATCCCCTTCTCCTGCATTTACTTTATTACTAGGGTTTTCATGACATTGCACACCCCTACTTCTCCTATCTTACTGAACCCTTTTTCTCAGTTCCCTTTGCTGGATCATCATTCATGCCTGGCCTTCTAACTGTTGATATCTCCCTGGCTCTGTCCTGGTTCCTCTTTCTTTTCTCTTGGTGTTATTGCTAGATCACCATTATTCAGATAGCTCTCTCGTCTATAAATCCAGCCTTACTAACTCTCTCTGCATCACCTATCATAATCCTCAAATAAACAACCCATAGGCATCTCAAATTCACTATGGCCAAAACAGAGCTCATTATCTTATCTCCACCTATGTTCACAGCTTCTGGGCCATTCTCATCTTCCTTCTTCCTCTCCCTTCCATATCACTTGAGTGCCAATGCATATCAGTTCTACCTTCATAACATATAACCTATTTCACAAATATCTCCTTTTCCCTCAAATTTTTACCATCCCAGTTGAGACCCACATCTCTTCTCCTAGACTATAATAATAGTTTCCTCAAACTGGACTGCTAGCTTCAGTATTTTTCTCCTCATCTTTCATATAATTACCCCAAGTTTTTCTCCCCAAAGTTCAATCTGGCTATCTGTCTTCTTAAGAAACTTCAGTAGCTGTGATAAATGTTGGAGAAGATGTGGGAAAATTGGAACACTAAAGCATTGTCGGTGGAGTTGTGAACTGATGCAACCATTCTCTAGAGCATTTAGAACTATGCCCAAAGGGCTATAAAACTACGCATACACTTTGACCCAGCAATACCTCTTCTAGGTTTGTATCCCAAAGAGATCACAAAAATGGGAAAAGGACACATGTATACCAAAATATTTATAGCAGCTCTTTTTGTGATGGCAAAGAATTGGAAATTGAGTGGATGCCCATCAATTGAGGAATGGCTGAACAAGTGGGGGTATATGAATGTAATGGAATACTATTTTTCCATAAGAAATGATGAGCTTCAGAAAAATCTGGAAAGACTTACATGAACTGATGCTGAGTGAAGTGAGCAGAACCAGGAGAACATTGTACACAATAACAGCAACATTGTGCGATGACTAACTTTGATAGACTTAGCTTTTCTCAGCAATGCAAGGATCTAAGACAATCCCAAAAGACTCATGAAGGAAAATGGTGTCCACATCCATAAAAATAATTATGGAGTCTGAATGCAGATTGAAGCATACTATTTGTTCTCTCTGTCTGTCTGTCTCTCTCTCTCTCTCTCTCTCTCTTGTTTCTGTGCTTCCTCCCATTGGTTCTAATCATTCTTTACAACATGACTAATGTGACAATATGTTTAATATGAATGCATATAGACAGCCTATATCAGATTGCATGCCATCTTGGGGAGGGGGGAGAGAAGGGAGGGAGAGAAAATTTCGAACTCAAAATCTTATGGAAGTGAATGTTGAAAACTAAAAGTAAATTAATTAATTAATAAAACAAAACGAGGTTAAAAAAAGAAACTTAAATAGCCTCCTATTGCATATATAATATAAACTCTATTACTTGGTACTTAGAACCGTTGACAGTCTGTCTGCAACCTACCT
This sequence comes from Phascolarctos cinereus, assembly GCF_003287225.1. Lineage (NCBI taxonomy): Eukaryota > Metazoa > Chordata > Mammalia > Diprotodontia > Phascolarctidae > Phascolarctos > Phascolarctos cinereus. The sequence continues at coordinate 232,726,637 of NW_027555847.1, forward strand.
TCCCAATTTTATTGAACGTTTTCCCTCTTCTCGTACTCCATGTTACAGCCAAATTGACTTATTTACCCTTCCTTATACACAATATTCTATCACCTATCCCCCTTACCTGGAATAGACTATCTCTTAACTACTAATGCAAACTCCCTAGTTTCCTTCAAGGCTCAGCCCTAATGCTACAGGAAGCCTTTCCTTAGCTGTCTAATTTTGAATGTTTTCTACCACCCCAATCATTATTAACTTATCTGTTTACATATTATATCCCTGAAGGAGAAAGTAAAACTCCTTGAGACAGAGATGCTTTTTTTTTCACTTTCTCTTTCTACTGCCAGAACCAAGCACAATGCCTTGCACATAATAGATGTTGAATAAATACTTCTTGGATTGGATATTTTAACTAGAGCTAGCTCTAGTAAATTTGAAAGGTTAAAGGTTTAGCTCTGACCTAAGGGATATGTCTCTTAATTCCATCTGATTACTTCATGAAACATAGAAACATTTTTTTTAACAATAAAGAACTGGGATACTACATAAATGTTGCTATAATTTGTTAATTAAAAAAAATCGATCTATACTACAGAGATGTGCCTTAACACTGAATAATTATGGGACAATGAAGGCAAAAGTTTTAGAGTAATTATAACTTAGATATCAACTAAAATGAAATGTCAATAGCAAAACAGAGTATCTTAAAATACGTCGTTCTATATTTTTCTTCTTTCAAGAAATATGATGAGCTATTTTGGTAGCTCAGATTCATTATTAGAGTTTAGAAGTCCTGGAATGAAGTGATAGTCATGCCCTTTAGTAGGTGTGTGATTTCAGACAGAACACAATGCTGTATGTAAAGTGATGACAGAAATATCTGCCTTAGTGACCTCACAGGGCTGTCATAAGAACCACAGGGGCTTTTTACATATGTGAAGGTAATTTGTAGTATGTAAAATACTATACGAAATGAAGGAATTGTTTTTGCTATTTATACAACTACTACTGCTATTATGACCATTGCCACACTTATACTTATAGTACTTATTTCTCTAAGCTTCCTAGAGGCTTGTGATCAGGCTTCTTAAAAGCAAAGCAAACAAACAAAAACTTCGTATGAAGGAACTGTGCAACACCTTAGTTTCTAATTGAAAGGAAAGTGGGGGCCCTGCTATGACTTGTTCTCTATAGGCAGTGAGTGTTGAGATTGTAACACTGAACTGTCCAGTACCAAGAGACATAGTTACTATTTGAGGAGGTAAGAGACATCATAGCTTTTAGCAGGAGCAAGTGATGGATGGTTCTGGTTAATGAAAACCTTTCCTGTGAATGTAGATTGTAGATGAGTGTCAATGTGGGAGAGACCTTATTGACTGGAGATTTCAGCTCATCTTTACTCTTCCAACGTTTGTTACCTTTGAAGGAAGATCCACTGTTTACTAGAGATTTGAAGGGAAAGTAGATATTGTTTGTCTTTTTTATGGTACTCACTGAGAAGATAATTATAATTTCTCATTGGGGAAGCTAGTGGGGTTGTAGATCCAAAAACCAGTTGGAATCTTGAGCCCTAGCTTGAGCCAGTTATTTGTATAATGAGGATGATCTAAGGAAAGAGACTGATACCTAAAACTATGATCCCTTGGATTTTGCTGCTTTAATTTTAGTCTCCCACTCAACTTTTGTGTGAAACACAGAGTAATTAATGTTAGAGAGAAACATAAACTTGATCTATGCCTGGCTCTGAGATAAATTCAGTGGCTCTCCTTATTGTAGTTAAGCTTATATTTCTTTAGAGTCACCATCTGCTGGATCACTGGGCCAGCAGATCTTTTTTTTTAAATTAATTAATTAATTTCTAGTTTTGACATTCACTTTAATAAGATTTTGAGTTCAAAATTCCCCCCCCTCCTTTTCCTCCTCCCTCCCCAAGATGGCATGTAATCTGATATAGGCTCTACATGTATAATCATGTTAAATATATTTCCACATTTGTTATGTTGTAAAGAAGAATCAGAACCAAAAGGAAAAAACACAAGAAACAAACAAAAAATTAAAAACAAAAAATGGAGAAAATACTATGCTTCAATCTGCATTCAGACTCTATAGTTCTTTCTCTGGATGTGGATACCATTTTCCATGTTAAGTGTTTTTGAATTGTCTTAGATCATTGTATTGCTGAGATGAGCTAAGTCTACCAAAATCGGTCATCACACAATATTCCTGTTACTATATACAATGTTCTCCTGGTTCCACTCATTTCACTCAACATCATTTTATATAAGTTTTTCCAGGTTTTTCTGAAATCCGCCTGCTCACCATTTCTTATGGAATAATAGTATTCCATTATATTGATATACCACAACTTGTTCAGCCATTCCCCAATTGATGAACATCCCCTCAGTTTCCTTTGCTGCCCGAAAAAGAGCTGCTATAAATGTATTTTTTTTATATGTGGGTCCTTTTCCCACTTTTATGATCGCTTTGGGATACAGATCTAGGAGTAGTATTACTGGATCAAAAGGTTTGCACAGTTTTGTAGCCTTTTGGGCATAGTTCCAAATTGCTCTGCAGAATGATTAAATCACTTCACAACTCCACCAATAATGAATTAGTATTCCAATTTTCCCATATCTTCTCCAACGTTCATCATTTTCATGTTTTGTCTTGTTAGCCAATTTAATAGGTGTGATGTGGTACCTCAGAGTTGTTTTGATTTGCATTTCTCTAATCAATAGTGATTTAGAGCATTTTTATATGACTATACACAACTGATTTCTTCATCTGAAAATCTGGGACAGCAGATCTTAGGAGAGATAAAGGTTCTGAGAATCACCAGTGATTCCCTCAAACTCACTCCTTTATTCTCTCACACTTATGGATGAGATTCCTGCTCAGAAACTTTTACCTACCAAGTAATCTAGTAGTTTTAGCTTTCCTTTCTCTCTACTGTGAAGTTTAGCTTGGTTGGATTAAACTGTAGTGAAGTTGCATATCGCACATACCATTTTAGGCATACATACTCTGTGAGCTGTTGCTGCTTTCAACCCATTCAGAAACCTATCCCCTCCTACTCTGACTTCATATGTATACATGAAATTTTTAGCCTCCGGTAAATATCATTTCAGTTTGTTTCTCTTTTTTCCTTCTACTTGTATGCTAATTGATCCTTAAAGGAAGGGATACTAGTTAAAGTAGAATAACCACTGGATTTGGGGGTAAAGAGAGCTGGGTTTTAATTCTGATTCTTACTCTAACTGTCTGGCCTTGGGCAAGTCACTTCATATCTCTGACGGTGTTTCTTTATCTGTAAAATGGGTGTAATAAAACTTACGTTGCCTATATTAAAGTGATGTTGTGAGAGAAGTACTTAGAAAGCTTTAATATTGCCTAGAGGCCAGGAAAATCTTGGCTCAAGTCCTATCTCTGACATACAGTGGCTTCATTATCCTGGGCAAGTCATTTAACACCTAAGTGCTCTAGGCCAGTGGTGTTAAATTCAAATAGACCAGCTTCGGCTGCAGGCTGCATAGTGACTTAGAAAGTCACACCTTAGCATTAGCTATGTTGTATTGAATTTTTATTTATTTTATTAAACATTTCCTCATGACATTTTAGCCTGATTTTATTCAAGGAGTTTTTGTGTTTTACCCCTTGGGCCTTGTGTTTAACACCTCTACTCTTGGTAACTCTCTAAGCCTATAAATTGTAGAGATGATATAAACCCTGAATTGGTAGAGGGAACTGACTCATCCAGAAGTTCTCTATGCCAATGAAATCACATGTCCAGTTCCCAAATCTGTGTGGGAGAAAATAAGAGGATGAAATAAGGAACAGGAAAAGACCTGCTGCTCAGGGTATTCAGTATGTAGGCAATGGATGATCAAAAGAAGGCTGAGCTGTTCAATTGTGATTTGACCTCCTGTCAAAGAAGGAGGATGATGTTTAGACTGGAAAGAACAGAACAAAAGTGCCTAATGCGGAGTTAAATTCAATATGAGCAAAACAGTGTTAGAATATCTAACTGCTCTTATGGAGGTGGAATCAGCAGGTCTGATGAACTAAATTCCAGAGTCCTGGAGAAAAAATGACAAATGTGATTTCTGAGCCATTGACAATGATCTTTGAAACTTCATGGAACTTGCTTGGCATTTTACATATGTTATCTCATTAGATCCACACAGCAGCCCTGTTATAGCCTCGTCTTATAGATGAGGAAATTGAGACTGAGAAAGCTTAAGTGATTTGCTCAGGCTCATACAGGTAGTAAAGTTCCAAAGTAAATTTAAAACTTAGGTCTGCCTGACTCCAAGTCTGGAGTTTTATGCATCATACCAGAAGAGGAGAATGAGTTGAATAACCAGACATAAGACTTAAGAAGGGGAAATTTTATCCTGATATTTTTTAAAAATGGAAATAGGAGGAATTTGCAAATTATAGACCAATGATTTTGAGCTCAGTTCTCTAGAAGTTTTTAGAATGTATGATTAAGTAGGTGGCTTGGGAACAATCAGAAATGGCAGCAGTGATAATGAAAAGCCAATATGGTTTCAGCCAGTACAGATCATGGTAGACAGTTCTCATTTAGTTTTTTGATATGATTGCTAGGCTGGGAGAGAGGGAAGATATAGTTTACCTGGATTTAGCAAAATATTTGACGAGGCTTCTGATGCTCTTCTTTGAACTATATAGATAAATGTTGACTGAATGATGAATTTGAAACTAGATGAGTGTCTGAAGCAAAAGAGTAGACGTTGATTGTTGAATGGCAATTTAGAAGGAGATCTCTAGGGCAGTGACCCAAGAATCTGTGTTACATAACACTTTTTAATACCTATGATAAACATATAGATGGTATACTTATAAATTTTAAGGAGACATAGGGCTAGGATGGATAGCTAACGTATTAGAACACATTAAGATCCAAAAAGACCTTAAAAGACTAAACTACTGTTTTGAACAAATAAAATCTTTACTTTTAGGAGTAACAAATACAAAGTTTAAATCTGATTTCTGATGTTTGGTTGCTGTGTGATATTAGAAAAGCCACTTAAAGCCATTTGGGTCTCAGGTACTGTGTGTGTAAAATCTGTTGATAGCATCTGCACTACTTTACTCACAGGGTTGGTGGGAGACTCAGAGCAAATAATGTGTGTAAGACATTTTGTAAACTTTAAAAGTGCTTCATAGGTTAGTTACTATGAAGATGATAGTAATGATGATATTATTGATGATGATGACATAAATGATTCAAAAGTATTAGGTTGTATTAGGAGAAGTATAGTATCCAGGAATACTGTGGTAATAATCCCCCCAATGCAGAAGAATGTTGGTAAACATTTAAAAACCATCTTTCCAAAAACAAATAAAATACTTTAAAATTTAATTGACATTATTAACATTTTCTCCATCCTTGTCTTAAGTCTGAATAAAAAAAAATCAAACTCCAATTTGAAGCATTTCTTGATTTATGAATGATTAATTCTCACATTAAAAAATTTAACACTCGGCTGTAGTGAGCTGGTTAAAGCTGGCTCCAGCACATCCCTGCCCTAATCAGAACACATCTGGAGCATTACATTTTATGCTGGGTGGCACATTTTAAGGAGGATATTAATAAGCTTCCAAGTGTCAAGAGGAGAGTGACTAGAATGGTAAAGAGCCTTGAGAGCATTCTCCAAAAGAATTAGTTGAAGGAACTGGGGATGATTAAACTAGGGAAGAGAAAGAAGCAATGACAATTGTTCTCAAGTATCTGAAGATCTGTAACATGGAAAAGAAATTGGGCTTATCTTACTTGACTCCAAATGGTTGAGTAAGATGGCATGGATAGGAGTTATACTTAGGCAGATCTAGACTTGCAGTAAAGAAAAGCCTAGTAACAGTTGGAGCTATCCAAAAGTGGCATAGTCTGCCTTAGAGGAACAAGGGTTACCTTTCAGTGAAGTTCTTCAAGAAAATATAGGCTTGATCTCTGGTTGGATATGTCATAGAGGAAATTCTTAGTCAATTACACTCAAAAACTCTGTCCACATCCAGCGATTTGTTATGAGGCCCTGATTAATTCACATGCAATTTTTTTTCTTCTAGCAAATGAAAACAGAACTGTATTGTTGATTTTTTAATATTTGTTTTTGTTACACAGTCAAATTTGGTAGCACCTGTTTACTAAATATTACTTGATTATCCTTTATTAAAAATGACAGGTTTTTAAAACAACCTTGCAGCAATAAATTCCCCAAAAGCACATATGGTCTATCAGCACCCTTTGTGGCCATCTATGATTTATATTATAAGCCTACAGCATAATTCTTTTTCTTATGTTTGCATTATGTGAAGCTATCTTGGTATACTCTTTCACCTTTTCACTTGGGGAAAGAAGAACACAGACACAACTAGGATGGTATGGCTAGGATTTTGTCTCTGGTTACCAAATTTAATTTACTGTTGACAGTATATGATTTAATTTCATCAAGATCTCAGATTCATGGCAGAATTAAAATTTAATGGTCATATTTCTACTAGTTTAGAAACAACAAAATTTAGTTCCAATCAGCCAAGATTAGTCAAGTTAAAACTCTTCATTCTTCATTCTTGAAGATGACCAAGGACATTACAAGGGCAATGTCTTAACTTGTGCATGGATTGGATTAAAGTGAGGCAGAGCTGCACAAAATCATCAAAGCTGCTAGATGGTGAATCATTCTTCCTCCCAGTGACTAAGTTTCATGTAAGTTCTTCATGTTTTTCCCTGTCTCCCACCACCCCCAGCCACTCCACTGTAGCTCCACTAGGATGTATTTCATGTTATTTGCTCCAGGCATGTGGATTGCTAGTTATGACACATACCTTTGTCTTGCATATTCTGCTACATACAAACAGAGATTTCAGACACTGCTAGTTTCACTTGTATGGTTCAATTTTAGGGAAAATCTCCACTAGCAATTTCAAGCAAAAAACAGAATAATAAATCAATAAAGGCAAATTGTCTCTTAAGACATCTGAAACTGGTTAAAAAAAATTTCCAAGGTTTCCTTCTACCAATGGGTGGAAGGTGAGGGAGAAAAACCTAAAATTATGTTAAGCATGCCTTTTGACAAGACAGCTAGGTAGCAATGGATAAAGCTCTGGGCCTGGAGTCGGGAAGACCTGAGTTCAAATACTGCTTTAGACAATCACTAGCTGTGTGATCCTGGGCAAGTCACTTAACTTCTGTTTTCCTTAATCCTCTGGAGAAGGAAATGGTCAACCACTCCAATATCTTTGTCAAGCAAATCTAATGAATAGTATTGGTGTGATATAATAGGTCCACAGGGTCAGAAAGAGTTGGATATAACTGAAAAACTGAATGATGCCTTTCAATGAACTCTCTCTCTCTCTCTCTCTTTCTCTCTGCATATATCTATAGAAATAGAACTGTTTATAGATGTTGATATGACTATAGATATATGCATAGGTATAGGCAAAGAAGTATACCTGAACATAGAGATATAAGTGTTGATACCATTTCTTATATTACAAATTTAAACACAATTGTTGCTTGAAAATGACATACTTCCTGGAATGATGATCTGTGGATTGACAGGCAACTTTAATGTTCTTTAAAACACATTTCAAATCAACATCTCTATATACTTAAAGGTACAGCTAACATTTCTTTTTAAAACTTTTTTAAAATTTATCTTTCTTTTCAGTTATTAATTTTCTCCTCCCTTCTCCATTTCTCATATATTGAGAAGACAAGAAAAGCAAAACTCATTACAAATATGTATAATCATACCAAATAAGTTCCTACATTAGCATTGGATGCACCCCCCCAAAAAAAATAACAGAAAAAGAAAAGAACACATCTTTCAATCTGCACTCTGAGTCCATCAGCTACCTGTCTAGAGGGGGATAGCAAGTTTCATCATGAGTCCTTTGGAATTGTAGTTGTTCATTGTGTTAGAGTTCCTAAGTCTTTCAAAGTTAATTATCTTTATAGCATTGTTGTTATCACATACATTGTTTTCCTAATTACACTCATTTCACTTTGCATCAGATCATACAGAACTTTGCAGGTTTTCCTGAAGTCACCTTTTTCATTATTTCTTGGAGCGCAGTAATATTCCATCACATTCATACACTATAACTTGTTCAGCCATTCTGAGGTTGATGGGCATCCTCTCAATTTCCAATTCTCTGCTTCCACAGAAAGAGCTGCTATAAATATCATTGTACACATGGGTTCCTTTCTGCATTCTTTGATCTCATTGGAATATAGACCTAGCAGCATTATCACAGAGTCAAAGGGCATGTACAGTTTAAAAGCTTTTGGAATTTGCATGTCTAAGATAATGGCAACAGTCTAATACTACAGGGATGAGTGATTTATTCATATAGATATAATCTCCATTGAGATAAGCTACAGCATTTAAGACTTAGTAGACTTGATCTACAATCTAAAATGTTTATGTTGTAATTGTTTACATTTTCACTGTAAGTTGCCAGTGGTAAAAAAAAATCATTTTTTAATGAATAACTTTCTGATAATGAGTCTTTCTTGATTTAGTTTGAATGGTACTTAGATGATGGACTAAGTTAGTCCATCGCCTGACTCATATTAATCAACTAGCTACTTTTCTTTTAGCCACTTTTAATGAATTACAAGTTCAGACAAATTAGTTTTTCTTGTAGTACATTAATTTTAAAGGATGCTGTCAACTTTTGTTGATTTTGTTAATTTCAAAATTATGTTTCTCCATTACTGATGTCAATTTTGTCAATTCATTTGTGCTTAAATGGAGAAGCATCATGTTGTAGTGTAAAGAACTCTAATTCTGTAATCAGAGACTCTGGGCTGAAACTTTGGTTGCACTGTTTATTGCCTGTGTGATATTGGGTAAGCCACTATTTTTTCTCTGGGTCTTATTTCCGTATCTCCAGGATGAACACGTTAGATTAAATATCTCTAAGGCTTTTCCAGTTTTCCATGCCATGTTCCTATAGATCATTTATCTTTCAAAATCTCCCCCCATATTGTATAGTTCCATACAGTTCCTATTCTCTAACCTGAGCAGTTTTGTTTGCACATAGACCAAATGAGCAAAAGGCATTTTCAGTTTTCTATTTGAGGACTCCAAAATCTTTCTTGATTTCTCCAACGTGCCCCTACTTACATCAGAGGTTTTCCATCTAAAAAGGACTATGCCCAACAATTGCCAAACCAGCACCATCACGTTCAGATATGGGCTTTTCAGGAAAAAGCCAATCAGTCAACACTCAGGGAGCATTTACAGAGCTGTGGCCCATTTTCAAGTGAAGTACTCTGCAACCCCTATATTATTCTTAATGGAAATGTTGAAGGTGACACTTCATGTAATCAGGTTCTTGTCCAATTCCCTCCTTTGGCTTTAAGTAAATCCCCCTCTTTACTCCAGGGCAGTGTACAGATGGCCACTTCCCAGGATAGAGGATTCATCACAGGTCAAAGACAAGGCCATGCCTATTGTAGAGTGATTGAGTGTGGGCATAGCACATGGCACTTGTATTAATAGTGACATTATTTTTAACCAAAACATATTAATGCACAAGTTCTGCCTTGGGAGAATAGATAAAATGTGGAAGATGTGCTGCAGACATCAGGAGATGCCAGGGTCTGAATCATGAGCACTTGGGGAGGGTATAGTGAGGGATTCTCATGTAAATCAGAATTAATGTCCTGCCATAAAGTACAAACTTAATTCCTAAATTTCTATGGCTAACAAAATTACCTTTTGTATCATGACAGTAAAGACTTTCTGATTAAATGCGTTTTCATTGAACTAAAAATAATTAACTACTGTATAGTGGTAGGAAGTATTGTCTAAGCATTGTTGTAAGATTATGTAGGCAGGGGGAAATTTAGGAGTGGGATGAAGGAAGAGGAGGAATAGAGGCTAGATGGCAAGGAGGGACTTCACAGCTAGGGTAGCAGCAGAGATGTTAAACAAGAGACCTGTAACTGAGGAGCTAGGAAAAAGTGAGGAAGAATAACAGGAGACTCTGCAAAGAGAGAAGGTTCAGTAGGTCTGTGGACTGGTCATCATCCTCCACATTTCATGAAAGAAATGGGGATATGAGTTTTTCATTTGACAAGTGTTTGGGCTAGGTGGGAGAATGGAGCTACCAGGTAAATGGTAACACTTAAATCTCATACGCAGCAATGAAGCCTTTGAATGAAAGAGTTAAATCCAATCTCTTCCTCTACCTACTTGTACTAAGTATTATTCTGTGTGCCATGTCATTAACCCCTTTGACAGTCTCATGAAGCTTAAGGACCCCTTTTTAAGATAACATTTTTAAATGCATTTAATAAACTACATAGGATTACAAAATAAACCAATTATATTGAAATAATTATTAAAATATTCAGAAGATAAATTCACAGACCCCAGGTTACAAATCCATATTTGAGCCTAACTCGATCCTGACCAAAAATGAAATTATTGGAGGAGGGACCTGAGATTTGCTCCAGGGCACTGATGGAGATAGTGGTGGTGAGAGGGTTAGGAGAATCTGCATTTCTTCGGGTGGCATGTTTCCTCAAGTGAGGGGGTAGATAAAAATAGTTATCATTTATATAGTGGTTTAAGGTTTGCAAAATACTTTACATGTGATATCTCATTAAACCTCACAAGAAGGCTGAGATAGATGCTATTATTTTCATTTTACATATGGTAAAACAGAGGCTGAGATAGGTTAACTAACTTGCTCTGAGTCACCCAGTGGGTCACAGTCTGAGGAAGAATTTCACCTCAGGTCTTTTTAAGTACACATCTAACACTGTTCACTATGACACCTCAATACGTTTCAGAAGGATTTCCTGTGGCAGCTAGGTGTGCAGTGGATAGAGCACTGGCCCTGAAGTCAGGAAGACCTGAGTTCAAATCTGGCTTCTGACTAAACACTTGACACTTACCCACTGTGTGACCCTGGGCAAGTCACTTGACCCCAATTGCCTAAAAAAGAAAAAAAAAAGAAATATTTCTTCCTCAGAATAAGTGATCCCTGCCTTTCCATCTTGTATCCTTTATAAGACAAAGCTATCTGTCTAGGGTCATTCACAATAATGCCTCTCTTAGATTTTACCTTTCCTCCCACCCCTATGGTGGTATGAATCTTTCTAGAAGTTAAAAAAGTTTCTTTCTTGGTGCAACTTATCTCTTAGACCCTCCTGCTCCTGCAATATACTCTTTGATCCAGTGATACTGGTCTCCTTACTTCTTCCATCAATAAGACACTCTATCTCTTGGCTCTGGGCATTTTCTCTGGCAGTCTTCCATTTCTGGAATGCTCTCTATTCTTATCTCTACATCCTGACTTCCCTGGCTTCTTTCAAGTCCCAGCTAAAATCCCACCTTCTACATGAAGCCTTTCCCAACTTTCCTTAATTCTGTCTCTGTCAATTATTTCACATTTATCCTGTATTCTGCTTATTTGTATATATTTACTTGATATCTCTCCCATTAGATTGGGAGCTCCTCCAAGTCATGGACCTTTGTCTTTCTTTATATACCCAGGCACAGTGCCTTCCATAAAAATAATACTTAATAAATGCTTATTGACTGACTGCAGCTACATCAGCATTTCAACTGTGTGCTGTGTCATTCTTTTCTCCCCAAATAAATTTTGCCAATAAGTGCAAGAATATGAAGTCACAGAAGGCTTTGAACTCATTCAGGTCCTCCTGATTCCAAGTTCAACCCTATCTACTACCATCTGGCTCTCATTTCCTCTATTTCCAGCATATTCTTTTCCCCCAAACAAGTTATTAGCTGAGCATAACTTGGGCATTCCTAAGACATAGGGGAAATTTTGTTACACTCTGCCTATTATCACCATAAGTATAAGGAAAATGAATATGGGGCCTATTGCCAAGCTACCTACCTTGAAGAAGATACCTCAATCCCCCTCCCTTCCAGCAGTATCAATAAGTACCAGACCACATTAATGCCAATGAAACAGAAGCACTATTCCTTATTGACTACAGGTTTTGGGAAGTACCTGTCCAGAGCTGTGCAGGAACCAGATCAAACCATTACAGCAAAGCTGATAGATAAATGTTCAGTATGAGCATTTATACCTAAGAAACTGGCAAAAAAAATCAGGGCTTGATTTATTGTTTTGTTGATTGTCTAGGCTTAAGAAAGTGATAAAGTATTTATAATACAGGTTAAACTTAAAAGTGGCTTGTTGCACATTTCTCTCCTCCCCCAGAAGACCAGTTGTTAAACATTTACCAGCATGCCTTTACAACTCTCAGATGGTTATTACAAGGTTTAAATGAGCTATTTGTATAAAATCCATTGAAAAATTGAAAAGGATGATGCAAAAGTAAATCATTGCTGTTGCCATTGGTATTATTAGTGAATCTGCAATATTACACGTACACATATACATATACACACACACACATATACACACACAAACACACATATACACACACACATATATATCTATACATATATATATATTTCAACTTTAGGCTTCTGAATCTCACTGAAAATGTCACTATTTCCTCATACTTCTATATACACATGAAACAAGATCAGAAATTGGCATGATTCTATGATTCCAACTTACCCGATTCTTTCCTCAGACCCAAATCACTTCAGAGATACTAGTTAATACACAATTAAATGATACCTTAGCTACTTTCCAAAACACACATTTCATTCCTTTACACTTAACTGATATTCATCCATCACTATGTGCAAGGTATGTGCAAGGTAGTATGCACTGGGAAAACAGGAAATGAGAATGCAACACTAACTGCTCTTGAGGAGCTTATATTCTACTAGGGAGGTCCAACATGTACACAAGTAAGTACATATAGTACATCTAGAGGGAGGAAAGTAAAAACAACTAGTAAAGCAGGGATCAAAAATGTTTTTCAAATAAGAAATAACATCTGGAATAAGTTTTGAATGATTGAATAAATGAATCTAAGGATTTTACACGGTGGTGTACTGAAACCAACTTGCACTGGAGTCCATTGTTAAGAATTTCCAGGTCAGCTAGGTGGACACTTACTAGCTGTGTGACCCTGGGAAAGTCACTTAACCCCAATTGCCTAAAAAAAAAAGAATTTACAATGTGAGCATTTATACCTTGGAGATAGGGAAACACTAAAAATCGGAGCTTGATTTATTGTTTTGCTTATTGCCAATGGTTAATAAAATTATGTAGAATGTGTTAATAGTTTAGTTTAAACTTTAAAGTTTGCAATTTTATTTTTTAGAGAGCAGATTGTTAAGCATTTACTATCATGCCCCTCATGTTAAGAGACTGAAGTCAAGAGGGAGTTATATTCTAGGTACAGGGGGTACCTTAGATGAGGGCACAGAGATAGGAGGTAGCGTGGAGATGGGAGGTGAAACACCATTTTTTGTGAGATTGCTAGTTGAACAGCTTGGCTGGAACATAGATTTTGTGAAGCTTGGTTATAACGAACGTCCAGAAAGGTAAGTGGGCATTGGATTATGTGTAGTCTTGAATTTTAGGATGAATTTGTGTTTTGCTTCCAGATGTAATCTGGAGCTATTTTGAACAAGAGAATGCCGCAGTCAGATCTTTGTCTTAGGAACAATAATTTGGTGGCCACATAATGGACAAATTGGAGGTGGTTAAGACTGGAAACAGGTAGAACAATTAAGACTGTATCACATTAGTCCAGGTGAGAAGTGATGAGGGCCTGATCAATTGCATTCCTCACATGATTAGAGAAAGGAGACAAATGTGAGAGACATTAGTAACTAGGCCAACCAAAGTCTGCCAACTGCTGTGTTGTTGGGGGTGGGGAGGGAGAGAGAGAAAAACAGAGAGAGACAGAGAGAGAAAGAGACAGAGATAGAGAAAGAGAGAGACAGGGACAGAGACAGAGAAAGACAGAGATAGAGACAGAGACATAGAAACAGGGAGAGGAGCCCAGGATGACACAGATCTCAAAGCTGGGTGGAGCGAGAACAAGGAAGTTTGGAGAATCAGATAGAAGACAAGCTCCATTTTGTACATATTTGAAATCTTGATGGAGCATAAAAATTGACGTATCTACCAGGCAGCTAAAAATGCAGAACTGAATATCAGAAAAAATGGTTGTGTGTATGCATATGAGTAATTATTTGAATGAAACGACACCAAAACCCTGAAGTATATGGACAAATTAGTGGTAAAGTATGTCAAATTTTGGCAAACTGAATAGTTCACTATAGATGTGATTTTGTTCACCACATCTGCAGGCTGTACTTTGGCCTGGTGACTGAAGACTTTCTCATCTGTGCTTGGACTGATTTTCCGAGGAAGTGTGAACAGGAAGACATGTTAATTAGCATCATGTTCTCTGAGTAGGAAGTCAGGGAAAACATATCAATAAACTAGATCAAGAACCATCCTCCTAGTCAGAGACTAACGAGATCTTGACCTAAACTGCAAAAGATATGGCAGACTTGCATGTCCAATTGACATTTTAGATCAGCAAGCCTAATAATTAAGCTTGCTCTTGGAATTAACTTTACTGAACTCTAGATCAGACACTTCATGCAAAGTGACAGTTGTCTCCTGAAACTTCCTCAACAATAGGAGGATCCAAGCTTTCACTGTAGTTAATTTTAACCAGAGATGTTTCTCTGTGATGGTCAGAAAAAACTGTGCCCAACCCATTCTTTAGAGTACTTGTCTTTCTCATAAATTGTCTGAGATTCAACCATTGTCTCTGCTAATGCCTAGTAACTGCTTGGCCACTAAATACCAAGGGTCAGAGAACATCTAGCCTGGAAGCTGTTATAATGCTGGTTCTGTCACAACTTTGTTTTTCTGGTGCCACATTCCAAGTGAGGAAATGGTTTCTTTTCATCAAATCCTGTTTGAAGTGTCAATTAATCTGGTTTTATTAGGAGATTAGGGGAGAAACAATACTTATATTAAGCAAACATTCCTCATTAGAACTTACTGATATCAAAACAAACTTACAGAGAAAAAGTAAAGCAGTGGTGCACATATAATATTCACAGTGCTACCACATGTGGGCTGCAGCTAATCCTAATTCTCATACACAATGATCCAGGCACTATAGCACTCAGAATCATCCAAGGATCAATCAACTCTGTTTAGAATTGTAGCTAGATTCTAGTGTCCCACAGGTCCAGAGATTTCAGTCTTTCCTAATCTGGGATGCATAAACTACTAAAATGTATTTTACAAATGGTCCAAGTTAAGTAAGGCCCTACATGCATATTAATAAACCATTCTTAAGTAACCAAGTCCTGAATGCCCACCTAGGATCCTACAACTCACAGCTGCAGCTCATGAATTCACCAGTTTTCCATCTTGTTTTTTTGTTGACTTTTTAGAGAGGGACTTAATGTTACTACAATTTGGTGGCGGTCATAATGGTGACAAATACATTAATGGCTATGCATCTCAGTATGAGCAAAAATGTTAAATTGTATTTTAATTTAAAAATAGAGTAGATTAAAATGTATAAAAGTATACTCACCAATAACACTTCAATTCTCTTTACATGTAACTTTATTTTAATGTTACGTGATTTAGAAATATATTATAAAGCATGAAAATATTACAGCATCTTGTGCCGTAACTGGGTCTGCCAGTCTCTGATCTGAGTGTACTTAAAGCATACCATAATTTCCTATAAATACATTGTGGGAAATGACATTGCTTAGTGATAATGTGATGAGCTTTGAGGTCATGGCTGTAATCACTCAGAGCAGTCATTCTATTTTACTTGGTAGCATTTCCAAGATAGCAGAAACTTCAAATAAGAAGCTTGTTCAGTTTTAACTCGAGAAGATTTGAGACTGATTGCATTTCTTGTCTCAAGAAATCTTGCCACTGCTAACCTGATAAACTAGAGCCTAAGAACTTGGCTAGAAATTCATGCAAAATGATTCGAAAGGAGTTTATAGATTAGACTTGAAAAAAAGTAGCTATATTTTTTTTCAGAAGATTAAGCATTAACTTTCCATTTGCAATTTCCAAATATTTGACATTTTCTTTATTCAGAACCCAATAATTATTCGATGTCCCCCCAGATTAAGATAATCAATCTTCAAATCTATTGTACAACTTTCTTTAATTCTCTCTTCTGTAATACGTACACATGTGATATTTTGAACAATTATAATGTGCTCACCCAAAGATATGATACAGCTTAGGATTTGTTGAAAATAGATATGCCAATAAGGTCCTCTTTTCTGCATATTGGAAAGAAGAAAATATGGCAAATAAGAGGTTAAAAAAACCTAAAGGCAGAGGAGAGAATTTGACAATAGATTAATTCTCCGGAAGAGATAACCACTACCCAATTTAACAGCTCAATTACCTGCACCATATGTGGTTGGAGTTTCTGGAGTTTCTGAATAAAGATGATGAGAAATGATTAACTTTAGCTTAGCAGCCACACAAAATTTTATTAGATATCAGATGCAAAATACAACTGTCCTTTGAATCAACAGTTTTTTCCCTTGGTGTACAATTGGTTTGACTCCAGTTCTTGATTATTTCTTACAATCCCTCCCTTCATTCTAGCTGGGAAGCATTTATTGAAAGATTTGTGTCTCCTGGGGGCAAGTTAATATGATAAGGTTTTGTATTCAATCAGCCATTTAAAAATTGAAAATGAATGCATATTTTTCCAAAATACATCCAGTTAAGGCAATTTCAGCCAGAAGAGCTGTCAGTAAAGGTTGAGACATCAATTATAGTATTCTATATATTTACTACATAGTGTCCCATTGATTTTTTCCCATCCTGAATAAAAGTTTCTTTTATTGATATCTTTCTAATGGTAATTTAAAAACTGAACTTTTGCATGACTATGATTGTCCTCTGTTACCAGAAATATTCAGAATTTACCATCATGGAGGTACTAATTATGAAGCAGATAAACTGGCCTATCCCTCTTCTGCAAGATGACATGAAGGACACTCTGGGTGGGTTCTTGAAAGCTATGACAGTAGAGTGCAAATTCTGGCAGGTCCTATTGAGAGGAAAAGGCTTCAAATGTAGGGTTTCCAGATGGAATGGTATGTCTGAGGTATGGCCCAAGTGAGCACTAGTCTATATATGTGTGGAAATGCGAATCATCAGAAGGTCACCTACCAATTAAGCACTTTTGGCCACAATGCCTCATGAAACTAGCTGACGGCATAAAGAAGGGAATAATGAGTTTTCTACTCTTATGAAGAAAGAACCCATACCAAGGTCTTTCAACATATTGATCTGCCATGCACAAAATCTTTGAGTGATCATTGTGTAGCTAACAATCACGATATCGTTTGGTTTATATATAAGTCATATGTCCAGACCTCACTCTTTCTAAAGTAAAGAGTGCTAACAATCTTTGAGTAAGAAATAGATCTAAATGAATCCTTTTGGGCTTCTGTGTGGATCACGAATATCATTGTTAGAGGTCAATACAGAAAAGAGTTGACATCTATCATTTTTGTTTGATGTGATTCTGCTATTGATGTATTCTTCCTTAGAAGTGGTGGGTAAACATATGCATATTTATGATTTATCATGTCAGGGATACATATTTATTTGTGTGAGAGAAGAAAAAAACAAAAGAATAAGCAACAGTTTCTAAAGGCTTCGAATTTTGCCTTATTCATACTTGGAAGAGAGAAAAGACAAATTTTCTCTTCTAGAAAGGAGTAGAAGTGTCTTTAAATTTAATTTAACCTATATAAGGAACATTTTGGAATTGTGGGAATATAACAGACTATGAATCAGACAGCTAGGACTAGTATTTGTAAAGCTAAGAGCTCACTTAACATGTAACTTTGCATAAAATTTCTGAATCTATTTCTTCATTTTTTTTCTTTCAGCCAGACTCTTAAGGAATCTGAGTGATTTAATGGGGGCAAGATGGACACTTATATGCAGTGGTCAAGGAGTGGCCAATAGCTTGGCTGCCTGGGAGATAGCAGAGAAGGCCCTGGAAGGGCCAGGTGCCCCATGAGACTGCCAGGAACTTGGGATACATGGAAGGGGTCTAGATGGAATCAAGCAGTGGCAGTCTAGAATGGGCCAAATGCAGACAATGAGGCTGGGCTGGGTTAGATGTCACCTAGAATTGGAGATTGGGGCAGGGTAAAAGCCTTTTTCAAGGTCTCTGAGTCTGAGCCTTTTCCAGTTCTAACCTAGGGACAGATCTCAGGGAAGTCCCACTGAATCCAGCTGTGATGATCTGGTGGCCAGGAGGCCAGAAGAGAAAGGGGATCCTGCAGGCACAGGCATGGGGACAGGGAGTTCTGGGGAGTAAAGGGGAGGGAGTAAGCCTCAAGAAACCAAAAATCACTTGTAGTTTTCCCAATTCCCTAGCATCTGAGGGAATTGAGAGAATTGACTGAATTGAGCATACACTTCCAGATAGGACATGCGTCCTTGTCCTCTGTGCTATAGAAGATGTGCCCAGGTCCATGGACCAAGAGCCTGAGAATGTCAGGCCAAGTGTGAGACAGCCTATCAACTGTTTGACCTAATAGGACCCGAGAGGTCAGACACAAAAAGCACCACCAAGCCTTGCTAGGTGCTTGGAGAATGAACCCCAGCTGCAGGGTGAGAAAGGGATAGGGAGGGAGGGAAGGCTTACATATCTTCCAGTCTTGGCTAGAGAAGAGTTTGAGATTAGGCAGTTTCCTGGTATCAGGGAACCAAAATGTTGAGATCTAGGGGTGCTAGGGGCCCCCAAATTCAAGGGCAAATGACGCGGGTCCTGCCTTGAATGAGTTTGACCTAAGCCTTCTTTCAGCCAGAGACAAGGATTATTAAGACACTGGTTGGGGTAGGTGAGATTTTAAGAATCCATCAATTTGTGATGCTTCTATTGACAAGTGGGCCAGACTCTTGATTTACTCATTTTTAAAGTAAAAGCAATGACAGTTTTATTTCATATCACCCACTTTGGTATATTGTCTTCTTTTTATGAGTACATTTCAAATATTTATTTTTTTAATAATTTGTTGTCTCTGGTTGTCACCATACCTTCTTTTTTGTTGATTTTTCTGTTAATCAATAGTCAATAAATGTTTATTAATCACCTACTATGTGCCAGACACTGTGTTAAGCACTAGAGATAAAAAAAAGACAGTACCTGCCCTCAAGGAGCTTGCAGTTTAACAGGGAAAGACAACATGCAAAAGAAAGATGAAAAGGAATAGGGAAGATACATAGTGCAGTGACATGGAGAAGGAAAAAAATACATGAAATGAATGAAGCAAGAGAAGCTAAAAAAATCCAACATGAATGTAGTTGGGTTGGAAATGAGATATCTTTTTGATTTATTCAATTAAGAGAAAGGGATGTTCAAGTTTTTTACAATAATATTGTCAATATCTTTTTGTAGTTCACCTAATTTTTACAAATTCAGAGGCTATGCCATTTAGTGTACACACACACACACACACAGAGATATATATATATATATATATATATTATATATATATATACATTCATATGTATATGTATGTATACACATATGAATACATACATAAAGGGATGTATTGGATATTCAGAGAGGACTAGAACCTCTGGTGTGAGAATTTGGTGAGCCCTTTTCAGGATTGCTTATCTACCTTTGGTATCCACCTGTCAACCAGCTCTCACCTATGGCTTCAAGAAGCCGTAGTATGTGCAGCAGTTTCAATCTGATAAAACCATCTTGACAGTTGGGCTAAACCAGGTTTAAGGTAACCTATGGGCCTCAAACCAGTTGGTGAGTTAGGGATATGTCTAACCCAAGCATGTGAAGACTTGTTCTGGTGGAATGGGCAGATGAAAGAGAACGAATTTGTGATGCTGGGTGACTTTAATGCCAGAGTTGGCACAGACTATCAGATATGGCAGAGAGTCCTTGGGAGGAATGGAGTCAGAAGCAGCAAAAGCATCAATCACTTAATACTGAAGACTTGTGAGTCTCAGACCTTCTCATCACCAATACTGTCCTCCATTTACCTAAATGCAACAAAATGTCATGGATGCACCCTCACAGCAAGAACTGGTATTTAATAGACTACATCGTTATAAGGAGAAGAGATAGGCAGGATGTGAGAATGATGAAGGTGATATGTGGCCCAGAGTGCTGGACCAATCATAGACTTATCCTTTCCATGCTAGACATTAGCATTCAACAACGTCCCCTAGGCAAAATGACCGTCAGCAGACTCAACATCCATAGGTTAGAGTGCTTCTGTGAGCATGAATGCTTTTTTGCTGACCTGGAGAGAGAGCTGAGTTGACACACAGTTAGCAACAGTAGAGCAGAAAAGGAGTGGCAACTTTCACATACTTAGTGTGTATCACATTTGCTTATTCGGGCCAAACGGCTCCCAAACATCAGGGTTGGTTTGATGAAAATGATGGGGAAATTCAGAAGCTGCTAAATGAAACAAAGAAACAAAAACAAACAAATAAACAAAAACAAAACAAACAAACAAGAGTTTGTCTGTCTCTAAGAAGGCAGTGTTTAACTCCACCAAAAGTAAAGTGCAAGGGAAACTTAGAGAGATGCAGGATTCTTGGCTCAATAAGAAGGCAAAAGAAATACAACTTCATGGTGATATAAAAAATTCAAAGTACTTCTATGATGCCCTGAAGTCTATTTATGGCTTAAAGAGTTTTGGTGTATCTCGACTACTGATGGAACCATACCGATTAGTGATAAAGTCACTAATCCTGGAAAGATGACATTATTAATCCCATCTAGCTTTAGTTAGTGAAAACCAACTTTATTGCCTCCCCCATCGTTATTTTACTAATTTGTCTTTCTTATGTTTTTTTAGACTTCTTATTTTAGACTTCTATTTCTTTTGAAGAAATGATTTGAAAATTTTTCCCCTTTACGCAAAAGATATCTTTTTTTTCTCACTGATGGTTAAAGTCAAAATGTATAAAATATGTTATTTTGGGGGTGTTTTCAATATAGAGTTCTTATAGTTAGAGCTGACTTGCATGATTTTGATTGATTTTCTTTGTTATCGTAAAGTGCTTTCTTTTGGATTGTTGTTCTGGTTGGTTGTTGTCCTTTGTTCTTGAAGAGGGCTAAAATGACAATATGTTGTTGGAATTAAGGTATATAGTGTATCTGACTGTGACTAATCAGACCATTATTAGCTCAGAAGGCTCTACCACAGGCTAAAAATAGTCCATATGAACATTTGAAGTGAAGATGTCTCTAAATTTGTGCATCTCTTGATTCTTTTAAGCTGCTGATATTCTGCTTTGCTCATATTGCCTTTTTGATATGGGCACACAATACTAGACAGTCCTTTGCTACTGTCTCCATGTTATGCAATTGATTACAAATTTCTTCAGAGTGATCTTGAAAGTCTCCTTGTTCTTTTTCTGAGCTCCATGTAAGTGCTTGCCTTGTGTGAGCTCTCTGTAAAATAGTCTTTTAGGCAAACATACATTTGACATTTGAACAACGTGGTCAACCTATTGGAGTTGTGCTTTCTGCAATAGAGTTTGAATACTTGGAAGTTTAACTTGAGAAAGGACCTCTATGAATGGTACTTTATCTTGCCAGAAGATCTTAAGAATCTTCCTAAGACAATTCAAATGGAAATGATTCAGTTTTCTGGCATGGCACTGGTATACTGTCCAGGTTTCACAGGCATACAACAACGAGGTCAGCACAATGGCTCTGTAGCTCTTCAGTTTGGTAGGCAGTCTAATATCTCTTCTAACACTTTTCTTCAGAGCCTCCCCAAAACTGAGTGAGCTCTAGGAATGTGTGCATCTTGCATGTGTACATGCTTGGAAAGTATTCTGCCAAGGTAAGTGAACTAGTCCACAGTATTCAAAACTTTTCCATTTGCTGTAATTGATGGTTCCATGTATGGATGGTATTGTGCTGGCTGGTGGAGAACTTGTTTTCTTAATGTTAATTGTTAAGCCAAAATTAGCAAAAATGGCAGAGAATCAATTCATATTTTGTTGCATCTCAACCTCAGTGGCTACACTGAGTGCACAATCACCTGTGAACAAAAAATTATGTACCATCTCTTCCCCCACATGTTACTTGACAGCAAAGCCTTAAATTTGGGGCACAATATTCCTTGGTGAATTCAACTTCAGGTTTCTGTGTGGGTGTGTTATGTAATAGCATTGGTTTATGCTTTACCTTCTGTTTCCATTATTTCAGTAAAATATTCATAAATTGTTTTTATGGAATATGGCATTCAGAATTTTATTTCATTTCATTTTTGCAGAATATATATATATGCATATATATATACATACACACACATTACTATATATATATATGTATTACTATATATACTATATACTATATTACTATTTATTTATTTTTTCCATAATGCCTTTTTTTGGTTTTAAATAGTATTTTATTTTCCCCAAATTACATAACAAGAAAATTTTTAGCATTCATTTTTACAAGATTTTGAGTTCCAAATTTTTTGCCCCCCCTTCCCCTATTCTGTAAAAGATAGGGAGCTTGATATAGCTTTTTCATATTCTATCATATAAAACATATTTCCATATTCAGCACAGTTGTGGAAGAAGAAACGATGAAAATGGAAAAAATAACACAAGAAAGAATAAAGTAAGTGGAAAAAGCTATGCTTTGCTCTCCATTCAGAGTCCATCAGTTCTTTATCTGGATATGGATAGCATTTTCCTTGATGTGTCTTTTGAACTTGTCTTGGATCACTGCGCTGCTCAGAAAAGCTGAGTCATTCATAACTGATCATCACACAATGTTGCTAATATTGTGTACAGTACTTTCCTGGTTCTACACATTTCACTTTGCATCAATTTGTGCAAGTCTTTCCAGGTTTTTCTGAAATGTGCCTGTTTATCATTTCTCATTCTACAACAGTATTCCATTACATTCATATACCATAGCTTCTTTAACCATTCCCTAATTGATGGGCATCCCCTCAGTTTCCAATTCTTTGCCACCAGGAATAGGGCTGCTATAAATATTTCTGCACATGCAGGTCCTTTTCCCTTTTTTATGATTTCTTTGGGATACAGAACTAGTAGTGGTATTGCTAGATCAAAGAGTATGCACATTTTGGTTTCCCTTCAGGCATAGTTTCAAGTTGCTCACCAGAATGGTTGGATCAGTGCTCAACTCCACCAGGAGTGCACTAGTGTTCCAATTTTCCCACATTCTCTCCCACATTTATCCTTTTTTGTTGTATTAGCCAATCTGATTGGTATAAGGTGGTTTTTCAGAATTGTTTTAATTTGCATTCTTCTAATCAAAAGTGATTTGGAACACTTCTTCATATGCTTATAGACAACTTTGATTTCATCTGAAAATTGCCTGTTCATATCCTTTGAATATTTATCAATTGGGGAATAGCTTGTATTCTCATAAATTCAGTTCTCTATATATTTGAGAAACGAGGCCTTTATCAGAGACACTTGCTGGAAAGATTGTTTCCTAGCTTTCTGCTTTCCTTCTAATCTTGATTACATCGGTTTTGTTTGTAAAAAAAAAAAAAGCTTTTCAATTTAATATGATCAAAATGATCTATTCTATATTTCATAATTCTCTCACTCTTGTTTGGTCATGAATTCTACACCTCCCCATAGATCTGACTGGTAGACTATTCCTTTCTCTTCTAATTTGATTGCTTCATTGTCTATTGTACTTTTGAGGGAGATGTAATGTCCTTCCTTCTCTCTTTTAATTAGATCTATTTTTGCTTTTACCTTGTCTAAGATCAAAATTGCTATCCCTGCTTTTTTTTTTTTACTTCAGCTGAAGCATAATAGATTCTTCTCCAGCCCCTTATCTTTGCTCTGTGTGTGTCTCTCTATTTCAAGTATGTTTCTTATAAGCAGCACATTGTAGGATTCTGGTTTTTGATCCACTTTGCTATCTGCTTCTGTCTTATTGGAGAGTTCATTCTATTCTCACTCACAGTTATGATTATTACCTGTGTGTATCCCTCCATACTATTCTTTCTCCAGTTTGCTCTCTCTCTCCCTTTACCCTTTCCCTCCTCACCAGTGTTTTCCTTCTGTCTACCACCTCCCCTGCTCTTCCCCCTCTTATGTCATTTCTCCCTTTCCCCTTAGCCTGATCTCATCCCCTCCTACTTCTCTCTCAGTTAAGACAGATTTCTATATTCAACTAATTGTGTATATTATTCTCTCTTAGTCTAATACTGAGGAGAGTAAGATGCAAGCAATGCCCATTGCCCCCCTCTACATCTTTCCCTCCACTGTAATAGGTCTTTCTTGCCTCTTCATCTGGGATAATTTATCCCATTTTATCTCTCCTTTCCTTCTGTACCCATTGTATTCCTTTTTCTCATCTCCTAATTTTTTTTATATCATTCCCTCAAAGATCCTTTGTTTATGTATATTCCTTGTATCTGTACTGTTAGTGATCCAGTTTTTAAGAGTTACAAGTATTATTTTCCTGTGTAGGGATGTAAACAGTTTACCTCTATTGAATCCCTTATTCTTTCTTTCTTGTTTTTACCTGTTTATGCTTCTCTTGGGTCTTGATATTGGAGGTCAAATTTCTGGCTTAGGCCATAAGGCTTCTTCTTATGAAGTCTTGAAATCCTTCTGTTTCATTGAATAACCATTTTTTCTCTTGATGTGTTATACTTAATTTTGCCAGAGAAGTGATTCTTGGTTGTATTCCTAGCTCCTTTGCCCTCTCTAATAACAGGTTCCATAACCTCTGACCTTTTAATGTTGCAGCTGCCAAGTCCTTTGTGACCTTGATTGTGACTCCCTGATATTTGAATTGTTTTTCTCTGGCCATTTGAAGTATTTTAACTTGAGCTGATAGTTCTGAAATTTCTCTAGAAGTTCCTTTGTTTTTTTTTTTGGGGGGGGGGAATCTCTTTCCTGAGGTGATTGATGGATTCCTTCAATGCCTATTTTGCCTTCTGATTCCAGGACATCAGAGCAGTTTTCCTTGATAATATCTTGGAAGATGCTGTCCAGATCCTCCTTTTGATTATGGCTTTCAGGTAGTCCAATGATTCTGATATTGTCTCTCTTGGATCTATTTTCCAAGTCAGTTCTTTTTCCTATGAGGTATTTTGCATTTCATTCACTTTTTTCATTCTTTTGAATTTGTTTGTTTGATTCATGATGTCTCATAGAGTCATTTGCTTCCACTAATCTAATTCTAGCTTTTAAGGTGTTGTTTTCCTCAACTAGCTTTTGTACTTTCTTTTCCATTTAGCAAATTATGATCTTTTGAAAATTAATTAGTTAATTAAATAATTTTTAGTTTTCAACATTCAGTTCCATAAGATTTTGCGTTTTAAATTTTCTCCCCCTCCTGCTCATTCCCTCTCCCCAAGATGGCATGCAATCTGATATAGGCTCTACTTATGCATTCATATTAAACATATTTTCACATCAGTCATGATGCAAAGAAGTAGAACTAATGGGATGAACCAGGAGAAAGAAGAAACAAAACAAAATAACAAGACAAAAGGAGTACACATAGTATGCTTCCATCTGCATCCAGACTCCAAAGTTCTTTCTCTGGATGTGGACAATATTTTCCATTGTTAGCCTTTTGAAGTTGTCTTAGGTCCTTGCATTTCTAAGAAGACCTAAGTCTATCAAAGTCAGTCATCACACTGTGGTTATTACTGTGTATAATGTTCTCCTGGTTCTCTTGGCTCTTGGAATATATATGTATGTGTGTATGTGTGTGTGTGTGTGTGTGTATGTATGTATGCATGTGTGTATGTGTGTATATGTGTATATGTGTATGTATGTATGTATATGTATACATGTATATCTATCTATCTATGGTCTTACCATCTTGTTTTTTACTTATAGATCTCTTGTTAGATTTTTAAAATAAATGCTATTTGATTTTTTGCATTTTTCTATGTTTATTTTCATCCTAAAACTATTGTTTTCATTTTAAAAAATAATTCATTTTTTAAAAGATGTATTCTTTTTTCTATTCTAAGTTTTCTATTCTCTTGTTTGTTTTATTCGTTTCTTATTTGGGAGTTCTAAATTATGTAATTATTTCTTTTTTTTCATTTCTATTGTTGATATTTTAAACCATAGTGGAGTGTTGCTTTTCCTTCATGTGCTCCATTTTTCATTATTGTGTATCTGGCACAATTTATTGTGGAATGTTCCTTATCAAGGGTTTTTGAGACTATTGCCTTCCCTCTATAATATTTTTTTCAGAATTTTGCCTCCTTTTCTTACCTGATGGTTCAGTTTTATTTATATTAGCTACCTTTTTTTTTGTGACACCTTTTTGCATTCATTCTTTTTAATGCAATTGCTTTCCCTTTTTATGGTATTGGCACAGACAGAATTGTTTTTCCTTGCTTCTTAGATAGCCTTCATTAGACACTTGGGTAAGGTAAGGTCTTTTATTTTTTCTTGTGGTGTGAACATTTAATTCTGTTGACATCAATGAGTACTTGGGTTCCTATTGCGAAGGGGTAATACAGAGTATAGTATTGCTTCTATTCAGAAGCCATTAACCAAATCTTTGCATATGAGCTGGGGTAATGTGGCTGAATGTATTCGTGTTAAGAGTTTGAGTTGCAGACTGGGTAGCTTCACTGCAAGAATTTAATAGGAAATATGACTTGGAAATATATATATATATATGTATATATATATATATACATATATATATAAATATGCATATATATGTATGCGTATATATGCATGTACATATATGTGTGTGTGTGTGTGTGTGTGTGTGTGTGTGTATCTCTTCACTTTTGGCTCAACCTGAAAGAACAGAGACTATGAGTTTAGGCAGATAAACTTTGAGAAGAGCCCATATTCGAGATAGGATCTAGAACTAAGATAGTGGGTGGGACCTAGTGTTCAGGCATTATCTTTGGTCTGAGATATGCATGGCATTTGAAGCATTTACCTGGTCTGGGTACAGGGCATTGTGGGAGGAGGGGATTTAAGAAATAGGAGCTTGGTCATAAGTCAGCCTTGAGATTAGATGGAGAAGGGGAGATATTTATTAGGGCTTAAGATCTTATCTGGAATTGAGGAGGGGATGGGAAAAAGAAAGAGTTCATGTCCAGATTGTTCCTGGGGCTGGAATAGTAATCATTTAGTTTCTATTTTTTCTTACCTCACAGAAGATATTCATAGACAGAAATAAGGTGTAATTAGATTGTTGCATTATTTGCTTATTCATTTTATAAATCTCTTTTGGACATGACTATTGTAGACCGTAGCTTGTTCTTTGTTTTGTGAAAGATTTAATTTAATTATCACAAAATGTAATCCATTACAAGGAAGAAGTGGTGAAAATTTGGTTCAACGTAAGTAGAATTCTTTGAATGGATCTAGAAAATCCATGCTATATTAAAGAAAAGAGTGGTGTGGTGAAAAGAGAAATGTTTTCACACTCCTAGTCCCTGCTAAACATGTACTAATGCAAATAGTAGTTGCAGAGAAGTGTTAGTCATCTATTAAGCCTGAAGAAAAAGGGTTATCAAAGACCCTTCCCAAAATGGAGCTACTATAGTCTACACTCTGAGAGTGGCTACAGAAAGAAAAGATAACCCAGATAACATACAGATGTTATAGACTCTCTTGGATGTGTTTCTAAGAGGGATGACAAAACATAGAGACACACCTAGAGAAGGCCATTCATTATGAACCCCAAACCATCATGATCAAGTTGTGTCTCAGCAAGCAGTGTTACCTACCACTTTTTTCTCCTTTCTTTGTGTGTAGTCTTTCTGCTTTTGCAGAAAGCTAAGGTACTAAAGTTTATTTAAAAAACAAAACTAAACACCCATTTATTTATTTTTTAAAACACCTTCATTTTCACATGTATTTTCTCCTCTATAATAAAGTATAAAAAAGAAAGGGAGAGGGCAAATTTCAGTGCAGTTAGCCAACATACCAACTGAGTCTGGTTACATATGGAATGTTCTATGCCTACCTATAGTTCTCTATTTCAATAAAGGGAGCATGCAGGAATATTTCCTGATCTCTTTGGACCCAAACTTCATCATTATAATGATGCAACATCCAGTTTCTTGCATTATGGTTGCTCTTTCCATTTACAATGCTGTAGTAATTGAGTATATTGTTTTCCAGTTCTGTTTACTTCACTTTCCATCTGTTCATTTGAGTTTTCCCATGCTTCTCTGAATTCTTCATATTCCTCATTTCAAAGGGCAAAGTAATATCCCATTAATATCACATATCACAATTTATTTAAGCATCCCACAGTTGTTGGGCATCTATTTTATTTCCAGTACTTTGTTACTATAAAAAATGCTACTATAAATGAAGGACTAATCTCTCACGCCAAGAATGCCTGCATGGCTTTTTCTCCCTAAATTCCCTAGCTGAACATAGCTCGCTGCTTGGGCAGAGATGCCAGAACTTATCCAGTGAAATGGCCCCACCATCTGCTGCTTTCAAAGCACAGCTATGCCAGGTGCTTAGCTTCTACCTCCTACATGAATACTTTTCTGTTCCCCCTAGTTTTAGCTTTCTTTTACTCTTGAGATTATGCTGCTTTTCTTTGTATTTACATTTGCTTAGGATCATAAGATCATAGTTTAAAGATGGAAGGAAACTTTGAGGTCATCAAGATCAATAACATCATTTTACAAACGAAGACACTGAGGCCCAGGCAGGCTGGATGCATATTGTATCTTCCTAATAGAATGTATCTTTCTTGAGTATAGTTACTATTTCATTTTTGTCTTTGTATATACCCTGTGCCTAGCACAGTGACTTGCATATATTAGGTGTTTAATATATATTTGCTGATTGTTTTAATTTAATTCTTATCAGTTGGTCTGCATTCCCCTTTCAAATTTCAACTGGATTGGTAGTTGAAGGATCTGTGTTCTAGCCCTGACTTTCCCATTTTTCTATTTGGCGAATTGCTTCATGCTAATTATTTAACTTCCTCTTCTCTAAAATGAGGCAGTTGAACAACTGGGCCCTCCTAGCCCTGATATTTTATGTTGTATTACTAGCCTACTGACTACTCTGAGGAAACATTGATCATCTAATCCCAGGTCCCTGTGACTTGGAGCATTATGGACTTAAGTCCAGGACAGAATCATAGTTGCCTTTAATTACATTGCCAGTTTTAGATTTGCATTAGAAAACAACACTTCAAAGACCTGATGACTTATGAACATTTGCTCTTGGCTGTAAACTGGTAAATAAACAAAGTCTTTGCATGAGAGAGCAGTGACATTTTTGTAATTCTGGGGGAAAAATGTCAATTTGAGCCTTTAATTATAAAGAGGAAAAATCAAGATGTTGCATTTTGCAAGCCTTCCCCTCCCCAATTTGTAACTGACAGATTGGTTTTAACATGTACAAACTGGAAGACAACTCATCTTTTAAAAAGCAGCCTAATTGCATTTGGAACTTGAGGGAAATGGAAGATTCCAGGGTATTTTCATTTTGAAATTGAGGACAGCGCATGCACAGTTGTTTGTTTTCACACTTTATGAGAATGAATCACACCATGTCGACCATGAGATTTAATTATGCATTTAGCAGAGAAACTGGATAAGTGCCAATGCAATATCTAAGTGACTAGAATTGCCCTGTGCACAGCCCCTCCCAGCTTCCAGACACTAAGAACCTTTTCTAATAGGATGTTTAACGGAGAGGATGGACTGGCATAGATGAGATGCATCAAATCTCAGCGGAATGCTTCTGGTTGGGAACAAAACACTGATGTCAAAAGAAGGACATTTTTATAAAAGGGAGCAAAACTGCTGGACCTCTGGGCACAGAGTCTAACTTTAATGGAAACAATTCAAGCAAAAACTGTCATATTTGCTTGCAATCATTGTTTTTTTTCTTCTACAACCATTGCAAAAATGAACTTTAAATCCCAGAACATAGGGAGTTTTAGATATATTTAGATATAGCACAGGGTAGGGAATTAATATTTATCATTTAATCTTGAATTTGTTCATGTTTAACAAAATTGTTTGAAGTAAAATATTTACAATTATCAAATTATCTTATATTGAGCCTGTGATTTAATTGGTATAGGGAACTCCCAATGAGTAAACTCCCTCTATCCGTGCTGATTGACACCTGCCCTGAAAATTCTTAGAGTTTTCCAGAACACTGATGGTTTCAGTGCCTTGCCCAGTGTCACACAACAGCTCTATGTAAGAAGCAAGACCTGAACTCAGATCTCTTGGACTAAGAGATAGTTTTCTATTCAGTATGCATTGATGCTGCAATTTTTTGTTTGCTTTTGTTTTTGTTTTTTTCTTTCCTATATAATTTATGACTGATTTTGTGCAGATGAAGTTTACAAAAAGCTGGGATCCTTCTTCAGGCATGAGTTCATCTAGACAGCCTGTGAAGTCCTTTTCCAGTCTGAGATGTTGGTATTAACTAAAGATGTATATTCAAATCTCATTTACCTATCTATATTCAGCTGCAGTTACTTTTCTTATTGTTAACTAAGTGGCAAGGGTATTTCAAATGTAAATTATCTGTGAAGGATTCATTAAGAATAATAAAATGAGTTGAGAGAGAACAATGATGGCTTTAGGTTGTAAACTATAGGTCTAAACTCTTACTTATCTATTCTCAAGATTATCTTTAGCCAAGCTATTCTTTTCCCCTAACGTTAAATCACAAAAGGAGGAAATGTAACCTTTAGGAACAAGCCATAATTTAAGAAGCCAAAATAATCATAGAGTAGGCAGAGACATCTGAGGCCATTTAATCAACTCCTCTCTTATTTTACAAATGAGGGAAAAGGGTTCTATGCAGGCCACATGATTTACTCAAGGATATATAGGTAGTAAGTATCAGAGGGAAGATTTGAATTCAACCCCCTGGTTCCCAAGCCCTAACTTTTTTTTTTCTATTGTGCCACTGGATCTGGCACCTTTAGTTCCCTATATACAAAGGATGGACTGTGAGAAAGCCATTGCACTTTCTTATTCTTAATTTTTTATTGTGTGTAAATGGGATAAACATTACTACTGTTTTGTGTGACTATACACTAAAATGATGTGCCTTACATATTGGCAACTGTCCATGTACTCATATCCTTAATATTTCAAAAAGCATAACAACCAGCCTTTAATGGCAGCAGCATAACATCTGTCATCAACATGCCAGAATTTGACTATTCATCTATTATAAAGAGATAATAATATGTCATTTGATTTACATAGGATTAGATATAATTCACCTTTCTCTGTTTTCCAGAAGATATATCTTTAAAGGCCAGCTGTTAAGGTACTATAATTTTGAGAACCAAGAAATACTTGTAATTTTTGTTTTATTTGTAGAAAGTAATATTTTGATGAATTTGTCATTTATCATATTGCTGCTTGTGTTTCATTGTTTGTAAGCTCATTAAATATTATTTGTCATCATAATTCTCCTTGTTATAATCACCACCACCATCATTTGTGAACTTAGCTAAATATGTCATGATAGTTTTGTTTTATTTTTGTGCTGACAATAAAAGTTTACAACACCTTGGCAGCATCCCTGTCTCCAGACTTTTGTAGTTATCTATTTATGATCACATCTTCTCACCTTGAGTCAGATATGTAAATATATTTTTTTAAAAAGCTGAAGTCAAATTGCATTTAAATAATTTAATTTAATGGAATACACACACACACACATACACACATACACACACACACACACACACACACACATATATATATATATATATATATATATATATATATATCTTTAATTCATATTGAACTCATCAGAGGTAAAACAGTATACAACAAAAAAAATCAAAGACTTTTTGGAAGTCTATCTAATGGCTTTTGAGTGTCAAGCATAGTAGTGGGCATTCAATAAAGATTTGTTTACCCGGTACCTTCCATAATACTGTCACTCCTAAGGAACATCTCCTTTGTGTCATGAAGGAAGTGGTAGGATAGAAGTAAAACCTAACCAACTACTGAATTTCAGAAGCACCCACTGGCTCTCTTTAAAAATATAACCCCTTGAAACTTGGGGTCTTGGAGAAGCTATTTAGCAATGGAAGAGTCAGTGTGACATGGTGGGCAGAGTGAAACCCTTAGAATCAGGAAGACATATATTTTAACTTTGTTTCTGAAACAAGGCCTGTTTATTCTTTTATTATTTGCTATTTATTGGAGTGGGGGAGTGGCAGGAGGATTTAGGGAGAATGGGATATGATTAGATATTAGTTCCTGGAAGAGAAGCAGTCAGATACTTGAGACTCTGGACAAGTCAGTTAATGTTTTAGTGCCTCTGTGAAAATTTGTCCAACATTAAGTTGCAAAGTATTTGTCAATCTACCTTAGTAAAGGGAATTCAGAATGAAATTACAGGTGTAGGCAAAAAAAAAAAAGTACTCATGCTCCACTATTCTCCTCCTCAAATGCCTCATTGTGGCATAGAAATGATCCAGAGTTCTCAAAAGCCATACCAACAGAGATTGAGCTCTGGTAATTTCTACTAGAAAGAGGCCATAGCAGTCTTTTATCTAAAGACCAGACTACCTTGTTCAGAGAAGTTTCTCTTCAGGATGATCACAGGGAGATTTTTTTTTCTTTTTGGTGGCAAGGAGCCAAATGGCACAGGATACAGAGAATTGGACTTGGAGTTAGGATGACCCGAGTTCAAATCCTGCCTTTGAACACTTGCTAGCTGTGTTACTCTGGGGCTGTCACTTGACATTTGTGTGCCTCATTTTGCTAATGTGAAAAATGAAACAGTTGTAATAAATAGCCTCCACAGTCCCTTCAGGCTCTAAAACTATAATTCTTAGATGGTTAATAACATGTAAATAATTTGTGGAAGAAAAATCCATACTGATGAGATCATCAATATCTGAAATGTTGAAATCTAATTTAGAAAGTTTATTGTGTAGGCCCAACATCAGTAGGGCATGCACTTTGAGTTGATTTTTTTCCAGTAGAGATGGACAATTGATGGAGCTGTGAGGAGACTTCTGCAGTCTTTCATCAGTTCAACCCCAAACCTGCATTTTTTAAATGTCTGGTGAAGGTTAGAAATGTGTTCTCTAACTTGAGAAAAGCAAGAAGCTAATTATTTCTCACTTTTGGGTTTATTATTATGTACTTCAAAAATAAATTAACCAGACTTTTATAGATAGCATCAGGTATATAATGCTGTACAAGCAGACTAATATGTGGGCATTTCCCTCAAATATTTCAATACTATTGACTGCCATCCTTTGGAGACTAGATTGTATTTTGGAAAATGGAGAACCTTTGATTACAAAACTCCAGCTTTTGGTTAAATTTTTTTATTCTACAGGGTGTCCCAAAAGTCTTAGTGTAGTTCTAAACCATTAAAACATAAATGCTTTAATAAAAGTTAAAGATATTGCAGCTGAAAATTGCACTAATACTTTTAGAACAACCTAGATTTTTTAGAACCAAAGCATTAAAAGACATCATATATATTACATGCATGCTAAAGGGTTCAAATTCTTTGATAGAAAGTATGCTAGATTCTTCCAAATCCTATTTTTTTTTCTGAAAAAAAAATTATGAAAAGGGATATTATGAAAAGGACTTTTTTTTTCAAAAACAACATATAGAGACAAAACAGTCTACCAGATTAAAATGTAGGATCTATTAGTAAGTTAACAATTCCCATTAATTCAATTCATAGCTCAGTTTCATATTCTTTTCCATATTTAATCATTGAGTTAATGACTTAGCAACCTCTTTTGAATATTGCTCAATTCTTCTGGAAAAAAAAAAGAAACTAAATATGTTGAATTCCTTTAAGAACTATTCCTCCCAGTCAGAAAAATGCTACAGGTCTTTGAAATTTTAATTACCCATGCAGGGGGATTGATGTATTGAGTGGAAGTTCCTTAAGATTTCTCTTTTTAAGAAAAGAGATCGTCTTCCTCTTCTCTCCATGTTCAATTAAAATCAGCACAACTTGGAAAAGAGCATAAAATACCTATATTTTAATTCTAGCTTTTCTCCATCTGTTAGACCCATGTTTTTTCTGAGATGACCCAGCAGCTGTGCTGTGAAGAACCTTCACTCAAACATTCCCCTTTACATATTTTTAAGAATCAACTTTTTTTAGTAAATATTCCACTATTTAATTTTAGTCAAATTGGTCTTTTTAATAATTTTTGGAAGTCACTGGGAGTTCTTTCTTTTCCTTTGAGAAGGGGCCTCTTTGAAAGAGCTGGGTCTTTGGCTCCATGTTTGGAATGAAAGATGATCTGGAAAGCATAAATGGCTTATTTCTGACATTTGTAGTCAACATAAAGTTGGGAGCAATACCTAGCATACTGGTCAGGATTGGAACTGAGCTGAACAAGCTAGAAAAATAGGCCATATTTTGATAAGGATCAACATGAAATCTTATACTAGGGCTCAAAAATCAGTTGCACAAATACGATTGTGAAGTACGTCTGTGTGCACATGTATGTGTGCATGTAAGTGTGTGTACTTACGTGTGTGTGTGTGTGTGTGTGTGTGTATGAGACTAGACTAGACAACTTCTGGGATAGATGGACTGATGATCTATGAGTTTTAGTGAACTTCAAGTCCAGGCAATAGTTTGCTATAATGGCAAAAAACAAATAAACAAACAAAAAACCCTCATATTAAATGAAGCTGAATTAATAGGCTCACAGTGTACAGAAGTAGGAAGTGATAGTCCTATTGTACTCCATTTGGGTGGTCAGACCACAGCTGGACTATTGGCTTACACCTGGATATTACCTTTTATTTATGCATTCATTTGTTTATAAGATTTTATTCCTGTCTTTTAATGTTTGCACAACAGGAAGCTCCTGGACGGTATCCGCACTCCCCACCACTACATTTTCCTTTGTAACAAAGAAAAACAGTTAAGCAAAATTAATTGACACAGTTACTATACCTGACAGAATAAGCCAGAGGTGTCAAAAACATGGGCCAGTGGGCAACATTTGGACAGCAATACTCCCAAGTGCAGCCTAAACCAGATTAAAATGTAATTGGGAAATATTTAACAAAATAAATAAATATGTAATAAAGCACAGACAACATTGAATTTTAAAACTAAGTTAATATATGGCCTGCAGGGATCCTTATGTATGGATTTATTGTTGTTGTTGTTCAGTTGTGTCCAACTCTTCTTTTCTTTTCTTTTTTTTGGTTAGGCAATTGGGGTTAAGTGACTTGCCCAGAGTCACACAGCTAGTGAGTGTTATGTGTCTGAGACCAGATTTGAACTCAGGTCCTCCTGACTCCAGCACGGGTACTCTATCCACTGCACCACCTACCTGCTCCCTGTGTTCAACTTTTCATGACCCCATAGAGTCCATGGGATTGTATTGGCAAAGATACTGGAGTGATTTGCCATTTCCTCCTCTAGTTTGTCATGGTAAACAAAGGCTAGCTCAGGATTATACTGTTAGTATCTGAGGCCAGATTTGAACTCAGGTCTTCCTGAGTCCAGGTCTAGCACTCTATACATTGAGCCACCCAGCTGCCTCCAATGTATGGATC
The DNA here is from genome assembly GCF_003287225.1 of Phascolarctos cinereus. Taxonomy (NCBI): domain Eukaryota; kingdom Metazoa; phylum Chordata; class Mammalia; order Diprotodontia; family Phascolarctidae; genus Phascolarctos; species Phascolarctos cinereus. Next base: position 232,762,123 of record NW_027555847.1, read on the forward strand.
AGTGGCCTCCATTTCTTTTTAATTTTTACAGTACTGGTGGAAACAACATTCTTTACTCATTGTTCCCTTTTTCTCTTTACGAAGAGGAGAGAAGCATGCTTTTTCTTTCTTTTTTCTTTTTGACATTTTTTCCAATTGCATGTTTAAACAATTTTTAACATTTGGTTTTTTTGAATTTAGAGTTCCAAATTCTCTCCCTCCATCTCTTTCCTCCCCTCTCAAGAAGGCAAGTCCTTTGGAATTATCATGGAGCATTGTATTGCTGAAAATAGCTGAGTCGTTGCTGGTCAATCATTGTACAATATTGCTCTTAGGAAGTATATTATGTCATTTCTTCTCCTCCACCAAGATTTGCTAGTATGATTACTCAGAGTTTTACTGCTTTTCATTGTTGTTTTTTGTTTATATTATTGTAGTCATAGCACATATGATCTCTGCGTTATGTTTCATTCACTCTGTACCAAGTTATACGTGTTTTACTGTTTTACTGATTTTTTTTTCATATTTGTCATTTCTTAATGGTGTTGTGTTCATGTGATTTGTTTAGTGATTTTCTCAATTGATGGTTCCCAACTTTAGCTCCAGTGTTTTCCCTTCACAAAAAATGGGCACTTTATTTTAGAAAGGATATTGATAGTCTGGAACCATCTAGCCCTGAGATTATGCCAAATGAAGATCTTGTGTAGGAGCTTATAATATCTAGCCTAATGAACAGAAGAGTTGTTGGGGGAGAAGTTGTGATGGGGTTTGGCATGCAGAATATGACAGAGGTATAGCATGAATTTGAAGGAATGTAGAGGAAAATTGTGACCATATGATTTGGAAGTAGAAGGCATATTAGTGATACAACTCTCTCATTTTACAAATGAAGAAACTTTGGTCTGGAGAGGCTGTGCTTCCTCAACATCACATAGGTAGCAAAAAATAGAACCATGATTTTAACTTAGGTGTTTAGATGCTAAATGTAGTGTTCTTTCTACTGTACTATGAGATCTTTGTTTGGCCCTGAAGGGCAAAGCTAAGGACAACGTACGAAGTAGTTTAGAGCAGTTTATAGAGGGAAGGAAAGGAAGGAAAACAAAATCTTCCAAATCAAGTCATTCAAAATCAGCATGTGCTATCTTATTAAAAGTGATGCTACTTAATAGAGAGTGGTAATCTTCAAATAGATTCTGGGCAATCATGTGATAAGAATTTTTGAGAGGGGATTCCCCTTCAGGTATGCATACTACTTGAAGACAAATGTAGTCTCTTCTAGTTTTGAGATTCTAAAATTATCTTTTTATTCACTAGTGATCCCTTAATTTCAAGTGAATGAGTGAATGAAAAATCACTTATTATGTATTTTCTAGGTACCTTTATCTGTGCTAAGCACCTATGATACCAAAGTAAGGACAATCCTTTCCCTTAAGCAACTTATATTCTAATAGAGGGAGATAAGCTATATATGGGATTGTGAACAAGAAGTGATATTTTGGTTTGGAAAGTTGAGGGATAGCAAGTAGGCTGATCCAGTAGGACAGCAGATTGACATAACCCTTCTAGTAATGTCAACAGTGATGGTTAGAATATGGTTCTAGAACAAGAAAGCAGATGTGGCATGGATAGCATTAAAGTGACTGGCCAAAAGATTGCTTGGTAATAAAGTGACTCGTGGCTGGGGCTCTGCTGAAATAATGGTACAGGTGAAACCTTAATCAATTATTCTAGTTGGCTACTAGGGTTGGAGTTCAAAAATGAGAGGATTAAGCATTCCCTTGTAACTAGATCACAAAAATGGTGAAGCATCTTTCTTTTCTTCCATCTTATCCATTTTCATTAGCTGACACTGTTTTGGCTTCTGATACTCAATATGCAAAAATATAGGTTACAGTAAATCAAACTTCATTGTGAGATGGAGAAGAACTGTTTCGCAGTGTAGGATTCTACTGAAGCTCTGAAGCACTGGTATTGATAATTGAGGCTGCAACAGATTAAATTAACATCATGTTGGTGTTCAGCCATCATAGGCAACCTCCTAGCTCAAAGACAAAAAGCATGATATCCCTAAGGCAGCACTAGTAATGATCATAAGATCATAGCATTAGAGCTAGAAAGGACCTTAGAGGTCACCCAGTCCAACCCCTTCATTTTACCGATGGCCAGCCTTTCAAGAAATGGTATTGATAATTGAACACAATGCACGCAATCATTCTGGAAGCAATTGGAGGTCATGCCTCAGGCCTTTTAGCCTCAATCACATGACCAGGAAATCACAGTCAAAAGTACCATTATCTAATACTAAGCACAGTGCTATGGGCTAATGGCTTGTTTGGCAGGTCCCTAATTCACTGGGCAGTATGAACTCAGCAGAGTCCAAGAAAGGTGCATCATCAAAGGATTCTATAGAGAATGTAGCCTGACATCAGAACTAAGTGATTCAGGGCATATATGATTAGGCAGACCCTAACATTTTCCCTTTTCTCTACTTTGAGAGCATACACCTAATTTAAGAGTATGGTTTGACTTCAGAAATAGCTATCTTTTCATTGCAGTGACCTAGACTTGCCTTCATTTGTTATGTTTTCTTTTCATTCATTCCTGTTCCACTAATCTCCCTTTCCTGCCACTTAAAAAAGTTATTGTTCATTTAAGGACACTCTCTGTTATTACCAACCTAAGGAAAAGTCACTGAAAGTTTTGGTAGAAAATAAAAATATAATCACCACTCAAATAAAGGCCAATAATAAATAGCATCTCATTATCTAATTCCTTCTTTCTCTGATTCTCAACTAGAATATTCAGCTCCTTAAATTCCCAGATGGGTTTGTTTATGTATTTCTTAAAAATGGGATCATATTTTTCAAACAAGCTAACAGTAGCCATATTTTTTTTAAAGCAACAGTGTTCATCTCAGTGATTACTGCTTTAAGGAAACTGCATGTTTTTGTTTCTAAAGACTTGCTTTCACTGTCAACAAAGATGTTAAGACAATGAGGTCATGTTTATGAAGCATCTAGAAAATCCTTAAAGAAAGATTTCCTGTAAAGATAGTATTGACACAGTAAATCACATATAGCAGCAACAGATTTTTGTCGTGTTCACTCATCAGGTGTGGGGCCTCTTGGTCCAAAGACAAATACCATGCTATTCCTGAGACAGAACCATAGCGATTTCCAGACCTTTACTATTCTAAGGGTTTTGTTACAAAATCAGTCAGTACAGTATTCTGTCCAAATATCATGTTTTAAGTCACACTATAAAAGATGGCACTCAAAATAGGACCTCCAGATGGTGAAACACCATCTTGTTTTAAAGTGAATAGTATCTCTTGTTAAGCATACAGAACTTAGTTTATGGTCCTTGTTAGCTCTTTATTTAGGGTGTAGGACTCATGAAACCTAGGTCACAGTTTTGATTCTTGAATGAATCAAGTTTACTTTCTTCCATGGTTACAGATAGCAACTCCTGCCAATTTTGTACCTATCAACTTTTGGGCACTAGAAGGTTCTGAAACAAATCATAACTATGCAACAAACATTTATTAAGCAACTACTATGTGCAAAGTATTTATATGGTTCTGGATGTATACTGTTACCAAGGACAGAGTAGGGAATTTGTGACTCAGCAAGGTAACAACAGAAGTCAAATCCAGAAGCATTTATTAAACGCTCACATTTCTTTGTTTACTAGATAACAATAACAAAGACACACGTTGACATGGTAACCATAATGTTCTGACAAGTGCAGCTTTTTAGGTCTCCCAGTTCTCCACACTGATGAATATAGGCAGATAGTAACAGCAATCCACATGGAAATTAGGAACATTGTCAGTCCAAAGGGGTATGCCTATTTTTCAGTGTTGGACTCTACGGGATTTTTTACTTCAACAAAGAGAGTCTTAGAAGATTTCACCAAATATGAATCAAGAAGGATTCTGTTGCCTAATTTGGAATCTCAGTGGGATATATCTTTCTAAAGAACGATACCCTACTATGGTACTACCTATATTGTCCCTCTGGGTCTTTATATTATTAAATTATAATTAGGGCATAGATATATACTTTCAGTTTCTAAGCATATTATATGACAGATCCTGAGGGGCTAGGGCATGTGGAGAATATGTGGTGCTTACTTCATTCCACCTTTTGGTTTACATTGTCACATAGCTCAACCAAGACTGAGTCATATTTTGTGCTTGTGATAAATGATGTGGATCTCATTTACAAGGGAAAATGGGTGAGGTACCAAGTACCCTAATAAGCAAAGCTACTATTGTTTCTACTACTACTATTAATATTACCACCACCACCACCACCACTACCACTCCTCCTGCTCCTCCTCCTCTTTCTCCTCTTCCTCCTCCTCCTACTATCACTATTATGAAAGGAAAGCAATCAAGATCAAATTTATAATCACCATCTGAAGTCAGAATAGTTGTGACATTTCCAGCATAATAAACTGGTTGGAATAAACTGGTTGTAGTAGAGCTGGTAACAAATAGAATATTATAAGGAAAGCATAATAGCAAGGACTGAAGACAGGCTAGTAGAACCAGGTGGGCTTAGATGACATCTCTACTCTGATGAAGCACGTGCAACATCATACATTGAAACAGAAACCAGGCATTAATAATCCTCTTACTTTCAAGTTGTCCTTCAGTCTAAGGAGATATCTCACCTCCCCTTATTCTTCTACTCATTCCTGTTTCCCTCTTCACTGGCTAAAACCTTGCTTTCCACAGGGATTTACACTTTCAGGTGGGTAGAATCATATTTTTTGGCCAAAGTATGATTATCTCTAGTTTTCTCCAGGAGTTTCATGGCCCTACCCTTTCACTTTTGCCCATGGACTTTATATAAGGATAAGTTGGGGAATACCTTCTATCTTACTTAAAATTTCCCTTTCTCAGATTATGGTGAACCAAAGGCTACTATCTTTCCTTCTACTTCCATTCCCTCTTTGCTTTTGGGAAGATTTTCCTAATCACCTAAGGGGAATAGTAAATATAAGGTTGAGGTGAATATCCTCTTATTTCTCTTATGGGTATGGTGTCTGCATCCAGTACTTTTAGCACCAGATCTGTGGCTCTCAGTAAACATGGGGCTAGAGCCATTTTTTAAAAATTTAGTTCATAATAGACAACAGCAATAAACCAGCACCATCTACCCTTTCCATTCTTGTGGAACCAGTAAAGAAGCACTGGTCTGGAAAGCTATCTCCTTTAGTTAGCTAACAGTCATTGAGGGTAGACATGGCTTTTACAAAGATGTTGGTATCTATCAGTCTATCTATCTCAGTCTCTCATCTATTGTTATCTTTATCATCTTCATCACCATCATTATCTATATCTACATATGCATATATCATCTATTAATTGGTACGTTTATCATTTCTTAATGGTTACCAGTAACAACCTAACCCTTATTCCTAGACTTGAAATTAAATCTCCTTTTATAGCCCTGAATCCTTAACTGGAATCACAACTCTGATGAATATAAAATACTCTGACTTCTGCAACTTCTTTTGTACAAAAAATCCATTTAACTATTGTTCTTCCCTAGTGACTCTTCATCCTTACAACACTGCTCTGTAACCTTTCAGATGATCTACTCAGATCATGTCACTTTTGCATTCAAAAGCTTCTAGCAACTTCCCATTGTTTACCAACTAAAAAAAAAGCTTTTTATTCTGACATTCAAGTCTATGCATTATCTGGCTCTGATCTGCCTACTCTGCCTTATCTTAATAATACTTTATCACATATTCTCCCTTCTAGTTAAATTAGACTGAATTTTTCCTCCATTCTTGTCCAGACATCATCTAGCTCCAAACTTTCTTTTTTTTTATTTTTCTTTTTACATTCATTCACAAACATTGAGTAAGCATAGATAACATAAAAGACACTGTGAAGCACTGCGCAAGATAAGAAGATGAATAATACACAAGTGTATACTTCAGGACCCTGCTTCTCTTTGCAATGGGGAAAAGTTGTAAGATACAGAAAAGAGAAATACATTCAATTGGACTAAGACAGGATTGATGGTGGGATCCCAGGCATCACTGTGCTAGGTTTGTGTCCTGTGAGAAAAAGTTTTAAAAGTTCACAGTATTGAATTGCTTCTTAGAGATAGAGCCCTTGGTTAGAGAATGAAAACTCTCTAAAAATGGAGAGAGGATTTAAGTCCCCAGATCTGGGTGAGAAAAGGTCACTCTCTCCTGTGTAGCTTGCAGAGCTATCCCAACACTATCATGATAGTTCCATAATTTCACTCCCATAGCTAGAATTGATTCTTTCTCCCACACAGCAGTGTGCTGAACCATACACCTGCTGGTTGGCTCATTTGTTTTGTCCGCTAAGGAGAGTTGCTTGTTAAATTTTCAATGTGAGTATTTCTAACTCATAAATGAGCAAACCCTATAAATCAGGGATCAATTCATAGTTTTGTTGATAACCTATACTAAAGAAAGTAATAGAAAAAATATTAATAATGCAAATTAAACTTGTAAGTGTGTCATGAGTTTGGGGAGAGCTACTTTTTAAACATTTGTCAGCACAACCTCTACTTCAATCCACTCTTCCCACCAATCCCATTTCACTCAACAACACCTTTCTCTATTGAAATCTTTATTTTTACTTTGAAGTTCAATGTAGATATTACCTCTTCTATGAATCGTTGCTTGAGCTCTTCCTTCCCACAGGTGAAAGTGATCTCTCCAAATTTCCCATAACTTTTCTCCAAACCTTGCCACTCTATTTATTTGACTTTTCCTTATGTCTTAGTGATATACTAAATATATAAATATAAATGTATTTATAAATATATAAATCTGTATAAAATGTACCATATACATTTACTTTCCATTAGATTGCAAACTCCTTGAGAGCAATGTTAGTGTAATATTTATTTTTATGTCATCTGTGCCAAACACTATGATTCACATATATTAATACTTCTTGAACTAAAAGGGAATCAAATCTTTTGCTTATAATCTAATCAAGGGATAAATGTGACATTCCATGTCTTTTTAGATTAGAGGCTTGGTTAAGTATTGAGTATCTATGAATTGCTGAGATTATAAACTTTTTTGATTGTTTTTTTTCCTTGCTCCTATCTAATTTACTAAAATCTTTATACTATATTGCCCTTGGGAACCACAAAAGCTTTTCCTTAACTACTTTCTGATACTAATATCTCATATTTACAGATTATTTTACAATTACAAAGTATTCTGCTCTGTGAGAGAGATTTTACAAGTATTAATATCCTTATTTCACAAATAAGGAAATTGAGGATCAGAAAGGTTTAACAATTTGCCCATTATCACGTAGCTAGAGACTATTGAACCTGAGATAAAAATTCAGGGTTTTTTTTTTATAGTAGAAGATAAATAAAATTTAATGATACTAAAATCTTAATAGAATATAAGATCCTTGAGGTCAAGAATGGCCTCAGTCTTAGCATGGTGATTGGAACAAAATATGCACTTAAAGGCTTGTTAATTGACTGATTAGTTCTGAATCCCATGCTATTTTCATTATATAATGCTGATAACAACTTTTAGCAAGATATCAGTACAAGGTTACACCAGAACATAAATTTTAAAACAACTTCGAAAAAGGAAGCTTAATATAGAGGAGAGATCAACAGCAGAGTGGATGGAAGAGGTAAATGATCCCTAAGGTTTGGCACCTGGACAGGTGGAAAAGCCCTTAATCATGCTTATATTGAGCACATAAAATCTCTTGTTTTGCTCCCTCTAAAATGACATGATCTTGCATATTTTTAAAAGCATATACATACTCCTAACTCACTTTAATATGAATCTGAAAGGAGGACAGTTTGTATTCCATGAGCACATGCCCTTCTCCCAGGGGCTCACCATAATGGTGCTAAAATTCATGTGGATAGCTGATTAGCTTTAGCTCTACTGTACCTCAGAACTCCTGAGCTCTTGCAATCCTGAAAGCATCAACTTTTGCGGTAGCAGAGATTACTGGCATGCACCACTGTGCTTTGCTTAATATGCTTTCAATCAAAGTTTATTCAATCACAGATTGGTGTTCTGGATAGAAAATCTCTATTGACCTCCCAGTGCAATGTATTTAAAAAGACCTCTGCTATGGTGATATCCATACCAATTATTGTCTAAGATGACCTTGAATTATTTCCTTCAAGACTTGACCAACAACTGAAAATACTCATGGCTATTGTTAGCCCCTTCTCAGCTCTTGTCTGGCTCCTATCATTCATCTTAAATTGGGGCACTTACGAGATAATATACGGGGACAAAATGGAATAAAGTTTTGGGGTCAACATGTCCTAGTAAGAACTGCTATGAAAAATAATGATATAATCAAGGTAATGTAATAGTTTTCATTAGGGAACAGTATTTCCTATAGCACACTTTTTTGTATTTCCCTTTGAACTCACTCAGTACATAAAAATATTACTTATTCAACAAGAAGATAATGACACTTAAACATATGATAGACACAGAATGCAGAAGTTAGAAATGTTGTCATAAGTTATCCAGACCAATCCATATCTGAATAGCTTCCTCCCTCTACAATACCCTCAACAAGTTATTATCCATCTTCTTATTAACTCTTTGGTAATGACTAAATAAATTCTATGAGACAAGATGGTGGAATAAGTTAGGAAATCACCTGAAATCTCCCAAATTTACTTTAAAACAATTATAAAATAATGTCTCAAAATGAATTCTGGGATGGCAAAACCAACAAAAAGACTAGCTGAAACAACATTTTAGACCAAAGCAACTTAGAAGGTCAATAGAAAATGTCTATCTCACATGGGTAAAAGGGGATCATAGCCCAGTTCAGGCAGTGTCCAGGCAAGCCAGCAGCAAGCTGAACCCCATCAAGCAAACAAGAGGCCCTTAGCCTTAGCATAGATCAGTGAGTGAGGCCCTGTGTCCCACTGCGACACGAGGTGAACAGCCAGGCCCCTATAGGCTTCAGCTCAGCAAAAGGTGAATGTCCAGAATCCCATGGGACCCAGAGCAGCACCAGGGGAGTGACCAAAGCCTGCAACCTCTGACACAAGAAGCTTGGGACAATGCCCCCTCTACCCCAAGAACAAAGCTCAATTGCAGAAGTGCTGAAACTGGCTGGAAAAATCAGTGACACAGAGAGAGAGAGAGAGAGAGAGAGAGAGAGAAGAGAGAGAGAGAGAGAGAGAGAGAGAGAGAGATAACCTGACCATAGAAAATTACTATGGTGAAAGGGAAGATCCAAACAACAAACTCTGAATAAGCTAACAATGTCAAAATGCCAACATGCAAAGTCTGAAAGAAAAATGTGAATTGGTCTCAGGCACTGAAAGAACTCCTAGAAGAGGTCAAAAAGGATTTTAAAAGTCTAATGAGAGAGGTAGAAAAATGGGAAAAGAAATGAGAGCAATGCAAGAGAATTGTGAAAATAAAAGAGTCAATAGCTTGGTAAAGGAAGCACAAAATATTGGGAAAAAAAGATATAGGGGGCAGCTAGGTGGCACAGTGGATAAAGCACCAGCTCTGGAGTCAGGAGGACCTGAGTTCAAATCTGACCTCAGACACATAACACTTACTAGCTGTGTGACCCTGGGCAAGTCACTTAACCCCCATTGCCCAACTAAAAAAAAAAGATGTACAGAAATCACTGAAGGAGCCAAGATGTGGAGTAAAAAGGTAGTCACTCTCACCCTCCCTTTTCAACCTCTGAAAAGTCAGAAAATATCACCCTAGGAAAAACAAACAAACAAACAAACCCTGGAACAGCTGAACTAGAAGGAAGAAGGGGAACAGCAACACAGCCCAGCAAATGGGTCTCCCAGGGCCTCAGCAAAAATAAGGAAGCAGCACTACAAAGGGCCCCAGGCAGATCAGCACCTTGCAGCGTTCATCTGAAAGGAGCTGAAGAAAGCAACCTAGAGTCTTCCTGAAGCCCCAGCCTTGCTGATTCCAACGCAACAGCAGGTAAGCTGGCAGAAACCTACAGCCTCCAACTGTCAACCAGGAGGAGATCCTGAAGCCCAGGTGGTAGAGCAGGCAAACACACATTGAGCCTCAGAGTGCCTCAGTGAGGGCAGGGGAACTGGTAGAAACCAGCTCAGAAAACCACCAGGTGCCTCAGCACTCTACCACAAAGGAATCTCCCATTCCATTAGCAGAAACAAGGGAGGCAGCATTGCAAGGGGCCCTAGGCAGATAAACATCCTGCAGCACCCATCTAAAGGAGCTGAAGAAAGCTAAAGGAAAAGAAAAGCAGGCAACCTTGAATTGCTGAAAGTTCCAGCCTTGCTGATTCTAGCCCAACACGAGGTAAGCTGCCAAAACCCTACAGCCTCCAATTGCCAACATAAGAGGGCCCAGCACACAAAGCCAGTGACCAAGACCTAGGCTCCCAACACAAGAAGCTTGGGTGAGTGCCCTCTGTTCCCCAGCAGGACAGCTCAATCTATTTAAATGCCAGGGAATAAAGAAACCATGAGTAAAAAGAAACGTACCATAGATTCACATAACGAGAAGAGTGGAGATCAAGACAGAAATTCTGAAGAGGACAACATTGTCAACAAACCCACATCTGCCACATCAAAAGGGAATGTGAATTGGTCTGAAGTCCAAAAAGCCTTCTCAGAAGAGCTCAAGAAGGATTTTAAAAGTCTAATGAGAGAGGGAGAAGAGTCCTTAAAAATACAATTGGCCAATTGGGAAAAAAAAAGTACTGAAGAAAACAAATCCCTTAAAAATACAATTGGCCAATTGAAGAGGGAAGTACAAAAGCTAACAGAAGAAAACAACCTGCTAAAATCTAGAACTGGACAAATGGAAACTAATGACTCTATGACAAAGCAAGAACCAGTCAAACAGAAACAAAAAAATGAAAAACATGGATGAAAACATAAAATACATCATCGGTAAAACAACTGACCTGGAAAATCCATCCAGAAGAGACAATTTAAAAATTATTGGACTACCTGAAAATCATGATGAAAAAAAGGAAAACTGCCTGGAAGTTCTAGAACCAGAAGGTAAAACAACCATACAAAGAATACACTGCTCACCACCTGAAAGAGATCCCAAATTGAAAACGCCAAGGAATATAATAGCAAAATTCCAAAATTACCAGATGAAAAGGAAGGTGCTGCAAGCAGCCAGAAAGAAACAATTTAAGTATCATGGAACTGCAGTCAGGATTACACAGGACCTTGCAGCTTCTACATTAAAAGATAACAGGGCATGGAACATGATATTCCATAAGGCAAAGGAGCTTGGATTGTAGCAAAGGATCAACTACTCTGAAAAAATGAACATGATTTTTCAAGGGAGGAGATGGATATTCAAAAAAAAGGGGACTTCCAAACCTTCCTCATAAAAAGGCCAGAGCTCAACAAAAAATTTGATCTTGAAGTACAAGATTCAAGAAAGACATAGAAAGGCAAATGGGACAGAAAGATAAACAATGTTGTTAATAAGGGCGGACTGTTTACATCCCTACGAAGGAAGATGACACTTGCAACTCTTGAGAACTGTACTGTTAATACACCATGTTAAAGGAGTATACATAAAGGGGGTGGATATTAGTTGACTTTCATGTAATGATAAAAAAAAATCTAATCAAGTGGGTTAAATGGATCCAAATAAGTGGATTAGCCTGATCTCAGAAAATATACTGAGAAAGGAGGAGGCAGACAAGGGCAAATTACATTACAGGAAGAGACAGAAAATCCTATTACAGCAGAGAGAAAGAAGGGAGGGGGGTGAGCATTGTTTGAACCTTACTCTTATCAGATTTGGCTCAAGAAGGGAATAAAATAATCAGTTAGGTATGGAAATCTAACTTGCCCTATGGACAGTAGGAGGGAAAAGGGGAAAGAAAAGGGAGGAGGGATGGAAGAGAGGAAGAAGCAGTGGGGGGAGAAGAGGGGAGGGATAATAAAGGGAGGAGAGACTGAAGGAGGTGGTGTCAAAAGCAAAGTACTGGTGAGGGGGGAAGGAGAAGGAGAAGAAAAGCATAAACGGGAAAAAAGGATGGAGGAAATGACACAGATAGTAATCATAACTGTGAAAATTGAATGCTAACCTTTTTTTCTCTTCTGTTGAGTTTTGTGTCCTCTTTCTGATGGTTTCTCCTATTGGTTTTAATTTTTACTTACAACTTCACTAATGTGAAAATATGTTTAATAGGAATGTAAATGTATAGCCTATATCAGATTTTGTGCCATCTTGGGAAGAGGGGTGGGGAGGAAAGGGGAGAAAAATTTTAAACTCAAAAGCATATGGAAGTGATTGTTGATAAATCAAAATAAATTAATAAAATTTAAAAAGATAAAAACAAAAAAAATTCACTGAAGAAAACAACTCCTTAAAAAGCCAAATTGCCCAAATAGAAGAGGAGGTTAAAAAAAAAAAGCTAACTGAAGAAAATAACTCCTTAATTGACTTCTGAGAGTCAAGATACCAGAGTAAGAAGAAAGTTATTCTCACTCTTCCTTATTGACCTCTAAAACTCATGGGAAAACCCTGGGAACCTGAGCCAGCAGAAAGATGGGGTACAGCAGTCTTTTAGCCTGGGAAGCTTGGGGGATTATTGGGAAAGTTTCCTCTCATTCTGGTGGAAGGGGAGCAGTACAGGACAGGAAGTGTCCCAGCAAGCCAGCAGCAAATCCCACCACAGTAAACCAGTGGGAGATCCTGAGCCCTAGGATGGTGGAGCTGGCAAGTGCCAACACCAAGACCCCTGCAAGCCTTGGCACAGGCAGGGGAACTGGTAGACTCCAGCAGCCAAACCTCCCTGTACTTCAGCACAACTCCAGGCAGGCAGGTGTTCTCCAGCAGTCAAATATTCTGGTGTTTCAGAGCAGTCCAGGTGAGCTAGCTGACACTAGGTAAGGGCCAGGTAGGCTGCCAGTAACCTACAGCCTCCAGCTGACAGCACCTGAGGCCCCAGCACACAAAGCCAGTGACCAGGTCCCTGGCCCCAACACAAGAAGCTTAGGTCAATGTCCAGCAGAAAAGCTCAAATTTAAAAGCTAGGAAATAGGCAAATATCATGAGCAAAAAAGCAAAAATGGACAGTGACTATAGATTCTTTGTATGGCAACAGGGAAGATCAAAACACAAAATCATAAGAGGACATCATTGTCAATGTACCCACATCTGAAACTTCAAAGGGGAATCTGAACGGTTCTCAACCTCTAAAAGCCTTCTTGTAAGAGGTCAGGAAGGATTTTAAAAGTGAAATAAGGGAGGTAAGAGAAAAATTGGGAAAAGAAATGAGAGGTATGCAAGATAAAGTCAATAGCTTGGAAAAGGAAGGACAAAAGTTGACTGTAGAAAATAAGTCCTTAAAAATTCAATTGTCCAAAAGAAAAAAAAGCACAGAAAAGGAAACAACTCCCTGAAAAGAAGAATTGGACAAATGGAAAAGGAGGCACAAAAACTCACTGAAGAGAACTCCTTAAAAAGTAAAAATGGGTCAAATGGAAAAGGAGTGACAAAATCTAATAGAAGAAAACAATTTGTTAAAAATTAGAACTGGGCAAGTGGAAGCTAATGACTCTATGAGACATCAAGAATCAGCCAAATAAAATTAAAAGAAGGAAAAAGTAAACATGAAATACCTTATTGGAAAAACAATTCACCCAAAAAATAGGTCCAGGAGATATAATTTAAGAATTATTGGTTTATCTGAAAGCCATGATCAAAAAAGGAGCCTGGAAAGCATCTTTCAAGAAATCATCAAGAAAAACAAGGATCAGAGGATAAAGTTGTCATTAAAAGAATCCACCTATTGCCTCCTGAAAGAGATATCAAATCAAAAATGCCAAGGAATCTTGTAGACAAATTCCAAAATTATCAAGTCAAAGTGAAAATAATGCACGTAACCAGAAAGAAACAATTCAGATATTGTGGAACCACAGTCAGGATTACACAAGACCTTGCTGCTTCTACATTAAAAGATCAGAGGACATGGAATACTATATTTCATAAAGCAAAAAAGCTTGGATTATAACCAAGGATCAACTACCCAGCAAAACTAAGCATAATCTTTCAGGGGAAGAGATGGCTATTAAATAAAATAGGGGACTTCAAAACCTTCTGAAGAAAAGACCAGAGCTCAATAGAAAATTTGATCTTCAAATACAAGACTTGAGGAAGCTATAAAAAGGTAAGAAAGAAAGGAAAAAAAAAAGAACAACACATTATTCAATAAGAGCAAGCTGTTTACCTCCCTACAAGGGAAGATGACACTTGTAACTCTTGAGAACTGTATCTTAATATGACATTTAGAAGGGTTATACATAGGCAGAAGGTGTGGGTATAAGTTGACTTTGATGTGATGATAAAAAATCTAATTAAGTGGTGAAAAGGGATTGTACTGGTAGAAGAGGAAAGGAGGAGGCAGGGAAGAATAAATTATTTAACATGAAGAGGCACAAAGACCTTTTACAGTAGAGGGAAGGAAGGGAGGAAGATGAGCATTACTTGAACCTTATTTTCATGAGATTTGGTTTAAAGCGGGAATAATATACTTAGTTAGATATAGAAATCTAATTTACCCTGTAGGAAGTAGGAGGGGAAAGGGGAAAGAAAAGGGAAGAAATGGATAGAAGAGAGGGAAAAAGTAATAGGGGAAAGAAAAGGAAAGGGGGCTGATAGAAAGGAGGGCAGTTGGGGGAGGCGGTGGTCAAAAGTAAATCTCTAGTGAAGAGGGAGAGGCAGAAAGGAGAGAGAAAACTATAAATGGGGGGGGGGATAGGATGCCATCAACATTTTTAAAGAAAGTTAAAAGAGTAAGTGGAAGAAATAAACAACAAAACTATGCTAGTGGGGGACTTCAACTGCCTCCTCTCTGAACTAGAATGAGGAATGCTTGAAAGTCCTCTATTTCATTAAATATCTATTTTTTCCTTGAAGGATTACATTCAGTTTTGCTGGGTAGATTATTCTTGGTTTTAATCCCAGCCCTTTTGCCTTCCAGAATATCATATTCCAAGCCCATCACTTCTTTAATATAGTAGCTACTAAATCTGGTTGATCCTGACTTTGGCTCCATGATATTTAGTTGATTTCTTTCTGGCTGCTGAAATTGTTTTCTCTTTGACTTGGGAGCTCTGGAATTTGACTATGATATTCCTGGCAGTTTTCATTTTGAGACTTCCAAGTGGTTATTTTCTTTAAATACACATTTACCCCCTGGTTTCAGGATATTGGGGTAGTTTTACTTGTTAATTTCTTGAAATTTGGTGTGTAGACTCTATTTTTTTGTTGTTAATACAATCCTCATGTTTTAAAAATTATTTTTGTTTTTTTGTTTTAATATATTTATTTGTTCTTAGTTTTCAACATTCATTTCTATAAGATTTTGAATTCTAAATTTTCTTTTTTTAATAATTTATTTATTTTTAGTTTTCAACGTTCACTTTCATCAGATTTTGAGTTTTGAATTGTCTCCCCCTCCCTCTCATTCCCCCTCACTCTCATTCCCCCCTCACTAAAACAGTGTGTAATCTGATATAGGCTCTACCTATAAATTCATATTAAGCATATTTTCACATTGATCATGATGAATTAGAACTAATGGGATGAACCATGAGAAAGAAGAAATAAAATAAAATAACAAAAGAAAAAAGATAGTAAATAGTATGATTCAAACTGCATTCATATTCCATGGTTCTTTTTGTGAATCTTTTGGAGTTGTCTTAGATTTGTGCATTACTGAGAAGAGCTAAGTCTGTCCAAATCAATCATTACACAATGTGGCTGTTGCTGTGTACAATGTTCTTCTGATTCTGCTCATTTCACTCAGCATCAGTTCATATAAGTGTTTCCAAATTTTTCTGAAGTCCACTTGCTAATCATTTCTTACAGCACAGTAGTATTCTATTACATTCATATACCACTACTTGCTCAGCCATTTCCCAACTGATGGGCATCCCCTCAACCTCCAATTCTTTGCCAACACAGAGAGAGCTGCTATAAATATTTTGTACATGTGGGTCCTTTTCTCATTTTTATGATCTCTTTGGAATACAGACCTAGAAGTGGTATTGCCAGTACAAAGAATATGCACATTTTTGTAGTCCTTTGGGCATAGTTCCAAATTGCTCTCCAGAGAGGCTGGATCAGTTCACAACCCCACTAACAATGCATTAGTGTTTCGATTTTCCCACATCTTCTCCAACATTTATAATTTTCCTGTTTCGTCATGTTAGCAAATCTGAGAGATGTGATATAGTATCTCAGAGTCATTTTGATTTGTATTTCTCTAATCGATAATGATTTAGAACATTTTTTCATTTGGCCATACATGTCTTTAATTTCTTCCTCTGAAAACTGCGTATTCATATCCTTTGACCATTTATCAATTAGGGAATGACTTGCATTCTTATAAATTTGACTCAGTTCTCTATATATTTTAGAAAAGGCCTTTATCAGAGACACTGGCTGTAAAAAGTATTTCCCAGCTTTCTGCTTCCCTCCTATTCTTGGCTGCATTTGCTTTGTTTGTGCAAAAACTTTTCAATTTAATGTAACCAAAATAATCCATTTTGCATTTCATAATGTTCTCTATCTCTTGTTTGGTCATAAATCCTTCCCTTCTCCACAGAACTCATAGGTAAACTATTCCTTGCTCTCCTACTTTACTTATAGTATCAGTCTTTATATCTAAATCATGTACCTATTTTGACTTTATTTTGGTATAGGGTGTAAGATGTTGGTCTATGCTTAGTTTCGGCCATGCTATTTTCCAGTTTTCCCAGTGGTTTTTGCTAAAAAGTGAGTTCTTATCCCAGAAGCTGAGATCTTTGGGTTTATCAAATAGTAGATTACTAAAGTCATTAACTGTTGAGTTTTGCATATCTAACCTTTTCCACTGATCCACCACTCTATTTCTTAGGCAGTACCAAGTAGTTTTGATGATTGCTGCTTTATAATACAATTTAAAATCTGGTACAGCCACCTTCCCTTCAATATCTTTTCATTAGTTCTCATGATATTCTGCACCTTTTGTTCCTCCAGATAAATTTCATTATTTTTTTTCTAGCTCTATAAAATTTTTTTTTGTAGTTTGATTGGTATAGTGCTGGATAAATAAATTAATTTAGGTAGAATTGTCATTTTTATTGTATTAGGCCTACATGTGAGCAAGTGATATTTTTCCAAGCTTTTTGATCTGACTTTAATTGTGTGAAAAGTGTTTTGTAATTGTGTTCATATAGTTCCTGGGTTTATTTTGGCAGGTAGACTCCCAAATATTTTATAATGCTTACAGTAATTTTAAATAAAATTTCTCTTTCTATCTCTTGGTGTTGGGCTTTATTAGTAATATATAGAAATGCCAATTACTTATGTGAGTTTATTTTATATCTTGCAATTTGGCTAAATTTGTTTTTTAAAGTAATTTCTTCCTTGATTCTCTAGGATTGTCTAAGTATAACATCATATCATCTGCAAAGAGATAGCTTTGTTTCTTCTTTGCCTATTCTAATTCTTTCAACTTCTTTTTCTTCTCTCATAGCTAAAGCTAATATTTCTAGTGCACATGGTGCACATGCTTGTTTCATTCCCAATTTCATTGGAAATTCTTCTAGCTTATCTCCATTACATATAATGTTTGCTGATGATTTTAGATAGATGCTGTTTATTATTTTAATGAAGACTCCATTTATTCCTATGTTCTCTAGTGTTTTTAATAGCAATGGGTGTTGTATTTTGTCAAATAATTTTTCTGCATCTATTGAGATAATCATATGATTTCTGTTAGTTTTGTTGTTTATATGGTCAATTATGCTGATAGTTTTCCTAGTATTGAACCAGCACTGCGTTGCTGGTATAAATCCTACCTGGTAATAGTATTATCCTTGAGATTAGTTGTTATAATCTTTTTGGTAATATTTTATTTAAAATTTTTACATCAATATTCATTAGGGAAATTGGTCTATAATTTTCTTTCTCTGTTTTGGCTCTTCCTGGTTTAGGTATCAGCATCATATTTGTGTCATAAAAAGAATTCGGTAGGACTCCTTCTTCACCTATTTCCCCAAATAGTTTATGTAGCATTGGAATTAATTTTTCTTTAAACGTTTGATAGAATTCACTGGTAAATAGCAACATCCTATAAGTTTTGGTATATTTGTCATTCTCTTTTGGTATTATTGTCATTCTTAGAAGTTATTGATTGTTTCTATGGTTTGTTGTTTGACTCATTCATTCTTTATAACTAGATTATTTACTTTCCAATTAATTTTTAGAATATCTTTCCATGGGTCTTTATTACATGGAATTTTTATTGTAACATGATCTGAAAAGGATGCATTTAATATTTTTGTCTTTCTGCTTTGGATTGTGAAGTTTTTATGGCCTAATACATGGTCAGTTTTTGTGTAGGTGCCAGATACAGCTGAGAAAAAGGTATATTCCTTTCTATCCCCATTCAATTTTCTCCAGAGGTCAACCTTATCTAACCTTTCTAAAATTCTATTTACCTCCTTATCTTCTTTCTTGTTTATTTTGTGGTTAGATTTATCTAGTTTAGAGAGGGGGAGGTTGTAGTTCCCACCAATATAGTTTTATTATCCATTTTTTTCCCTGTAACTCCCTTAACTTCTCCTCTAAAAATTTGGATGCTATACCACTTGGTGCATATATGTTTAATAATGACATTACTTCATTGGCTAAGGTAACTTTTTAGCAGAATATAGTTTCCTTTCTTCTCTCTTTTGATTAGATCTATTTTTGCTTTTACTTTGTCTGAGATCAGGATTGCTACCCCTGCTTTTTTTTTGTAACTTCAGCTGAAGCATAATATATTCTGCACCAGCCTTTTACATTTACTCTGTGTGTATCTCTCCTCTTCAAATGTGTTTCTTTTTAAACAGTATATTGTAGGATTATGATTTTTAATCCATTCTTCTATCTGTTTGCATTTTATTGGAGAGTTCATCCCATTCACAGTTATGATTACTATCTGTGTCTTTCTCTCCATCCTATTTCTCTCCTGTTTATGCTTTTCTCTCTCTTTTCTCCCTTTCCCTCCTCACTAGAGTTTGCTTTTGACCACTGCCTCCCTCAGTCTGCCCTTCCTTCTATTATCCCCTTCTCTTTTCTTCCCTTTTACTCTTACTGCTTCCTTCTGCCCTTTTATTCACCCATTCCCTTTTCTTTTCCCTTTCCCCTCCTACTTCCTATGGGGCAAGTTAGATTTCTCTCCCTAACTGATTATGTTATTCCCTCTACAAACCAAATCTGATAGTAAAGTTCAAACAATGCTGATCTCCCTCCCTTCTTTCCCTGTACTTTAATAGGTTTTTATCCTCTTTCATGTGATGCAATTTATCCTTCGCGGCCTCCTCCTTTCCTGTTCTCCCAGTACAATTCCTTTACATCATTTAATTAGATGTTTTTGGTCATTACATTAAAGTCAACTTATGCGCACACCCTCTGCCTATGCATACCCCTTCTAAATGTCATAATAACAATACAGTTCTCAAGAGTTACAAGTTTCATCTTCCCTTATAGGGATGTAAACAATTTGCTCTCATTAATAACATGTTTTTTTTTTCTTTCCTGTTTACCTTTTTATGCTTCTTTTGAGTCTTGTATTTGAAGGCCAAATTTTTTGTTGAGCTCTGGTCTTTTCTTCAGTAAGGTTTGGAAGTCCCCTATTTTATTGAATGGCCATCTCCTCCCCTGAAAATTTATGCTTAATTTTGCTGTGTAGTTGATCCTTGGTTGTAATCCAAGCTCCTTAGACTTACATAATATCATATTCCAAGTCCTCCAAACTTTTAATGTATAAGCTGCGAGGTCCTGCACAATCCTGATTGTGGTTCCACAATATTTAAATTGTTTCTTTGTGGCTGCTTGCAATTTTTTTTGACCTGGTAATTTTGGAATTTGGTTACAATATTTCTTACCATTTTCCATTTGGGATCTCTTTTAGGGGGTGATTGATGGATTCTTTTGATGACTCTTTCACCTTCTGGTTCTAGTACCTCAGGAAAGTTTTCCTTGATGATTTCCTGAAATATGATGTCTAAGCTCTATTTTAATCATGGTTTTCAGGAAAACCAATAATTATAAAATTGTCTCTCTGGAATCTATTTTTCAAGATGAGTTGTTTTTCCAATGAGGTATTTTATGTTTACTTTTATTTTTTCCTTCTTTTGATTTTATGTGACTGATTCTTGATGTGTCATAGAATCATTAGCTTCCACATGCCCGATTCTAATTTTTAACAAATTGTTTTCTTCTAGATTTTGTCCCTCCTTTTTCATTTGACCCATTTTACTTTTTAAGGAGTTCTTATCTTCAGTTAGTTTTTGTGCCTCCTTTTCCATTTGTCCAATTCTACTTTTTAGGGAGCTGTTTTCTTCAGTGTACTTTTTTTCTATTTAAACAATTGTATTTTTTAAGGACTTGTTTTCTACAGTTAATTTTTGTCCTTCCTTTTCCATGCTATTGAATTTCTCTTGCATACCTCTCATTTCTTTTCCCAACTTTTCTTCTACCTCTCTTATTTCACTTTTAAAATCCTTCTTGAGCTCTTCTAAGGAAGATTTTTTGCATTGGATACCAGTTCATAGTACCCTTTGAGGTTTTGGATGTGGGTGTGTTGATTATGCTGTCCTCTTCTGAATTTGTGCCTTGATCCCCATGATAAGAATCTATGGTCATTGTCCATTTTGCTTTTTGCTCATGGTCTTTGCCTATTTCCTGACTTTTAATAAAAAAAATTTGAGCTGTCCTGATAGAGCACAGGGGCCATCGATCCAACCTTCTTGTGTACTGGAGCCTCAAATGCTAGCAGTTGGAGTCTGTGGGGTTCTAGCAGCTTATCTGGTGCTGGGCTGGGGTCAGTAACACTGGAGCTCTCAGGGTTGGGGGGTGGGGATTCTGGAGCCTGAAGGAAGCCTGCTTCCCCTGGTCATGCACTCCTTTTTTTTTGGCTCCTGCTCACCTGGGCCTTACACAGGGATGTTTTGCTACTGGAGGATGTCAGTCAGCCTGGAGCTTTGCCTCCTAGATTTTTGCTTCCTGGAATTGTGCTCATGCACCAGAAGATTTGGCTGCTGGAGAAGGCTGTTGAACATTGTGGTTTTCCAAGCTAATGTCTACTGCTTCCCCTGTCTGTACTGAGGTATTCAAAGGGCCTTAGTGTTAACACTTGCCTCCCACACTACTCTGGGGCACGGGATCTCCCCTTTTCAGTATGCTGAGGTGGGGTTTGCCACAGGCTTGCTGGGATATCTCCTTTCCTGTTCTGCTCTCCCTCCCCCAGAGCAAGTGGGTCCTTTCTCATTAATCCCCCAAGCTTCTTGGAGTACAAGACTGCTGCACCCTGTCTTTCTGCTGGCTCAACTGTTATAGGGTTTTTTTTTTTCCTGGGGCAATATTTTCTGGATTTTCAGAGGTCAGTAAGGGAGGGTGAGAGTGAATTACTCCTTACTCCACCATCTTGGCTCCCAGGAGCAAAACCCCAAATTATAAATTTTCTCCCCCTTTCTCCACACCATACTCCCCAAGATGGCATGCAATCTGATATAGATTATACATGTATGATCATATTAAACATATTTCCACATTAATCATGTTGTAAAAGAAGAATCAGATCAAAAGAAAAAAAACATGGAAAAGAAAAAACAAAAAAGAACAACAGCAAACAACAAAAGTAGTGTGCTTTTATCTGTATTCAGACTCTATAGTTTTTCTTGGGATGCAGATAGCATTTTCTATGATGAATCTTTTGGAATTGTTTTAGATCATTGCATTGCTCAGAAGAGGTTAGTCTAACAAAATCGGTCTTTGCATAACATTATTGTTACTGTGTACAGTGTTCTCCTGGTTCTTCTTACTTCACTTAGCATCAGTTTATGTAAGTCTTTCCAGGTTTTTCTGAAGTCCACCTGCTCATTATTTCTTATACAACAATAGTATTCCATTACATTCCTATATCACAACTTGTACAGTCTTTTCCCAGCTGATGGGCATCCTCTTAATTTCCAATTTTTGGTCACCACAAAAAGAGCTGCTATAAATATTTTTTGTACATGTAGGTCTTTTTCCCTTTTTTATGATCACTTTGCAATACAGACCTACAAGTGGTATTGCCAGCTCAAAGGATATGCACAGTTTTATAACCCTTTGGGCATAGCTCCAAATTGCTGTCAGAATGGTTGAATCAGTTCAAAACTCCACCAATAATGCATTAGTGTCCAGTTTTCCTACATCTTCTCCAACATATATAATTTTCCTGTTTTGTCATGTTAGCCAATCTGACAGGTGTTATGTGGTATCTCAGAATTGTTTTAATTTGCATTTCTCTGATCAATAGTGATTTAGAGCGCTTTTTTCATATAAATATAGATGGCTTTAATTTCTTCATCTGAAAAACTGTGTATTCATATCATTTGATCACTTAGCAATTGGAGAATGACTTGTATTCTTACAAATTTGACTCAGTTCTCCATATTTTTTAGAAATAAGGCCTTTATCAGAGATGCTCACTGTAAAAATTACCTCCCAGCTTTCTGTTTCCCTTGAAATCTGGGCTTTGTTTGTACAAAAACTTTTTAAGTTAATGTAACCATAATTGTCCATTTTGCATTTCATAATGTTCTCTATCTCTTGTTTTGGTCATAAATTCTTCCATTCTCCATAGATCTGCTAGGCAAACTATTCCTTTCTCTCCTAATTCGCTTATATAGTCTCACCCTTTAATGTCTAAATGATTTTTGACCTTATCTTGGTATATGGTGTATGATGCTGATCTGTCTCTAGTTTTTGCCATACTATTTTCCAGTTTTCCTGATAGTTTTTGTTAAATAATGAGTTCTTATCCCAGGAGCTGTAGTCTCTGGGTTTATCAAACAGTAGATTACTATAATCATTGACTACTGTGTCTTGTGTACCTAACTTATTCCACTGATCCACCACTCTTTTTCTTAACCACTACCAAGTAGTTTTAATGATTTTGTGTAGGCTTTTTCCTTTTCTTCTTTCTTTCTTTCTTTCTTTCTTTCTTTCTTTCTTTCTTTCTTTCTTTCTTTCTTTCTTTCTTTCTTTCTTTCTTCTTTCTTTCCTTCCTTCTTTCTTTCCTTCTTTCTTTCCTTCTTTCTTTCTTTCCTTCTTTCTTTCCTTCTTTCTTTCTTTCTTTCTTTCTTTTTTTTCTTTCTTTCTTTCTTCTTTCTTTCTTTCTTTCTTTCTTTCTTTCTTTCTTTTTTTTGCTAGGCAATAGGGTTAAGTGACTTAAGTGCCTAGGGTCACACAGCTAGTAAGTGTTATGTGTCTGAGGCCAGATTTGAACTCAGGTTCTCCCGACTTCAGGGCTGGTGTTCTATCCACTGTGCCATCTAGCTGCCCCATGTAAGCTCTTTCTTTGATCATGACTGTCAGATAGTCCAATAATATTTTTTTCCTCTCCTCAATCTATTTCCATGTCAGTTCTTTTTCCTTGTGTTATTTCTCTTTTTTTCCATTTTTATTTGATTTTATTGTTTCTTGAAGTCTCATGGAGACATCAGCTTCTACTTGTCCAATTCTAATTTTTAAATACTTATTTTCTTCAGTTAGATTTTGTACTTTTTTAAAAAAAATTGGCTAATTCTACTTTTTAAGCATTTATTTTCATTGGTGAATTGTTGTATCTTTTTTTCCATTTGGTGAATTTTGTCTGTTAAGGTACTATTTTCTTCAGTATGTTTTTTCCCTCTTTTACCAAGTTGTTAATTGTCTTTTCACAGTTTTCTTCCTTTGCCTTAATTTCTTTACCTAATTTTTCTCTACCCCTCTTATTTGATTCTGAAAATCATTTTTTAAAGTTCTTCCAGGAATTGTTCTTGGACTTGTGTACAATTCTCATAATTTTTTCCCTTTGAAGTTTTGCTGATAGCTGCTTTAACCTTGTTGTCTTCTTCTGAGTTTGTGTATTGATCTTCCCTGTCACCATAGAAGCTTTTTATGGTCATGTTCTTTTCCTGTTGTTTGCTTATTTTCCACCCTATTTCTTGATTTTGAACTTTATGTAGAAGTTGAGCTTTTCCCCTACCATTAGTTTTAGGCTTTTTCACACTCTTGTTTTCAGAGCTAGTTCTGGAGACTTGTTGCTTTTGGTGCTTCCAAGGCTGTCTGATTTTAGTAGAGGTGTGACCACTGCTCTCCCATTCTGTGTTCTAGTCCTTATCTAAGAAGGGCCTCTGATCCTTTGCAATTAAAACTGTCCTTCCCAATAGTGCTCCTCTTCACCCTTGAATTATGGCCCCAAAGAGGGTATGGACTATGGAGTTGGCAAAAAGTGTATGATTCTGCATCCAATGCTAACACAGGGGGGCCTTGAAATGTCTGTCTTAGCAATTGCCAGGTCACCTTACAGTCTCCGTCTTGAGAGCTGCTGCTTGTGTTGCCACCACCTGGTCTTACCCTTAGTGTTTCATTCACGTGGCCATTTGGTGAACCTTCATCCCTGCATCAAAGATATCTTTTTATGACCTCCTAAGTTGCTTTGGGCTGGAAGAATGTCTCTCTGATCTTTTGTTGGATCTGCCACACCAGACACTTCAATTTGAAGCATCATTTTAAGGTTGTTTGGAAGAGAATGTAGGGAGAGCTCAGCTGAGTGCTTTCTTTATTCTGCCATCTTGGCTCCATCTTTGTAATTCCACAGTTTCTTTTAGTGTTCTTCCCAGAGTTATTTTCTCCCAGAATTAGCCCTGGGTCCTGGGAGTGGGTTGGTACACAGTCAAACTGAAATAGTGATGTCACACCATCCTCCCACCTCCAGTCAATAAACTTAGACCCCTGCAGGCTCAATATCATTGGTCCCTTGATTAAAACAGAATAGATCCCATAAACAGAGAAAGATACCAAGTACTACTATCTGTAAAACTCTTTCCATAAATGATAAATGTTGGAGAAGATGTGGGAAAATTGGAACACTAATGCATTGTTTGGTGGAGTTGCAAAATGATACAACCATTTTGAAGAACAATTTGGAACTATGCCCAAAGGGCTATACACATGTGCATAGCCTTTGACCCAGCAATAGCACTTCTAGGGCTATATCCCAGACAGATCATACAAATGGGAAAAGGATCTACATGTATACAAATATTTATAGCAACTCATTTTGTGGTGGCAAAGAATTTGAAACTGAGATAATTCCCATCACTTGGGGAGTGGCTGAACAAATTGTGGTATATGAATGTAATGGAATACTATTGTGCTATATGAAATGATGAACATGCTGACTTCAGAAAAATGTAGAAAAACTTGTATGGTCTGATGCCAAGTGAAATGAGCAGAATCAGGAGAATGTTGTACACAGTAACAGCCACGTTGTGCAATGACTAATATTGATAGACTTAACCCTTCTCAGCAATACAAGGATCTAAGACATCTCTAAAGGCCTCATGATGGAAAATGCTATCCACATCCAAAGAAAGAACTATGGAGTTTGAATGCAGATCGAAGCATACTATTTGCTATTTTTTTTCTTCTGTTGTGTTTTGTTTCCTCTTTCTGGTGGTTCCTCCTATTGCTTCTAATTCTTACCTACAACAATGTGAAATATGTTTAATATATGTATTAATAGGAATATATATGTATAGCCTATATCAGATTGTATGCCATCCTGGGGAGGTTGGTAGGGAGGAAGGGGGGGAGAAAAATTCGAAACTCAAAAGCGTATAGAAGTGATTGTTGATAATTCAAAATAAATTAATTTAAAAACCCTCTTTCCATGCCTTGAAATTTTGTGATGCTCCTCTCATTCTATTTACTATAATCCCATGAGGATCTTTAGCCCCATGCTTCCCATCTCTTTTGATCCTTTGAGAACATACAATACAATGGGAATTTTTTTTTTTCGCAGTAGTAGGTTATCATGGTTAAATGAATAATTGAATGATTATCCTATGATGTAGTTCCATTTGGGGAATATCAGGGACAAAATTAGCTCAGTTTTTTTTTTCCATCTGAGGGCTCCGATTATTCATTTACAATCTCATGCTCAAAACTGTATACTTGGATAGTACATTAAAGTTGGATATATTAGGAATCAAGTGTAGCCAGACAGTTGTCTCTTGATTACATATCTGAGTAGGCTGAAATATAGTGTTCATGCCAATCACAGTCAACTTCAATTCATGTATTGACTAGTTCTAAGACTAATGCAGCATTCTGCACCCAAAAGATACTTAAGGAAAAGTGACCCTAAAATGAAAAAAAATACTCTTCAGTCTTTTTCGGTGAAAATGTCTGATCTTCAGTGATATTGTCCCCCAATACAGCTTGAGAAGGTGGGACTACCTTTACCTGCAAGATTCGAAGATATATTACAAATTATGAAAAACCTTATGTTCCAAGTTCTATGAGAACTTTAGCCATGGATGTGTACTCTAGACTAAGACAGAGGTATAATTTGCTGGCACATTGTAGTGATTTAAAATGTTTAAAGAGAGGAAATAGATTCAGAACTATGAGATTCCATTGTATTTAAACTCTGCCCCTTATGCCTTTGCCCACACTGTTTTCTATGCCTTGAATGTTTTCCCTTTCCTTTTGGCTGTCACAATAGCTGTGATTTTACTGCTTTCCTAGCATAAACTTTTAGGAATAAAATGAATAAAAAACATTTATTGAACAATTAGTTTACAGTTAGTTGAAAGAAATCAAGCATTTTATATACTTTGATATGCACTTTGTGCACATACAAGAGGCCTAATGACTTGACCAAGGTTATACTTGTGATGGCTAATAGAGCCAGCATTTGAATGCAGCACCTCTGACACCAAGCTCCAAAGTCCTTCAACATATTTATCATTTCACCATTTTTTAAAGTGACCATGTATGACCAGTGGAGATGTCAGCCTGGTATGATATGGTATGTCAGCATGGCAAGAGCACTGGAGCTGGAGTCAGGAGACCTAGGTTCAAATTCTGTTTCTGTCACTTTCTAACTGTGTGACCTGGGGCAAGTAACTAAAATTTTCTGGTCCTTAGATAGCATATCCATGAAGTGGGAGAGTTGTACTAGATGACCTCTAAACTCCTTCGAAGTTCTAAGTCCAAAATCTTATACCAAACAAGGCACTCTTAATGGTCCTCCATAAAGTTTACAGATTTCCTCCTGAATTTAAGCAGGCAAATGGTTTTACAGCATTGCCTCTGCAAATCTAGGATGTATGACCAAGTTTAGGATGTTTTCTTGACATCTGGTAGAAATCTTTGAGAAGATGTTCTCAGCTTTGCTTGTGCCTTTAGGAAAAATAATTTGCATCCCCAAAGTTTTCAAAACTTCTTCCCTCCTTTTAAAAATTCCATTTAAAGTACTTGCTGACTGCCTCTTTTTTCAGCTGTTCACCCTTGAGGTGTGTTACTGAGACTGTGAAGTTGGCTATGTTAGGTGTAGGGTTTATGAATATGAAAAGCAAGAAATTTGCATGATTGTTGTGTATCTGTCATTGAAATTCTCTTTTGTTTGAGCACAAAGCACATATCAGTGTATGAAACACTTAATTAATGAACCCCAATTCATTGAAAGGAAAAAAATGGAAAAGACTAAAGTAGGACTGTAACTTCTGGAAGTACTGCATTTTTTGACACCAAGTTCATCTCTGAAGATGAATTGTCGACACCAATGAAGCTTTTAGAACTCTGCTTCTGTCTTCTCTAGCCTTTTGCAGCTTCTTAAGTCCATATCAAAGCAATGAGATATAACACTCTGCTTTTAATTTTTTTTCTTATGTGATAGGTTTTAAAAGCAGAAGGCACCAATTATGAGGGCCAAACACACCATGACATGGTATTTTAAGGGCATTGGGAAGCATCAGGGAAAACAAATGTAAAGTAGAAACCAAGGACAGAAATAAACATTTCTTAAGCACTTACTATGTGCCAGGCACTGTGCTCAGTGTTTGATAGACACTATCTATTTTAGTCTTCACAAAAGCTGCGGAAAGTAGATACTATTATTTCCCCCATATTATAATTGAGGAAATAGGCAGACAGGGATTAGATGATTTGCTCAGGATCACACATCTAGCAACCATCTGGGGCTATATTTGAACTGAGGTCTTCCTTCACTACAGACTCAACTTGCACCTTGACTATACCATCTAGCTGCCTATAGAGGCATCTATAATTAAAAGCAGAGGCAAAGGTCTGATGTTTTCTATCCACTTATGCACAATTTGATTTCATAGGATGAATATTATTATTATTCAACCATTTAAAAATGCATACAAGAGGTAAAAAACAAACAAAAAATCCAACCAAACAGCAGGAATATAATCTGTGCAGAAAGCCCATTGAGCTTTCCTTTAGTTTCTGATCTACTTTCAGAGGTAAATGTAACTAGAAGGTGACCTTTTAAAAAATGAGCCTTTGTAGCATGGCATAGTGGAAAGAACAGTAGCTGGGAGTTAGATTACTTGATTTGATAGCTAGCTCTGCCATTTTTAATACTAACTATATGCCCTTAAGCAAGTAATTTAATATTTCTGAACTGTTTCCTCATTTATAATGTAGAAATAATATTCCTTCCCTGCCACTTTAAAGAATTCATAGGGTCATAGATTTTGAGCTAGAGGCCATCATGCCCAACTCCTATTTGGCAAATGAGGAAACTGAGGCACAGAATATTTAAGTGACCTCCCTAGTTGCAAGGATGAAGCAAAGCATCATGGATGAAATCACTCTAAAAACTGTATAGTGTCATATGTATGATATAGAGGTACTGAGTTGGTATATGTATCAAGGGCTGAACTTGGAGTTAGTAAGACCTTACTTCAAATCCTACCTCAGATATTAGTAGCTATGTGACCATGGATATAGCATTTAATCTGCCTCAGCCTCAGTTGTTTCATCTATGAAATGGGAATAATAATAATAATAGTGCCTATCTCCAGGGTGATTGTGAAGCTCAAATGAGATCATATATATGAGGAAGCTTGCCTACCTTGTATTATTTGCAGTTTTCTTTGAGTAGGATAAATGAAAGATATATATGTGTGTGTGTATATATATATATACACACACATATATATGTATGTATGCATGTATATATATATATATATATCATATCATATAAGATCATAAATTTAAAGCTGAGATGGAATTTAGAATCCCATCAAGTCTGCTCCCTTTACATATGATGAAACCAAGGCACAGAGAGGTTAAGTGACTTGCCCAAGTACACACTGGTTATATCTGAGATAGAATTCGAACTGAGGTCTTCCTGGATCCAACTCCAGTGTGTTATCCAATATTTGGATGTTGAGTGAGGCTTTAAAGGAAGGTTTAAATATGAGTAATTATATAAATATTTGCAATTATATAAATAAAATGAAAGATCTATCTGTTTAAGGTGACCCATGGCAACTTTGGAGATGAAATCTTTTGACTTGTGCTTCAAATATTCAAGGAATCATGGTATTTCTTTTTCTAGTTCAGCTCCCAGCTATTCCTAACTTTGCAGACTGTCTTCATAAGAAAGACATATATCATTCAATAGCTCCTTGATCACAGCATTCTGCCAACATATGACTAGAAAAGGAGCACTTGCTGGGGAAGACCTGGCAAACTATTCCATATGTAGTTGCCACTCTATCTTCCTCTAACCCCTCTCTACTACTAAACTTCTAGCAAGAAAATCTAAGTTGTAATTGTAGCTCCACTGCTTCCTAGATGTGTGACTGGGGAAATGAAACTTGTCTGAGCCTCTTCTGAAAAAGGGTCTTAGTATTTGCACCACCTTCTCTCCTGGGGGCATTGTGAAGAAAACCCTCTAAACATCTTTAAAAAGAAGGAAATGATTAAAAAAAATTAAAAAAGAAAAAAAATAAAAAGATGGAAATGTGAATTACTGATACTCTTACTGTTATCAATAAAGGCAGCTTGGTGCAGTGGATAGAGACCAGGTTTTGACACGAGAAAGACCCGTGTTCAAGTCCTGCTTCTAACATGTATTGTCTATGTGACTTTCAATTGAATCATCTAAAACACTATTTCCTTAGGCAACTCTTTAAAAAAAGGCTCTTGACCTTTTTAAAATGTGTCATGGACCCCTTGGTGGTCTGGTGAAGCCCATGGTCTCCTTATAATGCTTTCCACTGCATAAAATAAAATCCATAAGATTACAAAAATCTCCAATATTTAAAAATAGTTGTTGAATAAAATTTTCAATACATACATACATACATACATACATAAATACATACATACATACATACATAAAAACCCAGGTTAAGGAACTCCATGAATTTATGACTACATATTGCAGAGCACGTGCTGATCTATATCAGTGAAATTCCCTAAACCAATGAAATCATAGGTTCACTTCCTTTCCTGTCCTATCTTATCCACTTCTTTCTCATCCTCTTCCTCCTAATATTATTATTATTATTATTATTACTATTATTATAGATTTATTTGCACTGCACACATTATGACTTTGAAATTAGTGGCTATTTCCCTCATGTGAAGATTTCTCATGTTCTCAGCCATTATACACATTGGTAATACAAGAATCTGTGTCTTCTAAATTTGTGAGAAGACTTAAAGGAGAAAACATAACCAGAGTAGGTCTGGTATTTTGATTTTCACCTTTAATTGTTCATGTAGGGTTTGTGATAGATCAAGTAAATGGGGTTACTAAAATTTTTTGGACTTTTGAGAAAGTTAGCAAGCTGATATGGGGTACCCTGGAATTTTTCTCAAACCTTTGAGTAGAGAGAGTTCTAGGATATTTTCAGAAGGTTCTATCTTTGAGGCTCAGTGACCTTTGAGGAGAAATATGTGACTCAATATGCAGAAAGAAAAGAAAATTAGACACACACGTATGTATATTCTATGTAGTATAAAACATGTTATTTTGTCTAAAAGATGATATAATCTGGAAAAGATCTTCTTAAGCCACTTTTCTCTGAAAACAAAACAAAACAAAAAAACCAAAAAATTGTGAAATGTTTTTCATCATGGCTTTCTTAAGTCACTAAATACCAGAATGCCTGTAAAATGAGATGTTAATAAATTGGCATTTAAGAAGTTTCTATGATTTATTATTTTCAATAATGCCCTTTTAAAAAGTAGGTTCATGATTTATAAAGGGAATTTTATTTCTTTTTGATCCTATTGTCAAGTATTATTTCTCAATCATGACAATAGCTTCCTAGTTCCTGCCAAAGTCTGAATCATTTAATTAAATTTATTCTTTAAAACTTCTAGCTTTTTCAAAATAAATACTTTATGTACAAATGGAAATAAGTATTTGAACCAAGGATATGGTCTGGGATAGTTAGGAAACCCCTGTGGCTGGGATGTAACTGGTTGGTCATAGAGACATAGGATCATATATTTACAGTTGGAAGGGCCCTTAGAGACCATTTAGTCCAGCCTCTTTCCCATATGGAAAGTGAGGCTCAGGGCAGTTAAGGCACTAAGTCACTAGAATAACAGTTCTCAGATTTGAGTGTGTTTCTGAGTAAACATGAGCTGAAGACTGGAGTTGGAAAGTAGGCATGCAACAACTACCATAGCAATGCCAAAATAAGGTCATATACAAAGTGTTCTAAGAATCTTAGTTCAGTTTTAAGATTTTGGGGACAGCCTATACTAGGAAGGGATGTATGCTACGTATGATGTAGCCAATAGTGGAGCACGCAGAACTGAAGAGAGTTAAGTGCATATGAATTATCTTCTTTTTTTCTGTCTGTATACTCACTGCTTAGTGGTGTCTTATCTCTCTATCTCTATTTCTAATCTCTATAATCTCTATCTATTTATAGATAGGTAGATATATCTATATATAGATACAGATGTAAATAGAGATAGATAGAAAGATGTCCCTATAGATAGAAATATTATCTCTATTTCCCTTTGTCCTTGGAATATGGAAGCTCTGTGTTCAAATACTGACTGTGTGACTCTGGATAAGTCACTTAATCTCTGCTTTTAGTTTCTTCCTCTGTAAAATGAGGATAATAATAGTACCTATCTCCTGGGGCTATTGTGAAGATAAAATGAAATAATACACATAAAGTGTTTTGCAAACCTTAAAACATTACGTAAATATATAAATGTATATATATATATATATATGTATGTATGTATGTATGTGTGTGTGTGTATGTGTGTGTGTGTGTGTGTGTGTGTAATACTCACATACATATAATAGTAAGTGCCCATCTCTTGATCTCCCTCCTCCCTTTCTCTTGTCTAGATTAAACATATCTGATTGCTTCAACTATTCTCAAAGACAAGAACTTGTGGTCCTTCACTGTCCTGTGGGTAGTCTTTCACTGATCAATGATCTTCTTAAACTGTGTCACCAAGAAATAAATACAATGCTCTATATGAGGTTCAAATAGGGCAGATTGCGGTGGAGCTCTCAGCTCTCTGTTCGTAGCAATGAGTCCCTCAATGTAGCCCAATATCACATTGACACGACAATGTGCTGTCAGGACACTGACGACTCATGTTGAGTTTAAAGTCCACTAAAACCTCCAGATCTTTTTCGAAACAACTGCTGTATAACCATGAATTTGTGATCTTATATTCATGATGCTGATTTTGTGCCCAGTTGTAAGATTTTACACATATCCCCACTGAATTCCATCTTATAAAATTTGGCCCAATGCTCTATTCTGTCCAGGTCTTTTGGGAAGCTGACTCTGTCATTTGGTATATTAGTTATTCTTTTTAGCTTTGTGACATCTGCAAATTTGATGAGCATGCCATCTGTCTTCTCTGTACTTCACTGGCAAAAAAAAAAATGTTAGACATCACAGGCCAAAGCAGAGATATTTGGGAGTACTCCACCAGAGACCTTTTGCTATGTTGGTGTTAACAACTACTTTTTCAGATTGGTCATCTAAACACTTCTGAATATATCTAATTTTATTATCATTATTATCCACATCTCTATTTACTCTATAACAATTAAATGATATACTATATCAAAAGCTTTGCAAAAATGTGGGCATACTACATTCATACTATTTCTTTCATGTACTAGTTTAATAATCCTGCTAAAATAAAAAGGAAATGAGATTAGTCTATCATGATTTGTTCTTGAGGCAGCCCTGCTGGTTCTTTATAACTTCTTATTTCTTTTCTAGCCTTTTTAATGTATGATCTAAAATTTCCCCAGGATTTTAAGTCAAGCTCACTAACCAATAGTTTCCAGACTCTCTTCTCTCCACATTTTAACAAACTTGGTTCAACATTTGCCTTTCTTCAATATTCTGGTACCCCTCTTGTTTTACAGGATCTTTCAAAAATCACTGATGGTGGTACAACAATTGCTTTTGCTATTTCTTTTTTAGTAACAGATATAGTCCATTTGAACCAGGTGACTTCAATTCACCAAGGGCAACTAGATGTTCTCATATTATTTTCTTAATGACCTTGGGTATTGAATTCCTGATAGTCACTTTTTTCTTTGATCATTTTAAGGGCAAAGGCCTTTGGCAGAGAAAACAAAAGCCAGATAAAAATTGAGCAACTTTTGCCTTCTCTTTTTGGTCAGTTATTATGATTCCATTCACTGCAAACAAAGACCCTATCACTTCTTTGATCCCCTTCTATCTCCAAATAATAGCTGAGGAAAAAAGTAAAATGCTATTCATAGTCTCTGTCGCTAGCCTTAGCACATTTTGAGCTTTTGTATTCCTGATACTGTTTTTACAGGACCATCTTTTATTTGTATTAATCCTCTATTATCTAGTCTCATTTCCATTTTCTGTACATTTCTTTAAAAATCTTGATTGGTCATCTCCTTGTGCATCCATCAGCATGTTCAGAAAAATTCCATTTTTCCTCCTCAATATTTCCCTATGTGACATAAGAATTTCATTTTTGAGTATCTTGCACAGTCCTATGATGACTTCCCCTATGGTATTTTAGATAATGGCTTCCTACTTATTTTTCCTCTGAACTTTTTGGAAGCCACTTTTTTATACCTAGTGTATTGATCAGCCTAAGTTAATTTCTTCTCATGCTCTAGGAGTGATTGGTTGCTTCATCCTGGGATCTTCACAAGTTTTAGCATCACAAATATTTCTTTTCTTTTATTGAAAATCAGGTCAGGAATAGAATTTCTCAAGAACATGAAGAGAAGGTAGAGACTTGCCTGAGTTCTCCCTCAAACCCTTCCAATGACCTTTAAATAATGCCACAAAACTAATCCTGACGTGGCAGAACTCACAAAAGGATGGGGTAAAACAATTTTCTAGCCTAAGGTAACTTAAAAGTTTGGCAGGAAAGGTTTGTCACACCAGGTTGAGAGTGGAGTGCAGTCCAGTGAGGCAACACCAGTGCAGACCAAGCCCCAGCAAGCCAGGAACAATCCTTGCAAGTGAATGAATCAGCAGCTACAGCAGCTGCTTTCAGAGATCTCAGCTCACAAATGGTAAGAGGGTCAAACGACTAGCCAGAAGGAGATTACAGGGATCTCTTTGCTGGTGCTGGAGCAGAACTGTTTGTCCATACTCAGATCCAAGTTGTAGTCCTCAGTGGCAGTTCCAGGGTAAGGAGGAGCACTAGCACATCAGAGCTTGCAGCTGCAGGGGAGCAGGAATCCTCATCACAATTTCAGGTCAGAAAAGAGTGCTTGTGGTCCCTCAAAGATGAGAGCAGAGGCCAGGAGAGTAGAAAGCACACTTTGGAAAAACTGAAAACTTAACAGGTCCCCAGAAGTACCTCTGAAAACAGATGCACAAAACCCCTGAACCTTGGGACAGTGTATTCTCCACTCTGGAAGCAGAGCTCCTCCTTACCAAAGAGTTAAAATCAAGAAATATGCTGGGAAAATTAGGAAACAACCGAAGAAAAATCTGACCATAGAAAGTTGCTATGGTGATAAGGAGGATCAAAATATACACTCAGAAGAAGATAGCAAAGTCAAAATTCTTGGCCATAGAAGATCTCAAAAAGCATTTTAAACATCAGGTGAGAGAGATAGAGGAAAATTTGGGAAAAGAAATGAGAGTGACACAAGAAAATCATGAAAAAGGAAGTCCACAGTTTCATAAAGGAGACACAAAAAATGCTATAGAAAATAACACCTTAAAAACCAGAATAGGCCAAATTATAAAAGGGGTACAAAAATCCAATGAGGAGAAGAATGCCTTGAAAAGCTGAATTGGACAAATGGAAAATTTGTGCACACACACACAAATTCACTAAAGAGAATACCTTGAAATGTAGAATTGACCAAATGAAAAAAGAGGCACAAAATTCACTGAAGAAAAGAACTCATTAAAAAATAGAATTGTCTAAATGATAAAGGAGATACAAAACCTCAGTTAAGAAGATAATTCCTTAAAAATTAAAATTGATCAAATAGAAGCTAATGACTCTATGACACATCAAGAAACAATAAAACAAAACTACAAGAATGGAAAAATAGAAGACAATATGAAATATTAGAAAAGCAGCTATCCTGGAAAACAGATCAAGGAAGATGATTTTAAAGTCATTGGAATCCCTGAAAGCCATGATTAAAAAAAAAAAGAACCTAGATTTCATCTTTAAAGAAATTATAAAGGAAAACTGCCCTGATATTCTAGAACCAAAGGTAAAATAGAAAATGAAAAAGTCCACCAATCACTTTTTAAAAGAGATCCCAAAATAGACAAATTCCAGGGCTCCAAGATCAAGAAGAAAATATTGTAAGCAGCCAAAAAGAAACAACTCAAATATCATGGAGCCACAGTCAGGATAAAACAAGATTTAGCTGCTTCTCCATTAAATGACTGGAGGGCTTGGAATATGCTATTCTGGAGGGCAAAGGAGCTAGGATTGAAACCAAGGATCACCTACCTAGTAAAACTGAGTATAATACTTCATGACTAATATGGAGATATGTTTTGCACGATTACACATGTATAATCTATATAAAATTTCTTGCCTTCTCAATGAGAAGGGGAGAGAGAAAATTTGGAACTCAATTTTAAAAGTGAATGTTGAAAAATGTTTATAAACAATTGGGGGAAAATGAAACTAAGTTTTTTAAAAAAGAATAGAATTTCTCTTTGTTCATTCCAGCATGTTTCAGAGAATTACTGAATTTTAGTTCTGATCTTTTTTATTGCTAATTAATTAATTATTAGTTTTCAGCATTCACTTCCATAAGCTTTTGAATTTTAAATTTTCTCTCCATCCCTCACATCTCCCCCCAAGATAGCATGCAATCTGATATAGGCTCTACATATACATTCATATTAAATATATTTTCACATTAGTCATGCTGTAAAAAAAAAAAAGAATTAGAACCAATAGAAGGAGCCACTAAAAGAAGAAACAAAAGAAAACAACAACAAAATAAAGAGCAAATAGTGTGCTTCAATTTGAATTCAGACTCCATAGTTTTTTCTCTGACTGTGCATAGCCTTTTCCATCATAAGCGTTTTGGAGTTTTCTTAGATCTTGCATTACTGAGAAGAACTAAGTCTATCAAAGTTAGTCATTGTGCAATGTTGCTGTTACTGATTCCAATGTTCTCCTGGTTTTGCTCATTTCACTTAGCATCACTTTATATAATTCTAGGTTTTTATGAAGTCCACCTACTCATCATTTCTTAAAGCACAATAGAATTTTATTACCTTCATAAACCAAAACTTGTTCAGCCATTCCCCAATTGATGGACATACCCTCAATTTCCAGTTTTTGGCCACCACAAAAAGAGCTGCTATAAATATTTTTGCACACATGGGTCCTTTTCCCTTTTTTATAATCTCTTTGGGATATAGACCTAAAGGTGGTATTGCTAATTCAAAGGGTACGCACAGCTTTATAGTCCTTTAGGTATAGTTCCAAATTGCTCTCCAGAATGGTTGGATAAGTTCACAAGTTCACCAACAATGCATTACTGTTCCAGTGTTCCCACATCTTCTTCAGCATTTATCATTTTCCTGTTTTATCATGTTAGCCAATCTAATAGGTGTGATGTGGTACTCAGAGTAGTTTTGATTTGCATTTCTCTAATCCATAGTGATTTTGAACATTTTTTTTCCATAGGGCTATATATAGCTTTAATTTCTTAATGTGAAAACTGCCTGTTCATATCTTTTCACCATTTGTCAATTCGGGAATGACTTGTATTCTTATAAATTTGACTCAGTTCTCTACATATTTTAGAAATGAGACCTTTATCAGAGGCACTGGCTGTGAAAAAAAATGTTTCCGAACTTCCTGCTTCCCTTCTAATCTTGGTTGCACTAACTTTGTGCCAAAACTTTTCAATTTAATGTAATCAAGATCATCAATTTTGCATTTCATAATGTTCTCTATCTCTTGTTTGGTCATAAATTCTTCCATTTTCCATAAATCTGAAAGGGAAACTACTCATTGCTCTCCTTGCTTGCTTATAGTATCAGCCTTTGTATCTAAATCATGAACCCATTTTGACTTTATTTTGGTATATGGTGTGAGATTTTGATCTATGCCTAATTTCTGCCAAATCTTCTCCAGTTTTCCCAGCAGTTTTTGTCAAAGAGTGGGTTATTTTCCCATAAGCTGGGGTCTTTGGGTTTATCAAATAATGGATTACTATAGTCATTGATTACTGTGTCTTGCATACTTAACCTATTCCACTGATCCACCACTCTATTTCTTAGCCAGTACCAAGCAGTTTTGCTGATTGCTACTTTATAATACAATTTAAGATCTGGAATGGCTAGGCCACCACCTCCTGCATTTCTTTTCGTTAGTTCCTTGATATTCTGGACCTTTTGTTCCAAATGAATCTTGTTATTATTTTTTCTAATTCTATAAAATATATATTTTTTGGTAGTTTGATTGGCATGGCACTGAATAAATAAATTAGCTTAGGTAGAATTGTCAACAACTGATGTTTTTGCAGTTATTTAGATCTGATTGTATTTGTGTGAAAAGTAAATTTTGTAGTTGTGTAATTTTGAAATTGTGTTCATATAGTTCATATAGTTCCTGAGTTTGTTTTGGTAGGTAGACTCCTAAACATTTTATAATTTCTACAGCAAGTTTAAATGGAATTTCTCTTTCTATCTCTTGCTCTTGGACTTTGTTGGTAATGTACAGAAATGCCCATGATTCATGTGGGTTTATTTTATAGCCTGCAACTTTACTAAAGTTGTTCATTATTTCAAATAGTTTTTTACTTATTCTCTAGGATTCTCTAAGTATACCATCATATCATCTGCAAAGAGTGATAACTTTGTTTATTCTTTGCCTATTCTAATGCCTTCAATTTCTTTTTCTTCTCTTATTGCTAAAGCTAAGGTTTCCAGTACAATATTGAATAACAGTGGTGATAATGGACATCCTTGTTTCACCCCTGATCTTATTGGAAATGCTTCTACTCTGTCCCCATTACATGTAATGCTTGCTGAAGGTTTTAGGTAGATAGATGCTACTTATCATTTTAAGGAAGATTTCATTTACTTTTATGCTCTCTAGTGTTTTTAATAGGAATCAGTGCTGAATTTTGTCAAAAGCTTTGTAAACCCATTGGACCCTGGAGATTTTTTTCTTAGGGAGTTCATTAATGGCTCATTCAACTTCTTTTTCTGAAATGAGGTTATGTAAGTGTTTCATTTGCCTTTCTGCTAATCTGTGCAATTTATATTTTTGAAAATATTCATCCTTTTCACTAAGATTGTCAAATTTATTGGCATACAGTTGGACAAAATAGCTCTTAATTATTGTTTAAATATCCTCTTCACTGGTGGTGAATTCACCATTTTCATTTTTGATACAGGTAAAGGATCCTTTTGGTTTACTTCTTTTTTTTTTAAAATCAAATTGACCAAAAGTTTATCTATTTTATTGTTTTTTTTATAAAACCAGCTCTTAGCTGTTTATTATTATTTATTATTATTATTATTATTATTAATCTTTCTTTTGGTTTTCAGAATTTTTTACTTGGTATTTTTAAGTGGGGTTTTTAATTTGTTCTTTTTTCTAGATTTTTCATCTGCATGCCTAATTCATTGATCTCCTCTTTCTCTATTTTATTCATGTAAGTACTGAAAGATATAAAACTTCCCCTAAGAACTACTTTAGCTGCATAAGTTTTGGTATGTTGTCTTATCATTCTCTTGGAATAAGTTATTAGTTGTTTCTATGATTTCTCATTTAGCACACTTATTTTTTCTTGATTATTTTTTATGATTAGATTGTTTAGTTTCCAAGTAATTTTTAGTCTGTCTTTCCATGGTCCTTTATTGTATGTAATTTTTATTGCATCATGATTTGAAAAGGATGAATTTAATATTTCTGTCTTTTGCAGTGGATTGTGAGGTTTTTATTTTTTGTATAAGTGCCATGCACCACCAAGAAAAAGGTATATTCCTTTCTACACCCATTCAGTTTTCTCCAGAGGTCTACCATACCTAACTTTTCTAATATTCTATTGACCTCCTTAACTTATTTCTTGTTTATTTTGTGATTAGATTTATCTAATTCAGAGACTGGGAGGTTGATGCCCCCTACTAGTATAGTTTTTCTGTCTATTTCTTCCTGAACTCACTGAACTTCTCCTCTAAGAATCTGGATGCTACACAACTTGGTGCATATATGTTTAGTAATGACATTACATCAATGTCTATGGCACCTTTTAGCTGGATGTAGTTTCCTTTCTTATCTCTTTTAATTAGGTGTATATTTGATTTTGCTTTGTCTGAGATCAGGAAGGCTACTCCTGCTTTTTCTTTTTTTTTTTATTTTAGCTGAAACAGAATATATTCTGCTCCAGCCTTTTACCTTTACTCTATTAGTATTCCCCTGCTTCAGATGTGTTTCTTGTAAACATCATATTGTAGGATTATGTTTTTTAATCCACTCTGCTATCTGCTTCCATTTTTTGAGGGGAGAGTTCACTACATTCACATTCATAGTTATGATTACTATCTGTGTCTTTTTCTCCACCCTATTTCCCCCTTCCCCATTTGTGGTTTTTTTGCTCTCTCATTCCCCCCTTATTAGAATTTTGCTTTTGACCACTGCCTCTGTCAGTCTGCCCTCCATACTATTAGCCTCCTCTCTTTTCTTCCCCTCTACCCTAACTATTTCTTTCCTCATTTGTATTCACCCTCTCCCTTTTCCTTTCCCTTTCCCCTCCTACTTCCTATAGGGTAAGTTAGATTTCAATACCTAACTGATTATGTTATTCCCACTTTGAACAAAATCTGAAAGTAAAGTTCAAACAATGCTCATCTCCCACCCTTCTTTCCCCCTACTTTAATAGGTTTTTGTGCCTTTCCATGTGATGTAATTTACCCTTGTCTGTCTCCTTTCCTTTTCTCCCAGTACAATCCCTTAATTAGATCCATTTAATCCACTGAATTAGATCCACTTAACCCACTTAATTAGATTTTTTATCATCACATCAAAGTCAACTTATACCCAAGCCCTCTGTCTAAGTATATCCATTTTAAATGTCATAATAACAATACAGTTCTCAAGAGTTACAAGTGTCATCTTCTCTTGTAGTTATGTAAACAATTTGCTCTTATTATTAACATGTTTTTTTTTCTCTTTCTTCTTTACAATTTTATGCTTCTCTTGAGTCTTGTATTTGAAGATCAAATTTTCTGTTGAGCTCTGACCTTTTCTTTTGGAAATCCCCTATTTCATTGAATGTCCATCTCCTCCCCTGAAAGATTATACTTAATTTTGCTAGATAGCTGATCCTTGGTTGTAATCCAAGCTCCTTTGACCTAGGGAATATCATAATCCAAGGCCTTCCATCTTTTAATGTAAAATCTACAAAGTCCTGCATAATCCTGACTGTGGTTCCACAATATTCAAATTGTTTCTTTTTGGCTGTTTACAATATTTTCTCTTTGACTTGATATTTTTGGAATTTGTCTACAATATTCCTTGGCATTTTCAATTTCTGATCTCTTTAATGATGTGATTGATGGATTCTTTTAAAAACTATTTTACCATCTGGTTGTAGTACCTCGGGACATTTGTCCTTGATGATTTCTTTAAAGATACTGTCCAGGCTCTTATTTTTTCATCATGGTTTTCAGGAAAACCAATAATTTTAAAATTGTCTCTCTGGGATCTGTTTTCTAGGTCAGTTGTTTTTTCCAATGAGGTATTTTATATTTTCTTTTATTTTTTCCATATTTTGATTTTGTTTGACTGATTCTTGATGTGTCATAGAATCATTAGCTTCCACTTGACCAAATCTAATTTTTAATGAATTGTTTTCTTCAGTGAGTTTTTGCGCCTTCTTTTCTATTCAGCTGATTCTACTTTTTAAGGAATTGTTTTCTTCAGTTTTTTTTTCCCATTTGGGCAATCGTATTTTTTTTAAGGACTTGTTTTCTATAGTCAATTTTTGGCCTTCCTTTTCCAAGATATTGACTCTCTCTTGCATACCTCTCATTTCTTTTCCCTATTTTTCTTCCACCTCTCTTATTTCACTTTTTTTTTTGGTAGGCAATGGGGTTAAGTAACTTGCCTAGGATCACACAGCTGGTATGTGTTATGTGTCTGAGGCTGGATTTTGAACTCAGGTCCTCCTGAATCTAAGACTTATGCTCTATCCACTGTGCCACCTAGCTGCCCCTTATTTCACTTTTAAAATCCTTCTTGAACTCATTGTTGTTCTCTTCCGAACTTATGTTTCCTGTCCCCAGAGAAAGAATCTATGATCATTGTCCTTTTCTGCTTTTTGCTCATGATGCTTGCCTATTTCCTGGCTTTTAAAGTTGAGAGGGACCTGGTCACTTGTTTTGTGCGCCTGTTCCTCAGGTGCTGGCAGCTAGAGGCTATAGGGGTCTGGCAGCTTACCTGGTGCTGATCTAGGGTTAACAACACTGAAGCTCTTGGGGTGTGGGTGTCCTGGCCCCTGGAGAATGCTTACTTGCCCAGGCTGCTCTGAATAATGTTTGGCTGCTGGAAGACACCTGCCTGCCTGTAATTGTGCTTCTTGGAAGCTTCTTGCTGAAGCACAGGAATGTTTGGTTACTGTCAAAAACCTCCCCACCAGTGCATGTGGTGGTTTTCTGAGCTGGAGTCTAGCTGTTCCCCTGCCTGTACCAACACACTCAGGGGTCCTAGTGTTGGTGCTTGCCTGCACCACCACCCTGGGGCTCATAATATTCCACTGGTTTGCTGAGGTAGGACTTTCTGCTGCCTTGCTGGAACACCTGCTGTCCTATACTGCTCCCTTTCCACCAGAGTGAGAGGGACCTTTCCCATTGATCCCCCAACCTTCTTGGGCTATGAGACTACTGCACCCCATCTTTCAGCTCAGCTGTTCCAGGGTTTTTCCTGGGGTGGTATTTTCTGGGTTTTTAGAGATCAATAAGACAGTGAAAGTGACGTAATTCTTACTCTGCCATCTTGGCTCCCGGAAGTCAAGAACCAATTATGATCTTTAAATGGTAAGTTAAAAATCAGAATTCCCCCTTAACAACAAGGAATGTTTAACTTTTGCCTTTTCATATCCAGGGTCTAGCACAATATGCCTGCCAATTAAAAAAAAATCTGTTATTTCTTTTGCACAGGGAACACTCACTGAGAAAAATTCCTCTACTTGCTCTCTGATTTATAGTCTTAGAAAGCTTTCTGTGGCAGTGGAAGCTTCAGTGACTTGTCCTGGGGTCCAACTGCTGCTATGTGTCAGAGGTAGGATTTGAATCCAGTCTTCCTGATTCCAATGTTGGCCTTCTCTTAACTGTACTATGTTGCCTGGCTCATATGTGTTTGTTGATTGATCTTATGGAGGGCCTATTGCTGCCATTTCATCGTTAAAATACAGCACTAGAAAATATTATGAGAAATAGAAGCACTAATATGCAAAGCAAACATTTTTAGAGGATTAGACATTGTGCAGTCTATGCCAAATTATGTTCTAATGTTTCAAAAATGGGCCCTAAGAGATAGTTTGCTGCTAATTATGCAGCTAACTTCCAATTATTCTATGGTCCAGAGCCAATTGAATTCCACTAAAATGTTAAAGACTTGATATATATATAAGGCAATGTTGGTTTGATGCTGCAGGTACCAAAGTTGAAACCAAGTTAATCTCTGCCCTCTATAAGCTTACATTCTTCTGAAGTATATAATACATATATATTATATGTATTATATATAATATATATACATACATACATATATACATATATGTATGTATATAATATATATGTATATATGTATGTGTGTGTATATTTGTATCTATATGTATATATATGTATGTGTGTATATATATCTATATGCATATATGTGTACATATCTATCTATCTATCTATCTATAAAATGAATACTAGGTAACATCTAGAAGGAAAGAGTTAAATAGTGAGGGGAATTAGGAAAGGTTCAAAGAAGTCATAAGGCTGAAGGAATGTGTGAATGTGCATTGGGCAGAAGATTGATAATGAGGAAAGGAGCCACTGTTTAGGAAAGCTGATATCAAAGAACAGTATTATAAAAGCCAAGGCAGGAACAAACTTCTTTCTGACACTCAGCCATTTTAGGATGCCTCTTTTTCCTCATCCAATGGGCTGTTTTCCTCCAAAAGACAACATGGAAAAGGAGAAAGATTACTCATAATGTAGAGGGCCTGGATTCAAATTCCTTCTCTAATAAATCTAATTAGTACCTGTGACATCTTGAGCAAGTCATTTAACTTCTCTAGGCCTCATTTCTGAATCCACAAAATGAATCAAATAACCTCTGATATGCCTTTTAATTCTAAATCTATGATCCTGATTTCCTATAAAATGAACAAAATTGGGGAAAGATGAGGGGAAGGGGATTGAAATGAAGCAAATTAGAGATCACTAACAGTAAATATGTAAATTAACTCTTAAAATGACATTGACAACGTTGGAACATGGTAGGAGGAGCCCTGGACTAACAATAAGAAGAGCTAGATGTCGTCTCTTCTCCACTGTTTAGAATCTGTATCTTCTTTGGCAAACCTCTTTGAGACTTAATTTCCCTATCTTTAAATTAGGCATCCAAGTTTTTTTTTCCTTATCAAGGTCCACACAAACAAAAACTTACATATATTTAAGATGCATAATTTTTTCTAATTTATGATATCTTGTTTAATTATGTAATATTAGCAGGAGGCATGTAGGTAGTTGCTATGGGCCTATAAACTCATATACATTGGCTATTTAATTAGATAATACCTCTTAGGGTAGGGCAAAATTTCAAATAGGCTACTGATTCTGGTTATCAGGTGGGTTACTTATTGAACACTGGGAGACTTTGATGCTCTCTAAGAAGTCTTGATGCTGTGAGAGTATTATTCTAAAGAAACTACAGTATGATTCTGAGAGGTAATGATGGTGATGACAATGATTGTGATAACTATTTATCTAGCATTTTAAAATTTGCAAAACACTGTATACATATCTCCTTCGAGAATCACAAAAACACTAGGTGTTGGCAGTGGTGCATTGGAGCTAGTTTGAAC
This sequence comes from Phascolarctos cinereus, assembly GCF_003287225.1. Taxonomy (NCBI): domain Eukaryota; kingdom Metazoa; phylum Chordata; class Mammalia; order Diprotodontia; family Phascolarctidae; genus Phascolarctos; species Phascolarctos cinereus. The sequence continues at coordinate 232,806,533 of NW_027555847.1, forward strand.
AGGCTTCCTTACATCTCAGAAATTGGTCAATGTTATGTATGTGCTTGATTTATTGTTTTATTGATTGTCTAAACAATCTTCAACACTTATTAAAGTGAAGGATAAAATGTTAATAATATAGATTAAACTTACAAGTGTCTCATGTGCACACACACATATGTGTATATATATATATATATATTATATGTACGTGTGTGTGTGTGTGTGTGGTGTGTGTGTGTGTGTGTGTGAATAAGAAAGCCACCTATTAAATATTTACCAATAGGTCACTGGATATAGGCAATAGACATATAACTTGAGCCATGTTAGAAACATATTAAACAACTAAGTAGATGAATGGGTAAAGCACTAGACCTGGTGTCAGGAAAACCCGAGTTCAGATCCTATCTCAAACAATAGCTATGTGACCTAGGCAATGGGGCAAGTCACTTAACCTCTGTCTGCCTCAGTTTGCTTATCTGTAAAATGAGGATCTAAATAGCAACTATCTCTCTGGGTTGTTTTGATGATCAAATAAGATAACATTTTTAAAGTACTCTGCAAAGTGCTTTACAAATGTTTTATTATTCCTATTATTATTATTGTTATTTTCTAGAATGTGTTAGGCACCTAGGTACTGCAATGTGTAGAGCACTGGACTTGGAATGAAGAGGACTTATCTCATGAGTTCAAATTTGACTTCAGACATTTATTTACTAGCTGTGTGGCTCATGGCAAATTACTTAACTCTGTTTGCCTCAGTTTCCTCATCTGTAAAGTGAGCTGGAGAAAGAAATGGTAAACAACTTCAGTATCATTGCCAAGGAAATCCCAAATGGGGTCACCTAGAGTCAGATACTACTTAAATAACTCAACAACAATAACAACAGAATATTTTAGTCACTGAACACTTAGTAGGTTCATGAATTATAACTGGGTGGTTTTTTGAGAGAAAGAGCTGGTTAAATGATGAACTTCAATATATGACATGATTCAATGATTCTATCAGTATTTGGTATGGGGACCCAACAATCTATTACATGAAATATGTAAGATCAAGCTAACAGATGAAAACCTTTTACAGCCACATGCAGCAAAAAATTAATGTATAAAACCAGTATATTTTATGCATCTTTTTTGTTTGTTGCTGTTCAGTTATTTCAATCATGTCCAGGTCTTCATTACCCTATTTGGGATTTTCTTGGCAAAGATATTAGAGTAATTTGCCATTTTCTTCTCCAGCTCATTTTATAGATGAGAAACTGAGGCAAAAACATTTAAGGGACTTTCCCAGGGTCACACAGCTTCTAAGTGTCTTTTTAGTGGGAACCCATTAATGAAAGTTTTCCTTTCCATGATTACTATTTATTAAAAAAAAAATTGAGATTACCAAGATCTGCTTCTCTTTAGGAAGTTTATGCATTATAAAGCACATTTACCATAATCTTTCCAGTCATCAGATCTTAGTGAACCATGAAAGCAAACTAGCTCATTGAACTGTAATGTACATAACAGTTACAACAAGCTAAGAGTAGTGAAATCATGCCTTGGGGCAGTTATATTTCCTATTTTACATTCTTTTCTGCAAGGTTTTTATCAACTGGCTCTTTGAACCATTCTTTCCTCTCCAAATGTCAGTACATAAGGAAGTTGATTTGGAAGTTTGGGTGTCAAGAGCATGTTTCAGACAGTGTGGCTTCAGCATGTGGTTGACAGACCACCCTAGGCAATTTTGAGCTGATTTTCCCCACCCTGTTCGATTTGTCTGTCTGTCTGTGCTAAAATCTGCAGAGTGCTGAAGCTTCTTAATCCAGGGTTAATTTTTAAGCATTTATTTAATACCTACTATGGTCCAGGTACCATGCTAAATGCTTGGGATACAGAGAAAGGCAAAAACAATCCTTGTCCTCAAGGGAGGGAGAACATATAACTTAAAAGACATATGCAAGATAAACTAGCATTAAGGGGGATCAGGAAAACTTCTTGCAGAAGGTAAGATTTTAGCTAGTGGGTTAGTTTAAATAAGAAATAGAAAGAACACCCATGTAAAATCTGGCCAGTGGAAGAGGATAGCATACAGTGAAATTAACCAAATATGGTGGGAAAATGTGAAGAGAAATAGAAGTATAAAGCTATTGAATATCTCCTTCCTTATATTTCCTTCACATTATTGACACACCAGGTCTTCTCTCATGATTGCTATCACAGAATTGGGATCATAGTTTTAGAGCTGAAAGAAACCTTAGAGGCCATCTAATCTAACCCTCTTATTTTTCAGATAAAAAAAAAGCTCAGAGGATAAATAACTTACTCATGATCATGTAGCTGGTTAGCTATTTAGATCAGAATCAAGGTTTGAACCCATATCTTTTTTTTCTGACTCCAAATCCAGTGCTCTATCTACTATACCACACTGCCTCAAAACCAGTTATGAGATCTTAATAGCAAAGCACTTCAAAGATAGAAAAAACATTCAGGAATTATTATCTTAGGATGATAGAATCATTGCATCAAAGCTGAAGACAGTTTAGTGGTTATTTAGTTCAAGCTTAAGCTAACTTAGATTGGGCAGGGTTTTGCAATATCCAGGAAGGAGATGGGCAATTGAAACTAGGAATTTTGCAGAGAGAATTAGCAGCTAGGGTGTCTGCAAGCATGAAAGAGTCAGTAAAGGACAAACAAGAGTAGTAGAACAGATAGTAAGGATCAGGTCATAGATTATAGATTTAAAACAGAAAAGAATCTTGAAAATCATCAAGTCCGCTCTCTTATTTTAGAGGTGAGGAAACTGAGGTTCAGAGGTTAAGTAATTTAACCATGATGAAACTGGTAAGATATATCCAAAATGGGACTTGAACCCAAGTTCTCTTGACTCCATATCCAGTGTTATTTCTATTATACTTCTCTGAATACAGGATACTAGTAGCAAGAGAGTACCTTGCTGCTGAGATAGCCAATTTTCTCACCACAGGAGATTTTTTTATTTTTCCTGTGAAGTCAGAAACAAATCAGGCTGGTCAGCCTGAATCATTTAACTGCAGTGGGGAGTGAGAGAAGATAGAGAGCAGAGCAGTTCCTGATACGTCCTCTTTCCCAAGGACTTGAATATTTTAACGTTGGAGAATTTTCTGAATGGTACAATTTGTTGATTTTCTCTACTCCTGTCTCCTCTTGCCAACTTTCATTTGAATGTAACTGTGAAAAGCCTCTGATCACATGATGGAAATTCTGATTGAGGCCAAGCAGTGTGGCTGATCATTGTTAATCTCTGATCATTTCCTCTGACCCAAGAGTACATGGTTCCAATACTGAGGAAGCCACATGTGGCAAGGACTGGGTAGTAATTCCTTTTTCACTTACATGTGAAAGTGGTATGTATGCCCAGGTAACAAAATTCTATGGCCAGGTAACAAAGTTCTATTTCTTTGTATTGTGGTTATGGAGATAAAGGTTATCTTGGTTTTAATATAATTTGTATGGGAGTGTGCGTGTGTGTGTGTGTGTGTGTGTGTGTGTGTGTATGTATGTGTGTGTGCATGTGTATAACACACTTGTGATTTCATTGGTATAAGGAATGCCTGGTGAGGAAACTCTCTTTACTAATATAGGTTGGCACCTGCTTTTCAACTTAGAGACTTAGACATTTGCTGGGGGTACTGAGAGTTAAGTGATTTGCTCAGAGTCACACAGGTTATAAGTGTCAGGGCAGGACTTGAACCCAGTCCTTTCTGATCGCTTTACTGACTCCCTATTCCTTATGCCATCCTATCTCTTTCAAGGTAAAATACTACTAAAAGGTGGGACAAGACTCAAAATCATATATTTATTTTGGCCTCCTTCAGTGATCCATTACATTTCACTTTAAAAAAAGGAACATCTTTTGGCATATAGCATTAACAAAGTCACGGAAAAATGAGGTACTTTAAAATAGAGTGGTACACCATTTCTAAGAAAATAATCAAGTGTTGTTGGGTTCTCTTCACATAGACACACAGCTTTTTTCTTTCTTTTCTCTTTTTCTTCCCTTCCCTTCCTATCTCCTTGCCTTTCTTTTCCTTCTCTTCTCTTCTCTTCTCTTCTCTTCTCTTCTCTTCTCTTCTCTCTCTCTCTCTTCTCTTCTCTTCTCTTCTCTTCTCTCTCTTCTCTTCTCTTCTCTTCTCTTCTCTTCTCTTCTCTTCTCTTCTCTTCTTCTCCTCTCTTCCCTCTCTTCCTTCTCTTCTCTTCTCTTTCTTCTCTTCTCTTCTCTTCTCTTCTCTTCTCTTCTCTTCTCTTCTCTTCTCTTCTCTTCTCTTCTCTTCTCTTCTCTTCTCTTCTCTTCTCTTCTCTTCTCTTCTCTTCTCTTCTCTTCTCTTCTCTCCTTCCTCTTTTTCCTCTTTTTCCTCTTCTTTTTCTTCTGTTCCTCTCCCCTCCCTTCTCCTCCCTTGTCTTCTTCTTTCTTCTCCTCTACTCTCCTCTCTTTCATTATGTTTAATTCTTACCATGAAATATCTAGGCCACCATAGGCTTGTTATCCTTACTCATGTCTGTTGATTAGAGGTAGAAGGAATTAAAAAATAAGCTTTGTGAATGTTATTTTGGCGAGACTCTCCTTCTGCTAAACACTGAGCTCACAGAAAAAGCACAGGTAGCAAAAAGTCCTCTCCCCAAAATGCACTTCAATATGTTTTAAGTGTAAAAACCTAATTTAAAATAATGTCAGCATCTTTGGGCTGTAGAATATGAGGCTCAGCATCTTTAAATTATTTAAGAGGTCCACAGAGAGTCAGTTATGCTTATAACGTCAGATTTCCTCAAAGAAAGGGAGAGAGCTGAAGCAAAGTGTTGAATAAGGGTTTCTTATGCAGTTCCATTGAGTTATTTTTGCTTTCCATAATTGCAACAATAGTTCTACCTCCACAAACTTTAGAACAAAACCATATACATATACACATAAGATTATGAGATCTACTTTGGATATTTGTTTGTGTATGTGTGTGTGTGTGTGTGTGTGTGTGTGTGTGTGTGTTTAAAACAAATATTTAGTTCTGTTCTAGTGAAACAACTTATCTTTCCAGCTGAGGTGATCTGCTGACAATTAGATCTTTTAAGAAGTCTGAATAGAGATAATGACACTGAGAATCCCTACATTCCTACTAGTCTTTAAAATCTGTCTCTACATTCTTTAATAAGGGCTATTCTGCATTTAGGTAGGCATCTGATAATTTTGCTCAGCTGTAAAGATGCCCTGATTTCCACTGAAGAATATCCTTTCCAGTTGCTTGTGCTACAAAAGAAGAACCTTCTGTCTTTCATGACAACACACATGAGGGATAAATTTGGTAGCATATTAATCTACCAAGTTTTGCTTGTCAAAAAGAAAAAAAATCAATAAAACACCTGGGAAAAGGCTTGGTGATATAGGAATCCTTGGTGATTGGAAGTGATCAGGAACCTGTATTTGTCCTAAGTATTCATAGCTATGATTGGTACCTCGTTGATACTCTGCTAATTACTGGAAGAATAAATGAATATTCCATCCCTTCAAGACCTTTTAGAATCCATTATCTATAGGTTTTGAGAATCCTGGACATCTTCCAATGGTTTCTGAATCTTCCTCTGAGAAACATAGTGTACTGGAACTAATTAGCTACCATCTGACTGTTCTTTCTCCATATGTTACAGGCCGTAATGCAGAAATCTAGCTATTTGCAGATAGGTGGGCCTCTTTGAGGATGGTCATTTGTGCCCTACCCAAGCCAAGAAGAACCACTCAGGCCCATCCAAAAGCAATTACACTGTCAAATCATTTTGAAATAGAACTGAAAATGCTGTAAATGTCAAGTGACCTCAGCCTGAATGTAAAGAAGATACAAAACCCTGACCCAGTGGAAATAAATTTGCATATTTTACCAGATTTTCAGATTTGTCAATGCCCAGACACTGAATTCAAGAGCTCTTTAAGGGCCCTCAGAGGTCATCTGATTCAAATAATACCAGATCAAGAATTTGTTATGCTATGTCTCCAACAAGTGTTTGCCAGTCTCTGCTTGAAGACCTACAATGAGGGGAAAATCAAAGCTTCCCAAGGCACCCACCTAACTTTCAGATAACTCTCATCATCAATGGTTTTTTCCCATCACACCAAGCCTAAATCTATCTTTCTTTGGCAGTGTAGTGAATCAGAGGATTGTTTTTAAATAAATGAAATAAAAACAAAATTAAAAAGGAAACCAATTTAATGTTAAACCTCAGCCTCCCCACCCCCACACAAGTTTACAGGCTCCAGACTAAGAACCTCTGCAACATCCTTCCATTATTATTAGTTCTGTCCTCTGTTGCCAAGAAGATCAACTCTCTAAGAGAACTCTTGAAATGTATGAATAGTTAAAATATATTCCAAAATCTTCTCTTCTCTGGGATAACCATATAAATGTTTTCACCTTGTCCTTGTATAGTACATCCTCTAGTCCTCTTCATAAGCTAGCTGTCCTCTTCTGGACATTTCCCATTTGTTTCTATCTTTCAAAAATACGGTGCCAGGAATTTAGCACACTAGATCAAATGAAGTATAAACAGAAATATTAACCTCCTCATTTTGGACACAGTACCCTCTGTTATTGAAGCCTAGAATACATGCTACATTTGTGGCCCTAGGCAAGTCACTTAACCTCTGTTTGCAACAGTTTGCTCAAATATAAAATGGGGATAACAATAGCACCTACTTACCAAGGTTGTTGGGAAGATCAAATAGATCATAGTTGTAATGCATTGAGTGCAGTGCCCTGTACCAAATAGGTGATATGGCTATATAGTAGTACACAGCACACTCACACACACACACACACACACACACACACACACACACACACACACATTAATGTTGCCCTTGCTGTTATTAAGGATTTGCCTAGCTAGTACCTGGGCCTTGTTTAATTCATGTTCAACAATCTACCCATACCACCTACCTGCCTCATTAGTTACTTCATCTATATGAGAAGATTTAATCAGACGATCATTAAGATTCCTTAAATTTCTAAAAATCCATGATTCTATGATATATGGCAAAGACAAAAAAAGTATTTTTTTATTCATATTGGCAGCAAAAAGGAGAATCAAAGAAAGGACACAGAAGAGGTGAGATGCATTAATGGCAGCGAGAAGGCTAACCTATTTACCTTTTAACCTCTTATTTAACGTATTAGCCTTTATTTACCTTTTTCTCTCTTTGAAAAATGTTAATCTTTGGGTCATAAAGCATAGGAAAAAATAGTAATATGGAAGCAGACTGACAGCATCTTGGACATAATGGAAATGAACTAACAACAACACTGGTTCTCTGCCTCTCTCTTGTGATGTGTTCCCATTGTCCCTGCCCAGAGATCTTCACTGGTTTTTCCATTATTTAGAATTCACTTCCTTTTAGTGATTCATTGATTTTATGTTGTGGTGGTCATTTTGTATATCATTCCAATAGCTCTGGGTTTTTTCACCTTTGTGCATTAGTTCATACAAATCTTCCCATGTTTATAGTGATATCGACAGAATTAGAGCTGGAAACAACTTTGGAAGATATTGAGTTCAGCCCACTCATATTAAAGATAAGGAAACTGAGACATAGAAAGATTAAGTTAGTGAACCAGAGGCACAAAACTTCTGAGCGTCAGTTTTTCTGAGCTCATATTTCTCTGTCTTGTCTTTTTTCTAACTGCAGGATGGTATCCTATTGTATTTATATACCACAGATTTTTTATCAGGCATTCCCCAATTGCTAGGTACCTACTTATTTCTTTGATAACAAAAGTCACCTACCTCTTTGTTACCTAAAATAGAAATGCTGTAATTATCATTTGTAAATATGGGACTTTTGCATCTGTGGATATATGCCCAGTAATGTGATCATTGCATTAAAGGGTATAGACGGTTTAGACACATTTCTTGTATGATTCTAAACAGAAATCTGGAATAATTAGAATAGTCCACAGCTCCTCTAACAGTACATCAGTTTGCCTGTCTTGCCACATTTCCTCCAACATTAACTAACCTTCTATCTTTGTCACCATTGTCAATTTGTATAGTGTGTGGTGAAGTATCAAAATTATTCTGATTTGCATTTCTTTTGTTATTAGTAATTTTGAACAGGTTTCCATGGGGTTATTTATAGTTCATAAATCTTTTGAAAGTTCTATGAATATCCTTTGATCATTTTATTTAGTGGAAAATGGCTGTTAGTATAGTAAATTTGGATCCATTCATTGGACTTCTATTGGCTATGCTTGATAAAAATATTTCCCCACTCTATTACTGCTATTTTTATTGATTTAATTTACGAAAAACCTTTTACATTTTATGTAGTCAATATTGTATGTTTGGTTTTTATGTTTTTTATTGGTCTGCTAGTCAGTCAGATTGTTTGGTTAAATTTTTTCCCCACAGCCAAAGTTTTGAAAGTGCCAATCTAATTTATTTTTCTGATAAAAAAATATTATTGTTTCTATTCAGGTTATATAGCTGTTTTGATCTTCTTGAATTATATGGGAGTCAGCATTGGTTTTAACCTAATTTTTACCAAATTACTTTCCAGTTTTATGTTTTTGAGTTTATCAGACACTGGGATAGTGGTTTTGATTGCTTCTGTTTTCTGTTCATCTAGTGTGCTTGACCAATACACTTCTATTCCTTAAAAAAAGTCAGCAGTAAATATTTTGATGACTACTGCTTTGTAATATAGTTTGCGGTTGGATACTATGTCTAATTCATTTGTGCTTTTCCACCCTCATTATTTTCTTTGAGATTATAGATATTTTGTTCTTCCAAATGAATTTTATTTTTTTTAGTTCTAAAAATTACCTTTTAGGCATTTGTATTTTTTTTAATAATCTGTAAATTAACTTGTAGAGTACAATTATTTATTATATCACTATAGTTCAATCATAAGCAGTTAACATCATCTCTCCATTTACTTTAGCTCTTTAGTCCTATGAGGAATATATTGTAAATATATACATATATAATATTATATAATACATGTGTATGTTTATGTGTTTCTTTTTAGGTTTGTGTTTTGTAGTTATTTTGAATGGGCTTTTACCTCTTATTATCTTGTATTCCTAGTTTTTTTTAGTGCTGCATAGGAATGCTAAACTTTGTGAATTCATTTGTGTCCTGCTATTGTTACTATTAATTGTCCCAATGAGTTTCTTTGCTCTGGTTACTCTGAGTTATTCCAAGTTCACCATTATGCCATCTACAGACAGGGATAGTTTTGTGTTCTCTTTGTAGACACACACACACACAGACACACACACACACAGTTTTTATATGTATGAAAATTAACTTTTATTTTAGTTCTTTTGTTTTATTGCTATCACTATCATTTCTACAACTATATTAAATGACAGTGGTATAGGGGCAAGCCTGCTTTATTCCTGTTTGGATTAGGAAAGATTCTAGTGCTTCTCCATTACAAATAATCCTTTTTCCTGACTTCAAATATATGTATATATACATATCTGTGTGTGTGTGTGTGTGTAATATATATATTTTTTATTATATTAAAGAATCTTTATTCATAAATGTTATATGATTTGTCAAAGGCTCCCCACCTTTCATCTAGCTAAGTAACTAGGTGGTTTTGTTATCTTCTTTTTTGTTATGTGGCTTATTATGCTAATTGTTTTTCAAGTGTTGAACTATTATTGCATGTCTGGTGCGAATCCAAATTCATGATGAATTATTTCCAAGTCATTTTTCTGTGGCCACCAGTCAATGATACTATGTTTCATCAACACTTATTAGTGAAATTGGTCTATCATTATCTTCCTTTGCTTTCTTTTTATTTTCTTTGATAATAAGGACCATAATGCCTCCTAAAAGAAGTTTGGCAAAATATCATCTATCTCTGATTTTGGGGAAAAATTGTAATATTGTTATTAATTGTTCTTAAAGTGTTTGATAGAATTCATTAGTAAATCCATCTGGTCCAGAAGTGACCACTTTTCTTCTGGCTCTCCAATTTTTGTGTATTATTTTTCTCCCTTTTGATTTTATAAAGCTTGAGAAAAGTCCCACCATGATGACTTACTATGTCGTAGAAGTGACCCTGCACTTTTTTTCTTTCTTTTCTTTCTTTTTTTTTTTGTGACCCTGCACTCTTGAAGGCTCGGACAGCGGAATTGCAATCTCAAGTAATTCTTCCTAAACTGGAAAGGATTTCAATATGTACCAATCATCAGATTTTTGGTCATTTGAGGAACAACCTAACTAAACTCAGAAAGGCAAATCACCAGAGAACTGTCCTCCAGGAGACGATTACTTTTGGCAACAGCAACTGGAAAATACCAGCTGCTAATGTGTGTAGTGGTGGCAGTACGTGGAGGGAATAGCTACATCCATGAACCCACTATCTTTGAAAAAATAAATGAAGTGATTCATGTGTTTCACTAAAGGATTTGAAAGGTAACTGCTTCCTACTAGAAGAATTGAAAGGTGTTCAAATTCTATTCCTTCTTCCTTTCTCCCCATAAAGTGCAAACAGGTAATAATAATGAAAGGTATAAAGGGGTATAACTGAATAATACTGATGAGTAGTAAAAATAAAGGTGGGCCTGCAGAAAACATAAAATGTTTTGGCTTTTTTCGTAAACTTGTCTTGGATGCTTAGAATATTTAAAAATTATTTATAAAATAGTAAATATCTCACATTTTTAAAACTGAAGGATATGGAGTTTTATAAAATTATGCATTTTAAAAATGATTCTTAGTACAGTGAATATGTTCAGATAGTGACCCAGTATGCTTTCCATAATGTCACTGATAGGAGTTTTTTTTTCTTTCTGGCTTTGATGATGCTTCCTCAACATGTGGAATTTCCTTGACAGGATTAACTATTTGCTAATGTATGAATTCCTTACTTTGCCTAGTTCATCAACCCCTCTGACCCTGATGGCTTTGATACCGCGTTGATATTGATTGATTGATAGTCCATTCATAGACCTGAGATATACCCTTGATACTGGCTCTTAAGAAGATGCTGAAAAGCTAGAGAGAATGAATAGATAAATAAGATTTATCAAGTTTTTATTCTGCCTCAAGTACTATACATGCATATACAAAAATGAGGACTGGGGTCAAGGAACTCACATTCTATTAAAAAGACAAACTATATAGGTGAATGATGGCAAGGTAGGGGTATTATGTTTTGAAATGTTATGGGGATGCTGAGTATAAGTAAATGGGAAAAGACTGACACACTTTTAGGAGAAATTTCAGAATATATTTGATTATGAATCTGAAATTGGAAAGTAGAAGCATTGGGGAAATGGATGAGAAGAACATCATGAAGGGCAAGTGTGTATCTGAGAAGCACATGGTGAGATGACAAAGTAATGAAGCTGGGAATGAATAGACTTGCCTGGTCTAAAATGATGGGCTGTGAGACGTACCAGTCAGCATAGTTGGGCTTCAGGAAAGAATTTCCAGAGGAGAAAAGATAAATATTCTTGTGCATAGTTGAGAGGTGAAGGCAACTGGTGAGGAGATATTTAGGGATTAGATGAGAGAGAAAGGATAACCAGAGCTATGAGACCAAATAGGGAAAATTCTGTCAAATGTAAATTGCGTCAGTTTTCTAAAGAAAACACTATATACCCACTCTTGTGGGAACTATGCATTTTGAGGATTAAGGTACTCTTGGATCCATGTGGAAGTGTCAGAATGATAAGGATTTCCTAGGGCAAGCCTAGTACTGCAGGAAATAACTGTTCCCTTTGCATTTAACAAATATTTGTTATCTGAATTTCAGGATAGTAACAGGAACTGGGATTATGATTTCATTGGTATAGGGAAATCTATGTTGAGGAAACCTCCTCTGTCCATGCAGTTAGTAACTTTGTTGTTGTTGTGATTTATAGGCTAAGAAAATTAGAATATTGAGAAGTTAAATGGCTTGCCCAGGATTACAGAGTCAATATGTATCGGAGGTTAGACTTGCAGCTTATATTCCTGGCTTTAAGGCCTGCTCTCTGTCCACCATTCCTATTGCCTCTCTACATTTTGGACTGTGAATAGGTTAGAAATGAATTTATGCAGACAAATGATATAGAAAACGTCAGAGAGTACCAATGATTAACCTAGACAAACACTAATATCTATTATGTGCATGACACTGCTGATGTTGAAAAATCCAAACATAGGGAAGACAGATGAAGTGGCTCAATTGTTCAGAAAATAATTTGTAAAGACACTAGAAAAGTGACTAAGATTCTTCATGATCACTGATCCAGCAATATCTCTATTGGTCACATAATCCACTCAATTCAAAGATCATGGGAAAAGTTCCATATATTCAAAATAGTTATAATAAGATTTTTTCTTTGGTTAGCAAAAAAAAATAGAACCAAAGTGGGTGGTCACTGATTAGGAAATAGCCAAATAAATGGTGTTATGAAAATGTACAACAATATTATTGTATTGTAACAAATGATAAATGTGGGTATTTTGGAGAAATATGGGAACTGTTTGATCTGTTGCAAAGTACAATAATTAGAAATAAAAGACAGTTGTGAACAAAGCCTTGAGTGATGCCCATCTTTAAGGAATGTGAGAAGAAATGTGGAACCCCATAGGAAAAAAAATGAACGTTAGAGAAGAATGAAAATACTAAAAATCTGTGTCTCAGAAACAAAGCAAGTTTTTCACCATAGAAAGTAGTAAGAAAATGAGAACCAGGGTGAAATTATTAAATGTGACAAGGAGAAGATCATTGGTGAACTAAGAAAGTAGTTGCAATGGAGTGCAAATAGTAGAAGCCATATTTGAAGAGTTTGAGTGAGTGAATGGTGAGGAAATATATGGACTAAATGAAGTCTGGTACTGAATGAGAGACATAAGGTGGTAATTTGAGTGGATAGCAGAATTAAGAGGTCATTTTAAATAGAGGAGAACCAAAGTGCTGTAGAAATTGTATCAGAAATAATTAATGCACATCTTAAAGAATATCTATATTTTTCAGTATGACATGGAATATTTACAAAACATATCATGCACTAGCATCTAACTCCCGGGGTTTTTGTGAAGACAAAATGAAATAATACTTGTAAAATACTTTGCAAACATTAAAACACTATGTAAGTGCTAGCTACTAGGACAGAAAGAAACTCAAAATAAATATAAAAATACTAAAGACATCCTTTATACACTTCAATGCAATAATATATTAATTAATTCATGGAACAAAAAAGATAAGAAACTAAATGGAAATTTAATAATGACATCTGGAATAGTGAGTAAATGGTGAAAAGAAAATCATAGGAATAATAAATATGTGAAAGAGAATGATAAACACATTAAAATTTCTGGAATTTAGTCCTCAAGGGAAAATTATATCCCAGAAAACATAATTAATAAAACAGAAAAAGAGAAGACTAAATAATTGAGCATGTCATCAAAAATGTCTAAGTCATCAATCTCTAAAAATACAATTCTTGAAAAACAGGGAAGAAATGGTTAAAATGGAAGGTCATATGATTATAGAAATGGAAATTAAATTAATGATCTTTGAAAAGACTAATGAAATGGATCAAACTTTAGCAAACTTGATTTTAAAAAGAGGGAAAAAATAAAAATACAAAAGGAAAGTAAAAAAGTGGAATACCAGAAAAGAAACAAAAATTTTTAGCAGAACTTACTAGACATACCTACATGCTATCAAAATTGTGCATTAAAAAGAAATGTAGAATTATCTATAAACAACTAAATATCAAAGCAGGAATTTTGGGAATTTGAGTTGAGATTAATAAAATTCAAAGAAAAATATGATAATAAAGACAGGAACTAATTTTAAAATAATAATATAAATAAAACACCTAAATTTTTTAAAAAGAAAGTAAAAAAAATATTTATTTAATCAGTATAACATATGAGTATATAATACACAGAAGGAAAGAAATACGGTAACAGTATTTGATCACCCAATGATCTCAATTACTTGAAGAAGGACTCACTATCTAATAAAAGATGCTGGAAAAACTGGACAAATTTTGGCAGAAATAAGGTTTAGAGCAATACCTTATACACTACACTAAGATAAACTCAGCATTTTTATATATGCATACACATATTTTTGCAGCAAATTTCCTTGATAAAAGTTATATATCCAAGATATATAAGGAATCAATTTAAATTTGAGACTAAGAGCCAAATGATATAAATAAAAATTTTTCAAAGGAAAAACTCCCATCAACAATTATGTGAAAAATATGCTCTAAATCATGAACAGACAAATGCAAATTAAAACAACTTTTAGGTTCTATCTCACACCCATTGGATTGGCAAAGATGACAAAAGATGAAAATGGCAAGTGCTGGAGGGTCTATATGAAAACAAGTACGTTATTATACTCTATGTGAAGCCATGAATTGGGCCCAGCCATTATGGAGAACATTTCCTGTAAAATTAACAAACTTACATATACTTTGTCCCAGCTCTGTCATTGCTAGGCCCATACCCAAAGAAATCAAAGAAAGGACAGGATAAAAATATACATAAATATTTATAGTAGCTCTTTTTTGGTAACCCCAAACTGGAAACGAAGGGAGTATATTTTTATTGGAGAAGGCTAAACAAAATGTGGTATATTCATCTCTAATGAAATATAATTATGCCATAAGAAATAGGGAAATCAATAATTTCAGAGGGAAGAATATCTTTATGAACTGATGCACATTAAAGAGAGCTTAAGTAGAAGAATGATTTATATAGTGAAAACAATATTATACAGAAAAAGAATTTTGAAAGACCCTAGAATTGTAATCACTATAATGACATACCTACAAAAATTAAAATGAAGCATGCCACTCATGTCTTGTCAGAGAGGTGATAAATTTAAAATGCAGAAAGACACATACATTTTTGGAAATGGATAACATGGGAATTTGTTTTTCTAGCTTATGGAGATATGTATTAATAGATTTTTTTTCAGGTTTTAAAATTTGTATTTGCTTAATGGTATGAGTTGGGTTGGGAGGGATAGAGTAATAAAATACCTATTCTTTGAAAAATAAAAATAATAAACTTTACTAAAATTGACTAGAAAAAACATAAAATCCCTTAATTAGCTGAACATAAACAACACAGCCACAAAACATACAACTGAATAAGCCATGCACAAACTACCAAAGATATGTTAGTGATGGTGGTGGGACTAAAGAAGGGGGGTAGTCCAGACATATTTACAATGGAATTTAATCTAATATTTAAAGATCATTTAATACCTATTCTTCACAATCTTTTAAGAAATTGAAAAAAAATTATGAATCTCCTTTTACAATATATATGTATACATATATATGTGTGTGTATAAATATATCTATCATATATACATATTTATATGTGTATGTATGTATGTAGTGCTAATACCTAAACTTGGAATGGGATAAAGTAAAGAAAGAGAATAAAAAGAAAGCAATATCACTGATTGATATTTATTCGAATTTATTCAGAAATTTCAAGTAAATCCTGCCAAAAAAAATACAGAAATATATTTACAATCATTATTACCAAGTTGTGTTTATACTTTGGATGCAAAAATGGTTAAACATTATTGAAATAATGAACATAATTTAGCATATTAAAAACACAAACAGCTCAAATCATATGATTATATCAATAGATAATGCTAAAAAGAACTTTGATAAACTACCACATTCCTTTAAACTAAAAACACTATAAATCATGGGGATATCAGGGACATTTTAATATTTTATACATATATATATATATATATAATATATATATATATATATATATATATATATATATATATATATATATATCCAAAAGTTAACATAATTTCCTTAAAGAAATAGTGGATAATTTCCAAATAAATTCAGGAGTTAAGAAAAAAATGATTACTCCCCTTATAATTATTGACATTTAATAGAATTGTAACAATAGCAACAAGAGAACGGAAGTAACAAGATTTACACAATTTATATTGAGAAGTTACACAGACTATTTTTAGCACAGTTTCAAATCTCATTAATGTGAAGTTTTTATCTCATCCTACATCCCCAAGCTAAGAATTTTCCTTTCTTAAAATACTGCAAGTTTGCTTAAAAGGAAGCAATAGATTGTTTTAGTGGGTGGGAGTAAAGCTTTGGGAAATATGAAGATGGTACATAGACCACATAGCATTTAATAGTCAGAGGTATTCCCCAAATTCTACTCTCCTATTTATATTATAGGGTCCTGTGCCTTTTCCCAAAATTCTCATGTAGCATAATATTCTGCAATGCTTTTTCTGGTAATATGTTCTTGAAATAATTTGATCACAGTTATATTAGAATGCAAGCTCCTTGAAAGCAAGGTCTGTCTTGCTTTTGTTATCTCCAGGACTTTCCATAAGTGCTTGAGATATAGTAAGTGCTCAATAAATGCATTTTTATTACTTATTTATTCAACTTCCTAAGTTTTATCATTTCAGAAGGATTTTATTTTTAAAATTGGCCTCTTTCACTGTGTATCTGAACAGCAGCCTTTAGACGGAAAAAGGAAATCAATGCCACCAGATAACTATAAACTCCATTTTCACTTCATGTCAGTAGATTTTTTTAAAAACCAGAGAACATCGAATCTGTTCCTAATTAAATGTTCCAAACTGCCCACCATATTCTCTGGGTGCAGAATAAACAGGGGAAAAAATATCCTGGTTTTGAGCCAACAGAACTAGTGTGAAACACATCACACTTTGTGTTTCCTTTTTCCTTTCTCCAGGCTTCTCTCACACTTCAAAACCTCTTCACTAGTCCTTCATTTTATTGACCACACAGAAACACAGCATCCAAATATTCACCTAAGACATGGGTAGCACCCACTTACCCTTCAACTTGGCACTAGCCCCTAATTAATGCTATTAGTGACTGTGACCATACATGAAGGACTTTGGTATAGAAGGAGATGGTGCCCTGACCTAAGTGCTTTAATTATCCAGCCAACATTCTGAAGAAAAGGGAGTATACACATACATACATACATACATACACACACACACACACCCACCCAAGTGTGTGTATATATGTATGTGTGTGTGTGTGTGCGTGTGTGTAATTTGTAGAATGGTTTATATGACAAATTTTGGAGTTCATGTGAAAGGAAAAGATTGAAATTAAAAGTGGACTTGATCTTGCACATCTTTTCCCCCTGCACACCTTTCCCCCCTGCAATTTTCCCCCTGAAAATGTTTCCTTGTTTTAAAATAAGTATGTGAAAACTTAAATTCAAACTTGATTCTATCTTGCTTGCAGCAGTGGAGACTTGCTACAGTGGAGGACCCACTAATACTGTGCAATATTCTCTTTAGAAGTATTTATGAGAAAAAGGAAGGAAGGAAGAAAGAGAGGGAAAGAATTAGAGAGGAAGGAGGAAATAAGGATTTTTATCCCAGTACATATTTGCAGCTTTTTTTCCCTCCTGTACCACAATAACTAGTTTTTATTTCATCAATTTTACTACTCTTTGGTAGAAAAAAGCCTGAGACATACAAAGCAGGCTTTTTTTTCCCTTCTAAGACATCAACTATTTGTTTCACCAACATTTTCTCCCTCAACAGGCAATGAAACCAAAACTAGATTTAGATGTAATTTTTATTAGAATCATGTAATATTTACTGGTCAAATTGAAAACTTTTACAACTGAGATAATTATAATTCTCAATAGAATTCTTTCAAAATAAACAAGAAATTTGCTGGGCCCCAAACTTGACTTTTTACATCATACTCACTAATGAGAGCCACTTACTTTAAACTGTTTGCTTTTATTATACACACACACACACACACACACACACACACACACACACACATAATTCAAAGAACCTTACTTTGTTCAGGATCATCACCTACAAACTGGAAAAGAATGCTTTTTAATTCATATTGGAGGAGAATCAGGCTTTATTCAGAGAATGCTTAATAACTGGGGAATTTTTGTCCATTTCCCCTTTTTTTACATTAGAAGAATATAGATTATTTGAAAAAAAAAAGCATAAATATTCTCTAAAGTATCAAGTGAGCCCCAAGAAGGTCTAGAAGAAAGTGCTGTGGGAAAGGACCCTACATAAAAATCAGATATTTCCAGCTAGGGTCTACGTAGCTTGAAGTGGAAAGAAAAAGCAGGTATGATGATGAGTTAAGCCACTAGTCATTGACAAGCTAATCACTGTGGGTTATAGTAATACAATGCAACTAGGAAAGACTCCAGGTTTTAAAAAGCAACTGTCTGAGAGGTGCTAGCATGCCAGACAAAATAAATTCACTGTAGTAGAGAGGAATTCACCAGGATACAATAAAAGTCCAGGTCAGCAATGTTCCAAGCAGGCAGGAGGGACTAAACGGGGACCAGTTATTATAGCACCATGGAGAGCTCTGAAACAACTATCACTCTAGTGGAATCTACTTACTGAGAACTTTAATCCTGAACAGAGCACATAAACTTGACCAGTATCACCTACAAGGTAAAGCTCTATGTCGCTTTAAGAACATTGACTAGTTAGAGCAAGCCCATCTCTCTGGTGGTAATGGTGGTGGAAGTAATGGAGAAGAGGGGGAGGGAGAGCCTTCTCACCCATCTATGATCCTCTAATATCTCTACTGAAGGTAGAAATATAAACTGCAAGTGAAAATGAGGTTCTGTTGGTGTTTCTATGTCCTTTGCAGTCATCTTTGAGTAGTGTTTTTTCTTCTGTGCAAAGTAAAGATCAAAATAGATGATTTCTAGGGTACCTTCTGGATTAATATTTGATGATTGTTTAATTCAGAAGTATCAAACATGCTGCCCACAAGTCATATATGGGCCATAACACTACAGAGTTCAGTCTGAACCCATTTAAAATGTAATTGGGAAATATTTAACAAAATAAATAAAATACAATAAAACATAGATAATGTTAATATGTGTTTTTCTAAGTTAATATGAAGCTCACAGGGATTCTTATGTATGGTAACACCCATTTTCCATTTGAGTTTAAGATACCATAATGGCCAATCCTAATCCAGTAGAGAAGACCCTTATCCTTTTTCAACCTCAGATCCTTTCTCAGTTATTGGCAATAGAGTTGGATTGGAGTTGGAGTCAAGGGTTGGGAAATCTTTCTAGATTCTTAAGGTAGTTTTTAATATTTTTAATGTGTGCTAAAATTCTCAACAATGAAACATGTAAAATCTAATTATTTGGTGGTCAGAGGAGAGCTTCCCCTTTCCTGTCATGATTCCCATAACTGATAATAATATTGAGGGAGTTTGTGGAAATAGACATATGATTTGAGTGCACTGTAGGCAGGTAGTTGTTTCTAAATCTCTGCCCAGACACATTTTATCTCTAACTTTGGACAAATCTCTCTAACTCTCTGAACCTCAATTTTTTCACCTGTAAAATAAAGGAATTGGAATAAATGTCTTCCATGTTTTTTGCCCTGTTACAAATCTATGTGCCATAAACAGTGCTCCTAAGAGCAACCAACAGAATGATCTCCCTTCACTATCATTTTTGTTAGAGGAAGACATACTGTTATTTTCAACCCCAAGCAATTTATCCTATTCATTCAACTAAGCTACAGACATCGTTTCGTGTACCATAGGGCAAAGTCTGTTCACTCAATATTAATTAAGAACTAGTTAGTTAAATAAGATCTATGCCACCTCCTGATTTATATATTGTTTTTATGCCTCTATACTGAATTTAAAGACCTTCAAAGAGAAGAAAAAGACCCTTTGGAGACATTGTCAAGCTTACAGATCCCATCTTAGAATAAAACTTTTTAAATGCCAAAATAAAAATACATAAGATCACAAAGGAAACCAATTTTATTGAAATAGTTATCTATCTATCTATCTATCTATCTATCTATCTATTTATCTCTCTATCTCTCTATCATCTGCCTACCATGGTGTGCCCACATGAAAGAAGGCACTGTGCTCTATAAGCAAAGCAGAATTGCCACAGCTCAAAAGATTAATGAGAAACACAAATTTAAAGCCATCTCCATTCCAAATGTTCATATGGAGTATTTGTGCCCCACCTGTGGTAAACCTTCTGAGCTTGTATTGGTCTGATCAGCCATAGTTGGACATAGTGTACTTTGACCCCAACATGGTCCTCTTTGACAATGAAGGACAACTAACCACCCAACCAGTCTTAAAGTTCAAAGACTCCATGTTAAGAAGTATTGATGCCCTCAACCACAGAAAATTATTCGAAGTAAAGAATTCCTTTTCCTGAGAATCTGTTTTTAGGGAAAAGAAAGATTTGGTCCAGCTAGGTGTGAAAGATGTAATTGCAACCATATTTCTCTATATTCATTCCAAATGCATAATGACTTAATAACTATTATTTAATTGTGAGGATTTATTTTTAATTTTTTTCTTCATCCATACCATTACTTCTACAAAATAAAGATTAGGTAAAAACACCAAAGGGAGAAAAAAAAAAGATATGCAATGAACTTTTAAGAATGCTTTAATTAGCTCTCTGAGGCCAAAGCAGTACCATTTTAATGCCCTGATATGAGTTCCCACAACATTTTCACCTTGGGCATCAAGAATGTGTCACACTAAAAGAAAACTGAGCTCAAATCAATGCATTGTTCAACCTTGACTCTAGAGTCTTGATCGCCTTTTCTTCTGATGATAATCCTCTTGGGAAAAAAAAAAAGATTGTAGACTGTAGGTACAGAATGAGGCACACACTGTCTAACACAATCAAGTGGCTGGTGCATTTTGCCTCACTGTGCTTCTTTGTTATAAGAAGTGTTTTATTGGGGGAGTTGATGCTGGGTAATGACAGAATAAGAAAAGTATTAAAAAAGCCTTTGAGAAAAAGAGAGAGCAAATGGAGGGCTTTTTTGGATACTCTGTTTCTAGATAAAAGTTAACATTTAATAAATTTTTTTGTACTGAAGTGTTGTTAAATATTTCTCAGACAAAGTAGGTAGAGTTTAAATAGGCCCCTATTAATTAAGAAATCTCCTCAAGTTCTATCTTTAACACATGCTTGGCTATGAGACAAGCTCTCAGTTCCTTAGTAAAGTTCTAAGACAGTAAATTGAGAGCAAGTGCAAACCTACATCATAGATGGAGTTCCTTAATGGGAGGTCCCTTCATTGATGAAACCCCCACAGCCCCCCACCACAAGAAATACCTCCATTGGGTGACTGAATCTGTATATTAAAATATAACCCTATTTCTTAGTCAGGAGTACCTGTGGTGTCATATGATTGGTACTTCTTTAGATTTGTTGAAGGCAAAGTCACAAGAACCCCCTATGCCAATCCAGCTCCTGTGATAAAGCATCTCCAGAGTAGTCACAAACCAAGGCACATGCCTCCAAAAAACTGATCTCAAGAGTGCTTAGATTGGGTTTCGCATCCATTGATATTCTACCTGCTTCCAAGAATGGAACAAATTTGAAGTACTTGATCTGTAAGCTAAACATTAGCTAACCTGGTTTAATTTTAGAATTCTGGGACTAGCTATGACTCTTCAAAATCTCTCCATGTAATATTCAATGTGAATGAGAGGAAATTTTTATCCCTGATTAATACTAGAATCCAAGACCATGTCCATGAACGTTTTGATTAAAATGATTTCATTTCACTTTAGAGAGAGTCACATTTTTTTTTTCCTTTTTGCTATTTAAAAAAGTACCTATGTTGGTTGGGGCAAAAATTTACAAGACACATTTCACAAATCTCTGCCAAAATCAAAGTGAAATTTGTTTTCTTCTCCAATGAATCATATCTCAAGGTCAGCCAAGCATTTTTAGCTTCATTTTCCTAGGTTTTCTAACTGATTTTTCCCCCTCAACCCTAGGGGATCTACATTCTATACTAATGTTGTCATATATATTTTGAAAATGCAAACAACACTGTTAATATTTCACATAGCTAGTTTAGTTATACAGGAATTTATGCTGACATTAAAAGCCATCCTGAATTGCTACTAGGAATATTTTGAGAATCACTCTAATACTAATGTGACAAATGATGACTTTAATGGCATCATAAACCAGAAATATGAAAGCGTTATTAAAAACTGCTTCATAAAAGAGTTATCAAGTAACTATCAGTTAAACCATTTAGACATGATGAAAGTTCAGACTAAACACACTGGACCACTTCAGATACACTGAACTAGCAATATTATAAAATGTGGAGGTAATGAATATTACAGCTTCAAAAGTTGTCTTTGCTTATCTTATGCAGAATGAATTGTGTTGGTTGGGGAAATCCTCACACCTTCTGAGACCAATTCACATTTAAAAGCCATTTTATTATTATAAAGCATTTCTTCATCCATAGCCAAGACCTTATAGTTCATATAAGGGGACCTTATCACTTAGTTTGTCTTAAATAAT
The DNA here is from genome assembly GCF_003287225.1 of Phascolarctos cinereus. Classification (NCBI taxonomy): domain Eukaryota; kingdom Metazoa; phylum Chordata; class Mammalia; order Diprotodontia; family Phascolarctidae; genus Phascolarctos; species Phascolarctos cinereus. Next base: position 232,828,892 of record NW_027555847.1, read on the forward strand.
GACATACAGCACTTTATGGCTGTCTATGTTTTAAAGATGCAGGCCACTTCTCTAAAGGGTTTCTTTACATTAATTATTCAAGCCTCTATGTGGTGAAACATTTACACACCAGTACCTTTTATCTTCTAGGTTTTTCCTCTATATAATTAATGGCTCCATAAGATGGAAAAATAATGAATGTGGAGCAACGAGACATTTTAGGTGTTGATAGAATCTTTTAATGGCATGGTTTCTCTCTTTATGAAAGTAGAGCAACAAATATGACCCCAAGCCCATGTGGAATCACTTTAGAAGCCTCAAATTATCACAGGCAACATCACAATCTATTTGGGAACTGTTGCCAAAGGTCCATTGTGCTCACATTCCAGTACAGTGTAAACTCTTTGGGGCAAAGGACCATTTCATCTTTTGTTTATATCTTCAGAGTCTAGCATGGTGCCTGGTAAATAGGACCATAAAGTCATAGATTTAGAACTGGAAGGGAACTTAGAGGTCATCTCATCATTTGAAAACTGAAACCCAGGGAGATAAAAAGATAGAGGTTCATTTAGGTGGACTAGGGTCACAAAGATAATAAACAACTGAATCAGAATTAGTACCTAGGCTACAGAGTCAATGTTCTTTCCACATTGAATTGAATTAGATTCTGGGTACTTCAATATATGGATCAGAATATTGCATCGAAACAGCTTATATGAAGAGAAAATAACCAGACTATGGCATGGTTGAACTGGTATGTTAGGCTTTCTAATGGCTGTGGAATCACTACATAATTGATGCTAATACAAATAAACAAGCCCCAAAGCCCAAACTAAGGGGAAAGAGGGAGATAAACAGAATTTGTGAATGATAACACTTACTGAACATTATAAGAGGAGACTTTCATTAGACACTTGCAGTGGGGGGAATAATTCATTCATTTATTCAATAAACACTGTTAAATTCCAAGTATATGCTGGTCATTTAACAAAGGCACTATCTATGGTACCCCATATCTTTATATCAGCAAAATAATCAGTTCCTGGCAGAGTTGATCTGATTATTTTCAAATGAGCAAATTATTCCATTATATTTCATGTATTATATATTATATGAGAGGCAGCTTGACATGGAAAGTTGGCCTCAGTACCAGGAAGATGTGGGTTCAAGTCCCACATCTGAGATATACTGATTCTGTGATTCTAGACAAGTCAGTTGCTAATTTGTTTTGATAAAGTTTCCTCATTGGGAATGAAGTCACAAGTTCTTTCCCAATCCATATTATCTGTTTTATATAGGGGCAATGTATTTTTGCATAGGTGCATGTATTTATATGACTGTCAATATAACCTCTGTCACTTAATCTATCGGAGCCCAACAGGGTATTGAACTAGCTTATCTTCAGAGGTTTCTTCTAGTTCTAAATGTTGTGATCATGTCCCACCAGGGTCATGGGTTGAAAAGTGTTTCAACTCTTTTCACAAATAACTATCATGATATCTTAAACTGAAATAGTATTGTCCAGTAGTAAGATGATAGACTTGAAGTCAGAATGAATGAGTTCCAATTTGGCTCTGCTATTTTCTGCCTACGGAACTCTGGGTGTTGTAAAATGCTATATAAATATTAGTCATTATTACATAGCATACATTTGGGTACAATGTGGCAAAGTAAAGTAGAGGGGGGGATAATCAGGCTTCTGAATTTCTTCAAAATCCTGTTATTGGGAATCTTTCCAGTAAAGAATGTGAAATGATATAACTCAGGGAAAGTCACTAAACTATACATAAAGATCCCTGCAGGCCTCATTAGAAACCATATATTAACATTATCCATGTTCTATTGCATTTTTACTTCTTTTATTATTTCCCAATTACATTTTAATCTGCTTTGGTCCTTAGCAGTGTTGTGGGTAGCTATGTTTGATACCTCTGGTCTAGAGGATTGCTGGGGTCCCTTCCAGCTCTAATCCTATGAGCCTATGAACTGTGACCCTAATTGATCTATGATTCTGTCGCAATATATAACTAATAAGGTGTCATTATTATATTGGCGTATTACAACAAAGAAAGCAAAGCAACAACAATTTTGGAGCAGGAGTCAAGATCTGCTTCCAACACATAATTCTAATGTATCTTTCATATATGAGAGACAATATGGTATAGTGGAGAAAGCTACCTCATTCTCAGACACACTTGGGTTTATATCCTACTTTTTCTGCATAATGTCTATGGGACCATAGAGAAGTCATGTAACCTTCAGTGGCCCTGGCAAGTATCAAGGCTATAAATTACAGAGAATGTGCTAATCGGCATTGGTCAAAGGCATTTTATCAAGGGAAATTCCCCACACCAATAAAACAACTACCACCATCACCACCACCACCACCACCACCACCACCACAACAGATCAACAGCCAATATCTGTCTTTTAGGTTAATGACACTATATGTAGCTTCTCTTAGTAGTTCTTACATTTGATTGTTTTCATGGTGGTGGTGTTAGTGGTGGTATTATGGGGAGGAAGGCACAGGGAGTAGAGTGAGGGAACCTATTTCTCCCATTCTGCATAAGTGTATTTGTGAAATGTTGATCCACATTATTATGACTGTACTATTCTATGGCACTTTCTATCTTCCTCACAGAGTCATTGTTTAAATGAATGAGCTACTTTGAAAAAAGCCATTGGCAATCTGTAGCTGAAAGGTGACATCATTTAAATAAAATACTATGGCAACGTTTTTATGATCTCTACCTATAGTAAGTAGGAAGCCCTTAGACAGATTTCAGGAGGCAACAAAAATGCAAAGGAGAACTGAGACCTCTGTTTCATGTGAGCTTAATGATAGTTCAGCCATGAACTTCAGCTTTTGGGGTAATTTTAGTAAAAAAAACCATTGTTAGTAAAAACCTTTTTATGTACTGACTTCTCTCACTGTACCTTGTGTCTACTACATCAACTAACCATTGACTAATTTATTTGAGGTTGTTGACCTCATGTGTTGACAGGAGACAGAAGCTATGATGACATTTTAAAAACTCTATCTCATCTGTTGAAGCTTCTTGTTAGCATTCCAACCTGGTTTCTACCAATGGATTAAAAAACAAACACCCTCACCATCACAACAAGCAAAAATTCATATCTAAACAAAACATTAAATAGTGACATTTGCTTACCAGAATAGAGCTTTTAATGCTATCACATATATACAAGTTAATAATTCAAACTCTCAAAAACCCCAGCATGTCTCTATTAGACTTGATTCCTACTATTAGTGTGCAAGCACAGACTCCATATGAAATCACAATGTCTCAGCATATTTGAGAGAACAGCAGATATAGTTTAGGCTCCAGAGTGAAAGTGTCCCAATATGGAGATTTACCCATTGTTTTTATGAGGTGTCCTTTATGATGTCCTTTAAATAGTGTTTGTTTTAAGTGAGTTTATCCAAAGAATTCCAAAGAGGCATGAGAAAACTGTTATCACCTGCCTCTACCATTGCTTGAACAGTTTTCCTTTGCTGCTGGTAAGTAGGAGTAAATCTCTTCCCTTTTCCTACACTCTCCTTGCCCCTTTTCAGCTAGCCATTAAGGAAGGAGCTGACACTGTAGATTGTAACAGACATAGTGTGAGAATTGGGTTAACCATCCAGGGGTTTATAGGTCAGGCAAGAGGCAAGCTGATGTTTTATTTAAATGTTTTCATGAAAGGGGGCTAAGAAAGAAATGGTGAGAGTACAGGGTAGTATATAGGTTATAACAGCAAGTTTAAGTTTTACCTGATTCAAATGATATGCAAGGAACTATTTGTGTTTATCATTTCTATGTTCAAAATACTTACAGATTTAAAATAAATTAGGATCTAACTCTGCTCAACTCAGCAAATATTTATTAGTGGTATAGAATAATATTAAAATAATTTTGAATTTCTTCATTTATTATTATTTATTTATTGAGCCAGACCTGTGATTTTATCTACTTTGGACACTGCTGGTGAAGCATCCCTCTGCCTTAGAGAATTGCCTGGGAGGACTGAGAGGTTAGGTGATTTGTCCAGAGTTTTGTAGTCAGTATGTTTCAAAGGCTAGACTTAAATTAAGATCTTCCTTACTCTTCAGACATATTCTATCCACTATGCCAGTCTACCTCTGATTCCACTACTACAGATTCCTTCAAAGATCTTTTTATTAATATTATAAAATCCAACAACCCCAGGGATTCAATTGCTCAATGAGAACAAATAAAAATACGTAATAAATTCCAAATGGAGAAAAAAAATTGTGCTTTTTCTGCATATACAATGGTGGCAAATGGAGATAATTACTGGGACAATTCAGTAGAAATTTCTTCTTTTGAGCGTAGAAAAACTTTTGTGCCTTTATTATCTAGATTGTATATAAGAGATTACCTAATATCAAAATGATAGTTTAACATCCTTTCCTATTTCCTTAAGAGAAACAAGGGCAGATTGCTAACAAAACCTTTGTGTGTTACTCTACAGGAAGAATAAACTGAATGTCAGAACTGCAAATCATGGGCAAGTGGGCAAAGCCTGGGAAAGAAAGAATAACACTTGGAGAGAGAAACTATTTCCCAGCTGGTAAAACAAAAATCTAGAAAACCAAGCCAACAGGGAACAAGAAAGTTTCATCTATACCAATAAAGGAAAATCAATTCAGGAAATGGAGAAGAGAATTTATAGTAGGCCCTGGGAAAAGAAGTTTTTTTTTAAATCCACATTTGCCTGAAAATATGGAAAGGAGAACCTATATTCTAAGCATGTGCTGACCTGCTGATTCCAACAAGGGGCCAAACCCATTGGATATTAGTGCATAGTTTTGCTGAATTTATTTTTATTTCTACTCTTTCCTCTCAAATCTGTTTGCGATATGCAGACCCTGTATTCAGGCACTCTAGTAATGTGCCATTACCCAGGGCTGAAAAAGAAATGCCAATTCTAATCTTTCTCCTCTGTCTGAAAAGATAGACAGTTAAGAGAGGCAAACTCAATATGTGATCAGCATTAAAGCAGGCTTGTTAGCTTGCTTACAGAAAATGGTGAAGAAGGTGACATATCAGGTAATGATGTTTTCTATGTCTGTGTTTTTTTCTAGGGACAATATTGCTATTATTGTTGTTATTAGCTATCAATAATTGTTATTAATAATAAAATAATTAGTATAATTTACTAAAGATGATCTTCAACTTAGAAATAAATGTTGACTTAAACCAATTTTATTAAAAGTCTCTGCCTTTTAACATTGATAAAAGTTATTATGCATGAAAAAGATATGAGAAATAGTTTGTTTTATTTTTTCCTGTGCTCTATTTAGTATTACTGATTCTATGATATTTAATAAAGTATTAATTAGACAACTGCAACAATTATAACAATAAAAATGAGTTTTTCTTCTTATATTGCTAGATCAGGGGAATGAGTGGTGAAATATTTATACTTGGGCAAAAAAATGAAATGATATCTCCAGAGGTATAAGATGAAAGAGGCATCGGTAGATAGGGGTTTATCTGGAAGAAAAAAAAAGATCTGGCAATGTGAGTGTACTGCAAACTCAAGATGATGTCAACAGTGTAATATGGCTGTTACAAAAGCTAATGCAATCTTAAGGTATTAAGAATTTTAATATCTAGAACAAGAGATATAATAATCTTGATGTTTTCTGACTTGATCATCTGCACCTGGAGTATTGTGTTCAATCTCCTTGTCATAAATTAGGAAGGACATTGATAATCTGGAGAGGATCAAAATACAATAACCCAGATGATGAAGGGCCATGAGATCACGTCAAATGAGGATCAGTTGGCATGTTTAGCCTGGAAAAGAGAAAACTTAAGGGGTATAAGATACTCATCTACAACTAATGGCAAGATTGTTATCTAGAATAGGGATAGAATACTTGGCCTCAGAACATAATTAGGAGCAATAGGTAGAAGATGCTAATGGGCAGTTTTAGGCTCAATAAAGAAAATATTGATTAATTATTGTAATTATCTCAAAGTATACTATATGAACTTTAGAAACAGTTGAAGTGATTATTATTCAGATACTTAGTGGACCCGATAGTTTCAGTTACTTTATCAATCTGATATTTTATGACTTCTCAGAAAGTTAAATAAAACATACTGAAGTGTAAAAGAAAGGTACTTATACTTAAACTGATGTGGTTAAAACTTAGAAATAGATTCTGAGTCCAGTTCTCAATCCCATATTCCTTATATATGGTTACTATAGTTAGAGTAGGTGATATTTTATATTGAAAATAACCACATTTTCTTCCCATTGGACTTTGGGAAATAAAGCTATTTGGGAAATTAATGTTTAAAGCTCTTTCACTGATAGCTTTCATTAAAGAAATATCTTTTTACATTCTTAGTAAAGTTTCCATCTTTAGTTCACCAGGAACCATGCATTCATTCATGCATTCACTCATTTACTTGGCAATTATTAGTGTGACATAAAAAGTTCAAGAGACATGGTTTCTGGGTAATTAATCATTTTATTAATCATGCTAGCAGATAATTAATAAAAGGGGTCAGTGGCACCTCAAATGCCAAGGACCACTCATGGAACCCATTCAACACTTATATGCTCTTGGAAGAGTGAGTGTTCTAAGGGTGGCGATCAGCTCTGACTAGTTAACAATTAATGAGAGGAATAAATATCATAGTGAGAGGTGGGCCTATTCTAATGAGGGGCTGGTGACAGGACTCTGATCACTCTTGCTCACAGACCACCTCCAGCTTCAGGCAACCTAGACACAGGATCTACACTCCTACCTAAACCTGCCAGAGTGGAACACAATAGGTCAGCATTTACCTTAGATTAAATTCTTGTAAGGTTTTCTATTTGGGGTGTGGTGCCACAATTCCGAGATTTCATCTCATCATTAGCCCTGCCCTTCAGAGGACTAAGCTTTGACTAATCTCCAAATAAGGAAGGCTAAAAATCCTAGCTCTCCCCAATATTTGGTTATTTAATAATTATTTCTCTCATTAGGCACCCACTATAATAGGTTATGAATTCCTTGACTACAAGGGCATTATTTATTTTTGTATTCCTCTCAGCACATAATAATCTGTCTTGCATATAATAGGCACACATATTTAGTGCTTTCAAGGCACTATACTAGGCCTTCCAGTAATACAAAGATAAACAGTAAGACAATCTCTACCCTTAAGAAACTTATAGTTTCTCTTTGCTCCTCATTGAGACAATTTAATTACAGCCAATATAGCAATAGATTACAGTTATTTAGCACTTGGCAAAGTGTTTTTCTCATAACAACCTTTATGCATTCCTCTTACTCTAATCCAATTCACAAGCAACTCAAGACATCATCCTTGTGATGTCATGATCCTCTTCCAGAGTGAAAAATGGACAAGCAAGAAAGGAATTTAAATTCCTATTATGTATCAGGCTGAGGGTATACAAAGACAAAAATGAGGCAGACCCTGCCCTTAAAAGGTTAATATTTTAGTGGAGAAAATAGTACATGTACAGCTAAATCAATATAAAATATGTGCTAGATAAATTCTAAGTAATTTCCAGGGATGAAGCATACTTACACCCCAGGGGGTTAGAATAGTTCTCTTGTAGGAGCTCACACTTGAGGAGGACCTTGAAAGAAGGCAGAGATTCTCAGAAGTTGGGTTGTGAGAGAGGAGGAGGGGGGATGTATTCCAGGCAAAGAAAAAAGCCTATGAAATGGAAAAGGGATATGAGATAGAATATGAAAGAGAAATGAGAGGCCAGGTTGAATGTATTACAGAATGCACAAATTTGTGAAAGAGAATAAAGCTCAATTACCCTGGAAAGGTAGGGAAGAAGTAGATTATGAAAAGTTTTAAAAGAAAGAGGATTTTGCATTTTGTCCTAGACAAGGGGAGCCAAAGGATTTTTTTTTTTAACACTCATCAGGCTGTGCTTTAATAACATCATTTCAGTTATTTGGAGGATATATTGGGGAAGGAAAAAAAAAACTTGAGGCAAAGAGCTAATTAGGAGATTGTTGCCATAATACAGGAGAATGGTTTCGAGGACTGTGCAACTGGAGAAAACGGGGGAAGATAAAGGAAATATCATGGAGGTAGAATTGGCCTGATTTGGAAAATTAGGTTGGAGGGAGAAGGAAAAGTCAAGGATGATTCTGAAATTCCAATACTGAATTTGAAATAACACACTGCGAGGATGGAGGTGTCTTCAACAGAATTGGGGAAATTACAGAGGGGGTGGATTGGAGGAAAAATATGTAGTTCTGTTGTTGATGTATTATATTTTTGATATCTGTAGTCATCCATGGGATATGTCTAATAAAGAGTTGGTGATGTAAGATTGGATGCTAGAGAGAGACAGAGAGAGACAGAGACAGAGACTGAGACTGAGAGAACGTTCAGGGCTAGATACACAAATCTTATAGTCTTCTGCATAGAGAGGATAATTTAAGGGTGGGGAACCTGTTCACCTCCCCTGGGATAGTTGATTTCAAGAGACCTGATGAGATCATTGAGAGAGTATAGAGACAGGATCCCAGATAGAGTTCTGGGGTTACTGTTGTGAGTAGAGGGGTTGGTTGAAGGTCTTACAAAACAGGCTGAAAAAGACTAGCAACATATACATGTTTAGGTAAATAATAAATATGTTGCCTCTGTTTTACAGAAGAGGAAACTGATGCTCAGAGAGCAGTAGAGACTTACCCAAGTTTCATAGATAATATGTATTGAAGCCAGATTTCCTGACTCTAACTGTAGAGTTCTTTCTATTATTCCTCAAACTGGATGCCCTTAGAGATTATTTAGTGCAAAACCTTTATTTTATAGTTATGGAAACTGCGGCCCAGAGAGGTCATATAGTTAGTGGCAGAGGTTAGATTAGAATTTGTTTCCCATACATTAGTTCAATTTCCTTTTTATTACACCACACATTCTCTTTTCAATATATAGAAATGCATTTCTATACTCATGGAAAGTTCTTCGTTTCAATATAAGGGAAGTGTAATGGGCAAAAGAAAACGTTTCTCTTACTTATTTAGTTTTTCTGTCTTTTTAATTGAAGTACTTTATCCTTCTGCTCCTGAATTCAAAATCATTAATTGACCACAAACACACCACTAATAAAGGGATTTCCATTATAAATTGTGCACAGTATGCAAGTATAATTCTTAAAGAGTAAAAATATTTGTACTTGTTAGTTTAAATTAAAAAAAAAACATTTCATTCAAACTCTGTTGATTCTGATTTGACAATACCTTTGTGGTCTTCAAAGTAGTTTAAATTCTTACCATTTCCAGAAAAAAACCAAATAAACAAACAAACAAATTTTAAACCTTTTTTATTTACTTCAAATATAGAAGAGAATTCATTTTAAAGTCTGAATAGTTCATGAAAACTAGACTTCCAAATCCTGTGAAGATTCATATCCTTAATTATTAAGGCCCATAAAACTATAGGTTTGTTTCTATATTATGCCCATAAGTCACTCCAAAACACTAGTGATGAGAGAGGAGAGGAGAGGAGAGGAGAGGAGAGGAGAGGAGAGGAGAGGAGAAGAGAGGAAAGGAGAGGAGAGGGAGAGAGACATGGGGAGAAGCAAGAAATTTCTCAAAGAAAAATTTCTCAAAATGTTCTGATCAGATAATAGTGTGCTTTTTTGATGCCATTAGTCTTGACGGCAGTAAGGTTTCACTAGACAGCACTGAAATAGACACATTTTGCCTTTGATGCCCTTCTTCTTCCACTTTCAGCACTTCTTTACCTCCTGGTGTTGTTCATTTCCCCAGATGAGTATTACCTTCCTCATGCTTAGATTCTAATGAGGCATTGTATCTAGACCTATGCATTCTGGAGGGTACTCTGTGCTCTGAATGCATCTTTCCTTCATTTTCTCACATAAACACATATTTGTGCAATATCCAACCTAAAGGCTACATTTGGAAATGTTTATATAAATTGTTACAACGGACGATGTCCATCTGGGGTATGGGCATTTGATCAAGTTTGAGTTGGTGAGTCATGCCAGATGAGAAAAAATAAAGAAAAAAGTATCAATGAAACAGAAGCACAGAGAAGTTCAGAAATGGACAAAATTTACGATTTTTTTTACTATCTTATTAAATTTAATATACACTTAAAACACTCAGAGTAACAGCAGTTTACAATTCTCTTCAGTTTTATACTTTATATGTAGAAAATTTTGTTTACTAATGATTATTAATTTACATAAAAATTAAAAAGGAAGAGAAAGTGGTTAGATGTACTAAGTCATACTCAGACATTAGTGACATAATTGACTTAAAATAATTTTGCCACTTGGCATATTTTCATTTCTATAGAAAAAAAAGACCTAAAGTAATTGATCTTTAAGGATGAAATTTCAGGCTCTGTGGAAGGCTGGTGAGAGTGATAATTTGGGAAAAAAGATTCTTTCCTGATACTGCTACTATGTAGGAAGCCATTTCCTCTGCTTCAGCTTAAATTGGCCCTGATATATGGGTACAGATCCCTTCATTTATATAGAGAAATTAGGATTTTGTAAAATATTTTTCTTGGTTGATTTAAAAGTGCAAAAAGCTTGTTTACCTTACCATAATTCATTTATTGAGGTCAATAAATACTTAGGTGAATAGATAATGAGTCATATCTTATCAAGCTGTTCAGCTTAGCATTTGTCATCATTTGTTAGTCAAGCTGAATGTTGGGGATGAAGTGAAAGACTGGAGACACAAGTGTTAAATGTATACTATTGTAAAAACCTTCTATATTACTCCCCTTAATGTATTCTATGTGCCATTCAAATTGGACTGCTGTTTACCAAGCTTTATGTTCTATTTCCTACCTCCATGTATTTGTACAAATTGTTCCTCATACTTGGGCTGAATCTCTTGACATCTGTGCTTTTCGTAATCTTCCATTACCTTCAAGTCCTAGGCCAGGCATCCCCTCCTCCCCTGGAAAAATGGTTCTCCATCTTCACGTTTTCCTACATCATTTCATCATCTCTTTTGTTTCTGTCATTCCTTTAAAAAATTTGTTATATCTATCTCTGAATATGTTTCATATGTGCAATAAAATGTAGTCACCTAGAGAGCAGGAGCTGTCACAGTTTATCTCTATATCCCCAGCCCAGCTGAGTAAGCCATTAATATGTGTTTGTTGGATAGACAAGGCCAGACAACGCACTACAGTGTACTGTGGTTTGAGATCTGATCAGTTCTTGATTAGTTGGATGAACAAAAAGAAGCATAAACATAGAAAATATCAAACCTTAGCTAATCCTGGAGTTGTTCTTGCCATTTCAGTAGCATCTGAGTACTACTAGAGTTTGAAGTTTTTAAGTAGGGAGTAAGTCAGGGATCTAGAAAGGCACTTTTCAGTAAAAGTATTAAGGGAGGGTCATAACAAAAGACTTTCCCTTTTTTCCCCTTTAATGTTTTCTCTGTTGCTATTTTGTACCTCTGGTTAACAATTGGGAAAGCCAAGGCATTCATAATTAGACAGCTCAAATCAAAGGAACAGAAAAATATGAAAGCTAGAGGAAAGAAGAAGCAAATGCTTAACATTTTTGGAGTAATGTCCTTCTCACAATCAGTGTTTGTTATAATAACCTAGAGTGAACATTTGTTTTTGTCCATTAACAATGCCAAAACCTACTTCAGCATGCAGCTTTTTACATCTCCCTCTCATTTTATACCTAAAACCCTTTTGAAATAAAATATAAAAGTTAAAGAAAACAAATAAATAAATTAGTATTACAGAGAAATACAGTTTTACTGAGAAATATTAGGTTGGTTTTTGTTTGACACTTCCAGGTCCATATTTTCAGTAGATGTGGGGCTTTACATTAGTTCCGTTATTCATTTTCCTCACGATTTCAAAGCTTTCTATCTTGCTGTCTATCAATCTAACACTAAGTTTAAATTCTGCTCTATGATGGTGTCTGAAACAAGATGAGGTTAGGAAAACATACTCCTGGACTAAACTACCACTCAGATAAGCAGTCCTCCCAGGACTAGTATCTTGCCAAGGTCTTTGACAGGGCTGTGCTTTTGTGGCAGTAATCTCCCTGGTATTGGAGCAATAATTCTCACAAACTACTCAAACAAAAATTCTTTCCATGGCAGAGTTCCCTAAGTGACCACCTCTGCCTGTCTGTAGCAGCCTGATCTTTTTAAAAGTGATGATGTTTCCATCTTAGAGAAATGACTTATAAACAACAATTGCAACTATGTCAAGGAACTAGGGTCAGTTTGATGGAGGTCTTTTTTCTGCTTTGTTCATTTCTTTATCTTCTCTGTCCTCAGTTATGGCCATAGAAGAATGCTTTCCTTCTAATTCTTGAGCAGATGAATGACCAATATGAAGAAAAATATGAAAGCAGAGACTCAATATGTGTTTCTGATGAGTGATTAGATCTGTGGCATTCCCATCCTTTATGGGTGAATCATGAAAAATCTTGTTCAAGATTCCTGAGGGGGTTGCTTCTCAACTGTGGTCATATGGGACCTGGAATTTCTTAACTGTTGAATTGATCCCAATTCCTTAACTGTTCTGAGGATTTAAAGGGATGATTCTGGGAGCCTCCCTGAAGTATTAATCATAGGTTAGTAGGACTTACAGAGAGAAAATTCAGTTATGCCTACAGCCGATTTTGCTCCATGAAATTTATTCCTCCATTTATAAAATAAGAATTTATAAATGCCTTCTAGATTCCAGATATTATACTGGGTACTAGGGGTAGAATGACAAAAATTAAACATTCATATCATAAAGGAGTTTACATTCTTTTAGGAAAAATAACATGTGTTGGTTGTTTGCTGCCCTTCATAGTTGATGAGGACCAAAATGATATTACTATGTTGGGGTCAATGTACTGTGTGTCTGAATGTCCTTAATTAGACCAATATTAGCTCAGAAGACTCTGCCACTGGCGGGGCACAAATAGTCCATATTAATATTTGGAATAGTTATGTCTCTAAATTCATATATATCACATTTCTTTTGAGATACTGCAATTTTGTGTTGCTAATAGGGCACAGTACCTTCTTGTTGTATGCCTGTGAAACCCAGTCAGTATACCAGTGTCATGCCATAAAATTGAATTGCTTCCATTTAATTGTCTTAGGAAGATTCTGAAGATCAACTGGCAAGATAAGATACTGGAAATTGAAGTCCTTTCTCCAGCTGAACTGCCAATCATTCAAACCCTACTGGGGGTAATGCAACTCTTGTGAGCTGGCCACATTGTTCAAATGTCAACTATACATTTGCCTAAAAGATAATTTTATGGAGAACTCACACAAGGTAAGAAGTTAAACAAATGTCTGATTAAGAGTTGCAAGGACATTCTCAAGGTCTCACTGAAGAATTTTGGAATTGATTGTGTAACATGGGAGACACTGGCACAGGACTGTCAAGCATGAAATGCCTGCATCGAAGAAAGTGCTATGCTCTATGTAGAATTGCAGTAGATTAAAAGAAATATGAGTTACAGAAATTTAGAGTATGTACATAGAACATTGAATACTAGAACTATAAAAACACCTTTCCCAGGGGGTACATATTAAAAATATCAGGATTATGATAACTTTTATGTAAGATATGATACCTGAGCTGAGCATTAAAGAAAGGCAAGGATTCTAATGGCAGAGATGAAGACAAAATGCATGATAGACATGAAGATGCATAAATTTCTGTGCAAAGACATATTGATGAGAAGTGGAATTTTATGCATGTAAAATAGCATGAAGTTAAGAGTGAACCAGTGTAGGTTCTAAATCACAGGTTAGATCTGTGCTTCAGAAGTATCTATTTGGCAGCACAGCAGTGTGGAGGTTGGGAACCCTTATGACTAGAGATAACAATTACCCAGAGTTGATGAAGATGAACAACAATCAGAGAGAGGAGTTATGTGGAGAGCAAAAAGGATTTGCAGATGGATGTTATTCCCACAACACAACTATGGCAATTGCAGCTCTGGGTGGCTTCCTTTTTTCACCTTGAAGAGCATTTACCAACCCTCATCTAGTCCCATTCTGCCTCACAACAACCAAGCAGCAGCAGAAATGGATGACTCTGTTCTTGCTGAAAATGAAACATACACTTTTGTTGGTAATGCTTTCCTTTGGGTCCTGAGATTTCATGCATTCATGAGGAAAGTTGACAGAAAACTACAGGTAATAGGTTAGCAATTCAATCTAGAAGAAGGCTTTTTTAATTGTAAATCATAGCAAAGCTAGCAGAAAGATTAGACTGCATCCAGCAAATTTAATCCTCAGAAATCTCCAAATTCTTCGAATTTAACTAGGAGGGAGGCTGATTAGGAAGCTATTGAATGTCCAAAGAATGACTTAAATATTCAAAGAGAAGCACAAATGCCTTCATTTCTTAAAAATAGTTGGTATCAGACAGAGGGACAGGTTGATATATCCTCTGTGGCTACTAATGGAAACAAATCAGTTGAATTACCCTTAAGCCCATAGAAAGGTAAATAGTCACTAGTCTTGCTAGATGTAACATTCTTTTACATTCTTATATGCAATACTGGTATAGCCAACATTGTCATTTTAACTCTACAGTATTCTTTTCTGCAGGTCTCTGGAAGGCAACCCCTCACTTTTCTTGTGTAGTTTAGGTATGTTTTTACTTGGAATAGGATAATGTAATGACCTCACAAAATTTCCTTTGTAACTATAATTTGATAAAGAATATCTTGAGGGATGTTGCATGAATAGATATAAAATTATGGAAAATATGGGGTGGGAATGACACTAAGGTTTTTGTCATATGGATGCTTTTTAAAATAACCATGAGGAACATTTTATAGAGGAAGCGTATGGTTTCACAGTTCATAAAACCTCTTTTCCTTGAGTGTGAGGCAGACATCTCTATCAAGATGCTATATTTTTGGGCTATATAATATGTTTTTTGAAAAAAAAATCCTTATTATGATAATTACTGCTTAAGTGGTTTTAGAGTGCATATTGAAGCACTCATGAATCCTTGAAGCACCACTGTACTTGTTTTAAAAGGGAAAAAATTTACACGGTGAAAAAAAAAATCATATATTAAGTCTCAATAAAATGCCAGATTGTTTACGATGTTGTATTTAATTGTGTTGATTTCCCTAAATATATCATTAAAAAGAAAAAAAAATGAAAGCAAACAGACACAATTTCATCACCCAGGAATTGTCCATTTTCCATAATGGGGGGGGGAGGCAGGGAGTAAGAATCTGAGAGAATCCTTCCATAGAACATAGCTGTGTGACACTAGATAAATCATTTAACTCTCTGAGCTTCAGTCTCCTCATCTGTAAAATGAGGAGGTTAGACTCAATGACTCCCTGTTTTTTTCCCGCTCTAAATCTAAGATCCTATGGGAGCTGAATATTTTTCTGTTTTTCTCTTTTAATCTTAATTATTCTTTGATGCTAGGCATTAGAGCAAAATACAATCATTTAAAGGGGATTATAAACAACAGAGAGTAATTTAAATAAGATTGTCAGTTTACACAACCATTCTTTACCTAACCATGTATTTGGTTTATTAGAAAAATATACAATTTCCTAGTCTTTCTTTGTTTTTCCCTGTAGTCAATTAACAATGCAGAATAGAGACTACTTGAATTTTTGATAAATAGCTATTCTCTTTCCTTTTTTCTTTGCTTCAACAAAACCAGGAAAATTCAGCCACTGCAATATTCCAATAGAGAATTTAAATGCAAAGAAAATCAGGAAATTCAAAATTGTGGTCCCCAAAGCAACTATAAAAAGACACTCAACATGAGTGCATGTTTATATTAAGATGTAAAACTTAACAACTTTTCCAGTTATACAAATTCTATATAAAAACAAAGGGTGGGATTGTGGTTGCTATGGAAATCACAACTCTGAACTTTCTGACTTCTTGAAGTTTGAAGCACACTGACATAAACTTTCACACTGAATAATTATATAGGTATATAAACTCACATAAGATATAGAGATGAACACATGTAGTAAATGACACAAAATAATGAAAAAAAATTTTACAATTACCTGCACGTCTTCTCTTTTTGTATTAATCCCTTTCACTGAATAGATACAGCATCTCTAGAAATATGGCATGAGAGACTGATTTTTCTTGTGAGGGAATTCTTGATAATGCTTGTTTCTCTTATGATATCCATAGAACCCTGACTAACAGTTCTGGTGCCTGGGGCAAGCAGTAAAAATATGTCCAGGCAAATGGTATGAAAGGCATATTTAACTATTCTTTAAAAAAAAATAAAGATTGAGGAAAGACTGCAGAGAGACAGCCCTCAAGACATAAGCCCCCATTTTCAGAGGAGAAACTCTAGAGCATGCTTGTGCATGTGTTGGGAGGAGATGGGAACCTTGGAAGACTGGGAAGACACTTCTGAGAAAGTCGGCTTTGGGCCATAGAGTAGGGCAGTGCTGCATAGGTGCTTAATATGAGTCATCAGGGTGAAGAAAGAACGCATTTTGGCACTGTAAAAATCCCAGCTCATCCTGACCTTTTTATAGCTCTAGTTATGTGTTTTTGTCTTTGTGAAATTTTGCATGAGGCTATATAGTTAAATTTCACAAGATCTCTGATAAAGTGAGCATACAATCACACACACAAGACACCAGCATTTTAAACATACATACATAATTACATATACATATAATATATTTACAATAGGTTTTGTTGATGTGTTTTGTTTTTATAGAAATAATTTCAAGATGCACTCTCCAATTTGTCAATTGGTCCTGCTTTTGATGAAAAAAATATGTAAAAACATTGCCCCAGTAATTGTGTATTATGGTATATACAATATTCCTCATTCATAATCTCTCACTTCTCAGAGAAGTATTACCTCATAAGATAATAGCTGGAAAAGAGGGGTACTATTGTAAAACGGAAAATGCGGGCAATAAGTAGATAAATAGTGAAATGTAAATCTAATAGGAAAGAGCCTGAAATAAGATTAGAAAGATAAAATCATGGCTAGATTATGAAAGGCCTTGAAAGCCAGAGTGGAATTGGGACTTTACCCTGCAGACAATGGGAAGAAATATTCACTCTTTGAATCAAAATCAGATGATAGTCCCACATATAAAAAGCCATCAGGTGAAGCAATTTTGATCAAGGGAAATCTCTTCTAAGAGTACATTCCTTCAAAATTTTATTGCCATAAATATTGCCAGTTTTCCCTGAAAGAAAGACCTAGCTCACTTAATGAAATCAGAGCTGAAGAATTGTTTTCAATTTGTGTGTGTGTGTGTGTGTGTGTGTGCATGCGCGCACATTAATTATATTTCTCACAATGTTCTTGATCAAACATTCTACACTGAAGTTGTGATCTGATTTCTTTTTTTAGCATCAATTACACCTTGTAACAATTTCCCTTTTCCCCAAGGGTTGTATAAGTTGATGGAAACAGAGAAAATGGAGAGGGGTGGGCAAAAAAAAAAAGAAAGGGGAAAAAAAAAATCCATTGAAGTACATATTAAAAGGAGATGTTTGATATGATAAATAATAACTAGATAATGGGTTTCAGTGGGATATGGAAATACATTGCACAATGTGATTGGAGGCCTGTGCCAAGAGATGGTAGCAAGAAGAACTATACACTAAAGTGAATTTTTGTTTTCTTTTCTATTCTTTTTCACCAAGTCTGGGTGTCATCAAGTTCTCTCCCTCATATGGGTTTCACAGACCAGACTCACTAGGTCAAACGATTCTGAGCTATATGTTAGTTGTGCTTAGCTTTATATTTTCATGCCTTTCAAAGAAATTGTATTTATAATGCTTTCCCCTGTGAGTCTCCAAGAAAGGGGGGAGGATAAGAAGCAGTTGTCAGAAAATAAGTCTGCCATTCAATCAAAACAGTTAACTAGGAAATGGGATGTTATGGAAAGAGCACTGGGCATATTGTTAGGAGATCTGGGTGTGAGCTCCTACTAGGTGTGTTACTCTGGGATAGTTACTTACTTTTTTGATCCTCAGTTTCCCTAAATCATAAAATTGAATTCAAGAAATTTTTATTAAACTTTACCAATCAAATCATCTGTTGACTCCTAACCACCAAAAAGTGAGAAAAAAATTGCAAGTAATACTATTTGTATCTTGGGGTTTTAGTGGCCTTCAAGTTCAAAATGAGTCATCAGTGTGATGGGGAATTCAGTAAGGTAAATTCAGTCTTGGGAACAAACCACTGGACTTTAACCCTCATCAGAACTTTTCTGGAATATTGTGTTCAGTTTGAGGTACTACAGTTTAGGAAGGATATTGACAAGCTAGTGGAGGTCCAGAGGATGGTATCCACAATGGTGAGGAGAATTGAGTACATATTATATGAATAAAGTTTGAACGAATTAAGCATGTTTAGCCTAGTGAAGGGAAGACTCACATGGGACATAAGAGTTGTCTTCAAATATTTTATTCATTTAACATTAGAAGGCAGAATCAGGAGGAATGAATGGACAGAAGTTGTAAGAAAGAAATCAGTCTTGATGTTTTTTTAAGTGAAAGTAAAAGTCCCTAACAATTAGAACTATTCCAAAATGGGAGGGATGGGAAGTGGTGGTCCTTCTTTGAAATGTACAAGCAGAGGCTGGATAACTACTTGTGCATATCATACCTTTGGTGTATGGGTTGGACTATATGGATTCTCAGGTCCTTTCCAGCTCTCATATTTTATGATTCAGTAATATCTCGCAAGGTTCTTGTGAGGAAAGCATTTTATAAAACAAACTTCTATGCAAAAATGACCTATTATTATATTATTACTAGACATGGAGACATTATTGAAGGGATCTGCTTAGAGCATCATTTTATTTTTTCTGAAGAATAAAACTCAGGGGGAAAAAAAGATGAAGTTTACAACAAGGCATTGCTTTGAGCTACTACTGAATTCCCTATCTCTATCTCCTAGAAACCCTGATTTTCTTTAAGATTCAGTTCTATCCTTACCTACCACATGAGGCCTTGTGCTTCCTACTTCCTTAACCCTGACAAGATAACACAAATGTATTTTGTACATATATGTGTATATGTGTACCTTTTGTCACCCTCTTTAGAGTGTCTGCTATGTGAGTGTAGAGAAAGTTCTTTAGTCTGTAAGCTTATAGCCCAGAATAATATCTGGTATGTGTTGTTGTTATTCCATCATGTCCATCTTTTTGTGACCCCATTTGGGGTTTTCTTAGCAAAGATACTGGAGGGGTTTGCCATTTCCTCCTTTAGCTCATTGTGCAGATGAGCAAGCTAGGGCAAACAGGATTAAGTGACTTACCTATGGTCATGCAGCTAATGTCTGAGGCTGAATTTGAATCCAGGTTTTCTTGACTCTAGGCCTGATACTCTATCCCATGTACCACCTAGCTGCCCAAATCTTTTGCAAAGTAAGTACTTAATAACTACTTTTTGTTTTCTTGCTTGACTCATAGGTATTCAGAGATGTCCTGCAAACCTTTCCCTTTCCCTTCTCTTTTTGAAAAAATTGTCTAACAGTATGATATGCCTAGATTACAGATGATAACTATACCTTTGATAATTTAACTTTGCCATTTTGGATCAATAATAGTTTAAATCTTTGAGATGACTGCATCACCTTAATGATGCAAGCCACAGCAAACCAGCAAAGATTTTTATCCTTCATCTAATCCATTTTAGAAAATCAAGATGAAAAAATATCTTGGAACAAAATACTGCAGAAATTAAATATTTATAGTCCTGAGTGAGAAATGTTTGTTACATCAGGTTTTTATGGTGTTTTAGCTATCCTTTCTCTCTTTCTACCTTCATAAATTGCTTTTTCAATGTTAATGTTTGTCTGTTTGTTTTGTCATCCTACTTCAATAATGTACTTCAAGAGATCTGTGATGTCACAAGTGTACAGGGGTATGCTTCCCCTAATGTCAATTGCCATCTCTCTTTGGCTTTATAAATAGCTTAACAGATTTTTGTGTCTCCTCCCTCCTGAAAAAAATCAAAATCAAAACCAAACAACCAAACTCCCTCCCCTCAATATTAGTCATTTGGTGGTTAAGCTTCTGGGGAGAGCCATTATTGAAATCAGGTTGACTGGATTGTGGATGACAGAAACAATCTGTTTCAGGGTCCTTATTCAAAGACTTTCCAGTAAGGTAGGTCCTGCCAAATCTCAAGACCCTCTGCACCAGCCTTTGAAAATGCACAGTCATGTCCCAACAATGAGGCACCAGAGTAAGATTTTAGGGGAGGATTCTTTATAATGCAGCAACAATAATAATTTTAAAATATAGGCATGAGAATGATGAATTCCTTAATTTGTCTTTATTTTGGTCTATTATATAATTTAATCATAACACTTCTTTGATAAATAACAAATTTTTAAAGGGAGGAGAGTATATGGTCCTTTAAACCATCTCTTTTCCACTAAAAAAAAAAAACTTTTAATAGAGCACATTGCTTTTATCCCCATCTCAATTAAATCAATCCCTACCTAACCATTTTTATCATCCCGGAAAGTCTATCTCACAACTGTAACTTTTTTATTCTGTCCTCCAAAAATGTGTCAGAATAATTCACACTTCTATCACTGCTTTCGACGATGTTTTTTCCATTATTCAGCAGCCCCCTATGTTAAGAAATTCTGTCTGAACTACTTATAGGATTAACATCAATCCATTATCTCTGAGTTTTGCATCAACTTTTTACCTCGGAGTATTAATGACAATATAGATCTTTGATATCTGGCTCACTGTTCTTTGACTGCTGTTATTGTTTTTGAGGATTTATGCCTCTCAGCGCTAAGATCATTAAGATATTGCTAATGCTTCCTTATTATTACACAGTTGTTTTCCAGATAACTATTCAATGGGCAAAAATACATTTTTCTAGGACAAGAAGAAGTTTCATGCATCAGAAACTAGTAAACGAAAATTCAAACAAGACCCAAAGAAATATTGCTTTCCCTCTTTCTTTGATGGTCATTTTGGGCCTTAAAGGAATAGGTCGAGAATAAAACAAGTACCTTGGGGATATTTACATCTGAAGGTCTTTCCACATCAGAGAAGCCTTAAAGGGCTGACCTGACCCTTGATCTTTCCCTGGCTGAAGGATACAAGGAGTCTTTGCCTACCAGATTCAATATAAAATTGTGGTGTATATGTACATGTACCTACTACTTTTAGTGTTGAAGCCTGGATTCTCAACCTTTGACATCAGACATTGCGGAGATTTAGGCTTGAATCCAGCCTATCTTTTCCTGACACAGGTACATTCTAAATCAAACCTTAATGACTCTTTTTTTTGGTACTGTTGAACCACAGCTTGACTACTTCATGACTTCCCTGCGTAAAAATCTTTTACTTAGAAATATTTCCATGATGACAGAATAAGAATGCTAGTTTCAATATGCATTGGTCCTTGGCATTTGAAATTCATTTTATGTTATATGCAATTAATTGCAAACTTTAACATCCTATGAAGAGATACTTTAGCACACTGCATTTGCCTAGAGACATGAAATAATACTAATAAAGGCAAAATTGATATAGAAAGACCTAGGCAGGGGTCTGTGAACTTTTAAAAACATATTTACACTTTGCTAATGGTATTTGAATTTAGTTTCCTTTGTAATCTTACATCTTATATGTTATACATTTAAAAATGTGTTTCTGGGAAGAGGTCAATGGGTTTCACCAAACTGAGAAAGGGGTCCTTGACACAACAAAAGGCAATTAAAAAAACACTTGGTCTAGAGTTACACTGTGTGTATGTGCATCTTTATAGTCGTGTCTGCAGGTCTTATTGACATAGAGTGTTAAATGATCATTATTGAGAATTAAAAAGGAGCTTAAAGCTCCCTATCTCCTCATGCCAAGTAGAATTTAAGTTCCTTGAGGATAGGGCCACCCTCAATTCTTCTAACGTGTTTTAATCGCAATAATCCTGCTAGGTAGCTAGCATACATATATCATTTTCCTTGCTTTGTGACTTTACTTTCTCTCATATAGTAGGCATTTAATAATTTTTTGATGAGTTGAATTTAATTTAGTCTAGCCCTTCCTCATTCTATAGGTGAGGAAATTGAGAGCTAGACATGTAAAACAACTTGCTCAGGGTCACAGAGCCAGAATTCCAACTGACTATAAATCCCAGGCTCATATTATTGTAACATGATGCCTCTCACATACATAAGAAGAAAGATGTTTGTACCTACACATCTACACATAGGCACTTTCTCCTATTCAAACCTCCTCATCAAACCTTCTGATACATTCATCATTAAGTGTCTTAGTAATAGATAACCAGGCAGATACTGGTCAGCTAGGTGGCACAGTGTATAGAGTGGTGAGACCTGGGTTAAAATTTGGCCTCAGATACTTACCATCTTGTGTGACCTTGAAAAGTCACCTAGTTGCCTCAGTTTCCTCATCTGTAAAATGAGGTGGAGAAGGAAATGACAAACCACTTTAGCATCTCTGCTAAGAAAACCCCAAACGGTATCAAGAAGAGTTTGACATGACTAAACAACAACAGTATCTATTCCCACTACATCACATAGTAAGCACTTCATAAATGTTTGTCAATTGATTGGTTATAGATATCTAGATTTATTTTTTGTACCCCATGTAACATCAATCAGTTCAGTTAAAATGGCTAATGATACATCATTGCCTCTTTCTTCACCATCTCATGGTACACATCATTCTGCAGGAGGGCCCAGTTTAAACTGACCCCTGAGTCACTCATTTCCCCTTGCCTCTCCAAATGGGCAAGTACTTACATAATAGGCCCTATGTACCATTTGAGGCATGCCTGAATACTCTTCTTTAATTCTGATTGAGCACATTACAGTTAATTAATCCTCACAGTACCCCCAAGAGGTAGATAAATGACAATGATATTCTCATTTTTTAAGTGGGCAAAAAGGAGCATCTTAGATTTGAAGAGACTTGTACCCACATTCTGATTCTAAACTACATTTCTAGAGAGTGCCCTTGGTTTACTTTTTTAGATGTTTTGCAATTTTTTATTTGTCTTAAAAAAGTTTTTGATCAACAAGGGCTGCTTCATTAAAATAAATGATTTGTTGAGCAATGCAGCTTAAGGCTCATGTTCTGTGCTAATTAACTGATTCCTGTAATTGTTAGAAGGAACATCTCCTATTTCTCTAACTCATTACCTTCTAAGAAGTTGCAAATCTTAAAGATTAGAAGATACCACAAAGTTTCCTGTCTTCATGTACACACTCGCTCATATCACATTATTTTGTGGAAACAAGCCAAAGTCTCTAAATCTGCTAATTGATACACATTCCTTCCAAAAAATAAGTGGAATAGCTTTTCTATCTCCCATTTTCTTTTTTTTTCCATCTGGGTTATTAAAATGAAACTTGTTCTTACTTGAATTTTATTGAAATCCATTCAATAGAAGATACTCCAAATGCCTTTTTCAATGTTTTCTTTACAGCTAGATTGGAAAATCGGGGCTCACTTCTCCAAATCCCTCATATTATAAAAAAGAAAAAAAAAGATGTAATTCTAAGCATGGGAAGTAATTCCCTCCATTCTAAAAAACTGTCATTATTGAACAGGTTTTATGAAATGTCACTTTGTGCTAGTTACACAGATCTTAGAATTCATCACTGACTCCTAGTTTTTTAGTCCATACAATACCTGGTCTGCAATCTAACCAAACTAACCTTATTATTCATCAAACACAACAACCTATCTCCCATCTTCATGATGTTGTAAGGCTGTCTCCATGCCTTCAATGAACTTTCTTTTCACCTATCTTTAGAATTTCTGATTTTCTTATAAACCCAGATCAAAAAATCTTCTACATTAAGTCTTTCCTGATGCCCTCTCCACCAGCTTCACCATTCCCTTCTTCCCCAAAGTAGCAATATCTGTTTTGATTATACTAATATATGTACATTCTGTCTCAAACAAACAATAAAACATTGAGCATCTACCAAGTGCCAGGAATTGTGCTAGAAACACAATGACAAAAGCAAAACAATAACTACTTTCTTTTTTAATTCAGTTTGTAAAATAGTAATTATTTTTTCCCAATTATATGTAATGGTAGTTTTCAACATTCATTTTATATAAGATTTTGAGTTTCAATTTTTTTTCTGTCTTCCCATCTCACCTTCCCAAAATTGCGAGCAATCTGATATACACTATACGTGTTCAATCATGCAAACATATTTCAAAATTAGTCATGTTGTAAAAGAAGAAACAGAACAAAAGGGAAAAGTCACAAAAAAAGAACAAAAAAGTGAAAATAGTGTTCTTCAATATGCTTTCAGACTCCATACTTCTTTCTTCGGATGTCGATAGAATTTTTCATCATTTTTGGAACTGTCTTACGTTACTGTGTTGCTGAAAAGAGCTGTGTATCATAGTTGATCATCACAAAATATTGCTACTACTGTGTACAATGTTCTTCTGGTTTTGGTCACTTCACTCAGCATTCATTCATGTAAGTTTTTCCAGGTTTTTCTGAAATCTGCCTGCACATCATCACTTTTCCTTTTCTTTCTTTCTTTCTTTCTTTCTTTCTTTCTTTCTTTCTTTCTTTCTTTCTTTCTTTCTTTCTTTCTTTCTTTCTTTCTTTCTTTCTTTCTTTCTTTCTTTCTTCCTTCCTCTCTCTCTCTCTCTCTCTCTCTCTCTCTCTCTCTCTCTCTCTCTCTCTCTCTTTCTTTTTTTTGGCTAGGCAATGGGGTTAAGTGTCTTGCCCAGGGTTACATAGCTAGTAAGTGTTATGTGCTTGAGGCAGGATTTGAACTCAGGTCCTCCTGAATCCAGGGCCAGTGCTCTATCTATCCACTATGCCACTTAGCTGCCCTCACATCATTTCTTATAGCACAATTGTATCCCATTACATTAATATACCACAACTTGTTCAGCCATCCCCCAATTGATGGGCATCCCCTAATTTTCCAATTTTTGCCACCACAAAAAGAGGTGCTAGAAATACATGTAAATACATACAAATATATAAACATATTTTTGTCCATGTATGTCCTTTTCCTGTTTGTGTAATCTCTTTGGGATACAGATCTAGTAGTGATATTGCTGGATCAAAGGGTATGAATGATTTTATAGCCCTTTGGACATAGTTCCAAATTACTCTCCAGAGTGGTTAGATCACTCCACAACTCTACCAACAATACATTAATGTTCCAATTTTCCCACATCTTCTCCAACGTTTATCATTTTCTTGTTTTGTCATGTTGGCCAATCTGATGGGTGTGATATGGTACCTCAGTTGTTTTCATTTGCATTTCTCTGATCAATAGTGATTTAGAGCATTTTTATATGACTATAGATAGCTTTAATTTCTTCATCTGAAAACTGCCTGTTAGTATCCATTGACCATTTACCAACTGGAGAATGATGTGTATTCTAATAAATTTGACTCAGCTCACTATATTTTTGAGAAATGAGGACTCTATCAGAAAGACTTGCTGTGGTCAGATTCTTATAATCTAGCCAATAGCTCACAAATGTTCAGATTCCTTGCGTCTGTTGGTGGATCTTCAATGAACCTTGTCTTTGGCTGAAAGAAGGCTTGGATCAAATTCATTTGGGCAGGACCCGGGGGTCATGATTTTGGGGTCCCAGCACCCCTAAACCTCTAAACCTCAACATATGGTTCCCTGACCAGAAAACACTGCCTAATCCCAAATTCTTCTCCAGCCAAGACCGGAAGGTATGTAAGCTTCCTCTTCCTCTTTCTTGCCCTATAGTTGGGGTTGCTCTCCAAGCACACAGGAAGGCTTGAAGGTCCTTTTCAGGAAGACAGTTATGTCTCGCACTTGGCCTGACACTCTCAGGCTCTCAGTCCATTGGTTTAGATCAAGGTCATGGACTGTGATACACCTTCCACAGCATAGAGAAGGACGGATGCTCTATCCCGAAACATATGCCCAATTCTGCCAATTCTCTTGGAGCTAGGGAATTGGGAAAACTGCAGGTGCATTTTAGTTTCCTGAGGCTTACTTCCTTCCTTCCCTCTACACCCCTGAATCCTCCTTCATGGAGGTTACAGGGAAAAGCTAGAACAGCTAAAAATATCTTAGCAGATTATGGAGGTTTTGTGATCAATCATTAAGGAGTTTTGAAATACCTCCTTACAACTCTGGTCACTCTCTTCTCCCACTGCCTTCCCTTGAGTCAAGAGGGTATCTGTTAACCCCTCTCATCGGAAAAGAGAGTTTCACCCTTCCCCATGCCCGCCTTTGAATTCACCCTCTCCCACCTGGCAAAAGGAAGGAGAGGGGAGGGGCAGCAGCTACAGAATGGGCCCCACTGGCAATGGCCTTGGCCCTGGGGCTACCATTGCCTGGAACCCAGGTTCAGCACATCCTGCTCACCCTCCACCCCTACCTCAGCCCCCAGCAGTTGAGGGGACAGTGGGAAGCTGGATGGATCAAGGTGAAGAAGCTAGTCTCCAAACTTAGATAAGCATGCTGTTTTAAAATTCTAGTTTTAACTGTTAATGATGAGATCTTGATTCTCTGTGTAAAGTAATTTGGAAATGCAGTCAACAAAATTGAAGTCACCTGATTGGTAATGGGTTTGTTTCAAGTTTCAGATTAGTGAACTTTTTGTACCAATTGTGTCAAGTAACTTTTCATAATTTGGCTACAGCTAAAACTATTTGGCTATTGTTGGTTATTGTTTTAATGTATAAACTTGACAAAAAGCTTGTTTGGGTTATGGCTTGCTGAGAATTTGGAAATATATAGAAATAATCTCTAATGTTTGGCTTTTTACACCAGGACAAATTTAAATTTGAGATGCAAGTCATGGAAAAAAATTTTCCTAAGTTGTGATTAGTGAAACTTGCTGTTTGAGAAAGCTCATAGGACTGTAAATTATTTTATTTTGAGTTTTCTGATGGATCATGATTCATCAATAATCAATAATCCACCATCTCTGAGAGAAATGCCACAAGCTACTCAGAGAGAATGTGATACTGGTGGGAACTCAGAATTGGGAAAAACTGAGAGGACAATTTTAGCCTCAGTCTAAGATGGCTCAGTTTTCCTATTGTGTTCCTTCGGAAAGGAATGTTACTCACCGGGGTATTCCTGAGACTGGCTGTGAGATGGATTTAATACTGCATGGTTGGAAAACTGTGAATTATCTGAATCCAAACAGCTAAGGATGTTTTATCTTAAAATGTTTGGGCCCTAAATCTATTCCCTGCTTTATCCTTTTATAGCAAATTTCTATAAAGGAGCAAGTGGTCAGTAAAAGATCAATGCAAGTGTGTGGGATCGTGCTGTTTGACTTAAATGTGTAGTCATTCAATACCTCCAAATAACTGAAATTAAATCAGAAACTTCTTCAGTTTGGTTTGGGGAGGAGAATTTCATTAATAATTGAAGTGAAAGTCATTCTCTAGCAAATTCATCTGTGTAACTGCTGAACCTGGGGTGGAAAACTTCTACCTGCAAATGTGATACTTAAACTTTTGTAAAAGCAACAAGATCAGATAATCTTGTAGGTGACATGTAATTGATTAAAATGGGGCTTTTACACTTTTACTTCTCCCTATATTTGGGCACTGCAGTCTTTTCTGTCAGAATTGTGTCTTCCAAACTACAGGTCATTGACCTACAGTTGGTAACAAACAGCAGGTACCAGCCAATGTCCACCCATCATCCCCTGGATGCAGCCGGTGCTCAGTTCCAGTTATCTCCTCTTTGGGACCCTTTTGAGGCAGGGACAGCTCTATGCCCCTTGCCAGTAGGAAGCAGTTTCAGAAGTCTAGACATTTGTCTCTTACCCCAAAAGAATTTTGGTCCCATTTGCATACAAGACCCTCCTTGAACTCTCCTATTGATCAACGAAGTCTCTAGCATTCACCTGAGGCTATAATCTTATCAGCTGGCTTTTCCTCATCACCTATGCCCAATCTCCCAATTCTGTTCTGATACCTCCCTACTGTCCCTGACCACTTCCCACCCATAACCCTATCTAGACTCCATTCTCCCTTTGCTGTTCACCCTAGCTTACTGGCCACTATGATCCAGATCCTCCTTTGACCCTTCCTCTAGTCACCGCAAACTACTTGGCCAGTCCTAGACCCTTCCTACAATCTTTCTGTATATAAGGTCTGTCTGGCCACTGTTAAAAGACTCAT
Source organism: Phascolarctos cinereus (assembly GCF_003287225.1). Lineage (NCBI taxonomy): Eukaryota > Metazoa > Chordata > Mammalia > Diprotodontia > Phascolarctidae > Phascolarctos > Phascolarctos cinereus. The sequence goes on from NW_027555847.1 coordinate 232,857,021, forward strand.
ATACTTATAATCTAGCCAATAGCTCACAAATGTTCAGATTCCTTAAGAGTCTGGCCAATATGGTGGATGTTTAATAAACTTTGTCTTTGGCTTAAAAATAAAAAAAGAAAGACTTGGTGTAAAAATTGTTTTCCATCTTTCTGCTTTCCTTCTAATCTTGGTTGCATTTTTTTTTGTGTGCAAAACTTTTTTAATTTAATCCAGTCAAAATTATTTATTTTGCATTGCCTTGTTTGGTCATAGATTCTGTTAGTTTTGTTATTGAGATGGTCAATAATGCTGATAGTTTTCTTAATATTGAATGAGCCCCGCATTCCTGTTATAAATCCCACCTGGTCATAGTATAGTATCCTTATAATAAATTGCTGTGATATCTTGCCAGTATTTTATTTAATATTTTGCATCAATATTCATTAGAGAAATTGGTCTACAATTTTTCTTTCTCTATTTTGGCTTTTCCTGATTTAGGTATCAGCACCATATTTGTATTATAAAAGGAATTTGGCAGGACTCCACCTATTTTACCAAATAGCTTATATAATATTGGAATTAATTGTTCTTTAAATGTTTGGTAGAATTATTTTGTAAATCCATCCAATTCCGAATATTTTTTTAGGGCTTGTTGCATTGATGGCTTGTTCAATTTCTTTTTTTTTTTTTAAATTGGGTTATTTAAGTATTTTTTTTCCTCTTCTGTTAATCTGGACAATCTTTATTTTTGGAATTATCCATCCATTTCACTAGATTTTCAGATTTATTAGCATGTGGTTGGACAAAATGTTTTGTAATTGTTGCTTTTATTTCCTCCTCTTTGACAGTGAATTCACCCTTTTCATTTTTGATACTGGTAATTTCATTTTCTTTTTTTTTAAGTCAAATAAAACAATGGTTCATATATTTTATTGCTTTTCCCCAGTAAAACTAGATCTTAGTTTTATTTATTCAATAATTTTCTAATTTCAATTTTATTAATCCATCCTTTGACTTTCAGAATTTCTAATTTGTTATATAATTGAGGATTTTTCATTTGTTCTTTTTCTAGCTTTTTTAGTTGCATGCCCAATTCATTGAACTTCTCTTTTTCTTTTTAATTCATCTAACATTTAGATATATAAAATTTCCCCTAAGAACTGCTTTGGTTTCCTCTTACATGTTTTGGCCTCTTGATGAAATTATTGATTGTTTATATGATTTGTTGTTTCACCCACTTATTCTTTAGGATTAGATTATTTAGTTTTTCATTAACTTCTAATCTGTTTTCCTTAGCCCTTAATTACATGTACTTTTATTACATTATGATGTGAAAAGGATGTATTTATTTGATTGTGAGGTTTTTTCGGCCCAAATACACGGTCAAATTTTTGTGTGGGTGCCATATACCACTGAGAAAAAGGTATATGCCTTGTTATTGCCATTCAATTTTTTCCCTGAGGTTTATGATATCAAAATTTCTAAAATTTTATATATCTCCTTACTTCTTTCTTATTTATTTTATAGTAAGATTTATCTAGTTCTGAGAGGGGAAGGTTGAGGTCCCCCACTACTATAGTTGTGTTATCTATTTCTTCCTGTAACTCCCTTAACTTCTTTTCTAAAAAATTGGATGCTATACTATTTGGTACATGTATGTTTAGTAATTTGGCAATAAATATGTTTAGCAAGATGTAGTTTTCTTCATTGTCTCTTTCAATTAGATCTGCTTTTGCTTTTGTTTTGTCTAAGATCAGGATTGCTACCATGCTTTTGTTTTTTAAACTTCAGCTGAAGCATAGTATATTCTACTCCAGCCTTTTACCTTTACTTTGTGTGTGTCTCTATGCTTCAAATGTATTTCTTGCATACAATATATTGTAGGATTTTGGTTTTTAATATACTTTGCTATTCACTTTAATTTTATGGGAGAGTTCATCCCATTTACTTTCACAGTTATGATTATTAACTGTGTATTTTACTACATCCTATTTCCCCCCTTGTTCATACTTTTCTCTCTCTTTTCAACCTGTCCTTGCTCACCAGTGTTTTGCTTCTGACCACCTCTCTCAATCTGTCCTCCTTTCTAACACACACCTCTTTTCTTTCTCCTTTCCCCTACTTCTACATTCCTTTCTGCCTTCCCTTCTACCTGCCCCCTTTTATCACACACTTCTTTTTCTTTTCCCTTTCCCCTACTTCTGCCCTACCTTTTATCAGCCTCCCCTCACTTTTGTTTCCTCTTTTCTCTCCTACTTCTGTATAAGGTAAGATAGATTTCTTTACCCCACTGGGTGTGTATATTATTCCCTCTTTAAGCCAAATCTGATAAGAGAAATCTTCAATCGATACTCACTCCACCCTCTTTCCCTCTACTCTAATTGGTCTTTTGTACCTCTTCATGTGACACAATTTATCCCATTCTCCCTCCACCTTTTTTTTGTTTTCTCCTGCAATCTTTTTTTTTTACCACTTAACTATTTTTTATCATCACATCAAAGTCAACTTGTACCCACACCTTCTGCCTAATTATGCTCCTTATAACTGCCCTAATAGAGATAGAGTTCTTAAGAGCAACAAGTGTCATCTCCCCAAGCAGGAATGGAGACAGTTTAGTCTTGTGAATATCATTTTTTTCCCTTTCGTGTTTACTTTTTTATGTTTCCCTGGAGTCTTATATTTGAAGATCAAACCTTCTGTTCAGCTCTGGTCTTTTCATCAGCAAAGTTTGAAAGTCCCCTATTTCATTGAATATCCATCTTTTCCCTGAAATATATTGTGGGTAGTTGATTCTTTGTTGTAATCCAAGCTCTTTTGCCTTCTTGAACATCAAATTCCAAGCCCTCTAGTCCTTAATTTAGAAAATGCTAAGTCCTGTGTAATTCTGACTATGCCTCCTTGATATTTGCATTGTTTCTGGATGCTTTCAGCATTTTCTCCTTGATCTGATCGTTCTGTAATTTTGCTACAATACTCCTTGGAGTTTTCATGTTGAGATCTCTTTCAGGAGGTGGATTCTTTCAATGATTATTTTATCATCTGATTCTAGGATATCAGGGCAGTTTTCCTTGCTATTTTCTTGAAAGATGCTTCCAGGATCTTTTTTTTTTTGGTAATATGTTCTTCAGGTAATAATTCTTAAATTATCTCTCTTAAATTTATTTTCCAGGTCAGTTGTTTTTCCAATGAGGTAGTTAACATTTGCTTCCATTTTTTCATTCTTTTGATTTTGCTTGACTGCTTCCTCATGTCTCATAGAGTCATTATCTTCCACTTGCCCAATTCTAATTTTTAAGGAATTATTTTCTTCAGTTAGCTTTTGTATATCTTTTTCCATTTTGCCAATTCTATTTTTAAAGGAGTTCTTTTCTTCAGTGTTTTCCCCCCCATTTTGCCAGTTTTATTTTTTAAAGTTATTTTCTTTAGTCAATTTTTGTGTTTCCTTTCCCAAGCTGTTAACTGTTTTCCCTCTAATTCTCTTATGTAACTCTCATTTCTTTTCCCAATTTTTCTTCTACCTCTTTTACTTGATTTTTAAATTTTTTAAAGCTCTTTAAAGAAGATTTTTGGCCTTGAGAGCAATTCACATTCCCCTTTAAGGCTTTACATGCAGGCATTTTTATGTTATTGTCCTCTTCTGAGTTTGTGTTTTGATTTTCCCTGTTGCCATAGTAGCTTTCTATGGTCAGGGATCTTTTTTCATTTTTTGCTCATTTTTAAAAGTTGAGCTCTCCTCCTGGGGTACCAGGGCATTTTTACAACCTTCTTGCCTTAGAGTCAGGGGCCTGGTCATTGGCTTTCTGCACCAGGGCATCTAGGGCTATTGGCTTGGCCACTGTGCTAGGGTGGCCTGGCCTAAGCACACCTGTTGTGTCCTGGATTCTGGGGCTGGTAGTTTGCCTTTTGTACTGGAGCTGCAGGCCTCACAGCTAGCCTGCTGGGCCAGAACCCTGGGGTTTTGGTTACTTATCTGTGCTGATCTTTGTGCTGGCTTGCCTGGACACTGCCTGTGCTGGGTTGCACTCCTCTTTTACCCAAGTGAGACGTAATTTTCCTGAAGTTATTTTAAGTTATCTTAAGCTGGAAAATTGTTTTACTTCATCTTTTTCTGGACTTTGTTGCTCCAGAATTCTTTTAGATACATGATTTAATGTTATTTCTGAGGGAAATTAGAGAGAGTTTAGGCAGCTTTCTGGCTTCTCTTTGCCATCTTGACTTTGCTCCCCAATAACTGCCCTCAAGAAGCTTACATTCAAATAAAGTAGACACAAGCATATGTTTTGGCACATATGAGATCCATGCAGAGCTATATAGAAAACACAAAGTAACCTTGAAGGAGGTGATTCTTGGAGCTGGGGAGAGAGACCAAGAAAGATGTCATCAGAAAAAGATACTTGAGTTAAGGAAGGAAACCAGTGAGGAAAGTAAGGAGTGAGAATTCTCCAGCCATGGGAGATAGCTAGTAGAAAGGCATGAAGATGGAGATGGAGTGTCATGGGTGAGGAACAGAAAGTAAGATATTATGGCTAGATAGGAAAGTGAATGGAGGGGAATATGGTATAATAGTCTGATAAAGTTGGGAACAGTTTTACACTTCAACCTAAAGGAGCTAAGAATCTTGGAGGTAATAGGGAACCACTAGTGGTTATTGAGTAGGGATGGGTCATATGGCTACTCCTATTCTTTAGGAAGATCACTTTGGTTTTAAATGGAGTTTGGATTAAAGTGAGTAAGAGACTTTTGGCAGGGAGATTAATTAGAAGGATAATCTCCCTTTGTGCAATGTAAGCTCCTTGAGAGGAATGTCTGATTTTTGTCTTTAGATTTCTAGCACCTAGCCCAGTGGAACACATAGTAAGAGCTTAATGATGCTTATTGATTGATTGGTTGATTCAGACACATAAGAACACGAATGTGAAAAATAAATAAGTTAAGAGGCCTTTAATAGAGAGCCTACATATTCAATTCCTGCCTACTAGGCATTTTCTTTGATATAGTCTCTCGTATCCATTGTGGTGATGTGATAAGAAATCTAGACCTAGAGTCAGAGCACTAGGTTCAAATTCACATTCAGTTAACCTAAATCTCTGTGAACTTGGGCAAGTCATTTCTCTTAGGAGCTATTTTCTCAGCTAAAAGAGCCTGGATTAGATAATCTCTAATAATAAAAACTGATTTTACCTATTGATTTAAGAAGTAAAATATGAAGTATTAACTAATGTTATCTCCTTTGATCTTTTTGATGATAATGGAAGGTATCAATCAATGAACTTATGAAATCAAGGAGTTGTTATTCTCATTGACAGATGAAAAGATTGACATTCAGATATATTAAATATGATGAATAATTTGCTCAAGGTCACACAATCAGAAAGCAGCAGAACTGACTCAATTCAGGCTTAACACATTCTAGTATGTGCTTTTCTGTTAATCACAAAACTATCCCTCATCATAATTGATTTGAAAATGATGATGTTGAGGAACTTTCAGGCTGAAGAGCCTTCTAAAGGAACAAAATATATAATAAATATTTAACTAGACCATTTACTATAAAATTGAATAAAAGGACAAAAGTTAGGAGTAGATATACAGATTTTCTAGTCATTGAAAAAAGATGGTAGTATACATTCCCCAATAATTAGAGAAAAAATGGAAGCTAATTTTACTGTATACTTTTCTCTTTACTTCAAAGATTTATTATTTCATGAGTATGAATACTCTTCACCCCATCACCAAAGATTTTACTTTTCCATGATTCGTTATAAAATTTTACAACCTTTTTTTGACAAGGAGAATTGCTTTTGAATGCCAAAATATTGGTAAGTTAACCTCCACGTGATTACAGTTGATAATGTCCATTGATTAAGAAAATGAAAGTACATAAAGTACCAAAAAATACTGTGAATGTAGTAATAATTTCAAATGAATTTGGATGACATTAATCACAACAGCATCTTCATACTTTTGAAAAATAGTGATGTCTATGTGTGTTTCATGTTATTTATTATTCTATAGAAACAATGTTTGATTTAATAACCTTATGTCTTGATGACTTCATATTTTGTTGACAGTAAACAAAGATAAAAATGATAATGCTTTAAGTAAATTAAGAGAGCAAGGAATGGTTCTATGGAAAAGGAAAGAATTTAGGACTAAACAGGACATAGAGAACATTATGAAATGTAATATGGATAATTTTGATTACATTAAGTTAAAATGTTTTGCACAAACAAAGCCAACACAACCAAGATTAGAAGGGAAGAAGAAAGGTGGGGAATGTTTTTATTTTTTAAAGCCAATGTCTCTGATAAAGGCCTCTTTTCTAAAATATATAGAGAACTGAATCAAATTTACAAGAATACAAGTCATTCCCCAATTGATAAATGGTCAAAGGATATGAATAGGCAGTTTTCAGATGAAGAAATTAAAGTCCAACGTGACAAAACAGGAAAATGATAAACGTTGGAGAAAATGTGGGAAAATTGGAACACTACTGCATTATTGGTGGAGCTGTGAAATGATTCAACCATTTTGGAGAACAATTTGGAACTATGCCAAAGGGCTATAAAAATGTGTATGCCCTTTGACCCAGCAATAGCACTTGTAGGGCTATATCCCAAAGAGATCATACAAATGGGAAAAGACCCATATGTACAAAGATATTCATAGCAGCTCTTTTTGTGGTGGCAAAGAATTGGAAATTGAGAGGATGTCCATCAATTGGGGAATGTCTGAGCAAATTGTGGTATATGAATGTAATGGAATACTATTGTGCTATAAGAACTGATGAACAGGCTGACTTCAGAAAAACCTGGAAAGACTTGTATGGTCTGATGCTGAGTGAAGTGAGCAGAACCAAAAGAACATTGTACACAATAACAGCCACATTATGCGATGACCAATATTGATAAACTTAACCCTTCCCAGCAATACAAGGATCTAAGACATCTCTAGTGGCCTCATGATGGAAAATGCTATATGCATCCAAAGAAAGAACTATGAAAGTTGAATGGCTATTTTTTTCTCTTCTGTTGAGTTTTGTTTCCTCTTTCTGATGATTCCTCCTATTGGTTTTAATTTTTACTTACAACACCACTAATGTGAAATTATGTTTAATAGGAATGTAAATGCATAGTCTATATCAGATTGTGTACTATCTTGGGGAATGGGGTGGGGAGGAAGGGGGAGAAAAATTTTAAACTCAAAAGCATATGGAAGTGATTATTGATAAATCAAAATATATGAATAAAATTTAAAAAAAGAAATTAAAGCTATCTGTAGTCATATGAAAACATGCTCTAAATCACTGATGATTAGAGAAATGCAAACGAAAACAATTCTGAGGTACCACATCACACCTATCTGATTGGCTAATATGATTAAAAAAAAGAAAATGATAAATGTTGGAGAAGATGTGGGAAAATTGGAACAGTAATGCAATGTTGGTAAAGTGATCTATCAATTTTAGAGAGCAATTTGGAACTATGCCTAAGGAGCTACAAATCTGTGCATACCCTTTGATCCAGGAATATCACTACTAGGTTTGTATCTCAAAGAGATAATAAAAAAGAGAAAAAAAAAGACCCATATGTACAAAAATAGTTATAGCAACTCTTTTTTGTGGTGGCAAAGAATTAGAAATTAAGGGGATGCCATTAATTGGGGAGTGGCTGAATAAATTGTGGTACGTAAATGTAATGGAATACAGTACTATGGTGCTTTAAGAAATGACAAGCAGGATGCTTTCAGAAAAATGTGGAAAACTTAAATGAGCTGATACGAAGGAAGTGAGTAGAAAGAGGAAAACATTATACACTGTAACAGCAACATTGTACAATTATCAACTCTGATAGACTCAGTTCTTCTCAGCAATGCAGTGATATAAGACAATTCCAAAAAATTCAAGATGGAATATGCTATTCACATCCAGAGAAAGAGCTATGGAGTCTGAGTACGGATTGAAGGACACTATTTTTTATTTTTTTCTCTCATTGTTCCTCCCTTTTATTCTGATTCTTCTTCCACAACATGACCAGTGTTGAAATATGCTTAATATAATTGTACATGTATAGCCTATATCAGATTGCATTCTGTCTTGGGAAGAGGAGAGGGGAGGGAGGGAGAAAAAATGGAACTCAAAATCTTATAAAAGTGAATGTTGAAAACTAAAATAAATAAAGAAAGAAATAAAGAAATAATAAATAAACCAAAAATTGTAATGTTTGGTCAGAATAAGATCTCATAGACTCTTTACAGTAACTCTGTACCCTTTGAGGGGTCCTGGTCCATAGTTTGGGGATCACTGATTAAGTATGTTTTTGTGATTTGTTTTGTTTTGTTACTTGGTTTGGACCTGTAATTTTGTTACTGTAAGGAATGATAAGGAACATGTTTTCTAAGACTTATGCCCTTATAGATTTGTAGGAAACATCAAGAGTTGTGACTTGTCTGGGGTTAAACAGTAGCTATGTGTCAGAGCAGGATTTGAACCCAGGTTCTCCTTACATTAAAGAGAGCTTTCTTTCCAGGATGTCATGCTGCTTTTCATAACTTGCTGTGGTACCAGAAAAAAAGACATATGGTGGCAAGTATCTCCACATTTGTCCAGAGTACTCCTTGAAAAACAGACATATAGGCAGTCTGTTGCTGGCCAGTATAGAAAGACTTTCCACTACAGATGAACCTATTAGAGTATGTCCTCCCCGTTGGCTATAGGCTCTGACAGCTTAATATCACCTCTGATCCATAAGGTGGCATCCCATTAGGTTTACAATGGAGTGACTTTCCACTTAAAAAGATAATTTTTTTACTTAACTACTACACAACTTGTTTGAGTATAGTTTAATTTCCTGCAGCCCCTAGGTCTGTGGACATGTGCTAATTAGCATGCCTTTTTATTTTAGTCAATGTTCACATGTAATTATGGACTTTGTGACACTTTTCAAAAGAGCCCAAAATAGTTCCAGTGCCCAAATCCACATTTCCTTCTCAATAAAAATAGATTTTCCCTTGTTAGACTGAGTGGGAGCCTGTTGCTGAGAGGCCTATGGAATTATCATGACATCTACAGATCTAAGAGGTGGAAGGACAGCAAATTGATGGACCACAGCTTCCAAAGGCTTATATTCTGTGTCAATATTCTATTCTATTTTTTTGCTGTTAGGGTAGAAAAGCTCTCAATGCCTTTTCCCCCCTCTTTATTTTTGTTGGAGAATATTAAGAGTAACTCATATAAGAAAAGATTTGCTTAAACTTCAGTTGCTCTAATTTCTTAATTGCTGTACTTGAGGTGCATAATGCAACTTTAAAACTTTATTGTTATGTTCTTCCTGGGGAAAATTTATCCCCATCTCTGTGTCATAAATTTTATCTTCAGCTTCTCACACTAGTAGCGAAATTTTCTAGTCTTTTCTTCATTGTGACTTTTAAAAAAATAGTCCCACATTAAAATAAAGAAAAAAAAACACAGAAAACCCTTTTTGTTAAAGTCAGAATGGCTGAGTTTTGAAACTTGATTGCCACTCAGTGTGGCCTTGGCTATGTTAACCTCTCTGATCCTCAATTGCTTCACCTGAATTTCTATTTCATTATAATGACACGTGAACTTTTTAACTTATGGTATTGTTGTAACCAGTAAATTGACTAACATATGTTGAATTGCTTTGTTACTATATTACTATAAATCTCCTTATTAGAATGAACTCTAGAACTATCATGAAACTCATATTTATATAATGTGTGGTTTTAAAAGTACTTCCCTCACTATTATTTATGAAATAGGTAGTGAAAGTATAAAGATTGCCCCTATTTTACAGATGAGAAAACTGAAGAATAGAAAGGTTACATGGTACAGAAGACAGAAACCAAGAATTGTAGTTTAAACCTCCAGTCTACTATTTACAAGCTGGGTAGACGTGGACAAATCATTTTACATCTCCCAGACCCAGTTTCTTCATTTGTCAGATTTCAGTAAAGAAAGTGCTTTGTAAGCCCTAAAGTATAATTCAAATGTTATTGGTAATTATGAAATAACTGACACAAGTCCTGTTATATGGCATTTTCATACAAGGTGCAATACTGTAAATCTTTTCAACTGACTCTGAGTCCAGTGTTCTTACTAGTATAATATATACCACAAGAACCCTAGGTTATGGCTAGTAGCTTAAAGAATAGCCACAGATTGCTAAACTAAAATCTTTGCGGATACAGGATATGTAAAAATGCATGATGAACTATGTAAAAATGAAGTTGGTACAAGTGTGGCTAAAGATTTAAAATAGAACTTCCATCTCCCTGCCTAGAATGTCTCTACCTTCCTTTCCTTATCAAACTGCCCTTATCTTTAAAGGACAGCCTTTTCCATAAAACTATCCCTTCCATTAACTGTTTTATTTCATTTCATTTTATTTTTTTGGCAATTGGGGTTAAGTGACTTGCCCAGGCTCACACAGCTAGTAAGTGTCAAGTGTTTGGTCTGAGGCCAGATATGAACTCAGGTCCTCCTGACTTCAGGGCCGGTACTCTATCCACTATGCCACCTAGCTGCCCCCCTTCCATTAACATTTATGGGTTTATGTTTTATTTTCCTAGTTGTGAATGTGGAAACTCAGCAGAGGTATACTGGAGCCAGGTCAAAGTAACTTGTAAGAGCTGATTGTAAATTTTTCAGTGTAAGCATTTACACCTCAGAAATTGACAAATGTCGAAGATCAGCACTTGATTTTTGTTTGTTGTTAAGAAAGTGATGGAGAAATTGTTAACAATGCAGATTAAGCTAAAAAAAACCTGTATTGTGTACATTTTTATTTTAGAAAGCCAGTTGTTAAACATTTACCGGCATATACCTGGAGCTTGGCCACCACGGGACAAGCCAAACTGGAGATGGCCATTATGTAGGCTCCAGAGCATTCTCCCTGAATGGAGACAAACATTCCAACTCTCAGAAATCTTGACAGATAGGTAAATCATTAGGAGAGTATTTCAATAGGAAGTAGACAGAGGTTTGGACAGGTCAATAGTTACTGTTGGAATACTATAATAGTGAATGATCAGGAAGGGATTAGATGGGAAGGCTGGCAGGAAGACAGGAGGACAGATCACAGTGCAAGTGACTTTTGGAACCAGGCAGTGGATGGAGTTCCAGATAAACAGGTGGTCAGTGACAGGAGACTATGGCAGGGAGTGGTGGTGAACTAAACTACAAGGATTCAATTAAATCAATTCCAATTCGACAAGTTTTTATTAAGTACTTACTTTGTATTAGGTCTTGTGCTATGCACTGGGGAGATGAAGACAAAAATGAAAGAGTGTCTATCCTCAGGAGCATCACCTTGTATTTCAGGGAAACGGCACCGGTCACTGTAAACAAGTGGTTCTTAATCTGGTGTCTATGAATCCCTGAGGGATCTAGGGCTAGAATTTGTGGTGCGGAAACTTACATGGGAAAAATTCCACCTTCATTTTCATTTGAAAATTAGTATTTACTTCAATCAGGAATTAAAATAACCTCAACAATGATAACATTACTTAATGAAGTCCATAGGATTCACCAGACTACTAAAGGGGTCCATGAAATGCAATAATATTAACAATCTCTAAAGGACCCCAATGTTGGAGGAAGATGGTATTAAAAAGAGTACTAAGGTTGGGCTAGGTGAAACAATAGCAGGAACTAGATACTGGAAATGAAATACATTATGTTTGCATGTGGGAGTGAGGTGGTATAGAATGGAGCAGAGAGGTGTTTCTTCAAAATGGGCAATGCAGAAGCTTATTCTCTATAACTGTGTGACAAAGGTAGAGAAGGATCAAGAAAAGGGTCATCTAGTGTTGAGCTGCCTGAGCTACGTGGGTACTTACATTTCCTTAGCTTAGGATACATCTTGGTCTCAGGGCTTAATATAGATGTAAGGGAGGAAGTGACCTAGCAGGAGGGATTTGGGGACCTGAAGCCAGGTTAGTCATTTTGACAACTAGTTGATAAATTTCTTGAGGAAAATAAACTGTACACCATCCCCTATACTCTACAATAATTCTATGAGCATGCTGGCATTAATAAATATTTAAAGGGCAAATTAATGAGTGGACTCATTTGGAATGGACATGATACCTTTCATTTAGACATATCATGAAAGTGTCTAATTTTTAAATTTTCACCTAAAATCCCTTCTCTTCAATAAGGAACATAAATTATGTTTAACAATGATAAATATTACAATAATAATGATAGCCATTATTATTGTTGTTGTTGTTGTTGTTGACAAATAGGGAGCAACACAATGGAACTGATGATTATAATATCCCAGGAGGAAGAGGAACATTAGTCTGGCTGCTTTTCAGATCAGAGGTTTTTGAACGTTTTATACATTAGCCAATGTGATATGAAATTTCCTAAGCAAACCAATTTAAATGTCCATTTTTAAAGTCATCAATCTTCTTTTATATTTTATATTTTAAATAAGCTTCTTTCTTTTTCTAAATCTCTTTTGAAGCTTCTTATTCAACAATGAAAGTCTTTTATTCCTTCGGTGCTTATTCCACTTTCTCTCCCCTTCGCTCCTCACCCCACCCCCAACTCATTTTGCACTCCACTCTCCCAAGCTCCCTTCTTTCCCTCTCATACTCCTTTGGCTCTTAGATGCAGCTTCCTGTTTTCTTGTCTAGCTGTCCATTGCCAAGTCCTGGCAGAGAGAGACTATTAGCACTCACTGAGCTTTAATTTACTGTACTGTGGCCTGGATAAATAGGACCATAATCACCATTTCTCCTCTGTGGCATTCCATCCATAGTACCATATTCAGCATTTTATCTAAGATGGCTATCCGTGGGATAATAGAAAGCATTTCCATCTGTCTATTGGATGCTGCCAATGAGCTTCAGAAATCACAGTTATATCATCACACAGAGAAAGCAATAAAACATTTTGTCCTGTCAACACACAGTGTGTGACAGTACCATTGGGATGATGATAATCTCTGTATCTTTGTAACACCATTCAGACAGCTTGTTTTTCTTTCTGCTTCCATTGCTTAATTATTATTTAATGACTGAGAAAGGATCCTTGGGATAAGGAATGGGGGTGACCAGGGAAGGTGTACAAAGGACTTTTATATTCACTGATGACACTTGGAATGAAGATTGGTCACCTTGTGTTCTAAAGACAACTATACATATTGTCAAGATGAGATAGTGCCAACACTACTCAGGGCTTCCTGCCGGGAGATATCATCTACTTAGGGTTGTACCAATGTTCTTCTTCCCCATGTCCTAATTATAGAACATAGATTTAGAGCTGGAAGTGCCCTTAGAAGTCATACAGCTCAAGCCCTTCATTTTATAGAAAAGGAAACTGAGACCCAAAAAGTTTCAAGGACTTACTCAGAGTCACACAGTTTAAGGCTGAGGTAGGAATGAAACTTAGCATCTCTCCCTCCAAAGCCAAAGTTCTTTCCATTGCACCATGTTCCCAATGCTAGTATCTGTTTTGAGCTCCTTTCCTAGAGTGAGCTGGGATGTGTCTGGCCCTAAGCAAAACTGAAGGAAGCAAAGCTTATAAAGTTTCGAGCTGGGAAGGAACTTAGGGATCTGGTACAGCTTCCTCATTTTGCAGATGAGGAAACTAAAAAAAAAAAGTCTAGACAGGTTAGGTGACTTCCCCTAAGGTTGTGGGTAATAGAAAGCAGAGATGGAATTCTAATCCAAACCCAGTGCTTTTTCCATTATACCTTATTGCCTCCCCGCTACCTTTCTGTTTGTTGCCTCATCCCTCATTATTACCCCTTTCCCTCATATTTTTATTCTACCTTGCCCCTATTCCATGAAAACTTCTTCTTATATCTTTAATTCACACTGAGGTGTAAACTACTGATAAAATCTTGAGGTTTACGCTTCCCTAAAGTATTTGAATTCTTAATGGGGACCAATGCCATTAGCAAAAAGGATTAAATCCTGGTGATGAACTTTCAGGCATGAGTCTTTGGATAGGAAAGGATCAGGGATGAGTTTGTAGGTAGGACTTCCTAGGTACCCATGAAAGTCACCATACAACATAGTGTAATTAATCCATCTGCATAGGTTAAATTTGTCCTGAAGTGAAATAACTCTTCTGGAATGCTCTTTGCAATTCTTTCATGTCTTCCCAAGGATCCTTGTATCCTGACATAAGAGTATTTTTCTACAAAGTTTGCATTCTAAGACTATGTCAGTGTGGATTATATAAGTGGTGATGAATTGTCTTCTCAGCCTCCAGAAAGATGTCAAATGTTTAATCAGCTCTTCTGTTGACCACCTGTCGATAGTGATAGCCTCATCAGGGATGCTTATGTGTCCCACTATCAAGTTTCCCCTATAGACTGACTTCTTTACATTCACTCTCTAGACAAATGGGAGTCCTATAGGAAACATTCCAAGAGGAAATATTGCTTTAACAATCATACCCCAGGCAGGCAGATTAGATCTTAATGGCTATAAGAGACTCTTACAATAAGAGAAGGCAAGGGTAATGTGGTACAATGGAGAGAAGAGTCAGAAGAACTGTGCAAAAATCTTGTTTATGCTTATTGTAAGATGTTTACGTGAATAAATGATTTAATCTCCCTGTACCTCAGTTTTCTTCTCTGTACAATTATGGGTTTGGATCACATGGTCTCTGGGGACATGCCTAGCTGTAGAGCTAGAATCCTAAGAGGGTCAAGGCATTAAATGACTGGAGGAGAGGAAGACAGTTGAAGGAAGACCATGTATTTGTGATGCAACTCACAAACATTGCATTGCATTAGAATCTGTATGCCTGAGGAGATGAGTGAGATGAAGTTTGGGAAATGAAGGAAAGTATCACAAACAATGGGGAAGCTAGGTGGTATAGTGGGTAAATCACTGGGCTTGGAATCAGGAAGACTCATTTTCCTGAGTTCAAATATGGCTTCAGACACTTACTAGTTGTTTGACCCCAGACATACCACTTAACCTTATATGCCTCAGTTTCTTCATCTGCAAAATGAGCTGGAGAAGAAAATGGCATGTCTTTGCCAAGAAAACACAAAAATAGGCTCACAAAGAGTTGGATACAACTGAAACAACCAAATAACAACAAAATCCCGTGCAATAACCGGAAGAGAAGGCAAGAACTTCCTGTTATTCATTTAACCACTACTGAAAGGATTCTTCTCAGTCAACCAGTAATATTCCATAATTGGAGTAGAGTAGGAAGGGTCTAGTGTCATTCTAGAGTGAGTGGATAATCTTAGACCTTGCTCAATTTTAGCCTGTGCAAAACTATTAAGTAAATGAAGTTTATCAATAGCAAACCCTGTCTAAGACCAGGAGTACCTCTTGCCTAAAATGTATTCCCTATGATCCAACAAACTTTGACGTCCAAAAGAAGAGACTATGGAGAAAATCACATCCTGAATATCTTGTAATATCCCATTTTTCCAGTTGGCTTAGCATAACTGAGCCACTTATTAGGACACAAGAGTGGTTAAGTCCTTCTGCACCTACCACCAACAGAACTTCAGAGAAGGATAATGGGGGATACATGTTTTTTTTTTTATGAGGCAATGGGTTATGTTCAGGGTCACACAGCTACTAAGAGTTACATGTCTGAGGCTGGATTTGAAATCAGGTGCTCCTGACTCCAAGGCTAGATCTCTATCCACTGCACCACCTAGTTGCCTCAATGGGGGATACATGTTAAGCTGACACTCTAGAACCAAACATCATATTGCCAGTCCAATTTTATCAGTTTTAAGACAGTTTAAGAGATAATTAGGCAGAAATATTATTTTTTACTCAACCTAGAATGTGGTGATTTATTTGGCTTGTAGACATCCTTATCCTCTCAAGTTATCTTTATCCTCTGACAAGCCCTAAGTAGGAAGCATTCTTGGAATTAATGGTGAAAAACAAAGAGAGAGATTTGTCCATTTTTCTGTCCTTCTCACTGGGGTATTTGTGCTATTCATAGAGAGAAAAATAAAAGAGCAGGGAGCTATCTTCCTCCAAGCTGGCCCTTCCCCTGAGGAGCTGCCATGTATTTTTCATAGCAATTATACATAACTTAAAAAAAAAAGCCAACCCTGCCCCCTCTCAATTATGTGATTTGGAGAAAAGAGCTGCTAGCCAGGAAAGCAGTATTTAGGTCTTGGCACCATTATTTGGAAAGGGCTCAATGCTCCATGGTAGTCCTGTCAAATCATAAAACCTGGAGCACCTCCAACAAGTTTCTACTAGGGACAGGTAAGGCACATGCACTTTTCTCCATAGTATGTATTCCAGGCCCCTGCATCACTAAGCCAATGTCCTGTTACATAAGCCAGAATATTCTTCAGCTAGATATGCAAATAATATAACATCTGGAAAATTCTCCAGTCATTCAATCACACCCAGGTCCCATCAAACTGATCCAGAAACAGACACAGAAATTCCTAATGTTGGGCCCAGATGCTCACCATGTACTTAAGAGTTAGTTACCCTCTACCCTAAATGCCTACAAAAGTATATAGGAGATATTAGCATATTACAGTGGGAAGAATGTTTCTGGAGCCAGTGGTCTGGGTTCAAAAATTGACTTCAATACCTCCTGTGTGACTTTGGGCAAGTGTCACCCACTTAAACTTTCTTTTCTATGGTAAAAGGGTGTAACTAGACAGATAGCACTGAGGTTCCAGATCCCTTCCAGCTCAAGCTCTAGATCTTATGGTGGCTGATTTTTCTAATAGTGTTTTTCAGCTCTCAATTTATGATCCCATAAATGATCTAAGGGTAAAGATTTGAGATCAGATAGGGAGGAAAGGCAGCCAGTGGGTGTAGGAGGGGACTTAAAGCACTTGTTCTACTTGTGAATCAAAATGGTATGTTACCAAATTTTTACTCTAACCATCCCATATCTAATCTTTGATTTTTTTTCCTCTTACCATTAGGTACATTTGGTTGTAGGTCATTTTCTACTTTATGTAAGATTGCAAAGGGATGGGTGTGTTTCTATTCTTTTAATCATTTATACTCCCAGACCATTGAATTCTGTTTTGTTAAAGGAAAAAAAAAACAGATAAAAGCAGCCATTCAAATGTCTGCATCTGGGTGTGCGTGCACCATTCTACATTCTTGGCTCTTAACACTCTTTCCTGAGTGTTTCATTATCTTTTCCTTAGCTGTTCTATGTAACTAAGTTCAGCTATTACGATTTGCATGAGTTTGGCTGCCTTTTCATGTTACAATTACATTATTACAGTCATTGTGTACATTGATTATCCATTTCCATCTTCTTCACTCAAGTAAGGGGAGTAAAGTTATTAGGTCAAATCAATACAGGTCAAGGTACTGGGGTGAACAAAGCACTGGGTTGTGCAACAACAAAAAAAAAATGTCCACTGATTTGAAA
Organism: Phascolarctos cinereus; assembly: GCF_003287225.1. NCBI lineage: Eukaryota > Metazoa > Chordata > Mammalia > Diprotodontia > Phascolarctidae > Phascolarctos > Phascolarctos cinereus. Next base: position 232,874,371 of record NW_027555847.1, read on the forward strand.
TCATTCTGCCTATAGCAGAAGAAGTGGCTGGTATATATTGAAACAGATTAGTTTAATTGCTCATCTGATTGGCTATGAGCTCTACATGTTAGGTATAAGCTGACATATTGCTGTGATTATTCCCCACACTTAGAGGACCAGCTAAATCTCATAGAACACTGGATTCAGAGTCAGGAATCCTAGCTTTGAGTATTGGCTCTGCTACTTATTATCTGTATGACTTTGAACAACCACTTTACCTGCTCTTGTTTCAGTTGTATTATCTGTAAAAGAAAGGAGTTGGGTTAGATGATCTATTAGTTTCTTGGTGCTAAAACTGTTATCAGGTGATTTTCTTATAAATCAGACACTATTCCCATGCTCTATATTAATGGCACATATATCCAATCTGTTTGAATTTTAAGTATGTTCTAACATAATTGTTAAGTGTAAATGTTTTGTATATCATGATGGGAAGGAAAAAAAAAAAAACAATGACATCCTTGTCTGGGACATGGTTGTACAAAGTCAAACAGACTGGCAATAGGCATTAATAAATGTTTAATGATTAATTAATTAAATAAATTATTTTCTACATGCCAGGCAATGTGTTAAGTCCTTGGCATATAAATACGAGCAGAAAGACAGTCCTTATCATAGAGGAGTTTTCACTTTAATGCAGGAAGAAAATGCATAAAATGGAGATGAAAAGGAGACAGGAGGACAAAGGCACCTGACTAAAGGCATGTTGGTGAATCATTAAGTCGGAATAACAATTGGGAAGGAAGTGAAGTGGGTCTCATGTGGGACTGTTCCCAAAAGGGAGACTCTGGAAGGAATTCGCTAATGGGAGAAAGAGGTCAGCATGGAAGAGGGATATCCCAGGTGAAAAGGTCCCAGGTACAGAGGGAAGTTTTAGGATGAAAGGCTGCTGAGTTATGATGGCCAAGTTGATAGTCAGAAGCATAGGACTTCAAGATGAAAGATACATTCATAAATGCCAAAATCTGAAGCTCCTTTTCTCTTTGTATACAGCATAGCTATTGGAGCAAGATGGATTTTCCAATAGTTAATTAATGATCATTCAATCGGACTACAAAATTAAACAATTTGTAAAAGTCTTTCTCCCCTTTTCTTTGTGAAGGTTTGATACTTTTTTGTTTTGGAAAAAGTCATGGCATAACCCCTGGCCTCCCTGTGACTGACTGGAAAGAGTCACCATCCAACAGCACTTCCCAAACAGTAACCAGATAGTAATTGTTTTCAGACAATACTAATACGTATTATTAGAGAAAGGGCACTTTTAGTCATTTAACAGATGTCTACTCTGGAGCATAATATGGTATTTAATTTATTCAGTATTTCAAATGATTTTCTAAAATAATGCCAATGTTTAACTATCATTTCCAATAAGAGGAATAATGGATGATATGCTACCTTATTTAAACAAAAAAAGTTTTCAGGCATGAGAAGTATACAGGTTCAGTGCAATCTATATATCAATATCTGTTTATTCATCTATATATCCATATATAAATACATACATTAGATAGCATTCATAATAATGCTTATGATGTGCCAGGCACTGTGCTAAGTGCTTTACTTTGTGAGGATCTAATTTGGTCCTCACAAAACCCTTGGAAGTGGGCACTAATATTATCCTCATTTTACAGATGAGGCAAACAGAGGTTCAGTGATTTGCTCAGGGTCACACAGCTAGTAAATGTTTGAGGTTGGATTTGAACTCAGGTCTCTTGACTCTAGATTCAGCACTCTGTACATTCTGCCACCCAAGTATACCATTTCTCAAATTTACAAACTGAGAATTTGTACCAGACTATTTACATTAAGCAACAATGATATATAGCAGGTACAGTGATGGGCTTAGAGTTAGGAAGACCTAAATACAAATCTCACTTCCATCATTTTACTTTTTTGTGTTCAAGGTAATTCTCTAGGATTTAATTACTTGGTCACAGAGGAGTTTTGATGTGCATTATAGGAGAGGTTTGCACAGAGAGCTTCATCTACTCTGATGAAATCCCAAATCCTTGCTGTGCTCATGTATCTATGTTAAATACTGGACTCTTTCAATCCAGGGTAAATTTTTGACACTTTTCACTTTGTAAAAGAATGAATGGATTTCCCTCTGTTTTGGGTTTGGAATAATGAGCTATTTGAATAAATGGTTGCAAAGTATGGTCCAAAAAGCCTTGCAGGAGGCCAATGAGGTAAAAACTATTTTCATAATATTAAAATGCTATAATTTTTGAGAAAATGTTCATCAGTTGGGGAATGGCTGAACAAGTCATGGTATGTGAAATGTCATGGAATATTATTGTGCTATAAGAAATTATGAGCAAGCAGATTTCTGGAAACCTGCAACCTGGAAAGACTCACATGAACTGATGCAAAGTGAAGTGAGCAGAATGAGGAGAACATTGTGCACAGAAACAGCAACTTTGTGTGATGACCACCTATGATTGACTTAGCTCTTCTCAGCAAAACAATGATCCAAGACAATTCCAAAACACTCATGATGGAAAATGCTGTCCTCATCCAGAGAAAGAACTATAGAGTCTGAATGCTGATTGAAGCACACTATTTTCACTTTTTTGTGGCTTTTCTTTTTTGTTACGGTTCTTCTTTCTCAACATGACTAAGGTGGAAATATGTTTACGTGATTGTATATGTATAATCTACATCAGATTGCTTGCCATTTTAAGGAGGGGGTATAAGAAGGAGTGAGGGAGAAAACGAATGTCATAAAATGCATGTAAAAATAAATCCACGTATAATTGGGAAAAATACTATTTACCAAAAATAAAGAAATTATAATGCTGAATCTGGCAAATATTGATAGGTATAACACATAAACAAAAGCTCTTTGGTGTAGGGGCTCAATAATTTCTAGGTATTCAACTTGGAGATAATTTAATAGTACTCCTTTTAATTTATGCCTGAGAAAAAAATAAGATCCAGAAAATTTGAGAAGAGACATTGACAATCTGGAATACTCTCAGAGAAAGGTAAGCAGATTGGTATGCTTTTAAAAACCATAGTCTTCTGGGAATAAATAGCAATGTCATTACATTATCATACTAGAAAGTTAAGTGTTCATTAAGCATTCAAACTTGCCAGGAAATACTAAAGCCCATATACTTTAAAAAATATTTGTTTTATTCTGGACTTAAGAAATAAAATAAGCATTTCCATAATATAATAGAATAGGAAGAAATAAAGATTGTACATGAAACTCAAGTCTATTATGTACAACTTGCTATTTTAAAAAAAATATTTAATAAAGGTATCATGTAATTCTTTTTTTCCTTTTTCTCCTTCCCTCTCCACCACTTGCCCTAGAGATGGGTATCATTAGACACAATATGTGTGTGCATATGCGTGTATACACACATACACACACACACACATGCATATATCTGTAAAATCATTCTGTACCTAATTTGTTTTTATCAGTTCTTTTTGTGGATGCATATGGTGTCTTTCTCCATATGTCCTTGTAGTTAATTTGAGTATTTATATTAAGCCTATACACTTTTAAAATTTTGATTAATTTAATCATGAAAAATTTGTTTAATATTGGTAACACAATGCTTCATTCAAACTTGTTGATTGGGGTATATTACTTAATATCTTTGTAATTTAGATTCAAGAACCACGAAATTGGAAGAAATAGACATAGCCTAGACCTTACAAGGACATTGAAGATTAATAGGCTGGTGTTTCTAACGTGATTAGACTCCTTGGAGATCAGTGCCAAACTTCCTCAGTGTTATCATATGGATTTATCAGATGTATATTTTTAACTTTTACTGTTCTCCCTGGGACTCTGAGGATATCCACATGAAGAGACATAGATTTATGGGATCCAGAGCTATAATGAACCTCAAAGGCCACCTAATCCAAGTCCTTCATTTTAGATATGAAGAAATGGAAAGTCAAGGAGGTTAAGTGACTTTCCAAAATCATAGAGGCACTACTAAGTCGTTGAGCTGGAATTCAAACTCATTTCCTGTACCTCCAAATCAAATGTTCCTTCCTCTCTAGCACATGACACTTTTGAGAAAAAGAATAGAGTATTTTCCTCAAATTGTCCATTTTTTAAACAAAGAAATGACCCTAACTATAAGTGGGTGAGTTTGATTTAAATTCTGATATTTTGTGATTTCTTCTTAAAGGGATAACTTTTGAATATTTAGAAAGTGAGGTAGTCAGTGATTACAAGAACTAGGATGATTTCATCTAGAGTAGTTCATAATCAAATCCTCCAATGGAACTGTAATCTAATCAATACAGAATTTTCCTTTACAACACGAACTCAAATCCCCTTTATGCCGTCTACTGGGCAAGTCACTTAATCTTGCTGGGTCACAATTTCCCCAGCTATACAAGGAGGGGATGTGACAAGATGTTTTCTGAAAATCCCACCTAGCTCAAGGTGTATGACCTTATGAAACCATCCATTCCTGTCTCATCTGTGCATTCTCTATGAGTGGTTCACCTAATATACTATTGGCCTGTCTCACTCATACTCACACTCATATCATCACAAGTGTACTGATACAACTCTCCTTTCCTTGCCCTTGCCACATGACCAGTCTATCTCCACTTACTATCATGTGATTCTTTGATGCTTAAAGATGATAATCAAACCAATGCAGGCTAATAAGTTTACTGAATAACATAGTATAGAGGGAAAAAAAAGAAGAGAGTACACTTTTCTATTTTTATACCTAGCTCTTGGCTTACTTTTATAATATAAATACTTTTTTTTAAATAAAAGAATTGTTAGGCAGTTGATATGACGAATATCAAGTAATGCTCTCCTACCACACCAAATGAAATGTACATTTTACAACAGGAAAATAATTATCCCTGAGTCACCTGTATCTGTACAGTCGAAACACTGATATTTTTTAGAACTAAGATCAGAATTGGTTTCTAAAAAGTGTAATAATAAAAGATGTCAGAAATTTGAGGAATTTATCTTTAAATTATTAAAACTTAAACTGATAATAAAAATGGGAAATAGACAAAAATGAAATCAAAACTGATTATAATGATGATTATCCAGAATTTTAAGGAATGTAAATTAATGGCCACATAAAGGAAACCAATAGAGTCCAGAAACTATACTGACAGGTAAAGAAAATTTTGTCTGCTATGTGTAGTTAGATTCTCCCCAGCTTTTGAAAAAGTCTCTTGTGAGATATATATATATATAGATAGATATATATAGATATATATAGATATAGATATAGATATAGATATAGATAGATAGATAGATAGATATAGATAGATAGATATACACACACACATGTGCATATACATATACATATAGACATATACACATATATGCATGTGTGTATATATGTGTGTGTGTGTGTGTGTGTTTGTGTGTGTGTGTGTGGTGTGTGTGTGTAAGACAGATGATAGCACGGTAGGTTGAATTATGGCGCAATGATGAATAACCATTCATCAGACTGATATCAACATCTATGTTCTGTCCCCTAACCAGAAGTATCCTCTAAGCTGGGTACTGGGCCCTTTTTTCCCCCCTATGTGTTCTCTCTATGTGATCTCGTCATTTACCATACCATAGAATCAGTTTCTACATACAAGACTATCTGAATAAAATAATCAGCCTTCTTCTTTCTTCTAAATATCAGTAGCACATTATTAATTAGCTTGCACATAGAACAGGATTTTTTAAGTATATGAAACTCAATTTTTCTAAAACAGAAATCATCATCTTTATCTTAAACCTGCCCCTCATGCTTCTGCCCTATTTCTGTTTATAGCACCACCAATTCTTTAAGTCTCCAGATTTCCAACCTCAAAGTTATTTTTATGACTGTACTTTTCCTCATCCCCCATATGCAACTGGTTGCCAAGTTTTGTAAATTCCACTGAAGAAGGAGTGATCAGTAGAACTCCACTTAACTTGGTAAATTCCCCAAATGTAATTGATAAAATTACAGGATATGGACCTTGGTTCCATCTCAAAGTGAAGACACTCTCAAGAAATGCTCCCATGGAGCACCTTGCTGGGAGAAGACAGTGAATTGTGGTTAGGAGTTTCTAGTGAGATTGGGGATGAGACTCTGGGATGATTGCCCACTTTCAGGGGGAAATGGAAGTCACATGCTTGCCAAGATAAGCCTCACTCTGGAGGCTCTTACATTTCTGAATACCTTTTTCTACATTTTGATTTCCTTTTATGAACATATGTCAAATATAATGAAGAATGAACATTTCGGGACATGTTGATTAATTGATGAGTAATGTTGAGTTTGAAACTACCTGATTTCCAGAATCAAGCACCAGAGACCTTTAGGGAGATTTCCTTAATAGCATGCTTCTCAGAGTAGAACATTGTCAACAGCATCAACCCATAGCTGGAGAACTAAATACAGGCCATACCTGGCTAGGACATTTGTACCTTGCTAACCCATATGATTATCTTATAAGTTGCCTTAAGAGTGTAGGTCCAAAGCAAATGTGAAGTAACTGCTCAGCAGTCTCACAAAAATCCTTAACACCTTGTGGGAGAATACTGAGTGGGAAAATTGTGTTTTATATTTCTTATATTTGTTGATGTACATATTTGTGTCATCATTTCACATACTTTTTAAGTGATGTTTTATTTTGCCAATTACTTGTAAAATATTATTATTATTTTTAAATTTTGAGTTCCAAAGTCTATTCTTCCCTCCCTTGCATGCTCCCTGAAATTGTAAGAATCTGATGCAAGTTATACATGTGCTATCATGTAAAATGTTGTTTCCAAATTGGTCATTTTGTGGAAGAAAATTCAAAACAAAAAAAAAAAAGAAGGAAAGTGAAAAATTGCATACTTTGGTCTCTAACAGACATCATCACTTCTTTCTCTGAATGTGAGTAGCATTTTTCATCATGGGCCTTTGGGATTATCTTCATTCATTGTAATGCGGAGAAGAGCTAAGTCATTAACAGTTGTTCATTGTACAATATAGCTGTTACTGTGTATAATGTCCTTTTGGTTCTATTCATTTCACTCAGCATCAATTCATGTAAATTTTTCCAAGTTTTTCTGAAATAATTTTCCTTCTCATTTTGCATAGCACAATAATATTCCATTACAATCACATACCACAGTCTATTCAGCCATTTTCCAGTTGATGGGCATCCCCTCAATGTCCAATTCCTAGCCATCAAAAAAAGAGCTGCCATTAATATTTTTGTACAAATAGGTTCTCCCACACCCTTTTAAATCCTCTTTGAGAGAAAGAACTAGAAGTGGTAGTGCTAGATCAAAGGGTATGCACAATTTTATAGCCCTTTGGTCATAATTCCAAATTGCTCTCCCAAATGGTTGGATCAGTTCACAACTTACACCAACAATGCATTAATATCCCAATTTCCCCAATCTTTTCAAATACTAATTTTTTTCTTTTCTGTCATATTAGCCTATCTGGTAGATGAGAGGTTGTACCTCAGAATTATTTTTAATTTGCATTTCTCTAATAAAAATGATTTAAAACATTTCTTCATATGACTATAGATACCTTTGATTTCTTCATCTTAAAACTGACTATTCATTTCCTTTAACCATTTATTAACAGTGGAATGACTTATTTTTTAAAATGTTGGCTTAGTTCTCTCTTAGAGAAAATTGCTGTAAAGAAATTCTCTACCCAGTTTTCTGCTTTCCTTCTAATTTTGATTGCATTATTTTTGTTTGTGCAAGAAAATTTAAAATTAATATAATCTAAATTTTCCATTTTGCAATTTGTAATGCTCTCTATTTCTTCTTTGATCCTAAATTCTTCATTTGTCTATTGATCTGACAGGAGAACTATTCCATATACCCCTAATTTAGTTATGGTATTACTCTTTATGTTTAAAACATGTGACCTTATCTTGGTATATGGTGTGAGATATTAATCTATAAGTAGTTTCTGCCATACTGTTCTTTAGGTTTCCCGACAGTTTTTGTCAAATAGTGAATTTTTGTTCCCAAAGCTTGGATCTTTGAGTTTATCAAACACTAAATTACTACAGTCATTTACCACAATGCATTTTGTATCTAATCTATTCCACTGATCCACTATTCCCTTTCTTTTTTTTTCTTTTTTTTTTTTTTTGTGTGTGAGGCAATTGGGGTTAAGTGACTTGCCTAGGATCATATAGCAGCTAGTAAGTGTTAAGTGTCTAGTTTGAGACCGTATTTGAATTCAGGTCCCCTTGACTCCCAGGGCTGGTGCTCTATCCACTGTACCACATAGCTATTCCTCACCACTCTATTTCTTAACCAGTACCAGATTATTTTAATGATTACCGCTTTATAATACAATTTGAGATCTGGTACAGCTAGTCCACTTTCCATCACATTTTTTAATTAATTCCCTTGATATTCTGGACCTTTTGCTTTTCCAGATGAATTTTGTAATTTTTTTCTAGCTCTATAAAATAATTTTTGGTAGTTTTATGTGGCACTACATAAGTAAATTAATGTAGGTAGAACTTACATTTTTAATGTATTGGCTTGGCTTATTTGTGAGCAATTAATATTTTTTCCAGTTTTTTAGATTTGACTTTGTGTGAAAAGTGTTTTGTAATTGTGTTCATATAATTCCTAGGTTTGACGTGGCTGGTACACTCTTAAAGGTTTTATATTGTCTGAAGTTATTTCAAATGGAATTTCTCTACCTCTTGATGCTGGGCTTTGTTGGTAATATGAAGAGATGTTCATGATTTATAAGGGTTTTGTCTCCTCCAACTTTGCTTAAGTTGTTAATTATTTAAAACAGGTTTTTAGTTGATTCTCTAGGATTCTCTAATTATACCATCATATCATCTGCAAAGAGTGATAGTTTTGTTTCCTCATTACTATTGGAATTTCTTCAATTTCTCTTTCTTCTGTTATTGCTATAAGCAGCATTTCTAGTGCAATATTGAACGATAGTGGTGATAATGGGCATCCTTGCTTTCCCCTTAGTCATATTGGGAAGGCTTCTAGCTTATCCACATTGCAGATAATGCAAGCTGATGATTTTAGATAAATGCTACTTACTGTTTTAAGGAAAGCTCCATTTGTACTTATGCACTCTAATTCATTTTTAATAGGAATGGATGTTGTATTTTGTGAAAACCTTTTAACGTATTTCTTGAGAAAATCATATGATTTCTGTTATGTTTTTTATTGATATGGTGAATTTTGCTGATAGTTTTCAAAATATTGAATAAGCCCTGCATTCGTAGTATGTATTCAACCTCATCATAGTGTATGATCCTTGGGATATGTTGTTGTAATCTCCTTTCTAGTATTTTATATTACAATTTTTCTTCAGCATTCATTATGAAAATTAGTTTTCTTTCTCTGTTTTCTCTCTTTCTGTTGTAGATATCAGCACCATATCTGTGTCATAACAGGAAATTGGTAGGACTCCTTCACCTATTTTTCCAAATAGTTTATATGGTATTGGGATTAATTCATTCTTGAAATGTTTTGTGGAAAGAATGTTTGGTAGAATTTGCTTGTGAATCCATTTGGCCCTAGGGATTTTTCCTTAGGGAGGTCATTGGTGGCTTATTCAATCTCTCTCTCTCTCTCTCTCTCTCTCTCTCTTTTTAAAGATGGGCTTAAGTATTTTATTTCCTCTTTTATTACCTAAATCTATCAACTTATACTGTTGTGAATATTCATTCATTTTACTTAGGTTCCCATATTTATTTGCATATAATTAACCAAAATAGCTCCTAATAGTTGTTTTCATTTCCTCTTTATTGGTGTTGAAGTCTATATTTTCATGTTGATACTGATAATTTGATTTTCTTATTTCTTTTTTTTAAAATCAAAATAATCAATGGTTTATTTATTTTATAGTTTGTTTTTCATAAAAGCAGCTTCTAGTTTTTTAAATAATTATTTTTAGTTTTCAACATTCATTTCCATAAAATTTTGGGTTTTAAATTTTCTCTCCCTCCCTCTCCTCCACTGTCACGAGACAGTGTGCAATTTGATATAGGGTCCACTTATACATTAATATTAAGCATATTTTCCCATTAGTTATGATGTAAAGAACAATTACAACTAATAGGAGGAACCATGAGAATGAAGCAATAAAACAAAACAAGAAAGAGAAAGGAGAGCAAGTAGTAATGCTTCCATCTAGATTCACTCTCCATAATTCTTTCTCTGGATGTGGATAGCATTTTCCATAATGAGTCTTTTGGAGTTGTCTCAGATCCTTGCATTACTGAGGAAGGCCAAGTCTATCAAACTTAGTCATCACACAATGTGGCTGTTACTGTACAGTGTTCTACTGGTTCTGCTCATTTCACTCAGCATTAGTTCATACAAGTCTCTCCAGGTTTTTCTGAAGTCTGTCTGCTTATAATTTCTTATAGCACAAAGTATTCCATTACATTCATACACCACAAGTTGTTCAACCATTCCCCAATTAATGGGCATCCCCTCAATTTCCAATTCTTTGCCACCACAATAATACCTGCTATAAATATTTTTGTACATGTGGGTCCTTTTCCCTGTTTTTATGATCTCTTTAGGATATACTTGGAAGTGGTATTGCTGAGTCAACAAGTATGCAAAATTTTATAGTCCTTTGGGTATAGTTCAAAATTACTCTCCAGAATGTTTGGATCACTTCACAACTCTACCAACAGTGCATTAGTGTTCCAATTTTCCCACATCTTCTCCAACATTTATCATTGTCTTGCTTTGTCATGTTAGCCCATCTGATAGGTGTGATGTGGTACCTCAGAGTAGTTTTGATTTGCATTTCTCTAATCAATAGTGATTTGGAACATTTTTATATATGACTATAAATAGCTTTAATTTCTTCCTCTGAAAATTGCATGTTCATATCCTTTGACCATTTATCAATTAGGGAATGACTTGTATTATTATAAATTTGACTAAGTTCTCTATATATTTTAGAAATGAGGCCTTTATCAGAGACACTGGTTGCAAAAATTCTTTCCGCATTTTCTGCTTCCCTCCTAATATGGGATGCATTAGCTTTGCTTTGTGCAAAAGCTTTTCAATTTAATTTAATCAAAATTACCCATTTTGCATTTCATGATGTTCTCTATCTCTTGCTGTGTCATAAATTCTTCTGTTCTGCATAAATCTGACAAGTAAACTATTCCTTGTTCTCCTAGTTTGCTTATAGTATCAGTCTTTATATCTAAATGGTGTACCCATTTTTATTTTATTTTGGTATACAGTGTGAGATGTTGGTCTATGCCTAGTTTCTGCCACACTGTTTTCCAGTTTTCATTAAATAGTGGTTACTTATCCTAGAAGCTGGAGTCTTTGGATTTATGAAATAATAAATTAGTGTAGTCATTGACTATTGTGTCTTGCATAGGTAACCTATTCCACTGATCCTCCCAATATTTCTTAGCCAGAACCAAATAGTTTTCATGATTTCTGCTTTATAATACAATTTAACATCTGGTACAGCTAGGCCACCTTCCCTTGCAGCTTCTAGTCTTAATCATTAGTTCAATGGGTTTCATACTTTCAATTTTATTATTCTCTCTTTTGATTTTTCAAATTTTCTAATTTGGTTTTTAATTGGGGATTTTAAATTTGTTGTTTTTCTAATGTTTTAGTTGCATGTCCAATTCATTAATCTATTATTTATTTTATTAATGTGTTTAGATATATAAAACTTCCCCTAACTGCTGCTTTAGCTGCATACCAAAAATTTTGGTATATTATCTCATTTTTGACATTTTCTTGAATGAAATTGTTGAGTGTTCTTATGATTTCTTCTTCAACCCAGTTATTCTTTAGTGTTAGGTTATTTAGTTTCTAACTATTTTTCTTCTATCTTTCTACTGCCCTTTATTGGATATATTTTTATTGCATTATGATCTTAAAAGGATGCATTTAATATTTCTGCTTTTCTATTCTTTGTTGTGAGGGTTTTGTGCCCTAATACATGGTCAGTTTTTTTTCTGTAGGTATCATGTACCACTGAGAAAAATGATATATTCCTTTCTATTCCCATTCAATGTTCTCCAGAGGCCTGTCATACCTAACCTTTCTTTAAAGTTTTTTTTTTTGGGGGGGAAGGACTAAGCAATGGGGTTATATGACATGCCCAGGGTCACACAGCTAGTAAGCATTTTGTGTCTGAGGCCAGATTTGAACTCAGGTCCTCCTGAATCCAGGGCCAGTGTTCTATCCACTGCACCACCTAGCTGCCCCCTCATGCTTAACTTTTCAAAAAAAATTATTCACTTTCTTAACATCTTTCTTGTTTATTTATTTATTTATTTTTGCTAGATTTAACTAATTCTCAGAAGGGAAAGTTGTGATCTCCTACTAGTATAGCTTTACTATCTATTTCCTTCTGTAACTCATTAACTTTAAGAATTTGGATACTATGCCATTTGGTGCAAAATATATTTAGTACTGATATTACTTCATTGTCTATGGTACCTTTTAGCAAGATGCAGTTTCCTTGCTTATCTCTTTTAATTAGATCTATTTTTGCTTTTACTTTGTCTGAGATCATGATTTCTTCCCCTTCAGCTGAAAGAATCATTTGTTTTTTTAACTTCAGCTGTAACAATAAATTTTGCTCCAGTCCCTTACCTTTACTCTGTGTGTGTTTCTCTACTTCAAGGGTGTTTCTTGTAAACAATGTATTATAGGATTCTAGTTTTTATTCCATTCTGCTTTGTGCTTCCATTTTATGGGTGAGTTGACACCATTTGCATTCATAATTATGGTTACTAGCTGTGTGTTTCTCTCCATCATATTTTTCCCATTTATCTTTTTCTTTTTTTTTGGCAAAGCAATTGGGGTTAAGTGACTTGCCCAGGGTCACACAGCTAGTGAGTGTTATGTGTCTGAGGCTGGATTTGAACTCAGGTCCTCCTGACTCCAGGGCCAGTGCCACATAGCTGCCCTCTCATTTATCCTTTTCTCTCTGTTTTTCTCTGTCACTCTTTGTCTTTCTCTGTCTCTGTCTGTCTGTTTGTCTCTCTCCATTTCAGCTTGTCATTCCTCATCAGTGTTTTGCTGCTGATCACTGCCTTTCCCAATTGCTCTTCTTTTTATCAATTTCCCTCTTTCTTTTATTCCCCATCCACTCTCACTTCCTTATATGATAAGATCAATTTTTGTCACCAATTGAGTGTGTATATTATTCTCTGTTTCAGCTAGTTCCAGTGAGGTTCAAACAATGTCCACCACCCCATGTTTCCCTCCCCTGTAATAGGTCTTTTGCCCCTCTTCATGTGAGACACTTTCCCATTTTATTTCCCCCTTCCATTATCTCCTATTGTAATTTTCTTTGTCATCCCTTAATTTTTTTTAATATCTTCCCATTAAAGTCAACTTATATTTGTATCTTGTGTCTATGTATACTTCTTCTAACTGCCTTAATATTGATAAAGTTCTTAAGAATTACAAATATTATCTTCACATGTAAGGATTTAAATAGCTTAGCTTTATTGAATCCTTTATAATTTGTCTTTCTTGTTTACCTTTTTATTCTATTCTTGATTCTTGTATTTGAAAATCTTTTTTTTTTTGTTCAGCTCTGGTCTTTTCATCAGGAATGCTTGAATTTTTTTTTTTTCCTGGCTGCCTGCAGTATTTTCTCCTTGACCTGGGACTTACAGAATTTGGCTTTTATATTCCTGGGACTTTTTATTTTGGGATCTCTTTTGGGGGGTGATTGGTTGATTCTTTCAATTTCTATTTTACCCTCTGCTTCTAGGACATTGGAGAAGTTTTTCTTGATAATTTCTTAGACATTTCACATTTTCTTCTACTTTTTTATTCTTTTGATTTTGATTGATTTTTAATGTTTTATGGGGCCATTTGTTTCCACTTGCTCATTTCTAATTTTTAAGGAATTATTTTCTTCAGTGACCTTTTTTCCCTCTTTTTTTTTCCCATTTGGCCAATTCTACTTTTTAATGAGTCATTTTCTTCAGTGAATTTGTTTCTTTTTTTCTTTTCATTTTTTATGCTTCCTTTACCAAGCTGTTGAGTCCTTTTTCATGATTGTTTTACACCAGTCTAATTTCTTTTCCAAATTTTTCTTACACTTCTTTTATTTTATTTTTAAAATTCTTTTTAAGTTCTTTGAGGAGTTCTTTTGGGGCCCTAAGCCAACTCACATTTTTCTTTGAGGCTTCATACATAAGCATTTTGACATTGTTGTCATCTCACTTTGTGTTTTGATTTTTCCTGTCACTGTTGTAACTTTTTATCTTCAGTTTTTTTATTTTGTTTTTTTAAAAACCCATTTCCAAGCTTATTTTATGATTTTTAAAGTTCTGCTCTGGTCCTGAGGTGAAGGAGCACTCTCTAAAGCCTTTTGCCTTTGGGGCCAGGGCCTGGCCACTGACCTGTGCTCACCTGTGATGAGACTCAGAGCTTCTTGCTGCCTTACTGGGGTGTAGCCTGCTTCTGGCTTGCCTGTATTCTGCCTACATTGGGCTGTGATCTCCCGTTACCTTAGGGAAACACTCCTTTCCTGCCAACCTTCTAAGTCATCCTCTGCTGGAAAATTGTTTCACTCCTTTTTGTTAGTTCCATCACTTCAGAATTTGTTTTAATTTGCTTGGAGTTGAATTTTGGAGAGTTTAAGTGACTTCCTGCCATCTTAGCACCACCCCTCTCTCACACTTTCTCAGAGTGAAATAAAGACTGTTCCATACTCAATATCCATATACACATTTATTACCACCTTTCTGGATGTGATCCCTGTTACCTACTTCAGAGTAGACATGAGCTATACCTATCTTTGTTTTTAGAGATTACCCTGGAGTTTTACTTAGTTTAGGGCAGAAGTAGAAAGAGAAGACTGACACTCTTGGCAGTCAGATCCTACCTCCTCACCTCTCTAAGATTTACTCAAATCTGTGTAAGCCTAGAGTTCCTTGGTGGGAAGAGAGTCATAGACTGGGGGATATACTACCTCCATATCTCATCAGTCTCCTTCACTCTAATCATATATCCACCATTTAGCTAGTTCTGGTTATTATTTCCTCTTCCCAGGATTATTGAAATAACTTTCTAATTCATCACCTTAATTCTAGTCTCTTTCCTTCTCCAATTCTGAAAACACTGTTTTGACCACATCACTCTCCTGCTCAAGATGCTTCACCTGCTTATAGGGTAAAATTAAACTCCTCTATTTGGCCTTTAAAATCCTTCAAAACTGTGCTCAACCCACCCATCTATCCCCTTTTGTGTACCTTATGTTCCAGTCAAGCTGCTTAACCCAAGATGACTCAAACTAAGGTTGACATTGCATCACATCTCCCACCTTTTCCTTTATTCTGAGTATTCTCCCTTCCTGAAATGAACCTACTATTAGAACTCTTACTTTTCTTCAAGGCCAGCTTAAGTGCTACCTCCTACATGAGGTCTTTCCTGATCATCCAGTTAATGTTCTCTCTCCTTCAATTATTTTCCCATATATTCAGCTTGTACCAAAAGCCTTAGTGTCGATTTTAACCTATTAAGGCTTAAGCATGCACTAAGACTTTTGGCACAACTAATGTGTCCGGAAAATTATAAATATAACATTGTCTGTATGCATGTTATCCCAACACCCTTCCTATGTAATTTCCTCCAAGTAGGTTTTTTTGAGGGCAAAGACTTTTCTTTTGGTCTTTTTATAATACATTTTGACATAGCAGAAGCTTAATAAATGCTAGTTGAATGAATCAATGAATAAATTTGTTCCCATACCATTTAGCTGAATCTGAATTTTCTTTACACTACATAAACATGGCAAATGAAAAGAACTCAGGGCATACGTAATGCCACTACGACTTTTTAATGGAATCTATGTACCATAAAACTCTACTTGTCAGGTAGATCATATTTTACCCACTGAGGTGGCTTCAGGGCCATTTAGGCCTCCTTATTTTGATGATTGCTTTCTTATGGCTAACTTTCTCAAAGAAATGCTAATAATTAAAGTCAATGTATTTTTTTTTACAGACTTTCATAGGTGATTCTCTATGGAGTCATAATATTATTTCATTTTTTTTTTACTCCACAAAGCATTCAGGAATAACTAAGGTATGGATGGCATTATAAATTTAAAAGGATTTTTGTCAGTTTGATGTTCAGTCATCTCTATTTTCAGAACCAAAGCAATTGGCCATATAATATTCCTTGCACACATCTTTTACATTGTACAGGTACAATGAACCAACTGACAAAAGCATAAGCTGAAACAATACTAGTGAAAACAATAAAAGATGCAGGAAAAGTAATATCTTTTTATCTATTTCTTACTATGATGCAGTAGTTCTCTTTCAAGGTCTCGTATTTCTCTACTTACATAAAGCTTTCTCCTGAAAATCAAACCTTAATTAAAAGAAAGAACAGTAAAACATTCAGAAATATACACAAAACCAGAAAAGGTATAAAATGCAAATGCACATTCTTATGTGCACAGTCTTCTACTGCACCAGACATATTAAAATTAGTATTCAGATCTATGGGATAGAATTCTATTATTAAAGCAACTGAAGAGTTTTAATATTATAAATATGTATGACTTTGTAAAACTGTAAGAAATATATTCTGCTCAAAGTTCTACTAATGCTGAATATTTTAATGAAACTTATTGCATTTTTATATAAGTGGTATAAATTATCCACTTTAAAATTAGATAAAAAACTATTTGAGAAATAATTATGAATATGTGTTCATTAGAGTGGAGTTGGAGGACTGAGAGATAAGGGCATTAGGTCAAGTCCTTCAATCTGCCTCCAGATACTCATTTCCACAATAATGCCCATAAGCACATTATGGCAATTGAATCTCAATATTTAGAGAATTCTAATTCATTTCTACTCCTTCTCCACAAAACTGAATCATTCACAGAAAGAGACTGTAAAAACACTGCACACGCACACATAAACACAGTTGTCTGAGCCTACTCAGAACACAAACGCAGGTATCTCTTTTGCTTCTGGGCTGTGTAGCCAAAGCCAATCAGTATGCCGGCCTTTACCAGGCTGTCAGCAAATGTTAGTTTAGTCTGTGGTATTTGCTTAATAATGGCATTGCTTTATCCTCGCTTTTAAGTTAATCACAAACAATCCTTCTCCTGTTTCTAGCCAGGAAGCCTCCCTTAAGTCCACTGCAAATCATCAGCATAATCTGTATAAATAATTAATCTGCTCCAATCTTATCCTGGCAACACCTGCACTAACACTGATTACCAGATGTGTAATTGCATTTCTATTGTATTTAAATAGATCTACTTGGAAAATTTTATTTCTTTTCCCCACAGCTCTATTTCTGCTTTCTCAAAACCCCTCCCCCTCTTCTTCATTCATTTACCACTTTTTTTTACTCTTAGCACTCAAATGTCTCTTGGCAGGGCAAGGGAGTGAAGTATGATACTCTCCTTTAACTAAGAAACGCTATATCCTATTTATTCCTCAATCATGTTTTCCATGGGCTTGCATGGGGTTAAATAAGCATACAGTATAGAACCAAGGAGAATGAATTAAAAGACAAGTTAATGAATATTCTCAATATTTGGTCCTGTTTCAGGGTGGAGGGAGGGGAGTTATAGCATTTTTTTTTAAATGTAAGGATAGGTTTGAAATCACCTTAACACATTTTACCCTTGATACCTTAATTAGGTGGGAACGCAGTCTCAATAAATCTTAGGTCTTAGAAAAGTCTTTGAAAGTCATTTAATGATATGAAATCATGCCAAAAATGATGTACGTTTGAGCTGTCTGATGTATTTTATCATGTTATTTTTGTCTTCTATCAAAGTGTTGAGTTAGCTGGAATCAGGGAGTTCTAGTAAGGGAGTGAATTAAGTGTGGTGGTTTTCTAGTGAAAAGCCTTGGCTTTGGCCTGAGTCAGTTCTCCTTGCTGCCTTCCTGTCATCCATTCCTTGGGGAGAACAGTACCTTTAAAGCTCTGAAAGTTCTAGTGGACTGTTGACATTCCATATTCACATTTTAGTCCTGGTGGAAGCCCTAGATCAGCTAATGACAGTGTTTTTTATTGGGAGCCAAGGACAGACTGATCATAGATTCACTGCTCAACAAAAGAGTCCAGGAAGGAAACTATGTTGTGCCTAACTAGGTGCTCTAAATAATTGGAGTTAAACTGAAATACAAATTTTTCCCCCTGGCCACATATTAACATAGAAAACCAAAACTTGATATAATTTATGTTGTATTATATTTTTATTTATTATTAAACATTTCCCAATTACATTTTAGCCTGGTTATTGAGAACAGTTAAGTCTATCAAAGTTGGTAATCACACAATGTTGCTGTTATTGTGTACAATGTTCTCCTGGTTCTACTCACTTCACTCGGCATCATTAATGCAAGTCTTTCCAGGTTTTCTGAAATCTGCCTGCTCATCATTTTTTTTTTTTGACTGTGGGTTCTGCTTTATTGGTTTGGAACCAGCCATCTGATGTAGTTTAAAAAAAATACAGAATGGGCTTTCAACCAGGACCAGAACAGCACCATATGTTTTCCACTTCTGTAGAGTTCCTTGACCAGAGTCAAGTGGTACAAAACACTAGGGTGGGAAGGGGGTCGGGGTGCAGAAGTGAGGCAATCTGGTGTAGAGTCAGTGGTAGCCATCGGCAGAGGAGTTGACAGTGAACAGGTGGGCTGGCTTCAAGCTGTTTCCTTCTCATAGGTCCTAACCCAGACTGTGCTGCCATGGGTTAGTGTCAGAATGAGCTTTCCATCCTGGAGCTCCTGAGTGAGTGTGGTCTCCTGCCCGTCCCACTTCTGGACATGGACAAGTTTGCCTCCATTCAGAATGACAATAGACTTGACCTTCCTATCATCAACTGTTGTCTCATCAAACTCTACTCCCAGCTTGAAGGAGATCTCGGTGTTCTCGAAAGTGCTCTGAGTATTGATAGTGATGGTGTCCCCACTGACCTCAATGATGGTTATGGGCTTGGTCATGCTGGTCACCTGCCTTGTGGCAAAGCCAAAACCAGTGGACTTCATGTAGTCATCGACGTTCTTGTCGTCAACCAGTTTCCAGGTGCCAACGAAAGCATCTGCCATTGGTGCTGGGCTAGAGGAGGCGCAGCTAGGCTGAACTGGGCTGGGGATGCACTGTGAAGCGCTAGGTCCCAATCCGCCACGCTGCACTGTGCCAAGTTGCACCGAGCTGAGAGGGGGTGGCTTGGGCTGAGTTAAGCCACGGGCAGGCTGGCGGGGTAGAAGAGAGGAGTGCAGACAGGTTCCCAGCTCTGAGTTGCCTGCCAGTGCTGTCTCTTTAAATAACCCTCTTAATCACATGATGGAAAGAAAGCACGGAAACAGGCTCCCGAAATAGGAAGACCCTTGCAAGCCGGCGGGGACTGCGGGCAGCAAGCTGGAGAGAGAAGGCCAGGCTGTGGAACCTGCTCATCGTTTCTTATAGAACAATAATATTCCATTACATTAACATACCGCAACTTGTTCAGCCATACCCCAATTGATCGGCATCCTCTCGATTTCTAATTCTTGGCCACCATAAATATGGCAGTCCAGTGTAGGCAGTGCCCCAACAAGCCATAACAGGCCCTGAAAATGACTAAATCTGTAGCAGCAACTGATAGAACTCATCACATGGTGAGTGTCAGTTGTACTGGGCCGTGGTTGCACTCACTGTCCCTGTTCAACACCAGCAAGGACCAAAAACACAGTGAAAAGGTATGACTCTCAGGCCTCTCAGACTAGAGACAGACTGACAATAGTTGGTTGCTATGAGCCACATGACAAACAGGAATAGAGTGTGCAGTGGCAACCCACCTCCCATGTTAATGATGGGCATAATAGTGACTAGTGGAAGACGGGTTAAGTGGGGCACAGACAAAGCACTCATTGCTTCTTTATTTTCTTTTACATCCTCTACATTTTTTTGCAGGCCACCTGAAATCTTTTGGCAGGCCGTAAGTGACCCGCAGGCCTTATTTTGTGCAGGCCTGGTGTAGGCAGACTAAGGCCATATAAATGCACTTGCTCTTTGAGTTATGCTGTCAATCAAAGAAGCTGCCATTCACCATATGGTTAGCAGATCAAAACCATTTATTGAATATCAAACATCCTCCAATGTCTCTCTAAGGCATCTACATTACACTTCTTCATAACTTTTCCAGAAGTAAGTTTTTCAGCCTCTCTTATGCAGGGAATTTAAATCTGTTGAGCATGCTTGTATGCTCTGTGCATGTTTCAGCCCCCAGTTACATGCCATTATTATAGTATGGGGAGCAAACACTGTAGAGGAGGTAACCATTGAAAAGAGTTAGGGAGGGGAGAGTGTCATATCCTATCTCTTTTTTTGGAGCTATGCTTGTGCTTTGTAATTTTGTAACCTTCACTTTTGATTTTTTTTTTGGTGATGGTTCTTTTTGTTTATATTGTTTTAGTCATCCTGAATAATATTGTTTTCAGGGCAACTAGGTGGCTCAGTGGATAGAGTTCTGGTCTTGGTGTCAGGAGAACCTGAGTTCAAATCTGTCCTCAGGCACTTGACAGTTACTAGCTGTATGACCCTGGGCAAGTCACTTAACCCCAACTGCCTCACCCAAAAATAAATAAATTCTTGGTTCTGCTTATTTCAATCTGAATGAGTTCATATGGATCTTTTCATTTTTTCTGTATTCATTATTTCTTACAGAACCATAATATCCCAGTAAATTCATGCACCACCGTTTGTTTAGCCATTCCCCAGTGATAATTCCTGTTTCCAATTCCTTGCTATCTCAAAAAGTGCTGATGTAAATATTTTGATGTATATGGTGCCTTTCAAAAAAAATCAATTGCTTCCTTATTAGGGTATAAACCTATTAATGGAAACTCTAGGTCAAGGAATATGATCATTTTAGTCATATTATTTACATAATTACAAATTACTTTCCAAAATGATTATGCTGATACATAGTTTGCTAACAGTGCACTAGGGTATCTATCTTCCCACAACTCCTCCATCATTGATTATTATACCTTCTGAAATTTTTGCCAATTTGCAGGGTGTGAGATGAAATCTTAGGGTTGCTTTAATTTGCATTTCTCTCATTATTGCTAATTTGGGGCTTTCTTTCATCTGGTTATTTGTAGTTTTCAGTTCTTCCCTTGTGAATTATTTGTTCACGTCCTTTGACTATTTATTGGGGAATGGCTTTTGGCTTCCTCTGCTATTCGTAGTCTGAGAGATTTCATTAGAGGTTAAGTGATGTATTCAGGGTCGCACAGCCAACATGTATGAAAAGTAGGACTTGAATTTTCAGTTCAGGGGCCACCTGGTGGTGGCTCTTCTTATCTACAGGAATTTGAGCTAGGAACTCCAGTTAGAATTACTTTTGTGTCTAAGTGGCCAAGTCCAGGAACTCTTCTGCTGGCTGGTCTTCTTTTAAGAACTCATTCTGTCAAGACTTATTCTGTTTGCTACATAGGGAGTTGTAAGAACCCATAGGCCTCTCTATATTTCCACCTTTGGATTATAGATATGGAAGTGGTGGTAGAAAAGTACAGATCATGTTTCAGGAAGAACAAGCAGACCAATTGGATAAAAGATAAATAATCAAAAGAATCAATTTTAAAAAGTGAAAATTAAGAAGGCCTAGCTCTGCTAGATTTCAAACTGCCTTACAAAGGTGTAATCATGAAAATAATTTGGTATTAGGCACACTTAGAGAGGTTGATGAGTGGAACAGATTAGTTACAAAATATAAAGAACCAAATGAACATAGTAAACTAGTGTTTGATAAGTCGAAAGATCCTAGCTATTTAGGCAAGAATTTGCTATTTGAAAAACATTTTTGGAAAACTGGAAAATAGTCTGGCAGAAATTAGGTATAGATCAATATCTTATGCCATATACCAAGATAAATTCAAAACAGGTACATGATTTAAATATAACAAATAATATCAAAAGCAGGGAAGAAATTACTTCTCAGGGAATATTTTGTGACAAAGCAAGAGATAGAGAGGATCACAGGAGGTAAAATGGATAATTTTGATTACATAAAATTTTAAGTTTTTTTTTTCACAAACAAAAGTGATACAATAAAAATTAGAAGAAAATTAGGAACCTCAGGAATTTTTTTTTCTGCAGCGTTTCTCAGGTAAAGGCCTCATTTCTAAAACATGTAGGGAATTGAGCCAAAATTCAATAATAAGATCCATTCTCCAATTGATAAATGGTCAAAAGATATAAATCAGCAGTTTTCAGAGGAAGAAATCAAAGCTATCAATAGTTATATAAGATGATCTAAATTGCTAATAGCTAGAGAAATTTAAATTAAAACATCTCTGAGATTAAAAAAAAGGATATTACACATGCTAAAGGGAATGTGGGAAAATAGGCACACTAATGCACTGTTGGTGGAACTGTGAACTGCTCCAATGATTCTGGAAAACAATTGAAACCGTGCCACAGAAGTTATTAAACTCTGCATACCATTTGACCTAATAGTAAAACTGCTACCCAAAGGAGATCAAGAAAGTGGAAAAGGAATCATATTTACAAAAATGCTTACAGACTCCCTTTGTGTGTATGTGTGGTGGCAATGAATTGGAAACTGAGGGAATTCAATCAACTAAGGAATGGCTGAACAAGTTGTGGTATATGAATTTGATGGAATATTATTGTGCTATAAGAAATGATACAGAAGATAATTAAAAAAAAAAACCCGGGAAGACATATGAACTGATACAAAGTGAAGTGAGCAGAACAAGGAGACCAATGTGCATAGTGACAGCAATTTTGTAAAGATAATCAATTTTGAAAGACTTAGTAGCTCTTGTCAACATCATGATCCAACACAATTCTAAAGGGCTCATGTCGAAACATACTGTCCATCTCCTTTTAGAGAATGGATGCAATCAGAATATAGAGTGAAGCATATCTATTCTATTTTTTCTTTTTTTTTCCAGGGTGGGCGTGGTAATGTGGAATTTCTTTTTGCATGAGTATACATATTTGTAAAAAGTTTTGTTTTATGCATTCTCATTAAATAGGGGAATGAGTATAAGGAAAAAGAGAATTTGAACAAAAAATGAAAAGTTTATGTTAAAAGTTAAAAAGAACAACTTTAATAAAAATAAAGTTAATGGATGAATATTTACAAAAATATAAATTGCCCTGGTTAACAGAAGAAGTAACATACTTAAATAACCCCATCTCAGAAAAAGAAATTGAATAAGCCATCAATGAACTCCCTAGGAAAAAAAATCTCCAGGACCAGATGGATTTACAAGTGAATTCTATGAAACATTTAAAGAACAATTAATTTCAATACTATGTAGGCTATTTGGGAAAATAGGTGAAGAAGGAGTCCTACCAAATACTTTTTATGATAAAAATATTTTACTGATACTAAACTGGAAAGAGTCAAAACAGAGAAAGAAAATTGTAGACCCATTTCCCTAATGAATTTAGATGAAAATTTTTTTAATAAAATACTAGCAAAAAGATTACAGCAATGTATCATGAGAATAATACAATATGATCAGGTATTATTTATACCAGGAATGCAGGGCTGGTTCAATATTGGGAAAATTATCAGCATAATTGAACATATCAACAACAAAACAAACAGAAACCATATGATTATCTCAATAGATGGAGAAAAAAGTTTTTGAGAAAATACAACACCAATTCCTATTAAAAGCACTAGAGCATAGAAATAAATGGAATCTTCCTTAAAATGATAAGTAGCATCTACATAAAACCATCAGCAAGTATTATATGTAATGGGGATAAGCTAGAAGCATTTCCAATAAGATCAGGTATAAAAGAAGGATGTCCAATATTACCAATGTTATTCAATATGGTATTAGAAATGTTAGCTTTAGCAATAAGAGAAGAAAAAGAAATTGAAGGAATTAAAATAGGCAAAGAAAAAAAAAACAAAGCTATCACTCTTTGCAGATGATACAATGATATACTTAGAGAATCCTAGAGGATCAAGTAAAAAACTATTTGAAATAACAAACAACTTTCACAAAGTTGCAGGATATAAAATAAACCCACATAAATCATCAGCATTTCTATATATATTATTAACAAAGCCCAACAGCATGAGATAGAAAGAAAAATTCCCTTTAAAGTTACTGTAGAAATTATAAAATATTTAGGAGTCTACCTGCCAAAACAAACCCAGAAACCATATGAACACAACCACATAATATTTTTCATATAAATAAAGTCAGATCCAAATAACTGGAAAAAACATCAGGTGCTCATGCATAGGCCAAGCTAATATAATAAAAATTACAATAATATTTAAATTAATTTACTTATTCAATACCATACCAATTAAACTACCAAAAAGTTATTTTATACAGCTAGAAAAAATAATAACAATATTCCTGTGGAAAAACAAAAGGTCCCAAATATCAAGGGAACTATTGAAAAAAAATGCCACCTAGCCATACCAAATCTTAAATTGTACTATAAAGCAGCAACCATCAAAATTCCTTTGACTAAGAAATAGAGTGGTAGATCAGTGGAATAGATTAGGTACACAAGACACAGTAGTCAATGGCTGTAGTAAAATACTGTTTGATAAACCCAAAGATCTCAGCTTCTGGGATAAGAACTCATTATTTAACAAAAACTGCTGGGAAAACTAGAAAATAGTATGGCAGGAACTGAGCATAGACTAACATCTTACATCATATACCAAAATAAAGTCAAAATGGGTACACAATTTAGATATAAAGGCTGATGCTATAAACAAATTGGGAGAGCAAGGAACAGTTTACTTGTTAGATTTATGGAGAAAAAAAGCATTTATGAACAAACAAGAGAGAAAAAACATTATGAAATGCAAAATGAATAGTTTTTGTTATATTAAGTTGAAAAGTTTTTGCACAAACAAAGCCAATGCAATCATGATTAGGAAGAAAGCAGAAAATTGGGAAAGAATTTTTACAACCGGTGTCTCTGATAAAGGCCTCATTTCTAAAATATATAGAGAACTAAGTCAAATTCATAAGAATATATACAAGTCATTCCCCAACTGATAAATGGGCAAAAGATATGGACTGGCAGATTTCAAATGAAGAAATTAAAACCATCTATAGTCATATGAAAACATGCTCTAAATCACTATTGATTAGAAAATGCAAATCAAAACTACTCTGAGGTACCACATCACACCTATCATATTGGCTAACATGACAAAACAGGACAATGATAAATGTTGGAGAATATGTGGGAAAATTGAAATAGTAATTTATTGTTGGTGGAGTTGTGTACTGATCCAACATGCTGGAGGAACTATGTCAAAAGGCTGTAAAACTGTGGAAACCTTTTTATCCAGTGATACTGCTGTACCCACATGTACCAAATCCAGGACCCACATGTACAAACATATTTATAGCAGCTCTTTATGTGGTGGCGAAGAACTGGAAAATTAGGGGATGCCCATTAATTGGGGAATGGCTGAACAAGTTGTGGTATATGAATGTAATGGAATACTATTATGTTATAAGAAATGATAAGCAGGCAGACTTCAGAAAAACCTGGAAAGACTTATATGAACTGATGCTGAGTGAAATAAGCAGAACCAGGAGAACATTGTACACAGTAACAACCACATTGTGTGATGACTAACTTTGATAGACTTAGCTCTTCTCAGCAATGCAAGGATCTAAGTAAGACAACTCCAAAAAACTCATGATGGAAAATACTATCCATATCCAGAGAAACGACTATGGTGTATGGATGTAGATCAAAACATACTATTTGCTCTCTTTTTTTTGTTTTATTTTTTCTCTCTAGTTGTTTCTCCCATTCATTCTAATTCATCTTTACAACATGTCTAATGTGAAAATATATTTAATAGGAATGTGTATGTAGAGCTTTTAACAGATTACGTGCTGTCTTGGGGAGGAGGGAAGGGAAAGATGTGGAGAAAATTTAAAACTCAATAGCTTATGGAAGTGAATATATTAATTAAATCAATTAATTGAAAAATAAAGTTCACTTCATGAAAGGTTAAAAAAAATCCTAGCAATCTGATCCCACAAAATATAGGACATATCAGACCCTTCACTTTTTCTCTCCTTTATCATGAATTTTGTGATAGACCACTTCCTCCCAAATTTCCCACCATTTTAGTTAGGTAATCAGTTTTGCCAAGATTACAAATTTTGAAAGTTATTCCTTTAAGCAGTACGATAAACATAAGGGAAGAAGGAGTTGGATTGATTTTTTTTTTATTTTGCTGGTTTTGTAAAGTTTTCAATGAATCATGATAATTAAGGTAAAATGTATTCTCCAATACTCACACATTTGAAAAATCGTAGTTGATTTGTATATGTTTTATAAAATGATACTTAGCAATTTTTCTTAAACTTTGCTCTCCTCCACACACACTTTTCATTTGTCATATACTTCATTTAATCTTTTGTCTCTGTAACTTTGTACTGACCATCTTCCATGTTCTCTTCCTCACCTCTGCTTTTAGTTTCACTTTGTTACTTCGAGACTCAACTAAAGTCCAACTTTCTACCAATGATTTTCCTGGTTTCCTGAGATTTAAGTCTTTTTTTCTGAGATTACCTTCCATTATCACTGTGTACCTGTTACAGATAAATAGTTATTTGCTTCTTGTCTCTCCTATGAGATTATGAATTCCTTCAAAGCAACAAAAGTGTTTTTGCTTTTCTTTGTATTCTCAACACTTAGTACCTTTCTTGGCACTTTATGAGCTGCAGCAAGGTAGGTGGCATATTGGATATACTGATGTGTATGGAGTCAGGAATAACTGAGTTCAAATCCTGCCTCAGTCAATTGCTCCCTGTATTACTATAAGTTACTTAACTTATTTTAGCCTCAGTTTCCTTATTGGCACTGCTTGGGGGTGGTGGTGGTAATAATAGCATTTATCTCACAGGATTGTGGTAAAGATCAAATCAGAGCACAGGTTATATATGCTTCACAAACCTTAAAGCATTTGAAGAATCCTCACTATCCTAACCTTTTAATCAATGCTTGTTGATTTTGTGACAATTCCTTCTCTTATGCCTTCCTTGTCCCAATCAAGTCTCCTCACCTTACTGGGCCTCAGTTTCCCAGCCTATAAAATAAGATATTTGGTCTAGGAGGTCTTTAAAAACACTGGCCCAGGATGGTTTTCTGGTGGCTTTTTTTTTTCTCACAAAAGTTCTTTCACTCTATCTCTCTGCTTCTTGTGTCAATATCATTCCCAAAGCACTTCCAGACCTCAAACCATATTATCAAGCACTACTCATTTTAAAAAATTGACATTAATTTCAAAACAGAAAAAAAAATAGATCAGTGGAACAAGACGAGACAATGGAGAATCAGAAATAATGGAACTCAATAACTCAGAAAACATATACTATGTGGAAAGAATGCTCTCTGTCATAAGAATAATTGGTAAAATGGAAACATTCTGGCAGAAATTAGCCTCCAACCAACATCTTGTACCACATAAATGCTAAAGAAAATTCCATTAAAATTAGAAGTAAAGGAAATCATATATGTTTAATATCTACGATTAGGAGATGAATGTTTAACTGAAAAAGTGACAGAGGATGTAAGTAGACATCTCCCCCTATTCCTATCCATTCTTATGCAGAGACAGGTAAAGGGTATCCACAGGTATATAACATTGCACATAATGTCAACTTTTTCGATGTACTGATTAATTTTGTTAATTTTTTTCACTTCTTGCATTAAAAGAAAAGCTTTGTCATAGGAAATACCTCTCTGAATGGTAAAATCTAGGTAATGAAAAAAAAAACAGAAGATATAAATACAATGTGTATTTCTTAGAAATAACACCCCCATCATTCTACACACATTTTTTTTCTTTTAAAATGGCCCAGCAGAATCACTATCTGCTACTTCATGTGGGATGATCAATTCATCATGTGTCTTTACTATGGTCATAGAATGGAGGAAGGATTAGGGATCATCACAGCCATACCACGAAGTACAAGACTTAAAAATTGCTTTATAACTTAAAAAAAAGGAAGAATAATAATGTATATGTCAAATAACTGAGTTGATTCCAAAAAAATCTTGACAGGCCAGAATATTAGGCTAAATTTAGAAGATGTTTAAAATTTTACTTGTGACTTCTAAAATCACTTTCATAAATATAGTATGGGAGAGGCATTGTTAAGAGTTCATCTGAAAAAAAAAATTAAGAATTTTGGTGGCCTCTAATGAAATCATGAAAATATCACTAGTGAACAACTAGAAAAGAAAGTAACAATCACAAAAAGGTAGTATGAATTCATAAATAACAGATCAAGTTTAGTAATATCATTTTCATTTCCAGCATAAATGGACAGGGTTGCTAGCTTGGTAGTTTATGGGAATGCTTATATGTATAGTCACATGTAAAAGCTGAATATAAAGCTTTACAGGTATCTATTCAATTTATCCCAATAGTTACAGTTAGATTACAAGCTAATTATTAATCAATCATGTGATATGCAAAGAAGGAAATCTAATGCATTCTTAGGCTGCATTAAAAAGAAGCTTAACATCTAGAATTATAAGGTCATAGATTGGAACTATAAAATGGGCTACAGAAATAATTATCTCACCATATTGTTCCCTGACACACACAACTAGGGTATCATATTCTGTTCTTGGCCACACATTTTAAGGAGGACAATGATAATCTGCAGTGTCCAGAGAAAAGTAACCATGATAGCAAAATGCCTTGACATGATGCCAGAAGAGGACCACTTGAAGGGACATGGGATATTTAGTCTGGAGAAGACTCAGGGAAGATATGATATCTGTTTTTAAATACTTGTAAGCTTGTCTGCTTCTGGGAGGCAAGATGGCAGAGTGAAATGGTAGTCGCTCTCACTCTCCCCTATCAACCTCTGAAAACCCAGAAAATATCACCCCAGAAAAAAAACCCTGAACAGCTGAACAAGAAAAAGACTGGAAGCAGCAGTGAAGCAGCCCAGCAAACGGGTCTCCCAGTGCCTCAGCAAAAATAAGGGAGGCAAAACTACAAGCGGCCCCAGGTGGATAAGTACCCTGCAGCATTCATCTGAAAGAAGTTGAAGAAAGCAACCTAAAGTCTTCCTAAAGCCCCAACCTTGCTGTTTCCAGCTCAACACTAGGTGAGCTGTCAGAGCCCTGCAGCCTCCAATTCTGAAGAAATTCTGAAGCCCAGACAGTAGAGCAGGCAAACACCAACACCTGGACCTCCGAGTGCCTCAGTGAGGGGGGGGGGGGATGGGACCAGTGGAAACCAGCTCAGAAAACCATCAGACGCCTAGGCACTCCACCACAAAGGAATCTGCCAGTGCATTAGCAGAAATGAGGGAGACAACACTGCAGGGGACCCCAGGCAGATAAACACCCTGTACCACCCATCTAAAAGGAGCTGAAGAAAGCTAAAGGAAAGGAAAAGAAGGCAACCTAGAATTGCCTGAAAGTTCCAGCCTTGCTGATTCCAGCCCAATATGAGGTAAGCTGCCAGAACCCTTAAGCCTCCAACTGCCAACATGAGAGGCCCCAGCACACAAAACCAGTGACCAAGACCTAGGCTTCCAACACAAGAAGCTTGGGTCAGTGCCTTCTGTTCCCCAGCAGCAGAGCTCAATCTCTTTAAAGGCCAGGGAATAAAGAAACACCATGAGTAAAAAGAAACGTACCATAGATTCATATAATGAGAAGAGTGAAGATCAAGACAGAAATTCTGAAGAGGACAACATTGTCAACAAACCCACATCTGCAACAACAAAAGGGAATATGAACTGGTCTGAAGCCCAAAAAGCCTTCTTAGAAGAGCTCAAGAAGGATTTTAATAGTCAAATGAGAGAGGTAGAAGAGTCCTTCAAAAAACAATTGGCCAATTGGAAAAAAAGTACACTGAAGAAAACAAGTTAATAAAAAACAGTTGGCCAATTGAATAAGGAAGTACAAAAACTAACAGAAGAAAACAATCTGTTAAAAACTAGAATTGGACAAATGGAAACTAATGTCTCTATGAGAGAGCAAAAATCAGTCAAACAGAAACAAAAAAATGAAAAAATAGATGAAAACGTAAAATACCTCATTGGTAAAACAACCGACCTGGAAAACTGATTCAGGAGAGACAATTTAAAAATTATTGGACTACCTGAAAATCATGATGAAAAAAAGAGCCTGGACAGTATCTTTCAGGAAATCATAAAGGAAAACTGCCCTGAAGTCCTAGAACCAGAAAGTAAAATAACCATAGAAATAATATACCGATCACCACCTGAAAGAGATCCCAAATTGACAACGCCAAGGAATATAATAACAAAATTCCAAAATTACCAAATGAAAGAGAAGGTGCTGCAAGCAGCCAGAAAGAAACAATTTAAATATCATGGAACCACAGTCAGGATTACACAGGATCTTTCAGCTTCTACATTAAAAGACCAGGGTGGAACATGATATTCTATAAGGCAAAGGAGCTTGGATGCAGCCAATCAATACCCAGCAAAAATGAGCATCATTTTTCAAGGGAGGAGATGGATATTCAATGAAATAGGAGACTTCCAAACTTCCTGATAAAAAGACCAGAGTTCAACAAAAAATTTGATCTTCAAGTACAGGACTCAAGAAGACATAAAAAGGTAAATGGGTCAGAAAGATACAATATGTTGTTAATAAGGGTGGGCTGTTTACATCCCTACAAGGGAATATGACACTTGCAACTCCTTGAGAACTGTATTGTTATTATACCATGTTAAAGGAGTATACATAAAGAGGGTGGATATTAGTTGACTTTGATGTAATGATAAAAAATCTAATCAAGTGGTTAAATGGATCAAATAAGTGGATTAATCTAATCTTAGAAAATGTACTGAGAAAGGAGGAGGCAGACAAGGGTAAATTACATTACAGGAAAAGACACAAAATCCTATTACAGCAGAGGGAAAGAAGGGAGGGGTGAGCATTGTTTGAACTTACTCTCATCAGATTTGGCTCAAGAAGGCATAACATAATCAGTTAGGTATAAATCTAACCCGTAGGAGGGAAAAAGGGGAAAGAAAAGGGAGGGGGAAAGAAGGGAGGAGAAGCAGTAAGAGTAAAGGGAAGAAAAGGGAAAGGAAATAATAAAGGGAGGCATGGTCAAAAGCAAACTAGTGAAGGGGGGAAAGGAAAAGGAGAAAGAAAAGCATAAATGGGGGGAAAGGATGGAGAAAAAGACACAGATAGTAAGCATAACTGTGAATGTGAATGGGATGAACTCTCCCATAAAATGGCAATGGATTGCAGAATGGATTAAAAACCATAATCCTTCAATATGTTGTTTACAGGAAACACATTTGAAAAAAAGTGACTCATACAGGGTAAAGGTAAGAGGCTGGAGCAGAAGATAAGTATGAATTAAAAAAAGCAGGGGTAGCCATCCTGATCTCAGACAAAGCAAAAGCAAAAATAGATGTAATCAAAAGAGGTAAGGAAGGATACTACAAACTGCTAAAAGGCACCATAGACAATGAAGTAATATCATTACTAAACATATATGCACCAAATGGTATAGCATCCAAATTCTTACAGGAGAAGTTCAGGGAGTTACAGGAAGAAATAGACAGCAAAACTATACTAGTGGGGGACCTGAACCTCCCCTCTCTGCACTAGATAAATCTAACCACAAAATAAACAAGAAAGAAGTTAAGGAGGTGAATAGAACATTAGAAAAGTTAGGTATGATAGAACTCTGGAGAAAACTGAATGGGGGTAGAAAGGCATACACTTTTTTCTCTTTCTGTACGAGGGCATAAGAACCTCACAATCTAATGCAGAAACACAGAAATATTAAATGCATCCTTTTCAGATCATGATGCAATAAAAATTATATGTAATAAAGGGCCATGGAAAGATAGACTAAAAAATAATTGGAAACTAAATAATCTAATCCTAAAAAATGATTGGGTCAAACAACAAATCATAGAACAATCAATAATTTCATTCAAGAGAATGACAATAATGAGACAACATACCAAAACTTATGGGATGCAGCGAAAGCAGTTCTTAGGGGAAGTTTTATATCTCTAAATGCTTACATAAATAAAATAGAAAAAGAGGAGATTAATGAATTGGGCATACAACTAAAAAAACTAGAAAAAGAACAAATTAAAAATCCTCAACTAAACACCAAATTAGAAATATTGAAAACCAAAGGAAAAATTAATAAAATTGAAATTAAGAAAACTATTGAACTAATAAATAAAACTAAGAGCTGGTTTTATGAAAAAAAAAAAATAGATAAACCTTTGGTTAATTTAATTAAAAAAAAGAAAGAAGAAAACCAAATTACTAGTATCAAGAATGAAAAGGTTGAAGCTACCACCAAGGAAGAGAAATTAAAACAATAATTAGGAATTATTTTGCCCAACTATAATGCCTACAAATTTCACAGTCTTAGTGAAATGGATACATATAGTTGCCCAGATTAACCGAAAGGAAGTAAAATACTTAAATAACCCCATCTCAGAAAAAAAATTGAACAAGCCATTGATGAACTCCCTAGGAAAAAATCTCCAGGGCCATGCGAATTCTATCAAACATTTAAAGAACAATTAATTCCAATACTATATAGACTATTTGGGAAAATAGGTGAAGAAGGAGTCTTACCAAATTCTTTTTATGATACAAATATGGTGTTGATACCTAAACCAGGAAGAGTCAAAAGAGAGAAAGAAAATTATAGACCAGTTCCTCTAATGAATATAGATGCAAAAATTTTAAACAAAATACAAGCAAATAGATAGCAGCAACTTATCACACGAATAATACACTATGACCAGGTAGGATTTATACCAGGAATGCAGGGTTGGTTCAATATTAGGAAAACTATCAGCATCATTGAGCATATCAACACAAAACCAACAGAAACCACATGATCATCTCAATAGATGCAGAAAAAGCTTTTGATAAAATACAAACCCATTCCTATTAAAACACTAGAAAGCATAGGTAATAAATGGAGTCTTCCTTAAAATAATAAATAGCATATATCTAAAACCTTCAGCAAGCATTATATGTAATGGGACAGGCTAGAAGCATTTCCAATAAGATCGGGGTGAAACAAGGATGTCCATTATCACCACTGTTATTCAATATTGTACTGGAAACCTTAGCTTTAGCAATAAGAGAAGAAAAAGAAATTGAAGGCATTAGAATAGGCAAAGAAGAAACAAAGCTATCACTCTTTGCAGATGACATGATGATATACTTAGAGAATCCTAGAGAATCAAGTAAAAAACTACTTGAAATAATAAACAACTTTAGCAAAGTTGCAGGCTATAAAAAAACCCACATAAATCATCAGCATTTCTATATATTACCAACAAAGCCCAACAGCAAGAGATAGAAAGAGAAATCCCATTTAAACTTACTGTAGACATTATAAAATATTTAGGAGTCTACCTCCAAACAAACCCAGGAACTCTATGAACACAATTACAAAACACTTTTCACACAAATAAAATCAGATCTAAATAATTGGAAAAACATCAGTTGCTCATGGGTAGGCCGAGCTAATATAATAAAAATGACAATCCTACCTAAGCTAATTTACTTATTCAGTGCCATACCAATCAAACTACCAAAAAATTTTATAGAGTTAGAAAAAATAATAACAAGATTCATTTGGAAAACAAAAGGTCCAGAATATCAAAGGAACTAATGAAAAGAAATGCAGGGGAAGGTGGCCTAGCAATTCCAGATCTTAAATTGTATTATAAAGCAGCAATCATCAAAACTGCTTGGTACTGGCTAAGAAATAGGGAGGTGGATCAGTGGAATAGGTTAAATATACAAGACACAGCAGTCAATGACTATAGTAATCTATTATTTGATAAACCCAAAGACCCCAGCTCCTGGGATAAGAACTCATTTTTTGAAAAAAAAAAAACTGCTGGAAAAAAAGGAAAAGAGTATGGCAGGAACTAGGTATAGACCCAAATCTCACACCATATACCAAAATAAAGTCAAAATGGGTTCATGACTTAGATATAAAGGCTGATACCATAAGTAAACTGGGAGAAGAAGAAATAGTGTACCTATCAGATCTATGGAGGACAGAAGAATTCATGACCAAACAGGAGATAGAGAACATTATGAAAATGGATAATTTTGATTATATTAAATTGAAAAGTTTTTACACAAACAAAGCCAATGAAACTAAGATTAGAAGGAAGGTAGAAAATTGGGAAAGAATTTTTACAACCAGTCTCTCTGATAAAGGCCTCATTTCTAAAATATAGAGAATTAAGACAAATTTATAAAACACAAGCCATTCCCCAATTGATAAATGGTCAAAGGATATGAACAGACAGTTCTCAGATGAAGAAATTAAAGCCATCTATAGAAAAAATGCTCTAAATCATTATTGATTAGAGAAATGCAAATCAAAACAACTCTGAGGTACCACATCACACCTATCAGATTGGCCAACATGACAAAACAGGAAAATGATAAATGTTGGAGAAGATGTGGGAAAATTGGAACACTAATACATTGTTGGTGGAGTTGTGAAATGATCCAACCATTTTGGAGAACAATTTGGAACTATGCCCAAAAGTCTACAAAATATGCATACCCTTTGATCCAGCAATAGAACTTCTAGGGCTATATCCCAAAGAAATCAAACAAATGGGAAAAGGACCCACATGTACAAAAATATTCATAGCAGCTCTTTTTGTGGTGGCAAAGAATTGGAAATTGAGAGGATGCCCATGAATTGGGGAATGGCTGAGCAAGTTGTGGTATATGAATGTAATGAAATTTTATTGTGCTATAAGAAATGATGAACAGGCTGACTTCAGAAAAACTTGGAAAGACTTAATATGGTCTGATGCTGAGTGAAGTGAGCAGAACCAAGAAGACTTTGTACACAATAACAGCCACATTGTGTGATGACTAATATTGTTAAACTTGGCCCTTCTCAGCGTTACAAGGATCTAGGACATCCCCACAGGCCTCGTATGGAAAATGCTATCCACATCCGGGGAAAGAACTATGGAAGTTGAATGGCTATCATTTTTTTCACCTTCTGTTGAGTTTTGTTTCCTCTTTCTGATGGTTCCTCTCATTGGTTTTAATTTTTACTTGAGACCTCACCAATGTGAAAATAGAAAAAAAAAAGGCCCCAAGAAAGGCACTCAGTAACTAACTTTTAGGATCCCAGAAAGTAAAATAAATACTTGTAAGCTTGTCACATGCATGTTGGATGAAATTTGCTTGCTCATTCCCTTAAGGTGAAATTAGGAGTCCTAGATGGAAGCTAGAAAGAGGGAAACTTAGGTTGGAAGTCAAGAAAAACTTCATAATGTTTAGAGCTATCTGAAAATTGCATGGGTTACTCAGAGAGGTATTGGGAAGTAGTTAAACTCCATACCTCAAGAAGAACCCCTTCTACAAATTTTCCTGACAGATGATCATCCAACCCTTCTTTGATGTCCTATACATGAGTCTAAGGATGCCCAACTTTGACAGGTCAGGAAAGAAAGGCTTAATGACCATTTTTCAGGTTTCTTTTAAAGGGGTAGAGGCTCCAGTTGAGGGAGGAGTCCATGTAGGTGGTCTCTGATATTTCTTGGATTCTTTGATTTAGTGAAATTGAAACAATAACAATAACAAAAAAGGGTGTTATATTGGATGAGATGTGTCTTCGGAAAGTTAAAGTCAAATAACCACCCAGAGTGAGCTTGTTTTCTTTTAGCACATACTAACTGATAAGATTATGCAACTGACACCTTATCATCTTCTTTCAATAATGATGTCCAGAACAGGTATTTTTTTTCTTTCCCTTTTTGGTAAATAGTATTTTGTGCAAATAATATTTCATGTGAAGATAGTTTTCAACATTCGTTTTTTACGTTATACATATACAATAACGTTAAATATATTTCCACATTACTCATGTTGTGAGAGAAGAATCAGAAAAGAGAAAAAACATAACACCCCCCCCAAAAAAATGAAAAAAGTGTGTTCAATATGCATTCAGACTCCATAGTTCTTTCTCTATGTGGTTAGCATTTTTTATCATGATTCTTTTGGAATTGTTTTGGATAATTATATTGCTGAGAAAAGCTAAGTCTATCATAGATAATCATTGCAATGTTTCTGTTGCTGTGTACAATGTTCTCATAGTTCTGCATCAATTTATGTGTTTCCTGATTTTTCTGAAATCTGCCTGTTCATCATTTCTTATAGAACAAAAGTATTCCACTACATTCATGTACCACAAATTGTTCAGCCATTTCCCAATTGATGGGCATCTCCTCAGTTTCCAATTCTTTGACACCACAAAAATTGCTGCTATATTTTTGTATATGTGGCCCCTTTTCCCTTTTTTTATGATCACTTTGGAATACTGACCTAGTAGTGGTATTGCAAGATCAAAGGGTATGCACTGTTTTAGAGCCCGTTGGGCATGGTTCCAAATTGCTCTCCAGAATGATTGGATCAGTTCACAACTCCACCAACAATGCATTAGCATTCCAATTTTGTCACATCTACAAGATTTATCATTTTCTTTTTCTGTCATATTAACCAATCTAATAGATGTGAGGTGGTACTTCAGAGTTGTTTTGGCTTGCTTTTCTCTAATCAATGGTAATTTAGAGCATTATGTGACCATAGACAGCTTTATTTTTTTCTACTGAAAACTTCCTATTCATATTCTTTGACCATTTATCAATTGGAGAATGACTTATATTTTTATAAATTTTACTCAGTTCTCTATATATTTGAGAAATGAGACCTTTATCAGAAACACTTGCTGCAAAAATTGCTTCCCATTTTTTCCTTTCCTTTTAATCTTGGTTGTGTTGGTTTTGTTTGTGCAAACTCTTTTTGATTTAATGTTCTCAAAATGACCAATTTTGAATTTCATAATATTCTCTATTTCTTGTTTGGTCATAAAATTTTCCCTTCTACGTAGATCTGGCAAGGAAACTATTCTTTGCTCTCCTAACTTACTTATGGTATCACCCCTTATGTCTAAATCATATACCTATTTCAACCTTATCTTAGTATAGAGTGTGAGATGGTCATCTGTGCTTACTTTCTGCCAGTTCTCCAGTTTTTCCAGCAGTTCTTATTCCAGAAGCTTTGGGTTTATCAAACAGGAGATTACTATAGTCATTGATTACTGTGTCTTGTGTACCTAATCTATTCCCTTTATGTCTAAGCCAGTACCAAATAATTGTGATGATGATTACTACTTTGTAATATAATTTTAGATCTGATATGGCTAGGCCACCATCCTTTGCACTTTTCCCATTAATTCCTTAGATATTCTTCACCTTTTGTTCTTCCAGATGAATCATTTTATTATTTTTTCAAACTTTATAAAGTAATTTTTTGGTAGTTTGATTGGTATGGCACTGAATAAGTAAATTTGTTTAAGTAGAATTGTCATTTGTATAATATTAGTACTGTCTATTCATGAGCAACTGATATTTTTCCATTTGTTTATATATTACTTCATTTATGTCAAAAATGTTTTGTAATTGTGTTATTGTATTTTCTGGGTTTGTCTTGGCAGGTAGACTCCCAAATATTTTATATTATCTACAGTTATTTTTAATGGAATTTTTCTTTCCATATCTAGCTGCTGGACTTTATTGGTAATATATAGAAAAGCTGATGATTTAAGAAGGTTTATTTTATATCCTACAACTTTGCGAAAGTTGTTAATCTTTTCAACCAGTTTTTTGGCTGTTTGTCTAGGATTCTCTCAGCATAGCATTACATCATATGCAAAGAGTGATAATTTTATTTTCTCATTGCCCAGTCTAATTCCTTTAATTTCTTTTTAGTCTTTTGTTGCTATAGCTAATATTTCTAGTACAGTATTGAATAATAGAGTTGACAATGGGCATCCTTATTTCACCCCTGATCTTACTGACAAGTTTTCTACTTTATTCCCATTACATATATTGCTTGCTGATGATTTTAGGTAGATACCACTTATCATTTTAAGAAAATCTCCCTTTATTCCTATCCTCTCTTGTGTTTTTAATGGGAATAAGTGTTGTATATTGTCAAAAGGTTTTTTGGCATCTATTGAGATAATCAAATGTTTTGTTTTCAGTGTGGTTGATAACTAGTTTTGTTATCGATATGTTCAATAATGGTGACAGTTTTCCTGATCCTGAACCAGCCATCCATTCCTGGTATAAATCCCACTTGGTCATAATGTAGTATCCTTATAATAAATTGCTATAATATCTTGCTAATATTTTATTTTTTTCATCAATATTTATTGGGGAAATTGTTCTACAATTTTCTTTCTCTGTTTTGGCTCTTCCTGGTTTAGATATCAGCACTATATTTGTGTTACAAAAGGAATTTGGCAGGATTGCTTCTTCACCTATTTTTTCCCAAACAGTTTATATAGTGTTGGAATTAATTGTTCTTTAAATGTTTGGTAGAATTCCATTGCAAATCAATCTGGCCCTGGAGATTTTTTTAGGCAGTTCATTGATGGCTTGTTCAATTTCTTTTTTTCAAAAAGGGGGCTATTTAAGTATTTTATTTCCTCTTCTGTAAATCTGGACAATTTATTTTTTTAAATCAATTAATTTCTTTTTAGTTTTCAGCATTCACTTCCACAAGATTTTGAGTTCCAAATTTTTGAGTTCCAAATTTTCTCCCCATCTCATCCCTCCCACACCCCAAGATGGCATGCATTCTGAATACTGCTTCTCCTAATCTTCCCTCCTTCTATCCCTCCCCCCATCTGTTATCTCCTTCTCCTTCGATTTTCCTGTACCCTCAGCTCCTGTATATCTTATTTTTGAGTTGCGTGTGAAAACAAAATTTTTTTAACATGTATTTTTAAAACTTTGGGTTCCAAATTTTCTCCCTTCCTCCCTCCCCACCCACCCTCATTGAGAGGGCAAGCAATTCAATACAGGTTATACATGTGTAGTCATGCAAAACACTTCCATAGCAGTCATGTTTTGGAAAACTAAGCATATTTCCATTAATCCTATCCAGCCCCCAATTTATTCTCTCTTTTGACCCTGTCCCTCCTTAGAAGTGCTTGCTTCTGATTACCCTTCCCTCAGTCTTCCCTCCCCTTAATCATCCTCTTGCTTTCTTATTCCTTCCCCTTCCCTATTTTACTGTAGGGTAAGATAAATTTCCATACACAATTGAGTGTGTATGTTATTCTCTACTTAAGCCAAATCTGATGAGACTAAGATTCACTCATTCCCTCTCATCTTCCCCCATTTCCCCTCCACTATAAAAGCCTTTTCTTGTCTGTTTTATGTGAGATAATTTACCCCATTCTACCTCTCCCTTTCTCCTTCTCCTAGTATAATACTCTCTCACTCCTTAATTTTATTTTCCAGATATCACCCTTCATCTTCAACTCACCCTGTGCCATCTATCTATCTATCTATCTATCTATCTATCTATCTATCTATCTACTATCCATCCATGCATATAATTTTTCCCATCCCACTACTCTAATACTGAGAAAGGTCTCATGAGTCATAAATATGTCATTTTTTCATGCAGAAATGTAAACACTTCAGTCTTAATAAGTCTCTTATGATTTCTCTTTCCTGTTTACCTCTTTATGTTCCACTTGAGTCTTGCATTTGAAAGTCAAATTTTCTATTCAGCTCTGGTGTTTTCATCAAGAATGCTTGAAAGTCCTCTATCTCTCTGAATGACCATTTTTTTCCCCTGAAGGATTATACTCAGTTTTGCTGAGTAAGTGATTCTTGGATGTAATCCTATCTCCTTTGTCCTCCGGAATATTATATTTCATGCAGTGTGGTCCCTTAAGGTAGAAGCTGCTAAATCTTGTGTTATCCTGATTTCTGTTTCCACAGTACTTGAATTGTTTCTTTCTAGCAGCTTGTAATATTTTCTCCTTGAACCCGGATCTCTGGAATTTGGCTACAATACTCCTAGGAGTTTTCCTTTGGGGATCTCTTTCAGGGGGAGATTGGTGGATTCTTTCAATTTCTATTTTGCCCACTGGTTCTACCATATCAGGGCAGTTTTCCTTGATAATTTCTTGAAAGATGATGTCTAGACTCTTTTTTTTTTTGATCATGGCTTTCAGACAGTCCAATAATTTTTAAATTCTCTCTCCTGGATCTATTTTCCAGGTCAGTTGTTTTTCCAATGAGATATTTCACATTATTTTCTAATTTTTTTCATTCTTTTGGTTTTGTTTTACTATGTCTTGATTTTACATAAAGTCACTAGATTCCAATTGTTCCATTCTAATTTTTAAGGAAGCATTATTTTCTTCAGTAATCTTTTGAACTTCCTTTTCCATTTGGCCAATTTTGCTTTTGAAGGCATTCATCTTCTCGTTGGCTTTTTGGACCTCTTTTGCCATTTGGATTAAGCTATATTTTAAGGTGTTATTTTCTTCAGTGTTTTTGTGGGTCTCCTTTAGCAAGCTGTTGAATTGTTTTTGAAGATTTTCTTGCATGATTCTTATTTCTCTTCCCAGTTTTTCCTCTACTTCTCTTTCTTGTTTCTCAAAATCTTTTTGAGCTCTTCCATGGCCTGGAACCAATTCATATTTTTCTTGGAGGCTCCGGATGTAGGAACTTTGGCTTAATTGTCTTCTTTTGGTTGTATATTTTGATCATCTTTGTCACCAAAGTTAGATAATATAGTCTGACTCTTTTTGTGCTGCTTGCTCATGATCCCAGCCAATTACTTGAGTTATAAAGTCTTTGTTAAGATAGGGGTTTGCTTCCAGTGTGGAGAATGTACTGTCCCAAGCTTCAAGGGTTTTGTGCAGCTGTTTTCAGAGATACCTCTAGGGACCTGTGAACTTTCAGTTCTTCCAAGGTGGTATGATAAGGGGCAAGGTGTTTACTCATTTCTTGGCCTGTGCTCTGGTCTATGAGTGACCACAAGCATTCTTTTTTGCCTCAAAACTGTGAAGAAGATTTCTTCTTCACAGCCACTACAAACTCCAACACACCATTGCTCCTTCTCAACCTAGGACAATCAGCTAGAACTGTGACCCAGATCAAAGCATGGGCAAAGCAAGAGAATCCTGCACCAGCAGAGAGAGCCCTGCATTCCATGGGCCAGAAGCTCTGGAGGCAGCTGCCACTCTGGGGCTGCTCTTCTTGGGGGACTGGGACTGGGACCTTTAAAGCATTTCTTTCTCACCACCACAGCAACATACTTTTTCCTACAGACATTCTAAGTTGTCTTTGGTGTTCATGGGTTGAGAAGTCTGGAAACCACCACAGCTTCTGTGATTCAGTACTCTGAGGCCTACTCCTGGTTCGCTGTGGACAATTTTAATTTTTGTAACTAGTCATCCATTTCACTTAGATTTTCAGATTTATTAGCATATAGTTGAACAAAATATTTCCTAATTGTTGCTTTTATTTCCTCCTCATTAATGGTGAATTCACCCTTTTTATTTTTTGATACTGGTAATTTCACTTTCTTCTTTTTCTTTTTTAAAATCAAATAAATCAATGGTTCATATATTTTATTGCTTTCCCCCCATAAAACTAGCTCTTAGTTTTATTCAATAGTTTTCTTAATTTCAATTTTATTAATCCCTCCTATGATTTTCAGAATTTCTAATCTGGCATCTAATTGGGGATTTTTAATTTCTTCATTTTCTAGCTTTTTTAGTTGCATGCCCAATTCATTGATCTTCTCTTTTTCTTTCTAATTCATCTAAGCATTTAGAGATATAGAATTTCTCCTCATAACTTGTTTGGCTGATTCCCATGTGTTTTGGCATGTTGTCTTATTAATGTAACAGGTCCCTACAAGTATCTCTGAAAACAGCTGTACAAACCCCCGAAGCTTGGGACAGTACATTCTCCACATTGGAAGCAGACTCTTACCTTAACAAAGAGTTTAAAACTCAAGAAATTGGCCAGGATCATGAGCAAGCAGCATAAAAAGAGTCAGACTACATTATCTTACTTTGTTGACAAAGAAGATCAAAATATACAAGCAGAAGAAGATAACAAAGTCAGAGCTCCTACATCCAAAACCTCCAAGTAAATATGAATCAGTCCCAGGCCTTGGAAGGGCTCAAAGGGGATTTTGAGAAGCAAGTAGGAGAAGTAGAGGAAAAACTGGGAAGAGAAATGAGAGTGATGCAAGAAAATCACAAAAAACAAGTTAACAGCTTGCTAAAGAAGACCCAAAAAAATACTGAAGAAAATAATACCTTAAAAAATAGCCTAACCCAAATGACAAAAGAGGTCCAAAAAACCAAGGAGGAGAAGAATACCCTAAAAAGCCAAATTGGCCAAATGGAAAAGGAAGTCCAAAAGATTACTGAAGAAAATACTTCCTTAAAAATTAGAATAGAGCAACTGGAAGCTAGTGACTTTATGAGAAATCAAGACACTATAAAACAAATCCAAAAGAATGAAAGAATAGAA
Organism: Phascolarctos cinereus; assembly: GCF_003287225.1. Taxonomy (NCBI): domain Eukaryota; kingdom Metazoa; phylum Chordata; class Mammalia; order Diprotodontia; family Phascolarctidae; genus Phascolarctos; species Phascolarctos cinereus. Next base: position 232,916,767 of record NW_027555847.1, read on the forward strand.
GACAATTTGAAATATCTCATTGGAAAAACAACTGACCTGGGAAATAAATCCAGGAGAGAGAATTTAAAAATTATTGGACTGTCTGAAAGCCATGATCAAAAAAAAAAAGAGTCTAGACATCATCTTTTAAGAAATTATCAAGGAAAACTGCCCTGATATGGTAGAACCAGTGGGCAAAATAGAAATTGAAAGAATCCACCAATCTCCCCCTGAAAGAGATCTCCAAAGGAAAACTCCTAGGAGTATTGTAGCCAAATTCCAGAGATCCGGGTTCAAGGAGAAAATATTACAAGCTGCTAGAAAGAAACAATTCAAGTACTGTGGAAACAGAAATCAGGATAACACAGGATTTAGCAGCTTCTACCTTGAGTGACCACACTGCATGGAATATAATATCCCGGAGGGCAATGGAGATAGGATTACCACCAAGAATCATTTACCCAGCAAAACTGAGCATATTCCTTCAGGGGAAAAAAATGGTCATTCAGAGAGATAGAGGACTTTCAAGCATTCTTGATGAAAACACCAGAGCTGAATAGAAAATTTGACTTTCAAATACAAGACTCAATGCAATATCAAGAGGTAAACAGGAAAGAGAAATCATAAGAGACTTATTAAGGTTGAACTGCTTATATTCCTGATTGGAAAGATGATATTTATAACACATGAGACCTTTGTCAGTATTGGGGTAGTTGGAGGAAAAAAAAATTATATGTATGTATAGATAGATAGATAGATAGATAGATAGATAGATAGATAGATAGATGGTGCAGGGTGATTTGAAGATTAAGGGGTCATATCTGGAGAATAAAATTAAGGGGTGAAAGAGGTTTATATTTGGAGAAGAAGAAAGGGAGAGGCAGAATAGGGTAAATTATCTCACAAAAAAAATAGAAAAGAAAATGTTTTTACAGTGGAGTGGAAATGGGGGAAGGTGAGAGGGAATGAGTGAATCTTATTCTTATAGGATTTGACTTACTGAGGGAATAATATACACATTCAGTTGGGTAAGGAAATCTGTCTTACCCTTTGGGAAAATAGGGGGGAAGGACAAGAGAGCAGGGGGATGATAGAGAGGAGGGCAGATTGGGAAAGGGGGTAATCAGAAGTGAATACTTCTGAGGAGGGAAAGGGTCAAAAGAGAGAACAGAATAAATGGGAGGGCAGGATAGGATTAAGGGAAATAGAGTTAGTTTTTCACAACATGTTTACTATGGAGTTGTTTTCCATAACTGCACATGTATAACCTATATTGAGTTGCTTGCCTTTTCAATGGGGGTGGGTGAGGAGGAAGGAAAGGAGAGGATTTGAAATCTAAAGTTTCAGAAACATATGTTTAAAAAATGTTTTCACATGCTACTGGGAAATGGGAAATACAGGAAATAGGGTACAGAAGTATGTCCTGCCCTCCAGGAAAATAGAGGGGGTGGGAAATAAGAGAAAGGGGAAGGAGATAGAAGAAAGGACAGACTAGGAAAAGGGATATTCAGAGTGCATGCCATCTTGGGATGGGGAAGGGGTGAGATGGGATGAAAATTTGGAACTCAAAATCTTGTGAAAGTAAATATTAAAAACTGAAAATAAATAAATTTATATTAAAAAAAAGAATATCCATCTTTCCCCCTATTAGATTATGCTGAATCTTGTTGGGTAGTTGATTATTGGTTGTAATCCAATCTCCTTTGCTTTCTGGAATATCCTATTCCAATATCTCTCATCTTTTATTGTAGAAGGTTCTAAGTCCTGTGTAAAGTGACTATGACTCCTTGATATTTGAATTACTTCTTTCTGGCCCATTGCAGTATTTCCTCCTAACCTGAGAGTTCTGAAATTTGGCTACAATATTCCTTGGAGTGTTTTTATTTTGGGATCTCATTCAGGGGATGTCTGATGAATTCTTTCAATAACTATTTTATCTTCTGGTTCTAAGATATGAGGTCACTTTTTCTTAATTATTTCTTGAAAGATGCTGTCCAGGTTTTTTTTTTTTAATAATGACTTTTAGGTAGTCCAATAATTCTTCAATTATGTCTCCTGATCTATTTTCCAGAATACTTGTTTTTCTAGTGAGATATGTTACATTTTATTCTATTTTTTCATTCTTTTCATTTTGTTTGACTGATTCTTGATAGCTCATAGAGTCATTAGCTTTCACTTGCTCAGTTCTAAATTTAAAGGAATTATTTTCTTCAGTTAGCTTTTGTAGCTCCTTTTCCATATGGCCAATTCTACTTATAAAGAGTTATCTTCTTCATTTATTTTTTTCTAATTTGGCAAGTTTTTTAAATTAATTTATTTTTAGTTTTCAATATTCAGTTCTATAAGCTTTTGATTTTTAAATTTTTCCCCATCCCTTCTCTCCTTCCTTCCCAACACAGTATGCAATCTGATATAGGCTGTACATATACATTGCTATTAAACATATTTTCACATTAGTCATATCGTTAAGATGTATTAGAACTAATAGGAGGAACCATGAGAAAGAAGAAAAATGAAACAGAAGGGAAAAAAAGAGCAAAAAGTATGCTTTGTTCTGCATTCAAACTCCATAGTTCTTTCTCTGGATGTGAATAGCATTTTCCATTATGAGTCTTTCAGAGATGTCTTAGATCCTTGCACTGAGCAAAAGAGAAAAGTCAACGAAATTTAGTCATTGGACAATGTGGCTGTTACTGTGCACAATGTTCTACTGGTTCTGCTCACTTCACTCAGCATCAGTCCATTACAAGTCTTTTCATGTTTTTCTGAAGTCTGCCTACTCAACATTTCTTATAACACAATAGTATTTCATTACACTCATATACTACAGCTTGTTCAGCCATTCCCCAATTGATACATATCCCCTCAATTTCCAATTCTTTGCCACCAAAGAAGGAAGTGCTATAAATATTTTTGTACGTGTAGGTCCTTTTCACATTTTTACGATCTCTTTGGGATATAGCACATTTTTGTAGCCCTTTGGGCATAGTTCCAAATTACTCTCCAAAATGATTTGAATCAGTTCACAACTCCACCAAGAATGCATCAGTGTTCCAATTTTAGGTAGATGCTACTTATCATTTTGAGCAAGACTCCGTTTATTCCTATGCTCCCTAGTGTTTTTTAATAAGAATGGGTGTTGTATTTATCAAAAGATTTTTCTGCATCTGTTGAGATAATTATATGGTTTCTGTTAGTTCTGTTGTTGATATGATCAATTATGCTGATAGTTTTCCTAGTATTTTACCAGCTCTCCATTACTGGTGTACATCCTACCTGGTCACAGTGTGTTATTCTCATGATAAGTTGCTGTCATCTTTTTACTAATATTTTTGCTAATATTGATGATTTCTTGAAAGATGCTGTCCAGGCTCTTTTTTTTTTTTCATCATGGCTTTCAGGTAGACCAATAATTCTTAAATGATCTCTCCTGGATCGATTTTCCAGGCCAGTTGTTTTTCTGATGAGGTATTTTACATTTTCTTCTATGTTTTTAATTCTTTTGGTTTTGTTTGACTGATTCTTGATGTCTTGTAGTCATTAGCTTCTACTTGCCCAATTCTAATTTTAAATGAATTGTTTTCTTCAGTTATCTTTTTTACCTCCTTTTCCATTAGGCCCATTTTACTTTTTAGGAAGTTCTTCTCTTCAGTGAGTTTTTGTGCCTCCTTTTCCATGTGACCAATTCTAAACTTTGCTGGGGCCAAGTTATTGCTATTGCCTGCAGACTGGGTGCTCCTCCCTCAGGCCAGTATAACAGACCTTTCCTGTTGACCTTCCACGTTGTCTTTGGCTGGTAATCTGCCTCACTTTGTCTCTTTGTGGATTCGGCCACTCTATACTTTGTCCAGGATCACTTTTTGGAAATATTTGAAGGGGTTTGGGGAAGAGCTCAGATAAGTCTCTGTTTTCACTCTGCCATCTTGGCTCCACCCACCAGTTTTATTTTTCAAGGAGTTGTTTTATTTAGTCAACTTTTGTGTTTCCTTTTCCAAGCTGTTGACTCTTTTTTCATAATTCTCTTGCATAATTCTCATTTCTTTTTCCGATTTTTCTTTTGCTTCTCCTACTTGATTTTAAAATAATTTTTGAACTCTTCCAAGAGGATTATTTTGGCTTGAGACAAATTCATATTCCCCTTTGACACTTCACATGTAGGTGTTTTGACATTCTTGTTTTTCTCTTCTGAGAATGTGTTTTGATCTTCCCTGTTGTCATAGTAGCTTTTTATTGTCAAGGCTCTTTTATGTTTTTGCTTTTTGTTTGTTGCTCATTTTTAAAAAGTTGAGTTCTGCTTCTGGGTACTGTCACAGTGTTCTTGCAATGGCAGCCAGTGGCTTGGTCACTGGCTTTCTGTGCCTGGGGCCTCTGGGACTGGCAGCTTGCCCTCTATGCCAGGGTGACCACCCTAGTCACTCCTTTTATGCCCTGGGATGGCAGTCTGCCTGCTGCATTGGAGCTGGAGGCCTCACAGCTGGCCTGCTGTGCCACTAGCCTGTTGTGCCAGAAATGTGGAGGCTCAGTTGTTGATCTATGTTGTGGCTAAAAGCTTCTTGCTGGCTTGCCCAGACTCCACTTGTGTTGGGCTGCACTCCCCCTTTACCCAAATAAGACAATTTTTTTTTTCCCGAAGTCCTTCTGAGTTATCTTGGGATGGACAATTATTTCACTCCATCTTTTGGACTCTGTCATTCCAGCATTTTTTTAGAGGCTTAATTTAATGTTTCTGAGTGAAACTGGGGAGAGCTCAGGCAACTTTCTGGCTTTTCTCTGCCATCTAGGCTCCACCCTACACTGGTAAATTTTGAAGGATGTGAGTGATTGTGAAAAGGTACACTCTGGTTTTCAGGGTAAAATAAAGATTCTAGGACAAAGCCAACCAGTGTAGTGTTGGAAGAATTTAGTATTGGGATGTATGTCTGAAGCATGTAAAAAGAAATTGGCAGAAAACACTAGTGTTAAAGGCATATGCTAAAAATTAATTTTGCTAGTGAAGCTTCAGAAATAGTTGTAAGGAAAATAATAAAAATAAAATTGGCAGAATTTTTTAAAGAAGTTGACTAGGTATAATCTTGGGTCACTAGAGAAAAGTGTCTTAATTTGGGGCAATCTTAGTGTCAAGCATCAACCTTTTGAGTGCTTTTTTTGTGTGAACATATGCATGAATCACATCGTGAACTGTCACAATTCCGGGACCTGATTCAACAGCTGAAGTGAGAAGTCCTCTTTGTCCATTCCAGTCCTTTAATATATAAGGAAAGAAAATGATTAAAAACTGAGATCAATTTTGAATTTAATATTCTTTCCCTCTGCTGTCTTGTAGGTTCCTTCCTGACTTTAAAACCATTACATATTATTCTAGAACCCTGGTTTCTTCCTTTCTGGATGTGTTAGACCGTTGATTAAGAGAATTATATATGATTACCTAACACCAAATAAAAATGATATATTTGTGTTTAAGCTTTTAAATAACACGTTCAGAACCTGGAGAAGAATTTGACATAATGCTTTAGAAGTAAATATAATAATTATTATATTACACTTAAATAATAATAAGTAAAATATTAGTTATGTGTGTTAGCATGATGATTAATATCTTAAACTTACATAAGAATTTGTTGTTTACAAAGTGTTTTTGTATATTTTATCTAATTTCATTTAGCAAAACAGTTATTATTATCATCCCCATTTTATAACCAAGTAGTAAGAGTATAAATGGCTCATAATACCATGTCATAGAAGAAAGAATATTGCATTACCATGTCATAGAAGAAAGAATATTGCATTATGGGCCAGGAGACTTGGCTTCTAGTCATTGTTTTAAACTGTAAGGCCTTGAACAATTTATTTAACCCATTAAACTTCAGTTTCTATAAACACAAAATTATAGGTTTGAACTAGAAAACCTTCAATATCCTTTTTGATACACAAATTCTGAGTATCTATGATCTGTTCTTCCTAAGATGGTTAAGAAATAGCAGCAGTAGGACTAAGGCATACCTCAGAGATACATTTTTCAGCTAGTGAGCAACAGAATTAGACTCATGTCTTCTTTTTTTCAGCACAACACTATGGTATTAATGAGCTTTACCAAAATGAAGGTGAGTTATTTAGAAATCTGAAGGAGGGTGATGTAACGAATCTTTTATAGAGATGATCTCATTTATATGCAATATATTCTGAAATTGTGAAGAACACATTTTTGAAGCAACATGCAGTTGGGATGGGTAACAACTCCCACTGACAGCAGAAACATTTCTTTGCATAGTAATAGTATTTTTAATGAAATAGCCATTTGCTTTGTTCTATATAACATTGTTCAAATGTTCCTACAGATTCACATATATTTTAAATGTTCATCTGAAATATCCAAGATATTCATAGAAAGAGAGTTGGACATTAGGAAGAATAGAACACAATGCAATGACATTGTCATGTCTCAGCAGTCAAGAACTCTGTCTCATATTTCCAGTCTGCAATCAGCAATCTTCAATCAACCAACCAGCAAGCGTACGAAGTGCTTCTTGTGTTCTAGAGACTGTGCTAAATAACAGGATATGAACAAAGGTTAAAAAAAACCCTTTTCCCCAAAGAGTTCATGTTCAAATGCTGGGGTAAGGGCAATAAGTAAATACATAGTTACAACATTCAAGAAGTAGGTGCTTAATAAATGTTGAATTAATGTATTAATTTGTGTACTCCATGGTGGCTTGAATAGTGCTGAGCATGAAGAAGGTGCTTGACAAAAACAAAACAGAACAAATTGATAAAACAGCATCTTGAGGACTTTTTTATTTTTATTAGGTAATTGGGGTTGTGACTTGGCCAGGGTCACACAGCTAATAAGTATCAAGTGTTTGGTCTAAGGTCAGATTTGAACTCAGGTCCTCCTCACTTCAGGACCAGTGCTCTATCCATTGTGCCACCTAGTTGCCCCAGTCTTGATGACTTTTGAGGAAAGGTTTTTCTTTCACCGTTATTTCAACTCTCCTATAATTTTGCCTTCTCTTTGCTCCTTTATTTTCCCAATCTGACTTTTGATTTTCTTTAGCAAGTTATGGCTTATTTTACTACCAGGTCTTGAGAAAGGAGGTCAGACAAGTCAGCACCTTAGAATCTGGTTTTGTGATCCTCATGAAATAACTGCTTTCTTTAGTCTATGTCTCTAACAGAAAATGTGAGGGGAAAAACCACTCTTACTATACAAGACTACAACCTCAATGTGTTACGAATCTTAGAAGTAGGAAAGCATATTGCCCTAGCTATTACAAAGTTGACAGCAGGGAATGGAAGATCTGATCTTCAGACTGTATCCTCTAAAGTCAACACTCTGTGTGCTGTCCCAGTCATTCTACCTTTGTCATGTCTCTGCTCCATAGTGTGAACTATCCAAGAATCCTGGATTGAAGCACACTAAAAAAGTACAATAAGATTGGGTATTTTTATGGTACTCAGTATAAAAATAGTTATAAGAAATCATGAAATGGCTATTTTTGAGCAAGATCTTACCCCACCTTGAAATTCTTATTTTGTTTTACATTATTCTATTATTTTAGAATTTCCCTATGAACAGGAAACTGCTTTTAACTAAAACCTTTATAGTCAGCTATGTAGGTCTACCATCATTTTGCAGGAAAAATCCCCTACTTACTGACACACAGACTTTACATCCAGTAAAGGTCAAGATTAAATTTCCATTTCATACATAGGACTCTTGGGAAGAAAGGGAGTTTGGGATTATACAGGGAATTTCACACCATTTTAAAACCTTACATATTTTGTTTCATTAGCTCCTGGCACAAAATGCCTTTCCCATGCCCCTAGATTTCTAGTTTTTCTTTTCATTTTTTTCCCTCAGCAAAAGTGATGAATGCATGAATGAAATTTTACCTATTCACAAATTTATTAAATGGCCCTACAATAGTGAACTTATATCTATCTATACATGCATATATACATATGTGTGTCTGTATATTCATATATATACATACATATACATGCATACACACATATGTGTATGTATTCATGTATGTATATATGTGTATGTGGGTGTATATGTATGTATATATATGTACACACACATACAATCAATATGTTTAGACTTGCTATGAATACTTTCCAAATCAGGTTGTCCACTTCTTGCCTCAAAAAGTTACAGCTGTGAAACATTGTGTATTGTATAACATATATAAATCTTATACCTATTAGCCACTTAATATGTGACTGTTGAATTCAATTCTTCTCCCACAAAGAAGAAAATATCTTACAAAACTTCTTTTCTACTAAAATTCTGCCCTTCTAGACTTTAGATCATAAGTTTCAGAGTCAAAGAAACTTTGATGGTCATATAGTCCATTTTATTAATGTAGTTTAATAAATTTATTAATTTTATTATTTAAGTGTAGTTTAATACACAAATTTTGTTGATATTTCAAGTCCTTAAATCATTTGCATTTCCAGTATATCCCATCCTCTCTTTTTTGCAGAAAGCCATTATTTATAATAAAAGAAACATAAGCAATTCAACAAAGCTAACCAAAATGTAAGGAAAAAAAAAACCTGTGACATTATATGAGGTGTTTCACAGTCATATATTCCTACAGGCATAAAGAATTGAAAGAGATTGCTTCTCATCTCTTTTCTTTTAGGACCAATCTATTCATTACAATTTTACTATAATTCATTATAATTTGGGGGGTTATGGGAGGATTAGGATCTTTGCTATGAGGTCTTGCTGAGCTCTTTTCGTGACTGCTCAATCCACCTTTGTTGTCTACCTCTCATCAAACTATAACCTATGGCTCCAAGAATCTATAGCATGTACACTTGCAACACCCCAATTAAGCTATCTCAGCAGATGGACTGAACCAGGTTGAGGGTAACTGAGGGGCCTCAAATCTATTGTTGAGTCAGGAGGATATCTAATTGAATTATGTGAAGACTCCCCTCAGTGGAATGGGCTCAGTTTGTTCTAATGGCCATGAAGGCATCTGAAACAGGTACTGTGAAGTGCTTAGAGCTTAATCAGACATAGAAGATGCCACAGTGCCCCTGCATCCTAGGGCATTGCCAGTAATCTTGGCTTTTGTCCTGCCACTGGACTTCAGTGACTCTGGAAAAGAGAGTAAAGCTGACAAATTTGATGTCATTTGTCCTCTTTAAAAACAAAGGATGAACACAATGTTCTTTATAACTTTATAGCATTCAGTTTTGACCTTTTGTAGTTGTTTTAAAGAATAATTTTTATTATGGACATTGAATGTGTTTTCACCTAATCTGCTTACTTCACTTTGCATCAGTTTATCTATGTCTTTCCATACTTCTTTGTGTCCATCATATTCACCTTCATTAGTACTGTTAGGGTTTCTCAATATCTAAACATTTTAGGTTCTCTGACAGCAGAGATGATTCCTGTTTAATGTGCTCTATTTGTGACTCTACTTCGGGTAGAGTGTCATGAGATTGAGCACTGAATATAAAACGTATACCCACAAACATACACATATATACAAATACACACCCACATGCTGTACTTGGTATTTTTATATATTTTAAAATTTAGAATCAGATAATAATACTACAATAATAGCTGAAACCTGCCATGTTTTGTCTCCCTCTATTAAAATATAAAGTTCTTAAGAACAGATACTGTCTCACTTTTCTGTTTTTATTTCCAGCACTTAGCACAGTGCTTTGCACATAGTAAACTTTTACTTAGTAAATGCTTTCTAAAATTAATTAATTAAACAAACATTTATTAAATATTTACTATGCAAAACTGTGTCAGACTCAAGGGACAAAAAGTCAACCAGGACATACAGCATCTATGTTCTCAAGGAAATTATAATATGTTAGAAAGGGAAATTCATTATTGGATACAGAGAGTTTATAGAAGACAAGGTGAATGAAGGAATTCTCTCTTGATTTCAGCTATAATGGTAACCACTGGTTTTACCCTGCCAGAAGAACTATCAAAATCTGTTCAGCCTTGTAGCAATCCTAGATGGCCAAATGAAACCTCTTTATTTGTAATAAGTGCCTAGAGATCTGTGTGACTCTCTACTGACTGTCTGAATAAAAAAGCCAACCCTAATTAGGTTCATTGAAGCCATCATCTGGATTGAGCCAGTGATGTCAAAAGGTTCCTCTTCAGGTATCCATTTTTTCAGCATTTTTGTTCTGTCTTCTCTCTACTAATAGTTATGTGAGCTTCTCCATATTCACTAAAAGTTATTTTGCTAACTCATTATGGTTCTCAATTTGTCTTTAAACTTGGATCCTCCAAGGGCTACAGAAAGGCACACAAGTCATGGTGCTACATGAGAACATATAATAAAAGCCAAAGAAATGTCCAGGAAAAGAGCAGTGAGGCATTGCCAAGGCTTAAAAGTGGAGATAGTTCCTGAATTGCCTCTCAAAGGGAGGAAATTCAACAGGCGCAGATAAGGGGGTGGGCCTCAGAGTTCATTCCACAAAAAGGAGATAACAATAAGAAAATTAGCAATCTCATTCAATTCAACAAGGAATTATTAAGTGCCTAATGTCTGCAAAGCATTGCACCAAGCAGTAAAGATACAAAGACAAAACACAAAATGGATTTCCCCCTCAAACATATTCTACTGGGCAACGGGACTCAGTATTTGCCAAAGTGGTAAATAATCAAGATTGGCGGAAATAGAGAGAGGAATCTTATAAGATAAAATTGGGATATTAGTTTGGAGCCCAATGTGAAGGGTCTTTGACTTAAGAATTTTATATTTAATTGAGCAAGTAGTAGGCAATTAATGATGGTTCTGGTCTATGCATGTGAGGTGATCACTGTTACATTCTGGCAATAACTGAAAGTAGTACAAAGGAGTGAGAAGGAAAAGCAGATGCTGCCATCCAAGAATAGCAAACTATGCAATAGTCTCACTTGAAAGGGATAGAAACCTGGATTGGAATGCTGTGATTACAAAAAAAAAGGGGAGAGAAGATTCAGGATACATTATGGATACAGAATTGGTAAGACTTGGTAAAAGATTAGACGAGGGTAGGGAGACTGAAGAATCAAAGTTGGCTCTTAGATCTAGCACTACTAAAACTGGAAAAAAAAAGATCATATCATAAACAGAAATGGTGAAAGTGGGAAGAGGGGGGCCACATAATAATTTCATTATGGTACATGTTGAGTTTGAATTACTGGCATGGCATCTTAAGCAAGAAGGTAAGCAGTTTTAAAAATTGACATTAGAGAACTAGTATGTGAAAGAGGTCCTATGCATGTATACACAATATACCTAACATATATAAATACATAAGAATTAAAGGATAGGCTTGGAGGAGGAGGAAGGAAGAGAAGGAATGGTTAGAAAGGTAGGTAATCTATGTAAGGTCAATAGCAAAGAAGTTAAAGGAAGTGAAGGCATCAATGATTTTATGGTGATGACAGCCTCAGTTTCTCTATTTGTAAAATGAGAAGGGTTGGATTCAATGACCTCTAAGTTCTCTTTCAGCTCTATTTCTATGATCATGTGGTCTGTTGCTACCATGGCTGCTGCTGACTCCAAAGCTAATGATATGTCTTAAATTTATATAAAGCTTTACAATTTACAAAGTGTTTTCATGTCCATTATCAGTTCTGATTGAAAACATTTTACTAGATAATTAAAATGTGTCATCAGGAGGAAAAAAAATGAGTTTCCAGATGTTGTTAGGGAAAAAAAAGAGTAACAGTATTCATCTAATCATTTTCTAACAAGATTTCATTCAAAATAACACTTCATCCACCAGTGAAATATAACTCTCTCTGCTGTTAAATAGAACAACAGGTCAACCACATATACAATACCATGAGTGTTGACAGGATTCTAAGAAGAATACTCCAGAATGAAATTATCAAAGTGGTTCTACAAATGGATAGATATGTTTGTGTTTTCTGATCTGAGCTAAAACAGAAAAAATTAAGTGCAATAATGAACATCTTGGCTGATTCCAAACAATGGGTTATTCTTTTAACAAGCTGAGCATCATTTTCTCAAAGTCAGCAATTTTCTGCAAATTTGACAGCTCTGAATTTGTAAAAGAGAAGCTTTCTTATTTTAATTATTTCCATGTTTTGTTTCTCAGAATAAAAAGCTTGCAGATTCATTTTTTTTATTCAACAGGATAGTGAAAGGTAAATCTCAATGTCTGACTTTGATAAACTTAGCTATTTCTTAAATAACAATGATAAACTTGCTATCTCAATAAGTCAGTCTGGGTATTTCTTCTAGGAACCTTTTTTTTTCAATGCGGAAATGAAGATATTGTAACAAAAGTTTTGTGTAGTCTCCAACAAGACTATGCAAACATTAAAATTCTGCAGTCCACTCTGTGAGGAAGGAAGGGCAAGGTAAGGATTTTATTCTAGTCCAGAGATGAGGAACCTGTGGACTTGAGGCCACACATGGCCCTCTAGGTCCTCAAGTGTGGCCATTTCACTGAATCCAAACTTCACAGAAGAAATTCTTTTATTTTAGGGATTTATTATGTGAAGTTTGGATTCAGTTGTCCTTTAAACCGTGAGAGAAAGAGGGGGTATAGATGTATTTCTCCATCTAGGCAAGACAATTTGGCACATAGTTTTACTACTGTAGATTCTGGAATGCCCCCTGGAGATCATGGCATCATAGGATCATAATTTTTTGAGCTGGAGGGACCTTAGAAATCATTGTTTTACAGATGAAAAAAACAAAACAAAACACTGAGGCTTAAAGAAGTTAAGTGATTTGCCTAATGTCAGAGGCACTATATGAAACCTGTTCTTCCTGACTCCACTTATTGCACTCTGGATTATTTGGTAAAAAAAGGGGATAAAAGGACTGTTTGACATTGCACAATTCCCAATTCCATCTCCATTCCCTATGAAGGAAGATTCATTGTTGCTTGTTTCTTATGACTTTCTGAAACCCCAAATTGTGAACTGAAGTTCATCAATTCAAATCACGATTGTGGGAGAAGTACTGGTGGGTCCCATAGCATCTTTCTCTTCTCCTTTCTCTCTTTATATTAGATAAGAAATTCCTTCATTGGTTTATCAGTTATTTTTCTTCACTTCCCTTTCCTTCTGTTCTTACTCCTCAACTGTATCCAGGGTTATTTTCAGAGTCTGATCATATTTATTTTTACCCATTCACTAGAGGGCATTCATCAGTATATGATAATGTAAGGAGGCAGCTTCTTTGTTTTTCATCTTATTCAAATCAATGTTCTCAATGAAGAGAATTGCATTCCTCTTCATCTTCATCACCCTGGAGAGTTATGATGCTCAGCCAATTCATGTATTTGGTAACATTTCACTTTTTTTTTTTGTTAGGCTTAACAAAAAGACCAGATGTTACCAAGCTATGATATTCTTTGGCCAGCATTATGTGGTCTCCAGGGTTTTGTGCTCTTATGCATACCCCCTCTGCATTTAGAATTCCTTGGAGTGCTGCTGTATTTGGGGTTAGTAAATCTGAAGACATTAATTTCATTTAGCATTTCCTCAGCAATAGCTCTACATTTCCTAATGCCATGTTAAGTCCTTGGGACAGCCACACATTAAAGCAGAGTTAGACAAACAGTCAGGACTTGCAAAGGTAGGGAAAACATTGACTCCTTCATTGCCACGAAATTTTTATGGGAAGGAAGAATATAAGCTGTCACAGGGAACCGAGTGAAATTGACAATAGTAGGGTCCAAGTTCATGTTTCGCATAAATATCATTACATCATTGTCCTCCTCATCATCATGGATTCTAAAAAAAATTATTTATACACATTAACCCATTTAATCCTTTTAACATAACATCCTCAAAAAATAACAAAAGTAATGAAAGCAATATTATTTCCCTTTTATGGATGAAAGAACTGAGAGACATGGAAGTTAGAGTATTTGCCAAATGTCATCCAGCAAGTGACAGAGCTAAGCCTAGAACTCAGATCTTTTGACATCAACTTCAGTGCTCTGTCCACAAAGTTACAGTTCTGAGGCAGCTATATGGCATGGTGGATATAGTGCTGGACCAGGAGTCAAGAAGACCTGAGTACAAATATGACTTCAGATACTTGCTAGCTATATGACCCTGGGAAAGTCATTTAGCCTCTGTTTGACTCAGCTTCCTCAAATGTAAAATGAGGATAATATAATAGCTAGAATAGAATAGAATAGAATAGAATAGAATGGAATAGAATATGATATAATATAATACAATATGATATAATATAATATAATATACCATAATAAAATATAATATAATATAATAGCATCTATCTCCCAAGGTTTTTGTGAGAGTTATGATTTAGTATTTGCAAAGCACTTAGCCCAGTGCTAAGTAGAAAGTACTTCCTAAATGCTTGTTCCCTCACTCCTCAAATATTTTCCATTTTCACAGGATTATGAATCTAGAAATGAAAGAGACATCAATTCATCTATTTTAAATCCCTTCTTTTATTGTTTATGGAACACATTATTTAAATGTGTTTTCCAATTAATAAGCTTTAATAAACTCTCTTTCCCAATTCCCCATGACCATTGAAAAAGAAGAAACAAGCCACTTGCAATAAATGTGGATAACTAAGCAAAACAAATCTACAAATTGAATGTCTTTAAAAGTATATGTCTATTTCTCCATTGAAACTAACATCTCAAAGGCAGATCCAAGATGGCAGGGTGAAAGCAGTGACTTGCTTGAGCTTTCCCCCAAACCCTGCTAAATAACCTTTAAAAAATAGCTCTGAACAAATTCTTAAGCAGCAGAACCCACAAAAAGACAGAATGAAACACATTTCCAGCCCAAGACAACCTTGATGGTGGATCAGAAAGGCGTATCGTGCCAGGCTGGGACAGGAGTGCAGTTTGGCGTGGGCGTGCAGGCCTCAGGGTACTTGGAGCAGGCCTCAGAGAACTGAATCACAGGTAGCTGTAGCAGTTTCCAGACTTCTCAAATCATGAATGCCACGGACAACTTAGAAGGTCAGTGGGAAAAGTCTGTTTCTGCAGTGAGAGAAAAGCTAGGTCTCAGCCTCAGCTCCTGAGTGAGCATGGCCCGGGTGGTGGTGGCTGCCTCCTGAGCTTCTGGCCTACAACCTGAGGGGGAATTGAGTGGCTGATTAGAGGGGGATTGCAGGAATCTCTCTGATGATGCACGATTCTCTTGTTTTGCTCACGCTTGGATCTGAGTCACAGTTCTGGGTGACAGTCCTGGGGTGAAGAGGAGTGCTGGCATGGTGGAGCTTGTAGTGGCTGTAGAGAGTAAATCCTCCTCACAGTTCCAACACAGAAAAGAGTGCTTGTAGTCACTCATAAACCAGAGCACAGGCCAGGAAAGGAGTAAACACCTTGCCCTTGATCATAGCACCTTGGAAGAACTGAAAATTTATAAGCCCCTAGAAGTATCTCTGAACACAGCCGCCCAAAACCACTGAAGCTTGGGACAGTACATTATTCACACTGGAAGCAAATCCCTATCTTAACAAAGAGTTTATAACTCAAATAATTGGCTGGGATATTGAGCAAGCAGCTCAAAAAGAATCAGACTATATTATCTAACTTTAATGACAGTGATCAAAATACATAACCAAAAGAAGACAATGAAGCCAAAGCTTCTACATCCAAAGCCTCCAAGAAAAATATGAATTGGTCCCAGGCCATGGAAGAGCTCAAAAAGGATTTTGAGAAGCAAGTAAGAGAAGTAGAGGAAAAACTGGGGAGAGAAATGAGAGTAACGCAAGATAAGCATGAAAAACAAGTCAACAGCTTGCTAAAGGACACCCCAAAAAATACTGAAGAAAATAACACCTTAAAAAATAGCCTAACCCAAATGGCAAAAAAGGTCCCAAAAGCCAATGAGGAGAAGAATGTTCTAAAAAGAAAAATTGGCCAAATGGAAAAGGAAGTCTGAAAGCTTACTGGAAAAAATATTTCCTTAAAAATTAGACTAGAGCAATTGGAAGCTAGTGACTTTATGAGAAATCAAGACACTGTAAAACAAATCCAAAAGAATGAAAAATTAGAAAACAATGTGAAATATTGGAAAACAACTGACCTGGAAAACAGGTCCTAGAGAGGGAATTTAAAAATTATTGGGCTATCTTAAAGCCATGATCAAAAAAAGAGCCTACACATCATCTTTCAAGAAATTTTCAAGGAAAACTGCCCTGATATTTTAGAACCAGAGGGCAAAATAGAAATGGAAAGAATCCACCGATCTCCTCCTGAAAGAGATACCCAAAAGAAAAATCCTAGGAATAATGTAGCCAAATTCCAGAGTTCCCAGGTCAAGGAGAAAATACTGCAAGCAGCCAGAAATACTTTAAGTATGTGAAACACAATCAGGATAGCACAAGATTTAGCAGCTTCTACATTAAGGTACTGCATGACTCTTGGAATATAATATTCCAGAAGGTAAAGGAGATAGTACTACAACCAAGAATCACCTACCCAGCAAAACTGAGTATAATCCTTTAGGGGAAAAAATGGGCATTCAGTGAAATAGAAGACTTTCAAGCATTCTTCATGAAAAGACCAGAACTAAATAGAAAATTTGACTTTCAAATACAAGACTCAAGTTGAACATGAAGAGGTAAACAAGAAAGAGAAATCATAAGAGACTTATTAATGTTGAGTGGTTTACATTCCTGCATGGAAAGATGATATTTGTAATTCATGAGACCTTTGTCAGTATTAGGGCAGTTGGAGGGGGAAAAATTATATGTATGTAGATAGATAGATAGATAGATAGATAGATAGATAGATAGATAGATAGACAGATAGAGAACACAGGGTGAGTTGAAGATTAAGGGGTGGTATCTGAAGAATAAAATAAATGGTAAGATAGGATTATACTGGGAGAAGGAGAAAGGGAGAAGGCTAAATTATCTCACAAAAAAAAGCAGACAAAAAAAGGCTCTAACAGTGGAAGGGAAGCAGGGAAAGGTGAGAGGGAATGAGTGAATCTTATTCTCATTAGATTTGGCTTAAGGAGGGAATAACATACACACTCAATTGGGTATGGAAATAATCTATCTTACCCTACAAGAAAATGGGGGGGGGCAAGGGGACAAGAGAACAGGGTGATGATAGAGAGGAGGGCAGATTGGGAGAGGGACTAATCAGAAGCAAAAACTTCTGAGGAGGGATAGGTTCAAAAGAAAGAATAGAATAAATGGGGGGCAGAATAGGATTGAGGGAAATAGAGTTAGTTTTTCACAACATGACTACTATGTTTTGCATAACTGCAAAAAAAAAAAAGAAACCAACATCTCTCAGTCAGGAGAGAGATAGCCTGGACCATCAACAGATCTCTGGAATCATGGTTGGTCATTGCACTAATCTGAGTTCTTGTCTTTCAAGGTTGTTCATCTTTATAATGTTGTTGTCATTTTATAACTTGTTCTCCAGATTCTACTCTTCACTCTGCATCAGTTCAGAAAAGGTCTAGGTTTTTCTGAAAGTGCCATATGTCATAATTTATTTAACTCTCATTTTACAGATGAGGATGCTGAGACAGAGGGAGATTAAGTGCCTTGTGTAAGGTCATTCAGGTAATAAGTGTAGAATTTAAAACCAGGTTTTCTGATTTTCATTAGTTGTCTTTATCCTGTACCACAGTGCTTTCCGTTTATTCTTTATTCAATCTTCTGAGGTTGTAAGCTCCTTGAAGATAAGGAGCCTATTCGCATATGAGGTAATTGCAAGTAACAACTTGTAGGTTTTGTCTCAATTGTTCATTTTACACAACCCAATATCTTCCTTCTAGTTACTAAGCTTTTCTATTTTTCACATGAAAAAGTGAGTTCTGCATAAATGAATGAAATTTTATCTATTCACAAATTCAGCAAATTATACCATATTTATGAAATCATGTATAATTTTGACAAGTATTTTAGAGTTGTTATGAACATTTCCTGACTCTAATTCATTCCTTAATCTTCCTGTTATGTCATCCCTCTTCCTCTTGGCTTTCTCCCCCCTGCCCCATCTCTGCACTACTTTGCAAACAGTAAATATGTAAAACATTTTTGACCAGCTTCTATGGAACAGTAATTTATAGAAATAGTAATGGAGCTGACTGTAATTGTACTTTTGAGTATTCACCTTCTTTTCTACTTGAAAAAACATTCTCCACTGGGAGTTAAGCCAGCACTAAGGGAGGGCAGGGTGTCAAAGGAGACACTATTAATTCATTCCTTGTCACAGAACCTAGGAAGTGGAAGTTGTTCATGAGCACAAATTATGAGGTGAAGCCACTAGCCTCAATTTGTACTTTAAGCCCCCTCGCAAAAAAGGTAAGAAAGAGGCCTCTTTCCAAGAGTCCCAAGTAACTAGCTAAAATAGCACTTGATCTACATTTAGTTGAATGGGATTGCCAGAGATGCAGCACTGCAGGGTTCTCACCATGAAGAGACTACAGTCACACCATGAAGGGGCAAACTTGTACCTTAAAGAATCCAGTTGTACTTCATGCTTTACAAGCACCAAGAGGAAAGCCCTGGAAATTCATATGATTGCAGATTTAGAGCTAGAAGGGTGGATAGAGTCCATCTAGTCAAATTCTCTCACTTTTACTGGTGAAGAAATTGAGCCCCAGAGATGTGTAGTGATATGCCAAGAATATGTAGGTATCAAATGGCAGGTCACGGGACTTAAATCCCTGTCTTCCAGCTGTTGATCCAGTGGGCTTTCCTTTTCACTATATGGTATCATGGTAAGTGATTATAAATCTCCTAATCCTTTCTATGATCTGTCCTATGTATTTAGGTACTTATCATGTTGTGTGTGTGATTGTGTGTATGTATACATATAGTTTGTTGTTGTTCAGTCATTTCAGTTATGTCTGACTCTTTGTGACCCCATTTGGGTCTTTGTCAAGAAGGCAAAGATTTTGGAATGGTTTACCATTTCCTTCTCTGATTCGCTTTATAGAGAAGGAACTGAGACAAACAGAGTTAAGTGACTTGCCCAAGGTCATACAGTTAGTAAGAGTCTGAGGCCAGATTTGAACTAATGAAGATAAATATTCTTAACTTCAGGCCCAGCACTCTATCCACGTGTTCCACTGAGCTGCCCATGTACATGTACACACATATATGCATACATGTATTGGTATATTATATGTGTGTATATATACCTATAAGTATCTATATACTTACATACATATTTAATTGTTGTTAAGTCTTTTCAACCATGTCCAATTCTTCTTGACACCATTTGGGATTTTCTTAGCAAAGATACTGGAGTGGTTTGAAATTTCCTTCTGCAGCTCATTTTACAGATGAGGAAACTGAGGCAAACAGGTTTAAGTGAATTGCCCAGGGTCACACAGCAATAAGTGTCTGAGTTCAGATTTGAACTCAGGAAGGCTCATCTCCCAGACTTCAGACTTGGCATTCTATCTATCGTGCCACTGGCTTCCCCATGGCACTGCACACACACACACATACACACACACAATTTGTATGTATGCAAGCATATACATACACATATACATATATATGCATGTATGTATTGCATATAGTTTATGAATATACAGGCTCATATATTCATACAGCTGTATGGGCATGTATGCAAGAAGCTTATGTAATATGTCCACATATGCACACACATGTTATATGTATTCTGCATGGGGGTACGTGTATATGTACATATATAGATGTACAAATATATTTATTTACATGCTTTTTAAAGGCAAATTATCAATTTTCAATTTTGTATTTTCACTTCATAGCACAATGCCTTGTACATTATACACATCATTTAATACCCATTTGTTGGATTGAACTCATTTGAATGAGCATCCATAAGGGAAGTTTACCACTATGTATATTCCATAAGGTAGAAAATGTATTTTATACCTTAGTTTTGCATGTACTGTTGCTTTCATATCTAATTTTTTTAAACCTTCATATCTGGATTATAAGCCTTTTGAGGTCAGGGGCTATGTATTACACTCTTTTTTTTTTTTTATTTTTGCATTCCCTGTAGTGCCTACCTAGCTCAGGGCCTTCCACATAGCAGGTGTTAGACGAATGTTTTTAGTTGGTTGATTAATTTCAAAGGACATTCAGGACAACAGCCCATTCTGTCCTATGCCACATTGTTCTAGTCATTTCAAGTCAGACACTTAAGAGATGTTTTCGTATAAGTTTCACATAAATTTTCTGTTTCATATAAATAAAAACTTTGTTTTATTGCTGTTTTCATAATTTAGCTCTGTTGTAAATCTTAGAACACGTCAAAGCGTAAAAGCCTAAAAATCCCAGCTGGCAACAGGATGCAGCCACTATGTTCTCCCTCTTCAGTTGAAATATTCATATATGCATAGGCAGAAGAGCCAAAGAGTTGAAACCAGCTCCTTCAGTGACAGCACATTTCAAAGGCAGCTAAAGGACAAAACTTGAAATTGAGAACCAGTAGTGATGTATTAAAACAAGGAAACTTGTGGCTCACTGCCCAGATTTCTACCCAAACACTAATTTATTAAGGTAGTTATGTTAGCACTTTACAACAATAGCAGGGTTGGTTTGGCTTTATATTTAGCTCTAGAAGCAATTAAAAGCAAAAGAAGAAAGAATATGTACTATGTGTATGATGGACACATAGTGGGCTCTTCAAGTGATTTATCTGGAGTATTAGGAACAATACAACAACAAATCATGAGGGTCCATGAAACTTTGTGCTTGTATGATTTTTAATCTCATTAGTTGAATCAGTCAAGTTTGTTAAACTAATCAATGAGGGTGGAAGGAAATCAGTGGAACCAATGATTTGGCAGTATGTGTGTGTGTGGCGGTGGGGGGGAGGCGATGAAAGCCTTTACCTGGTTGGTGAATTGCATTTGTTACTTTTCTCTCTGTTATAGTTTCGCAGTTCCCTTTCTCCTTCCATATTACTGTTCTAATTTAGTCTGATCTCCCTCCTTAGGCAAATTCTTAATCCTTTGCCATCTTTTCTAGAACACCTCACTCTGTCTTCTGACTCATAGGCAAAACATGTTAGCAAGATAAATGTCTTAAGAAGTAATTAACTGCTGTGGTGTGAATTCTCATTTCTTACTGAAGAAACAGATTCTGCCCTATGAAAATTTTCATCAGAAATTTTACTTCACTGGTTGGCTCATTCTTACTGAAGCAAATTTCTACACCAAATCTTTCTGATTGGCAGTTGGCCAAACTCATTCATGCTTACCCCAATCTTGTCCTTGAAATTTTCCTCCATTTAGACATATGTTATTAAGGAGAGAAACAATTTGGCCCCATTACATTTAAGACCTAAAATCTATAGTTTTATTTAGATAACTTCAATTCTTAAGCTTTTTGTATAATGTTCTAAATATAGGAATAGTGACACTCTACCTTTTCCCTTTCTTCAAGCTTGCCTTCTTTTGAAATTTTAATTATGAACATAATTTCCTATCCCTCTATTCCTTCTACCTCACTTCTCATTCACTTATTTATACTCACTGCACCTCTTAGGCTCTCCATTATTCCCTATTCTCCCAGTCACACAATTTAACCAATTGGAAACAATTCCAATGGTTATCTAATTCATCCTTTTATCAGAAAGAGTTGCATTGATAACATACCTATCCAACCGTCATCTAGCCTGAGCTTAAAAGTACCCAGTGGGTTCGTACTCCTCACCTCCCCAAAGAATTCTATTATACTTTTGAATATTTCTGAGCAAGGAAAATTGATTCTCATATGAAGCTTAAGTTTATCCCATTCCAACTTACATCTCTTGCTTCTAGTTTGCCTTCTTGGGCAGAGAAGAAAATGTCTTATCCCTTTATCATTAAAAAAAGTATATAAAGAGATGTACTTCCAGGTTATGTGACTAATAAGATAGAAGATGAGTCCTTCCAAACTACTTTAACTCTCCAATTCTCCAAAAAAGAGAATTATGTTATAGATGCAGAATAATCAAAGCTGAATCCAAGAGACTAAAGAAAGAGCAGTGACCAGAAAAAATACTCATGAATTATTCTGGAGAATTCTAATCTCAGGTAGACTCACTCCACCACCACTCCCATATCATCATCTACAATCCCTGGCAGAAAAACAAGGTGATTTACTCTCATGTGAATAAAACTTTTTGAAAAGATCACCATCCCTGTTGCAGTCTTTGCTACCACATCCTACTCCTATCATTTCACCTCCCCACAACTAGCAGCATTCATTCTTCTCAAGTGTGGTGATTAGGAAAAGTGTGGGGTTGAAAACTTTCTCCTTTTTTTTCTGGCACTTTGTCCCAGGGTAAGCTTGCAAAAACTCTAATAAAAACACTTCTTTGTCTTCTCTATATTTTATAATCAATTGCTGATGTCATCAACTCAACCTGGGAAAGATAAGAGGAGAGCTAAAGGAAAAAAAAAACTGTGGAAGGAGCTAACATACCTCATTGTAATAAGCCTGAAAGAAGAGGGACTAAAACACAGGTTAAGCAGATCTCTTCTAATCTTATCACCATACTACTACCTCAAGCCTTGCATACCTTCTCCCTCAGCTTCCTCTCCTTGGAAGGCTGGAGAGTAGAATACTAAACTCCTTCAAAAGCTTTCCTTTATAGAGGGCAGAAATCAGATTTCTAGCTCAGTCCACTCTCCATCTGCAATTCTACTTAGCTTCAGTTCCTTAAAACAAAATATCCTTGCTTTGAGCATCCTTGGCTTCCCCCTACCTCCAGATTTCTAGCTTCTTTTTGTGTGTTCTTCCCCCATTAGATTGTAAGCCCCTTGAGAGCAGGGAATATCTTTCCTTTTTATTTGTGTCCACAGTGCTTAGCACAGTTCCCGGAACATAGTAGACCTTTAATAAGTATTAACTGAAATGAATTGAATTTTTGCACTCAAAGGAAAACAGGAGGGCATGGTGACAGGGGAGAGGAGAATAAGAATGAAAGTAGATTCAGGGAGAATTATTATAAGAAAAACAATCTCTAAAGTCAAATTAAGTATCACATGGAGAGGTTTAAAAAGGAAAGACCTAAAGGGTAAGAATCTGTTGGGTTTTGAGCAAGGGAAAGAGAAGAGGGACAAGAGCATAAGCAGTCTGCATCAAGTATAGCATACTGGTTTTAAACACTCTTCTTTGTCATGAACCTTTTCTGCTTTCTAAAGAGACGGAAGTGAACAAAGATCAGAAAAACATAACAGATTAGATTAGAGAGAAATGTAAAATAAATTACCATAATTATGATTGTGAATGGGATAAATTCACCCATAAAATGGAAGAGGATAATCTAATAGACCACAAAATAGGATCCAACAATGTATGGTAAACTTTGGAACAAAAATTCAAATGCAGTCAAAAAAGGTAGTAGTAGACACGATGACATCCCAAAAGGTAACACTAAAAAGGGACTTGATTAAATGGGATAAATCAAATAACTACATGATGCTAAAATGTATCATAGAACAGATAATAAATTAATTTCAACATGTAATCTATATGAAGAAAATGACCTTACATCTAAATACTTCAAGGAAAAGTTAAATGACTTATAGGGAGAAATGGATAATAGCATTTTAATAGTATGGAGCCCGAATATTTTCTAGTCTGTTAGGAGCTAGAAAATATAACCAAACAAAGGAAAAAGAAATTTAGGAAATGAACAAACTTTTTGAAAATTCAATATATCTATCAATAATTAAATGAGAACAGTAGAAGTATACACATTTCTTACCTATCAATGACAGCTTTACAGAAATGGATCATGTATTAAGACTTAAAATTCTTACATAAAAATGTGACTGGAGAAGGAGAAGAACAAGAGGAAAAGAAGAAGAAGAAGAAGAAGAAGAAGAAGAAGAAGAAGAAGAAGAAGAAGAAGAAGAAAAAAGAAGAGAAGAAGAAGGAGGAGGAGGAGGAGGAGGAGGAGGAGGAGGAGGAGGAGGAAAATAATAAGAAGAAAAGAAGAAGAAGAAGAAAAAGGAGAAAGAAGAGAAATGGTAAACACATCTCTTTCTAAACATAATGCAATAAAAATTGAACTCAATATAGAACCACTGCCAAAATTAATATAAAATCAATTGGGAAACAATCCTAAAGAATAGGTAGGTCAAAATTATAGAAATTGTAGATAATTTCATTGAAGTAATAAGAGCACCCAGACAAAATATAAAAAATTTGGATGCAGCCAATGGAGTTCTTAGAAGAAAATTTATATCTGTAACCACCCCCCAAAAAAAAACCCACTGATAATCAAAGAATTGATGAACAAAACTTAAAGAGAGAGAAAAGCTAAGAAAATAATAAATAGATCTAGAAGCTATTTTTGAGCAATAAAACAATTGCATGTATATGGCAATGATAACAAAGGAAATTGTCCTCAATTATTTTTCCATTTATATGCTTATAAAACTGTCCATTTAATAAAATTGTTAAAATTTACAAAAATATAAAATTCTCAGGTGGACAGAATAAGAAATAGAGAATTTAAATGACCCAATTTAAAAAAAAATGAATAATGAATCAGCTCAAAGGGAAAATTATGTGAGACACACTTACAAGAGAATTCTACAAAAAAAAATAATGAACAACTAATTCCAATACCACATAAACTCTTTAAAATAGAAAAAAGGAGTCTTAGCAAAATGATTCTATGATACAAATATGGTATTGTGACATTTAAAAAGTTTGAAAGATATAGGGTAATTTAATTATTTTTATTAATAAGGCTAGCATGTTTATTATTAAAAAGAGGTCAGTGGCACTCTTGAATGCCAAAGACTCCTCATGACAGTGGGCTCACAGTTATATGCCAGTGGAATAGCTGATGTTCCTGAAGGTGGCAATCAACTCTGATTGGTGTATAATTAATGAGAGAATGAGTATTACAGTGAAGGGCTGGTTTATATTATGAGGGTCTTGAGGGGTACTAAGATCATCCAAATCTTAGTCAAAGAGACATCAATTTCCATATCACCTGTCTAACAAAAAGGAGAATGCACATTCTCCCAGAGCTGTCAGAGTAAACAAAATGAACAGGAATCCACCCATTAGCCCAAACTTAGAGTTTCTTTTACTGTCTTTGATTAGATCTTTAGTCTGGGTAAGTTTTTAAGAAAAATTTCCCATACTGGTTGATTTCTGGATAAGGAAGTAGAAAAGGAAAAAAAAAGGAAAAGAGATTAAATAATTTGTTATTAATAGAAGAGAAATAATCATTTCTCTCAGTGTTGATACTTAAACCAAGGATAATAATAGAAAAAAAATCTTTAGACAATTTTTTCTAATCAATTTTGACACTAAAAATTTAAATAAAATATCAAGGAGACTACAGAAATACATCAGAAAGATTATGCACCAAGACCAGCTTGGATTCATTACAGAAATGTAAGCCAAAGTGATTGACATTGAAGGGAAATTGCATAGAATCATAAACAACATTAGTTTAACTTGTGTAAAAGTGAAACAATTCGATAGATGTCTTGTGAAATATCTCCAATAAGAGTGTGACATCCAAGACACACACATATTTACACACACACACACACACACACACACACACACACACACATACACACAAGCAAATATCAGAAATACATAAGATAAAAATAAAAACCCCTCCTCAAGAAGAAAAAAAATGGTCAAATGATATGAATGAATATTTCTCAAAAGAATTAAAAAATATACTAACAACAGTATAAAAATATTCTAATAGATAATAAGGGAAATGCAAACTATTTGGGTGTCTAGTACATGGTAGTAGAATGTGTAGTGGCAATCTTATCTTGACTCTGCAATTCTTCTTTTTAAAATTGTATAACTCACTTCCATTTCATAGACAAACTTTTTGAAAGAATCATCCACATTGGCTACCTTTATTTCCTCCCCATTCACTTCGTAACCCACTGTAATCTAGCTTCCAATCTAAGTGTTCCACTCTCTCCAACATAATGACAGAAATTTTTACTGTTAAATCTTCTGGTCTTTTCTCAATCCTCAACCTTTTTTACCTTTCAGCAGTCCTGATACTAACGAGCAACTCTTCTTTTAAGTCCTTCCTCCTTTTGACTTTCATGACATTTTCCCTCTGTGCTTTTCTACTTATCTACTCTTCATTCTTCTTTGCTAAATAATCTTCCTTTATTCATTTCCTACCCCTTAATATCTCCTGGGTCCTGGGTTCTGTTTTGAGCATTCTTCTTTTTTCTTTCTATGTTCTCCTTCTTAGAAATCTCATATGCTTTTATGATTTTAAGTCATATCTATACCAAATCACTCCTCAAACTATATTTTGGCTCTAATAATTTTTCCCAAATTCTAGTCCTTTGTCATCAATTGTCTCCTGGATGTGTGGATGTCTGATCTCCATTTCAATCTCAACATTTCCAAAACAGAACTCATCATCTCCCCCACTCACTCCCCTGCTTCTTTTCAGGATTCTACCTTTTCCCTAGTCATCCAGGTTCTTCACAATTTAGATTCTGCCTTCTCCTCCACCCATACATCTAATGAATTGCCAAACTGTTTTATTACTATTTTGACAGCATTTCTTGCATGTGTCTGCTTTTCTCTACTTCCATAGCCACCAATCTGATTTAGGCTCCACTTTGTTTCAAAGAAACAGCCTCCAAATTAGTTTTGCTCCTTCCAGTCTCTAAACTTCAATCCACAAAGTTGTGAAAATAATGATGACATAAGTCTGACTATAATATTCTCTTGCTCAAAGTTCTTCATTGGTTCTTTATAATTTCTGGCATAAAATATAGACTACCTCTCATTTAAAGCCATCGTAAAACCATTTAAAATCTGGGTCCAGACCCACATTTCCAACTTTATCTCATCCTTCTTCTCAAATTCTACATTCCAGTCACACTGAGTTAGTAGCTTTTTAAAAAAAATTCTTCCCTCTACTTTCTATCTCTATATATTTGCTTATGCTGTCTACATAGCCTAGAATTCACCCCTTTTTATCATTCTCTCTGTCTCTGCCTCTCTCTCTCTGCATTTCAGTCTCTCTGTCTCTGTCTCTCCATCTCTATCTCTGTCTCTGTCTTTGTCTCTCTGTCTCTCTGTCTGTCTGTCTCTCTCTCTCTCATTGCTTTTGTTAAAATATCATCTCAGGAATCATCTCTTTTATCTTAACTTTTCTGACTTAAACATCCACTTCTTTCTCCCTATTAAATTTTCCTTGAAACATAATATGTACATATATGCTGTAATGAGATTAGGAAGTTTCATTTTTTTGTTTGTATCACCAATTTTTAGCATAATAGATAGCATACAATAGTGAAAGATGTTTGTTTAAGTAAATTGAATTGATTTGGCTTTTTCTACTCATTGGGGAATTTCAAGTATGAAAGGTACTTAACCTTAATGCTGCCAAATCACACAATTGAATAAAAGAATTTCAGTTGAAATTCTACTTTAAATTATCTTAATTAGAATTACACTGTTATTAAAAATAGGCCAAAATATGGTTGTTTCTCTTCTGGGTAATGTCATGAAACCTTTTCTGTATGAATGGAGAGAGGAATCACTGATCCCATCACTGATAAATTACATTTCCACATACACATACACACATTTCATTCCTTTCTGATCTTAGGTGAAGGAACATCTGGAGATGAAATGGACCAAGTAATGACTCTGTAACCTTATAAAGGTCAACAGAGACTTCAGCAACCAAAGCCTCATCTCTCCTCAATTGGACACTTATGGTCTTGCCTCATTTGACATCAGCAAAGACAAAGAAGTTTCACCTATTTGAACCTTTTGTATTCACTCATCTCCAAATTAGTAGCCAATTAAAAGGTTTTCTTCACTGTGAAGTAAGCAGACAAGAAAGAACTACACAATACTTGTGCTTGCCCAGAAGGGGAGGGCAGACATCTGCATTACTCACAATGGGCCCTTTCAGCCAGTGCCCCATTATACTCATATGATATACAACTGCTGTTCATGTTAGCTTTTTTCAGTTACACCTACAGATATACACTATGATTGTACATGCTAACATTTGTGCTGTCTTTGAATCAAATATACAAACACACACACACACACACCCAACTCTGTGTAATTATGTCGATGTCTTTTAAACTTTTTTTTCTTGAGAAACATTTAAAGGTCTTTATAGAGAGTTCATCATGGTTTGAGATAAGGATAGGGTGGAGGGGGCAGTCTTATTAAAGTTTCATATAAATATCAGTTTTTGTTGTCACTATTTGCCTCTATTAAGAATTTTGGAAAGGAAAATAAAATAAAATTGAGAAAAAATATTGGGGAAAAATCCATGTTATTTTATTGGAAGACAAGAGGGAAGTTTGAGAAATCCAAAACCACTTTTCTTCACCTTTAGTTTTACCTTCCACAACTTTATTGGGAATTAGTTTTAAAGTTCACATTGCCTATGGAAAACTTAGAAATTTCTTCCAAAGATTTCTTGGTGAGGATATATTTTCCTTTAATTAGTTTTGATGGCCTTGAAAATCTGTAGGTTAGGAGGGGAAAAATGCTATACTATGTGCTTTAACCAGGTTTCAGATAAAGTCAAAGTATTATGGGAAACACTAGGCTTCAGAGAGTGAGACCTCTGAGGTCTAGACACCCAAAATATAATTTAAAATAGAACAGTGGCAGAAACAAATTCTAATGGCCACAATTTTTCCTTTCCATTTTAATAGGCACATTGGTACAGTGAATAACAAAAGAGTGTGGTTGTAATTTTTTTTTTGTTTTGACCAGTGAAAAAGTGAATTAATTTCACTGTCTAGATTTGAATTAGCCACTTACAGGCTCTATGTCCTAAGCAATATTATAACAGATAATTGCCCACCTGTCTAATCATAATCTACCTTAGTGTCAGGAACAGGTAATCTTTAAAGAACCTAGATGTCAAGGTTTTTTTTTCTTCTTTCTTCAACCCCCTTCACATACATACTTCCCACGTGCCAGCACTTGGGAAAACATGTATTACCATGTCTCTGGCATTCATATTCTGTATTAATCTTACATTTCTCCCAAGTTTTATTTAAAGTACTTACTTTCAAGTGTTTTGACATAGATAGTGTTTCTCTATTCCACAAGTTAAATGAAAAGACAAATGGGGGTAGAATGTACAGTGCTACAGGTGAAAGGCTATGCTTTAATTTGGTAAAATGACTTTAAATTAGGCCTTAGACTAGGTCAGTTCCCCATTATTTTGTTCCATTAACTTGGTTTTAGAGAATACTTTCAAACACCTACACTTGTCAAATCTTCCACAGCCTCCTGATTGTCTCCTTAACAGAAAATAAGTGAAGCAAAATGTCAAGAAGAACAAGGATTATCTTAACCTCATACTACACTGATCAGAACCCTGTTCTAAGTCAATGATTGAAAAACTTGTTCAGAATAACCTGATGACTCAATCTCCCAGAATGCTAATCTTCTGAATCAGTGCTGTGAACAGCAAGAGGATTAAAGCCACATTCACTCATAATGAGCCCCATCATTAAAGGCTGGACCACAATCCACTGACACAAGGTGCACAGGATGTGTAATTACTTCAGAAGTTCCTTTAATATATTGGAAATTTAGAACAGTTGCTCTGCTATTACATTTCCCTACATTACTTTCATTTATTCTGGCAAACTCAACCAATTAAATAATGCTCTTCATTTGCTCAGGATACTTTTGCCACTGTTCTATTCTTGTTGGAGATCAGCCTTATTACTATTATTTTAATGATATGAACAATCAGTTTTCATCAGTTTGACAATTTAGAAAATACCTTTTCTTTTTGTCATGATAGTAAAGCAGAAATCATGGAAGCCTCCCACCTTTTTTTTTTTTTTAAAAAAGGGCTTTCTTTGTTTCACTCTCTTACCAGGACTTCTTTTCCTAAGAATTAGAAAGAAATGAGAATAAGCTAAACCTTTACACTTGATGAATGTGTGTGTATGTACAGACATATATAACACATATTTTAAAATAATTTGGTATTTTTGCCATCAGTGAAATGAATAGTTAATTTATTTGTTTCGGGGGGAGGATGAGGACACAACATGATTAATTAGCTTAAAGTATGTGTGTTAAATGCAAATAAAGAAACAGCAGCGCCAAATTATGCATGCTTCACATTCACTGGGGTTGAGCAGGAAAATACAGTCTGGAAACACACAGATTTCTACCGAGTCCTTCTTTTATACTCCAGGGACTAATTCTCATTTCAGCCACACAGCATTTTATTTTTATCATTGAAACTGGGAAGCAAGCTGGCAAACATTTCTGAATTTTAATTAATCTGTTTTAAAACATTTCCTCACAGCCCACTTTAAACATGTTAATATTAGATGTTTATTTGTCTAAATATACATTACATATCTACACCAGCTCTATTTGGTGTCACTAAAATAAACATTATAACCCATCCCCTTTCAGAGGGAGAAAATATATTTAAAAATTTGAAAAAATAAAAACAAACACCTCCTAACTAATGGGCTGTTATGGTACTGAGGTGAATTAAAGGGAAAACACAGGTGAAGTTGAAGGAAAGAGAATTAAATATATTCTTAATTCTAATCAACCTAATTAAAGTAATTGTTAAAGAGGCTTCCAAGTTAGGAACAAGGCAAGGCGGTGGAGAAAAAGAGGAATAAAAAGCCAAAACCCCTTTTTTTTTGTTTTTCCAGGAACTGTGATGCTTCTCTGGTTCAAGATGGTAGAAAAGCACAGCCTATTAATTCTAATTCTAGTATTTTTTAAGCCCTAACTCTAGTCTGGCGTGTTACACTGCAATTCTGGGTTTATTGCTACTACATAATAGTACAAAATTACTATAATTGCAATTACCTTTGTACTTTCTCTCTCTCTCTCTCTGTCTCTCTCTCTCTCTCTCCCTCTTTCTTTCTCTCTTGCTTTGCCTCTGTCTGTCTGTCTCTATTTGTCTCTCTGTCTCTCAGTCTCTGTCTCTTTCTCCTCTGTGCCTCTATCTCTCTGTCTCTGTCTTTGTGTCTCCATCTCTCCCCCACCATCTCCATCCTCACTCTTCCTCACAGGCTTTAAGGCAAGATAACTAACTAAAAAAATATGATTAAGCAAATGCTTTATCACAGATGCCACCTGAGAACTCTGAAGGTTTCAGCAGCAAACAGACTACGGGACTTTTTCTTTCTGCTAGTCCATATCTACAGTGACTCATCCTGAATTCCCAGAACTTAAAACTTTCAGATATGCATAAGTGTTCCCTCAAAGTAAGGGCAAGTCAGACCAGAAATGCTCCTTGTCCAGAGTTCTGGGACATTTTCTCTTCCACTGAAGTAAATTCTTTGGTGATACTCAAGACAGTTACGGTAGATGGGTGTCTAAAAAAAATCATTTTTGTCAGGACAACAGGAGCTAGAGAGTCAAATGGAAAAGCAAAAGGCTTATAAAGGCATGTGCCAAAGATTCTTAATGCAAAGCATAGGCCTCTTTCTATAATGTCATAATTATCAGCTGGAAACCCTCCATACAAAATGTAAAAATAACCATGTGCCATCTGGTAATTGGTTTTCCAGGCAAATACATATGCAAAAGGGAATCAAGAACTACAACAACATTGAAAATCCTATGCACAGGAATGTGGCATGACGGCCGGAGTTTTAATAAGCCACTTGCTGTGAAATCAGTTTTACAATCCTGTAGCATGATAATATACAGTATTATAGGATATGTGTCTAAATGGGAAGGTTCCATTGTATTTACGGATGCACACAAAACCATTTTGTTGAACATTTGGTCTCCATGTATTGAGAAGCATAATTTCATGGGAAAAATTTACCTGTTGTGAAGTGATAAAGGAACAAGATTTGAAATCACCATTCTGGTCATTGCCAATTTCTTGGCATTCAGGGGCATATGAAGCTCAATATCTTTATTTTATGTACTATTATCTTCATGCCCCTCCCGCATTTATCCAAAATTCAATCCCTTTCTGCCCCCTCCCACCAATTTTTCCAATTCTATGTTTATGTGTACACAAAATTTTATTCCAGTCTTTTCATTTCATTGCAAGGATTCTCCTGTTCCTTTTCTTAGTGAAAATCTTCCATTGATATGAAATGATTCAATTATATTGGAAAATTTGTAGTTCAATAGGAAAACAAGTTGAACAATAATAGAAAAAAGTGACTTAATGTATTTATGACCTTGAGCTTCACCATGCCCTGCTTTTGACCTTGATTTCGTTCAATATCCCTTCTCATGGTAGTAGGCAAGGGCCAGCAACAAAAGAAAACATATGGATAGAGCCTAATGCATCACTGGCATCATGTAGCTCAGAGCTGAATGATTTACAGTATCTTGAGCATTGCAAATGGCTGTATAAAGCATCTTCTTCTGCAGTGCTCAAAGCTTTCTTTCTTTTACTTTTCCAGGCAGTAATTAATTCATGTTCATTATACTCCTATAAAAACATAAGATTCCAGTAGATTTTCCAGTGGATGCTCGGGGTAACTATTCTAACATCCTGCTCTACCATTTCTGTTGCACTGGTTCTCTGGTGTGGAATTCATCTCATTGTGAAATCAGTGGCAAACACATACACATACATACACATACACCTACATCTATACCTATATTTGTTACTACACATAACACAAACATATATGTAAACACGTAGGCACATATATATATCCACATGCATATGAGTAGACATGTATAAATGCATATGAGTTTGTATGTCTATGTATATATGTCTATGTGTATATGAATATGTATTCTGGTATGGGCCCAAGATAGGGACATCTAGACCAAATGAGACTTGGGTTGCTAACTATAATCTAAAACAACTTTGGGAAATCTGGAGGATTCTGAGAAAAACAAATTCATTCCAGTAAAGGGTTTAAGTGGAAATTTATCTTTTTTGCCCATTTTACAGAGAGGATCATGTCTTAGCTTATTCATATAGCCAACACAATCTCTTGGAGATTTAGGGACCAAATTGTAGCCAACATTTAAATGTCTGGTTTCTTAAGACAGGGCACTACTCATTTTAGTGATCAATGGCTCAATTTTGTCTTATAGTGGGACCTTTGGAAGACATGATAAGACAATCTGCCAGCAAGCTTTTATTAAGCATTTACTGTGTTCCAGACACTGCACTAAGTGATGAAGATACAAAGAAAGGCAAAAACAACACCTATCTTCAAGGAATTTACATTCTAATGGGGGAAGCAATATGTAAATGACTAGGACAGATATCTTTATTTTACTTTCTGAAAAATGGAGGGGGAATTAGGAAAAGGGTTTCTGCAAAGTTGGAAAAAGGACTAGGGCTAAGTAGTAGTCATATAGCCAATGGAATGCTTAGGAGAACAATATGATCAATCTTTGTGCATTTGGGTGACACCAGAACATAGAACATTTTGGTGAAGGTAGTTTCATGTATCAAGTGGTGGGAGGGAACATTGGATTTTGCCTTAGATTTGAACTCTAGGTCTTCTATTTACTGTCCACATGAATTTGAGTAAGTCATTATTTTTATCTATAAATGAGTATACATTAAGGTCCCTTCCACCTCTTGATTGTACAATCCTATGACCTTTCTTTGTTGAAGTACCAATCAAAATTAGGAGTAACTTTGTGGCAGTGAAATGGATAGAGTTTTGGATCTGGTATCAAGAAGATCACAGTTCAAATCCAGTCTCAGACATTTACTAGATAGATAGCCATCTATAGATATGTATATCTGTACATATATATATATATATATATATATATATATATATATACACACACACATATACATACACACATGCATATTCCATGATAAATCATTTAATCTCTGCCTCAATTTTCTAACCTGCAAAATTTGTAAAATCATACCACCTACCTCCCAGGGTTATTATGAGGAAAAAATGAGATTATTAATATTTGTAAAGTGCTTTGAAACCTTAAAGCACTGTATAAATGCTTAGCATTGTTGTTGTTTGTTATTATCACTATCATTATTATTATTAAATATATTAAATTAAATATCATTAAATATACTATTTTTCCAAAGGTAGGCAATTAGAATAATTCAGCAACTTTAAGTTTTATGTCAGAAAATACTTTTGATTAGATTAGATCTATTATGATTAGATCTGCCCCAAATTGTAATGGATTGCCCTATAAGTTAGTGAGATCCTTTCTTGGAGGTCATCAAATGAATTTAAATGATCACTTGTTGGGTATGTTACAGTCAGTATTTTTTTTTCTTTTTTATAGATTTGGCTACATGGTTACTTAAGTCCTTTCCAGTTTTTAAATTCTGTGATTCTGAAATTCTGTGAATACTTCACACCCTGCTTTAAGGCATCTGTCAGTAATAATAGTGAAAGTATACAGAGCTTCATAGTGGCTTGTTTTGCTTTGTCAATTACTACATTCCTATGAATGGAAAAGTGCTAATGGCCCATAATGATGAGTGCCAAGGGACCCTCCCTGTTCCACATCTCAGTGATTTCAGAGGCCCATCTTAGTGATGGACATAAGCTCTTATGATAAGAGTCCCCTGAGCCACAGACTTGCCATAAATCTCCTGAATAAAGTAGTAGATTTATATCTGCCCTTTTGAGAATAGTTCTATTGCATCAATGGGGACACATTTGTACATTTTGTTCCAAAAAGAAAAAAAAAAGGAAAGGGTTGTGCCGAAGAAAGAAATCTTTATAATCCTATAATTTTACCCAGAAACTGTATATAAAGTCTCACTGTCAAGGAAATTCATCGCACAATAATGATATTCAAAGATAATGTGTCATTTTAATTCCTTACTTGGATACTTAAGATTAATTCTTTTCATATTTGATGTGAACACAATATATTGTATACAATATTGGTGACTTCAGGACATCAGAAAAAGATGTGTGTGTGTGTGTGTGTGTGTGTGTGTGTATGTGTGTGTGTGTGTGTAAGGAGCAGCTCCTTTTTTCTTAATCACTTTTATGTATCTCTCTCTACTCTCCCCAGGGGCAAACATGCACTGGCAATGAAGTGAGTGGGCAGTCATTAAAGCTAATTTAGAAGAAAAATAAAGTGACAGGGTGATAAAGAGGAGAAAGCACTAGACTCAGAGGCAGGAAGTCCTAGATTCAAATTCTGCCTCAGATATTTCCCAGAGGAGTGATCCTTAGCAAATAATTTAAACTTTCTCCTTAAAGTTATGAAAGGAACCCATTGCTATAAAATTAGAAGTGTTTCCAAATCTTCATTTTAATTATTTAATATGCCCCGTAAGGTTAGCTTATTTGGCAGGAGATGCTTTAGCAAAAATCTCATACATGGATGAAAGAAGAATCAAGATTGAAAATGTTAAGATTAGAATTCTAAGCTAAGCAACAACAACAGATGCTTTACCTTGGTAGTGTTTCTATTTTTGCAATATACTTTGTGAAAGATTTGCCACTCACTTAATGAACGACTAGGTTTTTTTTGTTGTTTGTTTTTTCTTAGTTTTTTGGTCTGGGCATGTGATTTAACTGGGAAACTCCTAAGAATGCAATTCTCCAACTCTTCCATTTCTAAAGATGCATGGAATGACAACAGATTAAATGACTTATTCAGGGTCACACAACAATTATCCATCACAGTTAGAACTGAAATCTAGTTCTCCCTCACTCTGAGGTCAGCAGGTGTCATATCTACTTTGTATCTCATTGATGGTAATACAATCTGAGAACGTGTGTTTGAGTTTCTTACGGCTTATATTGCAATGTTTCAACAGTATGTGCCTTTACTATCTTTGTAAGTGCTTTACAGTGAAAAATTCATTCATTCATCCTTCCTTTCATTCTTTCTTTCTTTTATTCTTTCTTTCTGTCTTCTTTTCTTCCTTCCTTCCTTTCTTCTTTCCTCCCTTCTTTGCTCCTTCTCTCTCTCTCTCTCTCTCTCTCTCTCTCTCTCTCTCTCTCTCTCTGTCTCTCTCCCTCTCTCTCTCTTTCCCTGTCTCTCTTTCTGTCTCTCAACATGTACTTATATATTCCTACACATATAGATATGTATGTGTATTGCGTATGTGAGTGACAGAGACAAAAAAATTTCAATTTCACAGTCACACCTTAATATCTCTAGCTACATCTATCTCTATCACAAAAGGAAGAAATAAAAGAAAGGAAAGAAGGAAGAAAAATAGTGAGCCACATGTAGATTTCTAACCATTTTCTCATGTCTCAATAGATGTTTTGTAGTCCCTAAATTTTATGCCTTTTCAGTTATCATTTCATAACCATCATCATTTTGTTCCTCTCTTTATTCTCCATGTAGTTTCAATAGTAATAGTCCTGGGAGGTTGATATTGTTGTGTTGTTGTTGTTGTTCTTCTTCTTATTATTATTATATAATTTTGTTTTTGATATAATTATTAAAATTAGATGGCCACTAAGAATTTTGGGAATCAATGAATAGAATTCTCTCCATATAATCTAAGAAAACTTTTCAGGATAGAGCAAAGACTGTCAATTGAGATAAAAACATTTCATTGAAAAGAAACTTTCTTTTGTTTTGTTATTTGTTTTGTTTTTCTCTAAGAACTTTATTTTCTTAGACTATAAAATTCTATTTTGGGATGATGATGGGAAATTAATCTTTTAATGATTTTGTTGAAAAGCTTTTGTTGTGTGAATGGACATGAGTTATTTTATAGAATACAATAAAAATTAAGCCTGTCCTTTCCACAATAGGTAAATCACTTAAGGGATACATAGCTTTTTTTTTTAATCCTGAAAGTTCTATTTATTTAATTATTTAATGACATTTTAAAGTCTTTACTTTTTTTACTTCTGAGTCAGTAGATGTCTTTTAAAGTAGTTTTAAGAATGGGAAAAAATCTGGTTTTGAAAGTAGACATTATAAATCATGTTGTCTAAGTTATTACATGCATTCATCCAATAATGCACAATATTTTAGTCTTGGAAAATTTTAATTTTATTGGGCATTATGTTATGCAAGACTTTACTATGTTCACCACTTCTGTCTATTATCTGAGGTTCAGTGTAAGCAATGATGAGCTGTTAAAACTAGGTGCCAAGGGTAAATGTTGAGTACTCCCCCAAAAAAGGCATTAATTCACAAAGTCAAAGGCAGTTCACTGAGACAAGATATTTTATTATAGCTTTTGTTTTTGTATCAATTTCATGTTATATATACTCCTCTCTTTTCCCTTTCAGACTTTATAACAAAGAATAAGAGGAAAAAAATGAGTCCAGTTAAACCAAACAATATATCCACTATTTTTAACATATGTAAAGTTTCATACCCATAATCTTCTAACTCTTCAAAGAAGGGTAAGAGGTACATTGTTGTATATCTTCTTTGGGACCAAGCTTGGTTATTATAATTTTAGTGCATTAAGGTTATTTTTTGGTTATTGTTATTATTTTTCCATTTATATACTTATAGTCTTATTTATCATTCTCTTGGTTCTGCTTAATTCATTTCACATCAGTTTATATGCCTTCTCATGTTTCTCTATATTGATCATAGTCATTACTACTTAGAGAGCAGTGACATTTCATTTTGCTCATGTACCATCATGTTTCAAACCATCTCTTACCCTGTTTGTCCCAGTTCCTCATCTGTAAAATGGGCATGAAAAGGAAATTGCAAACCACTCCATTATCTTTGCCAAGAAAACCCTAATGGGATTGCAAAGTCAGACGTGACTGAAATGACTGAACAACAACAACTTTGGAACAATTGTTATAATTACTAAGCTGAGATTTTTTGTTTGTGTTTTGTTAAATGCTCAGATTTTTATTCAAATAACCTATAATGAGAGGAAAAATTGAGTCTTATGAAGGACATAGCAAGAGGTATACTAATTTCAACCATTAAATTGTCAAAATCTAGAAGTTCAAGGCTATAAATGTTGCTCAAATAATTCTGAGTACGACCAAAGGTGTTCCCCGGTAATATTTCTGCCAGAAGATCTGGAGAGCCTAACATATTTGTGTAGTCAAGTGAATTTTTCTGTTATTTGGGGATGATGTGAGAAGGAGACATCATTCATTAACTCTTTTGATTCATAATTTAAAGAAGCTGCCTAAAGTCATCAGCCTTACATGTGACACATGTAATGTTATAGATTGATACATGATTAAACTTTCATCTTTTTCCTTGCCCTTGCTGCTAGTATGACTCTATTCTTCCAAACCATACAATCAGAAGCATGCCTGAGTGAAGATAAGCCTGAACACATTGCAATCCCTGGGACTGCGGGTCCTCATTTTCACCTTGGCCCCATGAGACTATGAGCTCCTTGAGAGCAGGGATTGTCTTTTACCTATCTTTGTATCCCAGTGCTTAACATAATGTCTAGAACAGGGGTGGGGAACCTGTGGCCTTGAAGCCACAAGTGGTCTTCTAGGTCCTTGGGTGTGGCCTTTTGACTGAGTTTTACAGAACAAATTGTTTTATTAAGGGATTTGTTTGGTGAAGTTTGGATTCAGTCAAAGGGCCACACTTGACTACCTTAAGGCCACAGGTTCCCCATTCCTGGTCTAGAACATAGTAAGCACATAATAAATGTTTGATGACTGACTGGCCATTTCATATCTTGTGTCTGTGAGCATATACCTGTTCACTCTCCCATCCTTTTGTACCTCTTGCTCTGAGAACTGTAATCATTTCAATATTACCTTTGACCAAGAAGAGTGTGTGTCAATGGAGAATCCAATGGTTCCACTTGCCATCTTTCTGGTCCAACTCCTTCCCTTTTCCATCATTCCCCTAGATATGCTTTCTCTTCCATTAGAATATAATCTCCTTTAGGACAGAGACTGTCTCACTTTTGTATTCATATTTTCGATGGTAAGCACAGATCTTGACACAAAGTAAGCATTCAATACGTTGATTTTAATTAAATGGATTAATTAGATGGGTTGTTGGTATTTGAACCAGACTGGAAAAAAGCTACTTGAAGTGAATCTATTTAGAATAAGATTTTGTGTTTTATAGTAAATAACAGGTGAAAAGTTAGAGACCGTTTTGAAACCTGAAATTAAAATTTAGTGAAATAAGTTTATTATTTTTTTTTACGT
This sequence comes from Phascolarctos cinereus, assembly GCF_003287225.1. Lineage (NCBI taxonomy): Eukaryota > Metazoa > Chordata > Mammalia > Diprotodontia > Phascolarctidae > Phascolarctos > Phascolarctos cinereus. Next base: position 232,955,735 of record NW_027555847.1, read on the forward strand.
CCTTCACTTCAGGTGTGGCTTTGAAAGCCATATCTTTGGACCTTTGAAAGCACCATCACAAATGGTACTGTTAAATTATTTAGAGGCTTCATCATTTCCAAACCTCCTTACTTAATCTCTTAATATTTAAAGTATTTTTTTTTTTGAGATTCCTATTAACAAACAGGGAAACTGAACAAGAAAGGCATTGATTCAATGAACAAAGATAGCTGGAATTGATGCCTACGTTAAATGGGGAGGAATGTTTGAATGGTGATTAATTTTATAAGTGATCAATTCATTAGTAAAAGTTTTCTTGTCATAACTTTAGATTCCTTATAGAACCACTTAGAGATAGCATATATACAGGACTCTTTGCAATGAGAAATGAATTTGAGCCCGTCTGCTGACACATGTTGGTTTTGTGAACCTGAGTAAATCACTTAACCTCCAAATGCCCCAAGGAAATCTCTAAGGATATATGTTCCAAAAGAGCTTTTTATTTGCATTATTAGATGGAATTTCCTCACAGGGAATTCTGTACACTGAAAAAAGAAGAAAAAAACACAACTTTGCAACTGCAGAGACTGAGATAATAAATTCCCAAATAACAAGGACCAGTACCTACTAGGTACCAGGTACCATAAGAGCCATTAAACGTATAAAGGCACAAATGCCTGCTCTGAAGAAGATTCTATTTGGGGAAAACAACATGGAAGCATAAAATACATACAAGGTAAGAATAACACACTTAATTGGTCATGGGAGGGCATTAGCAATTGTGGGGATTAGGATAACACTAATACAGGAAATGATAGGAAGTGTATTTTAGTGTAAGGCACTAAGTTTCTTCTTTTTTTGTGGTTGAAATTAATTAATTTATTTTTAGTTTTTGACATTCATTTCCACAAGATTTTTAGTTCCAAATTTTCTCCCCATCTTGTCCCTCCTCCCACCCCAATATGGCATGCATTCTGAATACCTCTTTCACTAATCTGCCCTCCCTTCTAATCTCTCCTCCCCCTTCTCTTGTCACCTTACCCTTCAATTTCCCTACAGGGCAGGACAGATTTCCATAATCCATTTCCTGTATATCTTCTTTCCTATTTGCATGTGAAAATAATTTTTTTAAATATTTGTTTTTAAAACTTTGGGTTCCAAATTTTCTCCCTTACTCCCTCTCCATCCACCTTCATTGAGAAGGCAAGCAACTTGATACAGGATATACATGTGTAGTCATGCAAAACACTTCCATAGTGGTCATGCTGTGGAAAACTAACTATATTTCTCTTAATCTTATCCCACCCCCCTCCATTTATTCTATTCTCTCTTTTGCTCCTGTCCCTCCTCAGAAGTGTTTACTTCTGGTTACCCCCTCCCCCAATCTACCCTGCTCTCTATCATACCCCTGTTCTCTTGTCCTCTTCCACCCCCCATTTCCCTGTGGGATAAGATCAATTTCCATGCCCAATTTAGTGTGTGTTATTCCCTCCTTAAGCCAAATCTGATGAGAATAAGATTCACTCATTTTCTCTCATCTTCCCCCATTTCTCCTCCACTGTAAAAGTCTTTTCTTATCTGTTTTATAAGAGATAATTTACCCCATTCTACCACTCTATTTTTCCTTCTTCCAATATAATCCTCTCTCACCACTTAATTTTATTCTCCAGATATCACCCCTTCATCTTCAACTCACCCTGTGCCTTCTATCTATCTACCTACCTATCTATCTATCTATCTATCTATCTATCTATCTATCTATCTATCTACATACATTTAATTTTTTCCCTCCAACTACTGTAATACTGACAAAGGATTCATGAGTTACAAATATCATCTTTCCATGCAGGAATGTAAACAGTTCAACCTTAATAAGTGCCTTATGATTTCTCTTTGCTGTTTACCTCTCCATGTCTCTCTTGAGTCATGTTTTTGAAAGTCAAATTTTCTATTCAGCTCTGGTCTTTTCATCAAGAATTCTTGAAATCCCCCATTTCACTGAATGTCCATTTTCCCCCCTGAAGGATTACAGTCAGTTTGCTGGGTAGGTGATTCTTGATTGTAATCCTATCTCCTTTGCCCTCTGGAATATCATATTCCAATCCCTGCAGTCCTTTATGGTAGAAACTGCTAAATCTTGTGTTATCCTGGTTGTGTTTCTACAATACTTGAATTGTTTCTTTCTGGCTGCTTGCAATGTTTTCTCCTTGACCTGGGAACTATGGAATTTGGCTACCATATTCCTAGGAGGTTTCCTTTGGAGATCTCTTTCAGGAGGTGATTGGTGGATTCTTTCAATTTCTATTTTGCCCTCTGGTTCTGAAATATCAGGGCAGTTTTCCTTGATAATTTCTTGAACGATGATGTCTAGGCTCTTTGTTTGATCATGGCTTTAAGATAGTGCAATAAGTTTTAAATTCTCTCTCCTGGATCTATTTTCCAGGTTAGTTGTTTTTTCCAATGAGATATATTACATTGTTTTCTATTTTTTCATTCTTTTGGTTTTGTTTTACTGTGTCTTGAATTCTCATAAAGTCACTAGCTTCCAATTCCTCCATTCTAATTTTTAAGGAAGTATTTTGTTCAGTGAGTTTTTGGACTTCCTTTTCCATTTGGACAATTTTGCTTTTTAAGGCAGTCTTCTCCTCATTGGCTTTTTAGACCTCTTTTGCCATTTGGGTTTTAAGGTGTTATTTTCTTCAGTATTTTTTGGGTCTCCTTTAGCAAGCTGCTGACTTTTTTTTATTTTTTTTTGCATTACTCTCATTTCTCTTCCAAGTTTTTCCTCTACTTCTCTTACTTGCTTCTCAAAATCCTTTTTGAGTTCTTTCATAGCCTGGGATGAATTATATTTTTCTTGGAGGCTTTGGATATAGGAGCTTTGACTTTGTTGTCTTCTTCTTGTTGTATGTTTTCATCTTCTTTGTCACCAAAGTAAGATTCTATGGTATGACTTTTTTTGCTCTGCTTGCTCATGATCTCAGCCAATTACTTGAGTTTTAAGCTCTTTGTTAAGGTATGGGTCTGCTTCCAGTGTGGAGAATGTACTGTCCCAAGCTTCAGGGGTTTTATGCAGATCTTTTCTGAGATACTTCTAGGGATCTGTAAATTTTCTATTTTTCCAAGTTGGTATGACAAGGGGTGAGATATTTGCTTCTTTCCTGGCCTGTGCTGTGGTCTATGAGTTTCCATAAGCACTGTTTTCTGCCTTGGAACTGTGAGGAGGATTTTCTCTTCACCACCACTGCAAGTTCCACCACTGTAGCACACCTCCTCACCCCAGAACCGCCACCCAGAACTGTGACACAGATCCAAGCACAGGCAAAACAAGAGAATCCTGCCTCAGCACCAGAAAAAAGATCCCTGCAATCCCCCTCTGATCAGCCATGTAATGCCTCCTCAATCTGTGGGCCAGAAGCTGCAGAAGCAGCCACTGCCTTGAGGCCACACTTGGGGACTGGGACTGGGAACAGGACCGAGATTCTCTCTCACAGCAGTCACAGAATTTTCCTACTGACCTTCTAAGTTGTCTTTGGCATTCATGGGTGGAGAAGTCTGGAACCTACCCCAACTGCCCCTGATTCAGTCCTCTGAGGGCTGCTCTAGCTTCACTGAGGCTTGTTTTGCCTGCATGCCCATGCTGAACTGCATTCCTTTCCCAGCCTGGCACAATAGACCTTTCTGGTTAAACATCCAAGTTGTCTTGGGCTGCAAATTTGTTTCCCTCTGTATTTTTATGTCTTCTACTGCTTTAGAATTTGTTTGAAGTCATTTTTACAGGTATTTGGAGAGGTTTGTGGGGAGCTCAAGCAAGTCACTACTTTTACTCTGCCATCTTGACTCCGACCCCCAATCTACTGAATTTAAGAAACAGTCAAGAAGGGAGTCTACCTTAGGACTGTACACAGATGCAGTTCAAAGATAGAATAAGGAAATACTGAAATTTGGAAAGAGCAATTTGGACAGTTTGAATGGAATATAGAGTGTGATTAAGATGAAATAAAAAGATATGCTGGCTCCAGATTGTATAGGGTTTTAAATGCCAACATGAGGTATTTGAATTTTATCCTGCAGGAAATAGAGAGCCACTGAAGGTGTTTTATCAGGCCAGTGACACAGTCAGATTTGTCAAATAATACCATTAAAAGGTTTTTTTTTCTTTTTCCCTAGAGGGAACATCACATAGCACAATCTAGAACTCCTTTTAAAATGTAGAAGTGGATATACATAAGTTAGTGTTCAGGCTAATTTTCAGGATATCCTATTTACTTTTGTTTTCTTGAACATGACAATGATCATGTCTAGTCTTTAAATATTTCTCTGTCAAGGTAATAAAGTATTTGATGTCAGAGGGAGCAATTAATCCCAAGCTCTGTTGGAATGCCTTAGTGACATTGGGCAAATCACTTAAACTCTCTGGGTCACAGTTTCCTAATTTGCAAAATGAAGGGGTTGATGCTCCAAGGAAATAAATAAAAGTCCCATTTATTCCAAAATATCAATAGTGGGACTTTTCATGATAACAAAGGGACCAGACAGACTAAGCCCTTCATTATAGAGTTGAAGAAATTGTTACTCATAGAGATTAAGTAACTGGCTCAATGTCATATGAGTGGCAAAATTGAAAATCGGGATTTGAAAACTGAGATTTTTCAAATAGACAGCACACTATTCTGCTTCTATATTTAAAGTACCATAGGAAAAATTTAGGTAAACTAATACAGAATGATCTACTTGATTCTACTCCCTCCATTGATGTTGGGTGTAAAGTGCTCTATAAATACTAGTTGTTGTTGTTGTTATTAATTATACCTGCATAGTACAGTAGGAAACTGTTGGACTGAGAGTCAATAGACCTGGGTTAAATTCTGTGTTTGTTACTTTCTGTCTCTTTATGACCTTGAGAAAATACTCAATTTCTCTGGGCCTCAGTTTCCTCATCTGTAAATGAAGACATTGGTTTAAATGACTTCTGAAGCTCCTTCCAGGTCAAAATCTATGATCACACGATCTCAATTCTCAATGTTTTTATTCCAAACAAGGCCAAATACTCCCATGAAGGCTTTTTCTTAAATTTTAGTCCTAAACTTGCTTAAATTAGCAAATGTAGGAAACAATGTTATAGAAAAAATAATGACTCTGGTTTCCAATCTTGCCTCTAATATTTAGTATGTGACCTTAACCAAGTTATTTAACCTCCCTGAGCCTCAGTTTCTTTATCTAAAAAACTAAAGATATTGGACTATATGCTGTCTGAGGATCCTTCCAGCTCTAGATATCCTGGTTTGAAGTAGTCAATAAAGTGATGAATCTCATTATTAAGTTGTTGTCTTCCTGACACCACTCCAGCATCTTGGCTATTTGTTACATGAAGCCTGCAGCTACTTTAAGGCTGAAGATTCTTCATGTTCATTTCCGGATTTTGCCCAGACTTGGTTCATTCCAAAGTTCCATAAAGGGACATCAGTATTCCTAGGTAGAATACTACAAGGACTTTTTACCTGGTTAAACCTGTCACTGGAAGTACAAGTTTTCTTATGTAGATCGTAGAGGTGAACCCACCTGAACTTATAGGCAAAAATCAGCCTAACGACTACACAGTCAATCAGTTTAGCAATTACAATATTCCAATTTTTGGAAATATTCCCTGAATAATGCCTGTATGAACTCTCTAGAAGGGAATGGTACCCTGTTTTCAGGGATTGTCCATATGCTTCCTGATGTCTCTAGAACAGAAGTACCTGATGTTTTTAATTATGGGCCATATATTCAGTAATCTATATGAGTAGACTAATCTCTCTGGGACTAATTTTTTTTTTAATCTGTAAAATTAGATGGTTATAGATAATCTCTAAAAACACTCCAGTTCTAAATCTGTGACCCTAAAAAATAGCCTTTTACACACAGGGGCACATGAATTTTATGTATAATTTATTGCATTGAGTTTTAAGTACAGTTATCATCTATTAAAATAATTTAGAATGACACCTGTGGTCAGTTACCCAATGCTAAGAGCAAACAAGTGTTCAGGCCCTATTAATCTATTAGTTCTTGTATGCCGGTAAAGTGTATTTTTACTAAAAGTCTCAGGTGGACAGTACTCTGGGGTCACACAGACTGTGGCCTAAATGCCCAGGATCTAGGAAATTAATTTTGTAGACATAGAACAGTGATGGAATTTGCCCACCAGCTGCCTCTTTTCTCTCCTTGTTGTTCAGTCATGTCTGACCCTTCGTGACCTCATGGACCATATTGTCCACGAGGTTTTCTTGGCAAAGATCCTGGAGGGGTTTGCCATTTCCTTCTTCAGTGGATTAAGGCAAACAGAGGTTGTGATCTGACAACAGCTTGCTTTAATTCTCTTTGATCATCTCAGCTGTGACTTTTCTATATTATAACTCATAGACACTCAAAAATCAAATGAACTTTATATCACTAGCTTGAGTTAGAATTCATTAACTCTATTTCTTAGCTGATAAAACTGACAAACAGAAAGTGAATGTCATTTCTTTATAAAAGAATGTCCACAGCAGAACACAGAAATCTATCAAAAGAGGCAACGTAGCCTAACTTTGTAGCTCCTTCCCTCAGGACTCTTTAAAAATAAAATAAAATAAAATAAAAACAGCAACAAAAAAAAACGACCAATATCCCCCTCCCCCCACTCCTGGTGGTGGTGTGGGAAAGGTAATTATTTTCAGGAGGCTGCAGCCAGTGAGGGTATTCCCAACTCCTTTTTTTTTTTCATGACACTACTGCTTTACTAGAACTTAAGAATTTGTATTTTACATTTGAAATAATGCTAACATTTATCGAGAGTTTAAAAGTAGTAGCTCTTTCAGATACAGAATACTATTTTCTTTTGAACATGAAACCTACTAAGAAGATGCTGAGAGACACACCTGAGTTAGCTGCCTGTAAGTATTAGAGCTCATTCTATGAAGGAAAAATCTTCTGATTTTTGCATTTCTTTTTTTTTTCCTATTCTACTTCATGCAGATACATTTAAGGATATATGTTGAAATCCGTCCAAGAGACCACTTCTCTTAGAAGGGCACCTGCTCAAAAGGCAAACATTTTCCCTGTTATTTATTGCAGACTGCAAACTGCTAAACCATTATTACAAAGCAACATGTCGTAATGAATACAATTTTGGGAAAGCCAGTTGCCACTTTAAGTAATATATGGGAAACTTGTTGTTTTCTTTTTAGAAAGAGATTTTTATTTCATTGACATGCTATGCTTGCTTTTGGCTAGGAAAAAGGAAAAATAAAATAAAATCAGGCTCAAAAGACACTGAATTAACTTTTTTTTTCTAACACTAACCAAGCCATTTTCTATTGGTAGAAAACAATTTTTGAAAAGGTAACCTAGAAACCATCTGTGTTTATATACAAATACTGTTTTGGCCCTGGGTTTTTATCTAAAAAAAATTCCATACTGAAAAAAAGAACAGTTTGTGTGTAGATGTTATTGCAAAAAAGAGAAAGGGGACTAATGTCTATAAATAGGGAACAGCTATTAACAAATTAATTAGGGTCTCATTTGTAGTTCTATTGTGAAGGATAATTATTTGTTAGCTTAACTAAGAATCTGTGCTTTGATGAGAACTGTCATTATGTTGAAGTGTTGAGTGAAGCTGTGCCAATCTATACAAGTCACACATGATCCAGAAACTGATGTGTAGTATCCCTTATGGCCAGTTATAAATGCCTGAAATTAGTTGAGGAAGATGCAATCCAAACAAACAAAATGCTTCCAGTTGACACTGTGGTAGGTCATGAATTTGTTCTCCGAAAAAAAAAAAAAAAGCAACTTCAGATCTTGCTATCAGGCTTAATCTTTGCAAAGGTGCAATCCAAGGTCAAAAGTGCCCACTAAACTTCTGAGTAAAGAAAGGTTGTAGGAATTGGGGTCACACTCCTAGACTAAGTTCTGGGGTAAGGCGGATGTGACAGCTAGTCAGAGAGGCTAGGAAAAACAAGGGAGATCAGAATTAGGTTTCCAGTTTAAACGAGGAACACATGAGCATGAGGGTTGGTGTTCTCAAGGATGATCAGCAAATTCAACTCACCAACCCCACAGGCTCAACCCTTTCTCTGATAGCTTACTGTCCCTGTGAAAATTAGAGGAATTTTGATGACATTCTATGCTTTATCTATTAACCTTGTTATAGAATTAATATTGTCATAGAAAACTGGCAATTGCTTCCAGGATCATAGATTGAGAACTTGAAGTGAACCTTAGAGGTCATCAAGTCCAAACCCCCAGTTTTAAAAATGAGGAAATTAATGTCCAGTTAAGTGACAAGCTTAAGATCACACAGTCAGTCAGTCAACAAGCACTTACTGAGTATTTATATTTATTATAACATTAAAGATACTATGTTAAGTCATGAATATAAGTGGGAGAAAAAGTCAGTACCTGTCATCAAGGGCCTTGCTCTAATGGGAAAGACAATACAAAAGGAAGCTGAGAAGGGAATGTAGCGGGAAAGAGAAGGTACTTGGTGTAGCAATATGATGGAGTAGTCTGGGGGAATACAGCCTGGAAGGAAATGAAGAGATGCCTGGCCTGATCACCCTCTTTTAATGGAAGTTCTAGGAGGAGCTATCTAATCAGAGGGGGCTCAAGGGTTACAGGGCAATTTGGGGGTGCAAAATTCCAAGGACGAAGTGATCTTCTAGGGTGAAGAGATTACTGGGGCAGGGTGGAAAAGTCTGAAGCAGTGCAACTTGATAGAAATGAAGATACACAGCCAGAAAGTACCTGAGGTGAGATTTTAACCTTGATCCAACCTGACTCCAAGTCCAGTATTCTATCTACTACATTATATTGCCTCTTGTTTTCCCCCCACTATACTTTTTCCTTATTAGAAATGGCTTAAATTGTGCCATCTACCCCTGGCCAAACATCATCACTGCCTTTTTTCTTCATTAGGCAAAGAAGAACAAGATGGTAAAAAAGAGAATGAGATATAGGTTAGACAAGGAATCTAGTGATAGTAGCATCATGTTAAATGTATAGACGACAAAGCATTTTAAAAAATCTACAAAACAATGAGACATTTGGGATACTTTTTTTTTACCTTGAGACCATATTTATTCCTTAATTATGAGGTCATATTGCTGAAACAATTTTTCCCCTTTTATAATGTACTTTATTGTAATATATTGTACCATGGTACAAGGTAGTGTATAGCATCTATACTGCAAACAGGGAGTTCCAGTGATTACTGCTATGTGAAGTAGGTATTTCCAAAGACATACCTGGGACCTAACAAAACTTGTAGTTTTAACATGTCTGATCACAAAATATTTCTGTGACATATGAAAAGGTTCCTTTTAGGATTAATGTGATTTGATTTAATTGTTTGAAATGTTAAAGTGAGAAAGATGTGGTCAAATAATATAACACAAACACACCTCATGTCTAATTCTGCCTCTTACCTCTGCTGTTTTAATGCTCTCACATATGTTTCTTCTCTGAGATGATTTATGAAAGGTCAGATGATTGAGGGTACTAATGTATAGATAATGCTTTGAGATTCTTTGAACAAGTATAGTAGTGTGGAAGTAAATGAAGAAAGCTATTGAAAACAACAACATCAACAACATAACCTTTACGATTTGGGAGCTCTATAGTGATCTCCTTAATTGCCTTTTGGGTTCTAATAAGTGATTCCTTAGCAACCTGAAATATTCCAAACATGACCTATACTTTGGACTTTGTATCTGGAAAGTTGATTTCTCACCATTAAAATTTATCTTCAAATATGCAAAGACATGATGACAAGGTAAATATGCAATTAAAGCAAAACAACTGATTTTGTTGTACCAAAATGCATGGATTTGCCTAACTTATTAACTCATCCATTCCATAAAGTATTTAAATTAATGAACATGTTTAGAACAGTAATGACCATTTGCATAGAATCAATTAAATAAATCATTATGTTACATAATGAATTACTTAATATCATACATCAATATTTCATATATTATTTATTAGAAAATTAAATACCATAGTATTTGATACTATGGAAGTATTCAGGCTTGTAATTGGAAGGGGGGATTTATCATCTAGATGATTAGACAAAGAAATGGATTTAGCAGATATAATCCTTGAAATTGAAGAATAATTCTTCCTTCATTCTGTCTTTTTCTTTTATTCATTCTCATTTCTTTCCTTCCTTCCCTCATGCCTGCTTTCCTTTCTTTCTATATTCCCACTTTTCTTCTTTGACCCCTCCAATCCTTTCTTCCATCAAACTTATTTTTAGAATCAGCTCAGCTCAGGAGACTTCAAAAACAAACACAAAGAAGTGAGTCATTCTATTGAATTACCAAAACTGTTAATGTAATACAGTTTATTGTGTCATACATAATGAATTGTTATGCAAAAAATTACACATGTTGTTCAATATAATTCAATGTGGATGATATAGCTAGGGATGACTTTACAGGCCATGACTTTAAAGGATGAAATTAGAAAATGCAACAATTCTTTAAAACTCCCTGCAATTTGTAGCCTGAATATTTGTTGTATAAAGATCTAGAATCCATTGATTCTTATTTCCTTACCATGACAGACTTATACATTTATTTAAAAAAATACAGGAAGCCAGTCAGATTATATATCTGGATTTGAAAGGCACTTGCCCAAATGACATTTATATCAACAAGCTAGGACAATATAGTCTGGGCCCTTAGACAGGTCAGTAGAAATCAGATTGAAGAACAATGGACTATATTTCAGAGTCAACATGGAGAGATATGTCCAGCAGTTCTGTCTAGTGATCAGTATTTAAAGGGAAGAAAACACATGTGCATTTTTGGATGATGATGCAGAGAGCTTCATCATTGAATTCACAGATGACTTTGTGACCTTGTTAGGGGGATTTCTTGTGAAATTCTCACTGTAGAAGAAATCTAATTGACATTGACAAATCAGGGATATATAATGTATTACAAAATAGGTCAAAGAATATTTGGGATGAATTTGAAGAAAAAAAGAAATTTTTATAATATGTAAAATCTCGAATGATCTGTATATTCTGTATTGATTGATCATTACCGAAGGATTGATTTAAAATTGTCTGGCTAGGCAGAGGCATATTGTGAAAGGACCCAAAAATATGATAAAAGATAAAGTCAAAGCATTGCTCTTATTTTAAAAGCAAATACAATATGATGAATACAATATGTAAAATCCACATTTGACATTTTTATGCAGAATTAGTGTCTTACATGGGGGCACCTTAGAGACCAAAGTGGTGAAGAAATATCCCTTCAAGTTTCTAAAGCATCAAAGAGATTTGTTTTATTATGATCCATATTTTCAACTAGGAGTCATCTAGGAATTCCATTTCTAAGCTCATTTCTGCCATTCATTAACTGTGTAACCTTAGCCACATCACCATTCTGAGAATTTCTTTAACTGCAGCATTAGGGGTTATACTAGGTTATCTCTAAAGTAAGGTCCATCTCAGGTTTAAGTTTCTTGATTCTGAGAAATTGGATGTGTGGGGAATGGAGGGTGTGTGTGTGTGTGTGTGTGTGTGTGTGTGTGTGTATGTGTGTTTGTGTGTGTGTGTGTGTGTATAGGGGAGATATATTATGACATTTCATCACTGTAAAGGGAAGTTCACAACATTTAATGGTAGCAAGAAAGATTGAACATCAAGAATAAATTCCAAAGAACAGATATTAATAAATACTAAAAAGCCTTTAAAAGGAAATTATAAAATATCCATGCCTGAATATCTTTAAGTACAGAAAAGACAACTACCTTTTTTTAAAAAAAAAATTGACTAGATTAAGCATACTCCTGCCTGCACAGCACAGTCTAGATTAGAGATTTCTCTTGAGGTCCCTGCTGGCTCCAGGATTCACTGATTCTATTCAGTGATTAAGTGAAAAAAATCAAAATAATATTTATATGAATTTTGATTAAGCAATCAGCTAGTGGGGTTAGGATGAATGTTCTTGTCATCTATGGAAACACAGTCAATCAATACACTAAGTGCTCATCTTTTGGAGCTTTCTCACAAATATAATGAATCTATACATTTTCTTTTCACCATTGGCTGAAATAACCTTAAGCTGATGAAGTTTGATGAAGTTGCTTCCACAAGAGTTTCTTTCAATTGCCTAGAAAGTTTAATTGAATTATCATAGAAATTCTATCCTCACTCCACCCTCATGACTTCCCTTCCATTCCCCCTACTCCAGGCTCTTGAAATTCTCATTGGTGAACCTCAAAAAGTCAGCATTAAGACCTATGGAATAGATGTTTATGCCATCAAGGTTTCTATTTCCATAGCTATTTAAACAGGATATTAGTCTCTGCTCAATTATGTAAGGCATTGTCTACTTGCAGAAACAAATAAGTATGATTCCATTCAGTTAAATGAATATAAATGCAAGAGAGCAGCTAAAATCACTAAATCAAGCAGATGTCTTTTGAGAAGGGGGGCAGATAAGATGACAGCATAATGATAAAGACCCAGTCTGATTTTTTAAAACTTTTCAATCAAACACTTAGACATCACATAGAAACCAATAAGATGTGTCTCCCTTTGGTACATGGAACCACTCAGCAGTCCAGATACCTGGATGAGGCAGTGAAGTATAAGTACAAATTTTGGTTTAATCCTGGAGTTTAAAAGCCAATCTAAGCATGGATCAGTGTTTCCAGCTAACGAGTGACACCCTTTCGAGATTCAGTTTTCCAACTGATAGGGAGTCACTATGGCAGATAATGTTTCTGCATTTAAACCCATAAGAATTATTGTGAAAGCAAGCGGAACTCATGGGAGACCAGGGGGTTGGAGTGAAGGAACCCTTGCAGTGAAAGGAATCAAGGATTGTCTTTAGAACCCATGGTACCTGAGCAACCAGGTCAAAAAAGCTTCTTCTAATGAAGATCCATCCATTACCATGACATGCAAGCTCGAGCTGTAGATCACTTTCATGGTCTCCAAAGAAGCTGAGCAGTTATCAGTAACATTCAAAAATCCACTGGAAAGTCATTCATTTCACTTTATGGTCCTAATTAGCCATTTGTATAGTTCTATAATTAAATATGTTCCTTTCTCATCAAGTTTTTCACTTTAGTAATGATACCACTGTGCCACAAACAGGCCCCATGCTGTTTGGTTTGGGACTTATTCATAGCATTTAATTGGTCACCCAGTGGTTAGCCAATAACCCCTTCTATGGAAAGCAACACTCTGAAAGCTGTTAATGGGCTGGAGGCACAGTGATTGCCTCCTGGTACCCAGCAGTACTGGGAATAAAGCAATTTCCTCCACTGTGTTGTGTGCCCAATAGCTAATCCTCTCCACTCCTGAAATGCACACTATTTGGTTATAAGTATTTGTGCTGGCTTACTTACCGCTGAGTTGTTAATAGGCAGTGATTCTTCAATGCTCCTTCAGTGAAGTTACAGTCTGCTTGCTGACTGCTAATTAAAACAATTTTGCACTCTAAGACTGCAACTAAAAGGTAGCAAGGTCATCTTATTTAATGCAGTAACCTTTTATTTAACAATGTTGATACACTCCTCATATGTGCACATTTGGTAAACTGGTGTGTCTATTATCGATTGTTTCAAGAGAACAAAATCGAGCCATGGACTAATGTGCTCTCTTTTGAAGTAAAGTTGTTCCAACTCCCCTATTGTACAGTTGAAACACAAGGCTGGCTATTGAATTCAATTTGTGTGGAGTTTATTTCTGAAGACCAAATGGGGAAAAAAAAAGGTACACACCTCATATGTTTAAACTATTTGAATAAGAGTTGAGTTCATCTACCCATGTGTT